>NC_089842.1:71991634-72727884 GCF_035609145.1 Eleutherodactylus coqui
TTTATCCCCTAATCTGTATATAAGGGATAATTTTAACACTTGGTGCAACCCCTTTAAAATGTGATTAAATGAATCTTATGATGACCAGCCAGGGCTGCCGGAGACTTCTGACCAGACATTTCTCTATGCAGCGAGATGTAGTATTATATGGCGGACATTCAAATGAATAGCTGCGAGCATTCTGGTTCATAGAGGGTCACGTACAAGGGGACCAGCTTCTGAAATCCTATGCTTTTAATAAGGTGTATGGACACAGGTTGTCTTTAGGAGACAATTTCTTAAGTAAAGCGATTTTTTTTTTTTTTTTTTTCTTTTCCCCCCAGTTTATAAATGATTGCATATCACTACCATATGCCATCACTTTGTGATCTGTGGGATTCAATAACTGGGTTCCTCACTGGTCTTGTAAATTAATGAGGGGTCTGCAGCGCTGGTGTTGCTGGCCTCGTTCACTCGATTGAAGCTGTACCTCTGCACAGTGGGTGGCCAGGAGGGACACAACCGTACACCAATGCTGCAGCCCCTTCATCCTCTGGATCGGTGAAGGCCCAAGGTCAGGCCCTACAGACTATAAAGCGATAGTCTAGTCCAGTGATATATTGACACTTTATAAGATTTTATTAAAAATGTATCAAAGCAAATCTTACACCTTGTGTTCTCTCGCTCCCTTCGACGGACATTGTACCTGGCTGTCTCTGATCTAGCAGTCCTATAATGTGGACCCGCTGCCCACACAACAATGAATGAGCCAGTATTTGTTATCTAGTCTCCCATAGTCCACAGGGCTGTAACATTGACAGTATGACTCCATCTTCTGCAACCTTTAAAATTATAGGAAGTTCCATCCTATACAAGTTCCAGTTCTTCGTGCTTTAACACATCATAGTCTACTAATGGTAGTGGACAACGCAGCATCCTCGTATGTCCCAGACATTGCTGCAGTGGGGCAAGCAGTGGGGAGCCTCAGACTGCAGTACATTGGTATGAAGGGAGGTCAGTGTGAATGTCATACACTAATAGGACTGCGGGGCAAATCCTTACATTAAGGTTGTACATTACGGTAGTCCGTGATTAACCGGTGACGGCTGAGAAAATATTCTTGTTTGCAGGTTACAAAGTCTGAAAATATCAAGCTCTCGGTCAATGATTTCATTATTAAGGCATCGGCTTTATCATGTCTGAAAGTGCCTGAGGCGAACTCCTCCTGGATGGATACAGTCATTAGGCAGTGAGTATGAGAAGGCCAAAGATTAAACGGGTCAGAATAGTTTTGTCTGTCTAATCCCTAATTATCCGTCTCTCTAGAAACCACGTGGTGGATGTCAGTGTGGCTGTCAGCACGCCTGCCGGGCTCATTACACCTATAGTCTTCAATGCACACATAAAGGGCCTTGCATCAATCAGCAAAGATGTGGCGTCCTTGGCTACACGAGCGCGAGACGGCAAACTGAAGCCCCATGAATTTCAGGTATGTTCTCTGCGGTATCCTAAATATCTGATTATGGGCAGCAGTGAGGGGTATTTTGCATGGAGAAGTACTGGATTTTATCAATAGTGTCTGAAAGAGACTTAAAGGGGTTGTCCCGCGAAACAAAGTGGGGGTATACACTTCTGTATGGCCATATTAATGCACTTTGTAATGTACATTGTGCATTAATTATGAGCCATACAGAAGTTATTCACTTACCTGTTCCGTTGCTAGCGTCCTCGTCTCCATGGTGCCGTCTAATTTTCAGCGTCTAATCGCCGGATTAGACGCGCTTGCACAGTCCGGTCTTCTTCTTTTCTGAATGGGGCCGCTCGTGCCGGAGCGCGGCTCCTCGTAGCTCCGCCCCGGCACGTGCCGATTCCAGCCAATCAGGAGGCTGGAATCGGCAATGGACCGCACAGAAGACCTGCGGTCCACCGAGGGTGAAGATCCCGGCGGCCATCTTCACCAGGTAAGTAAGAAGTCACCGGAGCGCGGGGATTCAGGTAAGCACTATCCGTTTTTCTTTTTTAACCCCTGCATCGGGTTTGTCTCGCGCCGAACGGGGGGGCTATTGAAAAAAAAAAAAAAACCCCGTTTCGGCGCGGGACAACCCCTTTAATAGATGCGGGGTCTGTATGGATCGGGAGCCGATCTAGCTCCATATACAGCAGGTGCCAGTTGTGAACACTGATCGCTACTGTTAACTCTTTAAATGCCGCTGTCAATTCTGATAGCGGAATGTAAATTCTCTGATCGTTGTTCAGTGGGCCCACCGGTAATGAGATTGCGAAGTGTTGTTCGGTTGCCATGGCAGCCTGGTATTGACAGAATCGCACTGACCCACAAAATAAAGTTATGTCATTTCTGCCACAGTATATACGCCATAAAAACAACTTGCATGGTTGGATGCTGTGGGTGGAGGCGAAGGCAGAGGAAAACTTTAGTTTACCCATAAATATGATAAACTAAACCATTTAGCTATTGGGACATTGATTTCCTGCTACCCCTATCCTTGGAAAGTGTGATTAGTAATCTGGGACACATAATTGCTGGTGGGTTTAACCCCTATAGGGACTTCCCGCCGAGCACCAGGTAAGTGCGTTTTCTTCGATGCACTTTTGCATGTATTTTTATGCACTTTTATGAAATTACACACATTTTCTCAAGTCCATTTTTGAGGTTACCGGGACGGTCTATCACCAGCTCGTCGCCACATCCGAATGGGCGAAATGACTAGGCCGAGGCATCCTATTCTGCCCCCCAAGAGGCGTTAGCTGAGCTTGCTCTTCAATTCTCCCATGCAGGAAAGTTCCTCTGAAGCCCGCCTGTATGCTTCCGGGCTACTAGCTAGTTTCTCGGTGCTTTCTGTAACAATTCATTGAACCTTGTGCCTGAAGTGTTGGTCCGCAGACTTCATCTCCAAAAAGTCTCTTAAACAGTCTCCCCTTTACTGGAATACACCTCTTTGGCAGCCACCTAGACGATAGGCGGAAGAAATTATTGTCTTTTTCAATATATGTTTATTTGTCAGTACATTGCCAAGAAGAAGAGGCCTACTTTTCGTTCCTTTCAATGCCCCAGCAAATGGCTCTCGAAGTCCCGCCAGTCACCTAAGTATTGCAAAATAAATGCCCAATTTTCAAACTAGGTCAGCCCTAGCCACAAGCATCACGCCCTTGCTGATGTCAAAGCACATCAGAATCCATCAGAGTAGTGATGGCTTCTATGGATTAGGTGAATGCCTATCATCGCTAGACCTCAAAGACTCCTATCTCCACAATCTGATTTGCCCATATCGCCATGGTTTTCCTCAGTTTACAGTTCAGTCGGATCATTTACAGTTTGTCACGATGCCGTTTGGCCTAGCAACAGTTCTCGAAGTGTTCACAAAGGTCTTATCAGCTTTTGTTGCGCTTCTTCATTCCAGGGGAATCGTAGCAATCCCTCATCTGGATGACATGCTGATCAAGGCTCCTTCACTCGGGGCCAATGAGGAGAGCCTCAAGATTGATCCACCAGAAGTCCAACCTGGCCCCATCACGTCAGCTCATTTTTCTCAGTCTATTCTTTCACGCGGTTCAGGCAAAGTTACAACTTACAAGAGACCAGCTTGTGCTTCTCCAACAGCACCTCCACCTTCTGCAGTCACAGACTCCACTTTCCATCCACCAAGACATGCAAGTGCTGCGGCTGACGGTAGCTGTCTTTGAGGCAGTGCCATACGTTCAATTCTACACTCGCTTACTATGAGCCATTCTAGTCAACTGAAACGGATCACACGAGTCTCTGGATTGGCTCTTGATCCTTCAGTTGATCTGTCATTCTCTACTCCTACTGGCTAGTTGATCTGTCATTCTCTTTTCAAACACCCCTGACTTCCAAATCCACAGGTGCGTACTTTTCTTCAAAGATTGGCACATCCTGCCTCTCCTTACCATCTCCTGACAGCACCTTGGGACCTCAATTTGATCTTGGTTGCATTACAATTGTCTACCTTCGAGCCAATGTGTAACATTTCCCTCCATCTGCCAACTTGGAATGCCTTGGCCACTCGAACAGAATCTACTACGACAAGGTTACGTTCTTCACCTGCATTTGCGTACGCTACATTTGACAGCGTGGCTGTTTAATCTGCAATTTTGAAAGTGCTGGGGTTCACAGACCCCGTTGTATGGACTATGCTCAGGGCCGGGAAACCTTCCTCGTGCATCAACCATAGGGTGTGGAAGTCCTCCTGATGCAAGCACAATAGTCTCCAACCCATGCATTTTTCTGTTGCCTGAATCCTTTCTTTCTTACAATCAGGCATGTATATGGGCTTGAACCTCAGCTGCTTAAAGTCTCTGAACTATTAGTCCTTTTCGAACACCCCTAGCTTCCAAATCCACAGGTGCGTACTTTTCTTCAAAGAGTGGCGCTCTCCTTACCGTCTCCCGACAGCACCTAGGGACCTCAATTTGGTCTTGGTTGCATTACAATTGTCTCCCTTCAAACAAATGTGTGACATTTCCCTCCATCTGCCAACTTGGAAGGTCCCCTTTCTGGCTGCCATCACTTCAATTTTGCCAGGTCTCTGAACTTAGCGTTATCAGGAAGATCTCCTTTTCTTGTACTTCATCGGGACAGGCCTGTCCCATCCTTTCTTTCCAAGCTGGGCTTGTCCTTCCACTTCCATGAGGACATTATTCTGCCTTCATTCTGTCTGGGGCCTTCACACCCTACGTAAAATTGGCCACACAAGCTTGAAGTTCTCTCTCCTGTATAGAATCCTTCCACTGTCTGGATTCCTTGTTCCTGATCCCTGACTGCCCTTGTCGAAATCTGGTGACCTCTAATTCCACAACCACCCACTGGTTCACATCAGGAGGCTTACCAACACGCTCGCTCAACATGCATGGTGTGCACCTCCTGGTCGATGTCCCAGAATACGTCTGTTCTTCAGGTTTGTAAGGACACAACCTGGTCTTTGCTTAATGCACTCACAAAGTTTTACGATGTGCATACTTGTGCATCTTCTGATGCTGCTCTTGGACGCAGGATTCTGCAGGTGCCAGTACTCTGATCACATTATAAGAGTTTTTTGGCCCATCCCCTAGAGACTTGCTTTTAACTGTCTGAAAGTCTTTGCTGTGTTCCCCATTGACACAGCCAAGAAAACTGAATTTGTTACTCTAAAATCCTTTTCTTGGATGTTCATTCATTGATACAGCAGCCAACCATTGTTTCAGGGGAATTTCTCTCCTTCTGCTTGTGTACAAACTTATACGAAGGGTATAGCTGCTAGTAGTCCACTTTGTTTAGTGCCTGCCTCCTTTAGGCAGGAGCTATACTCAAGGTCTTCACTGTGTCCCCCAATGAACATCCAAGAAGAGGATTTTATGATAACAAAAAAAAATCCTGTTTTAATAAAAGAAAAAGAAAAAAAAAATTATTGGGCAAAAGTAGTAAAGTCTTTAAAAAACCTGATATCGCAACGACCCATAGAAAAAAAGTTGTCATTTATTTTGTATTTTGAACACAGTAAAAAAATTAAGCTAAAGAACAGTGGTAGAATTGCAGTTTTTTTTCACCTTGTCCTTAAGGGGTTAATGTAGCTGGCTTTGTATCCTGTAAAATCCATGAAATTGATGATAAAATTCTGCAGTGATGTCAGCCATTTAATTATCTGCAATGTGCTCTGTTCCAGGGTGGCACTTTTACGGTCTCCAACTTGGGCATGTATGGAATCAAGAACTTCTCCGCAATAATTAACCCACCTCAGGCGTGTATCCTTGCTGTCGGCGGGTCGGAGAACAGATTAATACCAGCAGATAACGAAAAAGGGTAAGGATATTGCTGCGTGGCTATAAAATACAGTCTGGGATTGTATGGCCATAATATCTGGCTATCAGGGATTCCCTTCTAGCAAAAAGTTGTTGCCTCGTTTTGCTAAAATGTTATGCTTCTGATTATAGGGCCTCTCCTCCATGGTCACTGGTCTCTGTAAAGGATATCATAGTGATAGAGGGATGGACATGGGTTGCATCATATCACTCAGTTTAGTGTTACCTGTCTAAATATCAGTCTGTTCTAGAGATGGTCATTGCATTAATCCCCCACATCCTAAACTACCTGTCTTCCATCACTCGGTTCGGATTTGTTGCCAAGCCTATGGTCAAAAATTGATTAGGAGGCTTGGCTGGACATAGACCAGATCCAGGGTGATCATAAGTTAGGTATCCCTATTCAGAGATGTGTAGAGAGACATCTTCTGGGCATGATTGCACCAAACCGGCTGGTAATACTATCCAGGATATGCGTTTTCACAGGGCAGATCGCTAAAACATAACTTTTATTAATTTCTTCTCAAAATAACTCAAAAGTATGACCCACACATACATGAACCAGTGTCACCACCACTTCAATTGCAATGTAACCGGTGTATAGATGGTGTACTGTTACCTTAAAATGGTTGGAGGTGCAGACACCAAATCTGGAAAATAAATGGTCATATTCTCAAAAGATATTAAATGGAAATTCCAGTCCAGGCCATTTTAGGCCAACCGTCGGAAAAGCCTGCATCACCGTCGAACCCCAATGTCATTAGTGTAGGACCCAGGACGATTAGTAGCATCGTATCCCATACATCTGTGAGTGAACAGGACAAGGATATGGTTTCTTCTACTATCCAGATGTTCCCAGATGCTTTCTAGATTTGCAGAAGCGGGATGTTTCAAGACCCAGATGTTTATTTTTAGTTAAGGTTTTTCTTTACTAGTGGGGAATGATAGTATTAACCCCTCATATGGATTTGGTGTAACTGTTTCACAGATATAGGTTCATGGATAGAGTTATAGGTTTGACGCGTTTCTATCGCTTTCAGCGACTTCATCAGGAAACTGATGTTCACCTGAACCTTATCTGGAGGTGTCAGCTAGAAAACTGAAAGACACCAATATTACACCCTGATCTCATACATATTAAATCCCTAGATTGTGTTGAATATCTATAACCAATCTATAATCCATGTGAGTTCGTCAAAGGAACCAAACTCATCATGGATCAAACTTAATAAGGCGGATGCCAAATGTAGGAACAATCTCCCTTGCCTAACTCCTAAGATATAATTCTCATATCAAGGAGATGCAGAAGCAATCCATGTGAAAAGAAAAAAATTAATCAACAACCAGAAAATGTTGCTACAGCTGTTGTTGAAGGATCTGTGTAGAATCTTCAAGGGGCAAGCCGTGCACATGCGGTTTTAAGGCTGCTAGACCTGGCCCAGGCAACAGTGCTGAAAATACTGGGGGTTTGTTTTCACATGGATCACTTCCATATGTCCTGGATAGTATTACCAAGTTTAGCTCAATTACACCCCGTAGATATCTCTCTAGACCTCTCTGACTAGGGATACTTTAATTATGATCACCCTGTACTTCTGTCTATTAAGGCCCCCATATACATTAGAGTTTAGTTCTCTGAACCCACCGATACCATCCATTGGGACACTAAATAACATGCCTATGTAATGGGTATGGCAAAGGATTACACTTTAGTAGTAGTTTAGTTTGTCTGCTCTCCCAATATTTGTGTAGTTTTTTTCCACACTCCAAAAAAAAAAACTGACAGGTTAATTTGGAGTTTTGTGCGGGACCAAACTTTGTGCATATCTATGGAATGCTTCATTATAGATATGCTGGATGTAATAGAAGCTAGGTTAGATGGAACTGGCAAATATGACCTTGTTACTAGTCTATGCTCCATTAGATGGCCGCTTTCCATGCTGATCAATGACATATGCTTTTTTGCAGAATGTAGTAAGATGAAGACTACAGCTTGTGTTTCAAGCTTCTTGGCCATTTCTTATTTGTGATTCTCTTGCAGGTTTGATGTGGCCAATATAATGTCGGTCACCTTGAGCTGTGATCACCGTGTGGTGGACGGAGCAGTTGGTGCTCAGTGGTTGGCTGAATTCAAGAAGTTCCTGGAGAAGCCGACCACCATGCTGCTATAGATCGGTGGATCTCTTCTTCCGTGGGTTATCTCCTCTGCTCTACGACTATTTATATAACTCCTATTGCTGAACACTCATAATAAAAGTACATAACTTTTTTTTTATTTAAACGAACAAATGAGACAAGAAAGCTAGTTCTCTCCCCGTCATGTACAGATCACCAGTGCTGGATCTCCTGACAACTGTGCGGTGTAAAGGTCCTCGATGTTCAGTGTCTTCTTCCAGAGGTCAATGTTTCCTAAAATGGTTTTAAATCCTAGCTGTCTTCAGAGCGGCCTGCTGCATATATACAGGAGTGCTGCATATTTTGCCATTGGACGAATAAATGTCTCTTGTGACAGTTCTGAGATATTGGATTCTTTATTCATTTAAGATTTTAGAAGTAGTTGCTGTACCTGCAGAAACATTGTCTACATACATGGGAGGCACTAGCACTGCACAAGTGTCCTGCCTTATCAGCAATTCCAGACCTGTTGGGGTCTTCTTAAAGGGGTTGTCCCGCGCCGAAACGGGTTTTTTTTTTTTTTTCAAACCCCCCCCCCCCCCCCCCCCCCCCGGTCGGCGCGAGACAACCCCGATGCAGGGAGGTAAAGAAAGCTTACCGGAGCGCTTACCTTAATCCCCGCGCTCCGGTGACTTCAATACTTACCGCTGAAGATGGCCGCCGGGATCCTCTGTCTCCGTGGACCGCAGCTCTTCTGTGCGGTCCACTGCCGATTCCAGCCTCCTGATTGGCTGGAATTGGCACGTGACGGGGCGGAGCTACACGGAGCCTGCATTCTGCACGAGCGGCTCCATAGAAGACTGCAGAAGACCCGGACTGTGCAAGCGCGGCTAATTTGGCCATCGGAGGGCGAAAATTAGTCGGCTCCATGGGAACGAGGACGCCAGCAACGGAGCAGGTAAGTAAAAAACTTTTTATAACTTCTGTATGGCTCATAATTAATGCACAATGTATATTACAAAGTGCATTATTATGGCCATACAGAAGTGTATAGACCCACTTGCTGCCGCGGGACAACCCCTTTAAGCACTTCTCAGCACTTTCTGGCTGAGATCAGAAACCTACCACTGGTTTTCTGATCACCTCAGCAGGAGAAAACAGCTGAATGAGGCAGCCTTATACTGTTCGGACTATCCATGAAGTCCAACGTCACTAGTTTAGAATGAGCAGTGGGGACCACCCCCCCTGACAAGTTGACAGACATATAGGGAAAGGGAGGAGAGTATATTAAAAAAAAATAGCAAAAGTCAGTGCAGTTGCAACTGCAGAGGTATACAGCCAGCCCTGCTGATTTTTGGTCCCTGACAGGAGTGTGACTGGCGTCTGTGCTGTCAGATGCGCTCCTTGACGAATTGGCTAGTTAACTGCATTTTGCAGTTTGCATATGCTGTAATACATAGAAGACAAACAGCGTAAAATTTAATGCAACCCTACTGCAAAAATGATTGGCAGCCAAGAATAAATGCATGTTTTAAAACAAATTTAAAAAAAAGACCCACCTCTTTCAAAAAAAAAGTGTCTATAACCATTGAGGTTGTGTCCATATTTTGAGCGAAACGTGGAAGTGACTATAAGAGAAGACATGTACATTTGAAAAGAATAGTAAGGGGACCCTTTGGAATCACTTGTATCTCTGCGTTTATTATTGAAGGGCATGCACACGCTCTTCCATTGACTTGTAGAGGAAAGCGTGCACACAGAGCAAAGTCTGCTTTACAGTGCCAGCGCAATCTTCAGAGGGTTACGCAGCGGAATTACAGGAGGGGAGGAGGAATATATAAAAATACCTCACATGGTTCCATGTCATGGCCCCTAACAGCACCATGACTCAGTTTAACTCCATCTTGATGCTGAGAGGAAAAGGGGGTGTACACACAAGACATCCCAGAAATATTGCTGAACTGAAACATTTACAGGGAGGAATGTTCTAAAATTCCTCCAACATTGTTCAAATGGAATTGGTAGCTACAGCAAACATTTGGTGGAGGTGATTGCTGCTAAAAGGGATCTAGACATTAGATTTAAGGGTTTGCGTTTTCTCTGTACAGTGGAGGTTTAAAAATAAGACATGAACAGTACAAATGCTTGTGTGTTATTAGTTTAGATAAACACAATCACATCACTTTTTATTAGTATCAATGCAGAAAGGTTCATTTACTCACAATAATACTCATATATAATTGTATCTTAACGCCACTGGAAGCTGGTGGTTTGACAGGGCTTGGATGGAGAAACGCCCCTGTCACACCCCTAGTTCCTGATTGGGTGAATTCAGTAAGGTCCTAGCAGCAGCGTCCGTAGTGATTTTTTTTCCTGGCCTGGTGGGTTAGGGGTTAGTTTTCCTATTAGGCTTACATTATTAGCTGTGAATGCAGAAGCCTTTACAGCTATAAATGTAAGCCTAATAGGAAAATGAACCCTAACCCTCCAGCATGGGCACAAAATCACTGCACACGCTGCAGCTGTCCCTGCTCTCCCTCAGTGGTGCGTGCGGCCAATTTTTTGCAGCTGCTGTTCCGGCTGTCAGCTCCGTCCCGGCCGGCAATTGCTCCAGTCACTCACTGTTAGGATCCGCTGTCCGTGTTCCTCAGCCGCCGCCGCGCCTGCTCTGGCTGCAGTCCTCCTGCCATGTCAGGACGGCACTTGGAGGATTCATCAGGCTGCCACTCCCAGGCTCGCCGGTGTCCTCCAGCACCTCTGCCAGAGGTCCCAGGCTCACCGAGGTGACTTCCTGCTGTCTCCTCCAGCACCTCTGGCTCTGCCTACACCGCCACTCCCTGCCTCGCCGCTGTCCTCCTGCCCTGTCTAAATTTAATCAGAAGCTGGGGGCGTAACTAAATTGTTTGAGGGTTGGTACCTTGTCACCACCCTTAACTTCACTGCGTTTTGGATGCGCATCTTTGTCCCTAATGAGAACTTTCTTCTGTCCCAGACTGAAAGGACTGCGATCTGCAGGGCTCTGGTATAAGCTTGGGCCCACGCTAACCCCGGGCTGCATGATATCAGGCTTCCTAGGAGAGACATGGCCTCTCGGACTGTACATGACCGTCTCCGCAGAAAGGTTTTGACCAGCTGACAGAACTTTTGTATCACCTCGGGAAGGAAAGAGCATTGAGATTCCAAGTCGAGCGTTATGCCAAGGAATACTTTTTCTCTGCTGGGATCTAAGCTGGATTTTTCCTCATTTATAATCCATCCTAGGAATTGGAACAGATCGAGCACCATCGCCAGGTGTTCTGTTAAGAGCTCTCTGGACTCTGCTACAATCAGGATGGATTTCTTTCTCAGGTAGGCAGCTATCTCTGCCATGATTTTCGTAAAGATTCAGGGCGCTAAGGAGATCCCGAAGGGAAGGCATCTGAACTGCAGGTGACTTGTTCTTCTGCCCATATCCAGTGTGAACCTCAGGTATTTTTGAGAATCCTTGTGGATCGGCACATGGAAGTACACGTCTTTTAGATCTATAGCCGCCATATAGGCTCCCTTGGGTATCAGCTTTACTGTTGAGATTGACTCCATCTTGAATTTCCGGTATTTGATGAAGGCGTTCAGAGGCTTCAGGTTTATTATCATGCGAGGTTTCCTGCAAGGTTTCCTTATCAGGAAGAGTCTGGAGTAGTGGCCCCGGGTCTCTTCGTTCTGAGGTACAGAGGATATTGCGTTTTGACCTTAGTAGTTCCCAAACGCTCTGTTATAGTAGGCGTAACTGTTGTGCTGAGCCCCTTGTAGTAACGTATTTTCTTCTGGGGAGGGACATCAGTTCTATTTGGTATCCCCGCTGTAGGATTTCTGGGATCCATGCGCCCTCGCAGATCGTGGAACTTTCTCCCTCTACCCCCCTTGGGGTAACTCCAGCGGCCTGTCTTGCCTTTGGCTCGATAAAATTCGGGCTGTTGCACTAGGGCCCGAAAAAAGGTCCTCCCCCTCTGTTGCTTTTCTTCTGGGAATCCCTTCTTCCTGTCGGCCACTTTTTCGAGGATTTTGTCGAGATCTGGGCCGAAGAGAAATTGCCCATAGAATGGAAGAGAACACAGCTTGTTTTTAGAGGCTAAGTCGGACCGACCAGGACTTTAGCCATAGGACCCTTCTGCCAGAATTAGACAGGGCTGTCACCAGTTTTACTGTCTCCGCCGATGCGTCCGCCAAGAAGTTTGTGGCCATCTTTAGGATAGGGAGAGAATTTAAAATCTGCTCCCTCGGAATTTTGTTTTTTTATATGGAGCTCCAACCACACTCCTAGGGTCCTGGCCACACAAGTGGCTGCGACCCCTGGTCTGAGTATGTTTGCTGCTGCCTCCCATGATCTTTTCAAGAGGCCTTCAGCCTTCCGATCCATTGGATCCTTCCATTGCATGGCGTTCTCAAAGGGCAGGGTCGTTCTTTTAGCCACCCTGGCCACCGGCACCTCCACCTTGGGTACTTCTTACCAGCTTCTGCACACCTCGTCTTCAAACGGGTATCTTTTTTTAACCCCCCTAGAGGAGGACGATCCCGCATCAGGCTTTTTCAACTCTTTTTGAATCATTTTAGAGATGTTATTATGGACTGGGAAGGTGTGCCTACGTCTTTCCCCTAGTCCCCCAAATATCTCGTCCTGTATAGTACACGGTTCTCTGGATTCCTCCATCTTAAGCGTAGCCCTAACAGACAATGAGCTCCGCTAAATCTTCTTGGTGGAATAAGTACTTTTTATAGTCTTCATCATCTGAGTAGTCTTCGGGCGCTAGTTCTTCCTGCTCTGTCCCGATTGAACTCTCAGAGTCTGACAATTCTTCCGGGCTTTACGCCCTTTTCTGGCGTTTAGCCCTGGATGCCCCCGCTGGTGGCGCTCTTTGTGACGTCAGAGCTAATCGCACCTCCTCCTTAACCAGCTTCCTGACGTCTTCCAGGAATCCCCCCAATTCCTCCTTAATCAGCTTGGATACGCATGCCTTGCATAGAAGTCTCTCATACGTAGATGGCAGCCTTGACCCGCACGCTGCACACTTTGGGGGTTTTGTTCTGGGAGGGGCGTCTTTTTTTATCCCCCTAGCAGACAAACAGAGTTTTTCCGGATAAGAATGCAACATTCCCAATATTAAACATTGGATCTTTTGCATAAATGTTTTGCCGCACTGGGTACTTACGGCCCCCGCTGAGGCTGAGGATTCAGCGATGTCCAGTGCTGGAGCACTCATCTGAAATACTAGTGCTGCAGACACTTTTGGGAGCAATCTTAAGCCAGCCCCAATAGCAACCTCACCTTACAACTTCTCGTCTTCTCTCAGGTTCCTTTTAAATTTTAAAATTTGGTGCCTCCGCACCAAGCCCCGCCCCCTCCGAGTTCGGCGACGCCTGTGTGATGACATCACCACACTGGACACGTGACGCGACGCCCTGCCCCCTCCGATGTGTCAAAGGGACTACAGGAGCGCCGCGCCGGGTTCTACACACCGGAGGAGGAGGAGGGTTGGGGCTCCCGCTTTGAACCCCCCATGGGCCGCCGCCGGAGGAACCTGGCCTGGGAAATACCATCCCATGTGGCATCCCGGGAGTCGTCTGTCACAAGGGAGGAGAGGTAGACTCACTGCCCTCCGATCCGCAGTAAGTAGTCTTCATGCTGGTGTCTCCACCAGCACCTCTCGGAGATCCTGCCTCCTGGCAGGAAAGGAAGATACTGAGGAAGGTGGGAGCTTTTTAACCTCTCGGTGTGTTCCTGTCCAAACAGGAGGAGGCTATCTCAGGTGGTGCTGTCGTGGAGACGACTTGGGAAACATAAAATTTGGCACGGGCATTGATTATGTCAAATAGAAAAAGTTAAGAGGTCCCAACTCGATTATTCTAAGCGCAAAAGAATTAGCGTCCAAATTTTACGTACGGAATCTAATTCTCTTACTTCCTGATGTCATTTTATATAAAGGAGACGTCGCATGGTTACCTCCACGTGGTGTTTCCTGGGTAACGCAAAGAACCATGCAAAATGGGGAACATATTTTTTTCCTCGGTATCTCAAAAGTAACCACGACTTCATAAGATTTTCCGTGTGAACACCAGATAAACACCAGTACCAAATTAACTTGGGCGAAGCCGGGTATATCAGCTAGTACCCTATATACATGTAGACTGTGGCTCAGATACTCTTCTTTAATATAGGAACAAAAATAATTTCCCCATATTCTGATCAAGTGAAAGCGGTCTAGTTCTTGCCTGCACTCGAAGTAGAGTCTGTCATCCTCAGTGCTATCATCTAGCAAACTACAGCTGCTTCAGTTTACGTTGGGGTATAATTTACCAGAAAGCTTGGGTTAATAGTTGCTCATAAATGTGTATTATATAAATAGCCAGGTTTGTTTAAGAAATTCTACTTTATTTCAGCTCACACAAGTGACACCACCTATGTCTGGTTAGAGAAGTGTGTGCAGTACATTAGATTGTATATCCAACGAACTGCACGTTAAAATGACACAAAACCACCGGCCGCCCTGCTCGCTCTTTACATGAGACTACGGAGCTGTGTTCAGGATTATTTAGTTCACCAATTAAAGCTGTATGCACGTGGGAGTGCACAAATCTATGTGGAACATGGACTCATTTTCCTGTATGAAGTATTGCATGCAGCACTATTTCACCCTGGATTTGAACAGAACCAATATTTATAAACCTACAGTCAGGGCACCTTGTAAATGCTGGCACAGGTAGTGAAATCTACACCACTGATGGCACAGAGTCTTTGCAGGATTACTTTAGCCCATGAGGGACCTTTCAGATAGGACAGAATTACACTGCAGGATGCAGCTAAATCCGCAGTTACGGAATCCACACCAAAATGCACAAGTCTAACTGCAGATTTTGGTGCTGAATTCCCCGCGTCTTGTCGTGCATCCTGTTCTGTCCCATGTGAGAGGTCCACAACATTTCTGGTTTTCATATAGGTTTAGGTTATGGGTTCCAGATCCCTAAATGGTGACATTTTTTGTTATTTGCCAGCCACGTCTCCCTCACCGTACAGCCAGTGTTGCATGATGCCGCCGTAATCATACCGCTGCACTATAGTAGAGTCATTGTGACAGTCAGAGTGCCGTTTGCTTTGTGGTACTTTGCAGTGACAGTTTCTTCGTTGACCAGCTCAGGTAGATCTAAGTGCAGTCTGTATTTTCCAGGAACTTCAAGCATCAAATCATCCTAAAAAGTAAACATAGGTCTAATTTAATTGTCTGATGTGAAGAAAATTAAAACTTGGCTCCCTCTGGATCACAAGAATAGCATTTTGAAAACTGTACCGCCTGTATTCTACTGTAAATTGCTGCAGACTTGCAGTGTGAAATCCACACACACACACACACACACACCAGGACTTAAACGTTGCATGTAAAAGAGCCTTTGTTTATCTCAAAATTTGTTCAAACAGCCGAAAGGGAGCGAAAAGTGTTACATGTAAACATGGGCAGTTGTGCACTATTTGTTCAATTGTCATTTAGAACTGGTTTTTAGCCAGCATAAAAACCATTCCATGGCTATTCAAAAGACTTTAACAGTGTAGCTATTGTGTTTGCATGCATAATAAGTACACTATTTACTCTGCCAGGAGGAGAACAATGGAATCTGCCAGCCAGATGTTTGCTCAGCTGGGCATGTGTTTATGTGATAACCATAGCAAACAACTCATGGAGGAAAATGCAGATGATTAAAGCCCTTATCTGCACGTGTAATTTTATTTAAAAAAAATGTCGTGCAGTTGTTTAAGCGATAATCATAGCATGTAAAAGGGCCTTTACTCAGTTGTTTAGGAACAGTAGCATTTCTCCCACCCCACTATTCTTATTCAGGCTGGACACAGTGCTCTACTTCCACAAGCATGTAACAGTGCTTGCATTTAGAGCACTCTCACCCACCTTCCCCTCCGGTCTGCACATGCATTTTCCTGTATTTGAATGGGTGGCCACAGGCTGCCTTTTTGTGGCATTCCTGGACAACCCCTTTTAAGGCCGAGCCCACATGTCATTAAGCGTGAAAACCAATAGGGCTCCCGCAGTGTTTACAGCTGTGAATCAGGCAGTGACCCTGCATATAACCGCACCCGGTCATGCGCACCAGACCTTTTTTTTTTTAAATATTTCCAGCGCAGTCTATATATATCAAAATAGAACATGCTGCTTTCTTTTTTGTGCTCACGGATTACGCAACTCCGACACATTAATGTGAGCTGAACTGCATAAGTGAATGTAAATGATTGCCTGCGAGTTACCGTGTATCACATGGGCAGACAGAGCCCACGTAATACGCAATTCCAATATGGTTGTGTAAGCCCGGCCTTACTGAGTGCTTTGCACTTAGTGGCTGAAGTATACATTTAGTACACAGATCTGTCCACTTACCTTGGATACATTTAGATCACAGCTGGAAATAGAGCACACCCCTTGTAATTGCGCCATCAAAATTATAGTTTGTGGGTTCCCAGAGTTGTCCTTCATCACAGATAGTTCATGCTGTGGTGAAGGGAGCGGTTCTTCCTCATTCAGCTCTGTGCTGGAGATCACTTCTATCAGGCCGACTTTTGGCTTGGTCTTGTTTGTTATCTCTAGAGGTTTCTTAGGTTCCTCTTTGTCTTCTCCTTTCACTGCCATGTTTTTTAGCTGTTCCAGCAATGATCTGTCAGGATCTGAAGGGCAAAGCCAACATGAATACTTGGAACAAATCACGAATTTAATGCACTTCAGGAGCTAGAAACGGTCACAAAACCCCCTCCACCAGCAGAGAGCCCGAAGCCTTCATTTGTGCGCACAGCTATACTTACCTACCTGATCTTTCCCTCAGTAGGGCATTTTATAAATGGCCTAAAGTAAAGAGTTCTACTTACTGATATTTTGGGGCAGGATACAACTTTCTAATATGCTGATTCTGCACAGATCTCAGTTCTTGTAGGGGAGTACATGCGGGATGTCCGCTGTCCTGCTGAACTACTTAAACTCTTTTTCCCGATCTCTGTCTATGGTCAGTGGTGTAGGACCCCTTTGACCACTCAGCATTGAAGCAGTGAAACTATAAGCACTTTGGTTATTTTTAAAATGATCGATTGTTTTATTTTCTTTATGTGGCATATTTCTGGTGAAGACTAGATAATTCATGTACATTGAGTACTATGGTATAACCATTTGGTTTATCATATAATGAATAAATCTGACAGGTTTCACTCACCATCCTGCGTTTTTTCCTTTGTCTTTTCCGGCTTCACCCCAGTTGCTTGTAAGGCGTTCCTCATTTGCTGTATGGTGCCTTTCAAATTAAATGGAGCAACCCGGTAAGAATGACAGAGGGGGACTTTGTGGTGTTGTTCTATGTATTTCATTGCCAGGCGGATGAGCTGGTCCTGCTCTGTGGGGTCTTTGTCGGCTTTTGCCAGGACTTCTGGGCTGTAGGCAATGCTAATAACTAGCAGAAGAGAAAACATCATCATGTGTGCTTAGTAACCAGTCATCAAACCACTTGTAAAATGTACATTTGTGAGGCTAGACAAAGAACAAAACCGGACTTAAATGGTCACGAACTTTTTAAACAATTTGTGCTTATATGATAGCCAACGTGATAATTAGCAAAACTGCAAATTTCATAAAGTTATGTTTTTGTGGTGACAAATTGGTCAAAGTGCTGGCCACTAGTGGACCTACTTCCTTCTGGCTTGCTGTCCACTGCCTGCTGTCAAGTGATGTTATCTCTGTTACTGGAGACAGCAGGACTGCAATACAGGAAGTAGAGGAAGAGGATGAGTCATCCTGCTCATTAAAGTCTATGAAAGCAGAGGGGAGGGGTATGAGGAAAGGCTCACACAAATATGCATGCTGCTAATCGTGATTGTTTACTATTTTTTACCTACTAAAATCATATTTACACTGCTTAGTACTTCTCCAGCGTCCTCCAGGATTATGTTATGTCTATGTATGTGCTACAGGGTGTTGAAAAGAGCAGATTCTGCTCTTTTCTCCATGTGCAGTTCATAGAAGACATCATGACAGCAGGTCCCACCCACCAGCTCAGAGGAACTTAGAATTATACATAAATGCAGGATACAAGTCACATAATGGCCAGTAACTATTCAGATTATATTTCAATTTATTTATAGAATAAGAGGCTATAGCCATTTACTAATATGCATTCAGAGTTCTGCTGATATACCTGTATTTTACCAGCACTTTAGCATCTGTCTCTGCACCAAAAAATACTGCAGACTGTAGTGAAGCCATGGGCTAAGAACAGGACTAGAGATTGCGTCAGTCATGTGACCCCCCCCCCCTCCTGATGTGACCCCCTGACATTCCGCCAACACTCTCCCAGTATGTAACAGTTGAATAGTTGATTAGGGTACATTCACATGTAGTAGAAATGGTGCTGACATTCTGCAGCGGAAAATCCACACCAAATTCTGCATGAGAACCTTGTCCACATCCACACTAATGGTTCTGATTTTGATGTGGTTCTTGATGCAGATCCACAACACATTTCACTGTTTTACCTGAAGGGGTGACGTCTACTGCATATCAGTGTCCGAATCACTTTGGAATTGTTTTGAATTAGATTGTGTTGCAATTTTCTGCGAAAATCCACACCATTTCCATTATATGAACGTACCCTTAAGGAACAAAATTATAAAGTATTTCTGTGTCTAGCATCCCAGCACCATGTCTGTCTGTGTGCAGGTGCATTAGACAGTGTGTGATATTTTGTCTTTTTTTAATGGCACCATTAAGGCCTTACACAGGTGTTTGCAGAAACGCAGCGTTTTTTGACGCTGCATTTACTGCAGATTTCGCCCAGTTTCAGCAGCGCTGGCATGTGATATGCCAGCGTTTTGGCTGCGTTTTCAGCAAGGGTGCTGAAAAAAAACAAAAAAAAAATCAATACTCACCTTGCAGGTGCCGTCGGGGTCCCAGCCGTTGTTTTCGGAGATCTGGGCCGGCTACTTGTCAAGGTGGCAAAGCATCTATTGCTAGAGATTGCTCTGATTGGTTGAATAGGCTGAGTGACAGCCCTCTAACCCAATCATAGCCAAAGCTGGATACACCAATCACCCTACCCAGAGCGCTTGGGCCCAATGTCCGTGCGCTGATTTGATTTGCAGAATCTGCTCGTGGCACTTGCGTGTGAGATACGCAAATCAAGCTGCCTATAGGGAAGCATTGGGCGTCCGCACATCAAAGAAAACAAATCCACAGGTGTTAAATGATTTGCAGATGTCACGTGTAGATGCTCCATTTTACCGAGGATCACACGTGGATGTGCCCTATTCATCCCTATGAGAGTTTATGATCCACGGTGCATCTGCAAATTGCAGATTCACTGCAGATTTGAAGGTTAAAATCAATTAGGAAGGTGGAGAAAAGGCTGGGAGGTGGGGTTGCGGATTTTGCGGGAAAAAACGCGATTGGTGATCTCCCACAAGCAACGATGACTCGCAGTGAATTCGCTGCGGATATCCACATGAAAAATCTGCACATGTCGCGGACATGAGGCCTTACAGTGGTAGCTCTCTCCCTTTTTCTTCCAATGGCTTTTCAGTATATTATAATTAGAGATGAGCGAGTATACTCGCTAAGGCTAACTACTCGAGCGAGTAGTGCCTTAGCCGAGTATCCTCCTGCTGGTCTGTAAAGATTCGGCTGCCGGCGCAAGTGACAGGTGAGTTGCGGCGGTGAGCAGGTAGGGTGGGGTGGGGTGGGAGAGGGAGATCTCCCCTCCGTTCCTCCCCGCTCTCCCCCGCCGGCCCCCGAATCTTTAGAGTCGAGTGGGAGGATACTCGGCTAAGGCACTACTCGCTCGAGTAGTTAGCCTTAGCGAGTATACTCGCTCATCTCCAATTATAATACATTAAATGTACGATTAACTCATTCTGCCCTCCTCATATGGCTATGTAAATGGAAAAAAAAAGTTACAATTTCTTTTTAGATTTTTTTAAAAGAAGGGAAGAGAAAACAAAGATGAAAATAGAAAAATGTCAGTGTCCTCTAAGGGTTAAGAGGGATAAATTAAAAAAAGAAATCCCCTTTTTAGGTTTTGACACAAAAATCTAAGCTAACATTCAAATATCGTTGATGTGCGCAGTCCTTTGTCTAGAATCTTGTGTCATTTTTTCCAGTACCAGAAGTCTGAATATTACTGAAATGTGTGGTGTGAGGATTTACCAATTCATAATTCCCTTGGGTGGAATTCCCAGCGATCTCCAGCATTGTGTTTTCTATCTGTAGTCATTCTGTTAACAAATGGAAGTGACAGGAAACAAGTGCTGTCGGCCCTGAAGCTCCCGGTGTAACCCGGTATCAGATACTCTCCTAAGCCGCAGGGTTGACCAGTATCTGCACAACACCGGTACATCTTGTCTCATTTGTTATTAGCCGGCAAAAGGATCAGAGTTTCGCTCTAAAGGGCCATTTACAAGTAACGATTGTCGCGTGAAAGTCAAACGAACAAAAATTAGCAATAATCGTTATTCTAAATGCAAAGCCGTTGTTTACTATTCGTTTGTCTCTCACTTTTAACCAGCATAAAAAGCATTGCTGGTTCACTCACTTCTCGCTGCGTCTAAACGCTCCCCGCTCCGTGCATCACATAGAATACGAAGCACTGAGCGAGAAGTTAGCGATCGTCACCGATGATCTGTCTGAATATTCTGCACAAGCAGCTAGCGGTGACATCACCTGCTCGTGCAGAACGTTTAGCCGACAGTCAGCGCGCGTAAATAGGGTAGAAATCTGTGATAAGCAAATTTAAGAAACTTATTTATTCATTTACACGTATTCAATGTATTTTTAATACAGAAATAAGAAAATTGGTTTATGAGCCTTGATTTATATTTGCTGGTTACACAAACAACAATTTCTTTATGCTTCTGGATTGTACAGGTTATCACTCACCTGCTCCATCAGATGTGTCCTTCAGTTTCCCAGCTATGAGAGGCACAGGATGGCCATCAGATTCAGGACACGGGACCCTTTTCCATCCACAAATGTTAATAAATAACATATGTTCCTCCGGATCCTACAAATATAGTTTGAGGAGAGATTTCAATATATAGATACACTAATGCGGTAACATACTATGTAAGGCTGAAAAAATGCATATGTCCATCCAGTTTAACCTATTACCCCTGAATGTTGATTCAGAAGAAGGCACAAAAAACCTTCTCAACTCCAATCAGGCAATCGGAATAATCCTTGGATCAACCACCATGTAGAGCATTAGGGAAAATAAAACCAACCAGAGTTTAAATCAGAATACATAAAATATGGTTTATAATGTGGATGATACACTGAATGGCCACTTTATCAGAGACTCAGGCCCTTTCACGATTGGAGCTTCCTTGTATGGAAATTAGACCCGTGACCCCTGGAGTCAGCATGAAATCAAGTGATAAGTCTTCCGTGGCTCAGTTTCAGTGTGAATCCACATTAGAATGGGAAAATCTAGCAATCTTTCAATCCTGGCCTGGCCATCAGTGCTAGACTAGTCTAAATCCTCACAATGGTATTGCCAACAGCACCCGGTATATCAAAGGATAAAACAGCACATCTAAGTCCATATGCAACGTCACTGATAAGAGTCAGAGCCTATGACTCACAACCATGATCCCAAATATCATCCCTGACAGCATATAAGGGGCAAAAAAAAAAAAGATTCTTTCTTTATTCCTCCATATAAGCGAGTTTTCGACCCCTAGAGGTCTGTAAAGCTCGATAAAGACCTCTAGGTGTCGAAACGTCGCTTATATGGAGGAATATAGAAAATCTTTTTTTTGCACCTTATATGCGGTCACGGGCGTTTTATATATTTGGGATCAGTGCTAGACTAGTCGGGGGCGGGATTTCATAAACTGTCAACTTGGCAGTCCTGGAAATGCTTTTCGGGTTATCAGTAGACCAAATACTTTATTCTCAAATCCCCAACAGACAGTATGTTAGCAAGAACAAGGGACTGCAGTGTCAGGTAACCAACAAGGGCTTTTTTCTTTCGCAGTCAATACCCATGAAGACAAAATCTGCATAGGAGCTGCGTATACAAAACGGGCAGTACCGTAAACTAAGTTATGGTTCCGTTTTGGGGAGATGGGATGTATTTTTTTATACTCACCTACTGCCCCGTTCGCAAGGTGTCAACCAGTGAAGATTGCGCACGACCTGAAAATCTAACCCTTTCTGACTGTTGTGTAAGCGCTCTTCCCTGCATTTCTATGGTAGAGCATGTGCACAGTGGTCTGAAAGAAGAGTGAAAGTTTCAGACCATACTCGAATTTTACCAGCAGATACCATGGGAACAAGGGAGCGGATGAGTATTTTAAAAATGAAAACACCCCATGGCTCCCCTTCACCTCCCCGAATTGCACCATAACTTAGTTAAGAGGTTCACTTTAAGTCTAGGACTACACGGTGACTGGCCGTACCGCACTTGCATCTACTGTCAGTCTGTGTACAGGGGCTGCTGCAGCCACCCGCAGACCTCAGCATACGAGCGCTGCTGCAGCCTGTAATCAGAGGGGAGACCCGGAGTGGGAGAGGTGTGTATAAGCTTGTTTGTTATTTACTGGGATGAAGGAGATAATTTTTTTATTTTAAAAACATGTTCGACAACGCCTTCAACAACCCCAAGCATGCGGGGCGGTATTTTAACACAGTATTGAACGCTATGGGGTTATTAACCCAGATCTTCACTTTAAAGAGAACCTGCACTTTCACGGTGGAGCGCTCCTGCTCTGTCTGCCGTTTTTGGCTACTTCCGGCAGCTGAAGATGGCCCATATAGCACTATATGAGGCCGTCTTCAGTTGCCTTAAGGAGCCAAAAATGATTGACGGAGCACGAGCGCTGCGAAGTGAAAGCGCAGGTTCTCTTTAAACATTTATCAAGAAGTGTAATCACAAACTGCAATAAAATGATTTTACCAGTATTTTAGTTTGAAGACACAAGTGTGGGTCAGGCGGTGACATGAACTCCCTCCCTTCTTCCAGATGTCGCTGTATGAACTTCTGGTAGCTCTGCGGACTGCTCTCAGCCATGTCATCCAACAAGCTCCAGAACTGGTTGACCTGAGACAACAGCTGGTTTGGGGGGATTTCAGTGTTCATCTTGATTTCTGTGACCTACTTTCTGTAACAGATGAAAAGAAGATACGGCATATAAAGAAATCCGCACTGACCTCAATTTACCTAGACATCAATATAAAAACGGCAGCGCAAATGTCGCTTGGTCTGTCCAGCCTCAGAGTAAAGACCCGGCAGAGACAAAAGAACATCTTTGTTCTACTGATAAGGAGTGCGCTTGCGGTTTTTCCAGCGCAGATAATACGCTGTGTATCCGCACGGGAAAAACGCTATTCCGCGATAAATCGCAATAATTTTTAATGTTCAAACACAGGTCTTCTGTGGCAAAAATCTGCTTGCGAAATCCGACCCCTCCGTGTGCAGGGGCCTAAAGCGGGTGTGCAGACAACTTATATTGAGGATCTAGCTTCAGGAAATGACATCAACAGTGGATCGGCTGGGGTCCGCCCCTCGGCCAATAGAGCTCTTCGGGCGCCCGCTGTCACTGGCAGAAGCAGATCGCTCCAACCTCTGTGTAGTGGCCGGCGCTGGTAACTGCAGCCACTGTTCCCATTAACCCCTTAAGGACCAGGCAGTTTTGTACCTAAAGAGCCAGACACTTTTTTAGGCATTTTCCCCATGTGGTGGTTTTGCTGCCCTATATTTTTTCCTTCAGCTACCAAAATTATTTCTGCTGTGTTTTTTTTTCCGTGACATATAGGGATATATTTTTTATATCTTTTTCACTGACATTTTTTTTCCGTTTTTTAGTTTTATTGGGTGTAAAAAGCTAAAAAAAAAAATTTTCTTTAAACATTTTTTTTATTAGCATATTTACGCAAAAATAAAGTACAGGAACGGGTTCCTCATTTTGTTTCGGGCGTTTTGATATATAATATGTATGTATATAATATGTATTGGATCACAGGGCGCAGGCCTCTGCGAGGTTCGCACAGAAATAGGACATACCGCGATTTGTTTACCGCACGAGTTTTCACGCGGTCAAATCACGGCTATCTGCATATGAATGCAATATCAAATGCAATCCTATGCCAGCGGGCACGTGCGGAAATTCAGCCGGAAATGCCGCCGTGGAATTTCCGCCCTTGTGCAGGAGGCCTATGTCCCCCATGTCGTCCTATAAAGCCTCTGGGGGACATTCACATGTTTTTTTTTTTTTATTTGAAACTTTCCCACTGTAGCTGGGGCATCCATAGGAGCCCAGTTACAGGGAAAACATCCCCTGTAGTGATAATAGTCACTGGAAGAGCTGGTCAGGGTCTGCTAGCGATATTTCACCATGGGGTGGGGTGGGGGGGGGGGGGGGGTGTTGGTGGGGTTAGGGGAACTGACAGGCTCACCAGAGAATCGCGGCAATCGCAGCATGCTGTGATTTAAATCCCACGAGCAGAGAATCGCTGTGACTCTCCGCTCGTGGACACCGGCGCTGCGCTTTCCATAGTAATCCCATGGAAAGCTTTACAGAGAGTGATCAGCGGGCGATTCATCGCCAGTGGACAGGCAGCCTAATGGCTTTTCAAAAGTGGAGAAACTTTCTACAAACAGGAAAGCAAGGAGTGACTACAGCCTGACCATACGTTGGTACAGACAAGTAGGCTGGCACTGGCCGTCCCCAACACTTTACCAGGTAGATCCAGAGAGGTTAGTCTCACCCAGACTTGCTACAAACATGGGGTTTTGTGGTCAACTTCACAGTCAAATCATAATCCAGTCCAAAACTGCAGAAATGTTGCAGCAGTCACCATCCAGCCATCTTACACGTGGCAATGAGACGTGTAGGGAACGGCCGACTGCTCTTTCATGTCTGTCCATACTTTGTCAAGGCTGAGTATCTTTCTCTGACACTTATGATGGAATCTCCGGACGGACCCCCTGAACATACGATTATCTGTCCATACAAATCCTCCTACGGACCGTACGGTATTTTCATTGGCACTTGATTTCACGTGGAGGCGTACAGGTTATATTCTCATGGATTCATACAAAACCCGGGAGAAAAATAAAAACGTGGCATCTCCACATGAAGTCCTAGACAGAGCTCTGTGACACTGACGCGGGTGTCGTATGAGGCTTAGAGGAGGGGCAGCGAGCACCTCGGATATGCTGGAGCGGCATTCAGGCGACCACAATATAGGACCCCATGGCGATTGGCTCAGTAGGACAAGGGTACTGGATCTTTGGGTCATAAAACAAGTAAAATTCAGATATATGGTGGTTGTTACAAAGCGGCATAAGGAAAAGCCACCAATAAGGAAAAGCCACCAATATATTAAACCTACAAACCCCTTTAGACTTCTTTCACAAAGTTTTTTGGGGTTTGAGACTCATAACACAATGAAATTTTATTATTTTTATACACACCGATTGGTTTTCTTTTTAGGCAGAGAGAAGTCTACGGGAAAACAGATGAAAAAGAACGCCAAAACTAGAGCAGGCTGCGGTTCAAAAAAATAAACACGCACCAAAAGCGAGGAAAAACACCACCTCCTAACTTCTTGATGGACAGCTACGCTCATATCTGGCCTTGCGTTTTTTCATAAAAACAATACTTATGAAACGCCCCTTACGGTCAGTGTCACACAGGTGTATTTGCGAACGCAATACACAGGAAATAGAACCCATTTATTTCAATACGCTCGCCTGACGCAGGCCCGAGGGTACGTTCACATATTTTGTCTGCACCAATCCCGCTACGTGTGAACATTCCCCAGGGGCCCATTTACATGGATGTTTTCTCCATCCTTGTTTTTAACGGGATACATCCACATAGTGGTACAGCCCAGAGCGTCCGTGGGAGAGAGATGGTAAATGTGGCACAAGAGTGCCCCGAAACGTCAGACCGGGCATCTGGGTGGGGTCTAGCCAAAAACGTACAAAACAAATCCCCTCACCCCAAAATATAAAAAAATAACAGAAAAATGCTTCATGCCAAGCAGGGCACCCCCCCCATTAATGGCGGATAATTGGAGGAGTTAGGGCCTCTTCACACTTCCTTTATGGGACAGAAATACAAAACCAGCAGCGTGCTGGACCCGTAAATGACGGAACGCACTGACCGCAGCGAGTCCGATCACGCTTCCATCATCAACCAGCGCCGTAGAGCCCCGCTGTACGGGACGATAATAGTTCGGATTCTCACTTGGTCGCAGGAATCTGAACAATAATCAGTATAAACGCTGAACCCGGAACCAAAATTCGTGCGCTTATCATTCGTCGTTCAGTTTAGACGAGCAAAAAAAAACGGACGACGCTCTATCCGTGTAAACCGCACATCATTCATCTACAACGGCCTGCGTACTGCGAAGGAAGGCGGACGGCTGAAGTGACCTGCGAGCCACCCGCCTCCATTCACTGAGCAATGATCGCTGGGATCACCCAACAACCGTCCCGTGTAAAAAGCCCCTCAGCCATGATAACGCATCGGTTTTTAAGTGCTACTTTTTCAGGCACTTTTTGCCAAAGGAAAGCAGCAGCCATAATTGGTTGCTATGGGCAACTGCTCCACTGCTATCAGAACTGGTGCAACAGAATCATCACCGTTGGGGTATTTTGCACCAACGCCGGTTGTGATCACTGGTCCTGATTCAGCGCTTGGCTATTAGTCCAAGCCACCTTCAGCAGGGGTGCAGACGTCTCCCCATCTCTATAAGGCTATGACTTCCTTTCAGAGCAGCATTGTCTTCACCCTCTAGCTGCTGCAGATAGCGCAGGAGGATGTGTCTGGTCTGCCGCTATGACCTGCTCCAAGGAGGACTCTGCCGTAGAAAGATGAACTGATAGCTGCTGGTCTGACTGGAATCTGCTAACGTTTCTCTTATTATGGGATGGAAGGTCCTTTAAAAACTGCGCCATGTTTCCCTCTCACTTTCCCGCCTTTTCTGCTTCATCACAGCATAGGAGCATCACGTGACCGAGCCCTACATAAACGACGCCACACAGAGGATGATCACGTGACACAGGTGGCGGATGAACTGGTAATTAAACCTTCGTCCCGGACTCACCTCTCTAATGTCGCCTGTCCTGTGATGCGCTACAGAGTTGGTTACAGACATACAGTAGTTGGAGACGTTCAGAAGATCAGTCAGTCCTTATTACACGCTCCCTGAACTGAGAGACGCGGCGGTTTCTATGGAAACCAGAAGGCAGTGCTTCATCCTAATCATTCCCCCTAACAACAAAGCCGCACACAAGACGTTCCGCCCCAAGACCTGTGTACTAGCGCTATTTCCGGGAGGAAGGGGAAGCGCCGACTCTGTTCTTCAGTGAGGTGGGAATCCTGTGTGGCCTCATCACAAATGTAATGTACGTAGTGTGACCACAGCTGAGGAGTAACGGAGAATGACTCTGAGGACGTGGAGCCCCGAGCGGAAGTGACCGTGTAATCACAATGTCCGCCCGACACCTCACCAGTCAGGAGGGATTAGCAGTCTTAGTACGTGGCAGGGGTCATGTTGGGGGCTGATATGTAGCATGTAGTTCTATGTGTGTAGGTGTCCCATATGTTGTGTAGTAATGTATATAGCAGGAGCAGTATATATGTTAGTGAATGTATACTTATATAGGTGGAGTATGTATTATTATATATGACGTATACAGGAGCAGGTATAGCCTTACTGTGGGAGGGGCTTATGTACGTCGTGCTAGTATGCGGCAGTGACATACGTGTATCGCTCTAGCATGCGGTCGGGGCCGTTGCGGCACACGTGACCCCTTTACACGCAAGATTGAGGCCGCTCTCACACGTGCCCACACAAAACGCTGCGTTCGAAACTGTTACTGCGATTTTGTGGGGCTTCTTTGAACCCCATTATTGTGATGGGTGATGAGATGCGTTAAAATGTAGAGCAAACAGCGTAGAATATCATGGCGTTTCGAACGCTAGTCTGCGAGGCCCTGTAAAAATTAATGAGAGTATCTTACAGCGTTTACGGCGGAGTTTTAATTGCCGCGCAAAACCCTCTAAAAAGTGGGCTGTGTGGGAGCAGCTGGAGGTCAACTGAACGCATCGGCGCTGGAACCATCGTGGATCCAGCACCAAATACTGGAAGACATAGCGCTGCGTGCTGCACTTCTTCCAGCAAAATGCCGTGCAGCTGTACAGCTGAGTGGAAATCGAATGGACACCATTATAGTCAATGGGGTCCGTTTGGTTCCGTCATAAGAGGCATCCCCTCGGCCAGGGGATTCCCCATTTCTGCTCCCCGAACAGAGCAGGAAACCAGAACCTCTGCCGCAGATGTGAAAGCCACCTTATGCGCATGGAGCCTCCTGACTCGCTCCTAAGGCTGCGTTCACACTCAGTAATTTTTGCTACGTTTATGAACTGCAGCTAAAAGAAGAAAAAAAACATTTAAAAAAAGCGCACTTTTTTTTTTTTTTACTGCTGCTAATGTTAAAAAACGTAGCAAAGTCGCTGAGTGCGAACGCCTTTTATTGGTCATGTTGAATTGTAGACGTCCAATCCTGCTGTTCTCGGGGAAGATTCGCCTCTGGCCATAGCTTTCTTCCCACTGAGAACTTATCGTGGTTGTCCGAACTGTGTGCGTCCGTGTTTGATGGCGGTCGGGGAATAGCTGTCATGCAAATGAGCATTGGACCAGCAGCGATTGAAGGGGTGTGAATGCTTTTACTACGAGGAGATCATATATTGCTCCAGCTGGACCCCCCGGGGTCCTCGGCCCAAGCTCTCCTTCCCCCCCCCCCCGGGGTCCTCGGCCCGAGCTCTTCCTCCCCCCCCCCCCGGGGTCCTCGGCCCGAGCTCTTCCTCCCCCCCCCCCCCCCCCCCCCCCGGGGTCCTCGGCCCGAGCTCTTCCTCCCCCCCCCCCCCCCCCCCGGGGTCCTCGGCCCGAGCTCTTCCTTCCCCCCCCCCGGGGTCCTCGGCCCGAGCTCTTCCTTCCCCCCCCCGGGGTCCTCGGCCCGAGCTCTTCCTTCCCCCCCCCGGGGTCCTCGGCCCGAGCTCTCCTTCCTTTCCCCCCGGGGTCCTCGGCCCGAGCTCTTCCTCCCCCCCCCCCCCCCCGGGGTCCTCGGCCCGAGCTCTTCCTCCCCCCCCCCCCCGGGGTCCTCGGCCCGAGCTCCTCCCCCCCCCCCCCCCCCCCCCGGGGTCCTCGGCCCGAGCTCTTCCTTCCCCCCCCCCCCCCCGGGGTCCTCGGCCCGAGCTCTTCCTCCCCACCCCCCACCCCCCCCCCCCCGGGGTCCTCGGCCCGAGCTCTTCCTCCCCCCCCCCGGGGTCCTCGGCCCGAGCTCTTCCTTCCCCCCCCCGGGGTCCTCGGCCCGAGCTCTTCCTTCCCCCCCCCGGGGTCCTCGGCCCGAGCTCTTCCTTCCCCCCCCCCCCCCCCCCCCCCGGGGTCCTCGGCCCGAGCTCTTCCTTCCCCCCCGGGGTCCTCGGCCCGAGCTCTTCCTTCCCCCCCGGGGTCCTCGGCCCGAGCTCTTCCTTCCCCCCCGGGGTCCTCGGCCCGAGCTCTTCCTCCCCACCCCCCACCCCCCCCCCGGGGTCCTCGGCCCGAGCTCTTCCTCCCCCCCCCCCCCCCGGGGTCCTCGGCCCGAGCTCTTCCTTCCCCCCCCCCCCGGGGTCCTCGGCCCGAGCTCTTCCTTCCCCCCCCCCCCGGGGTCCTCGGCCCGAGCTCTTCCTTCCCCCCCCCCGGGGTCCTCGGCCCGAGCTCTTCCTTCCCCCCCCCGGGGTCCTCGGCCCGAGCTCTCCTTCCTTTCCCCCCGGGGTCCTCGGCCCGAGCTCTCCTTCCCCCCGGGGTCCTTGGCCTGAGCCTTCCTTTCCCCCTGGGGTCCTCGGCCGGGAGGCCTCATGCACATAAACATAATCAGTGGGCTCCATCCACTTTTCTCTTGCTGGTGACGTATGCCACAACAGTAGCATAACATCGTGGTGTGAACCTAGCCTTATATGGCCGACACCTACGTGCACGACTCTGTTATATGACGAGAGGCATACACATATGACTGATATAGGGCAGGGGGGACATAAAGTGTACAGCACTCTGGTGTATGGCAAATGCATATGGGTGGCTTTACACCGTATGATTATCATCCAACTCATTCTGGAAAGAGTGAACACAAATGAACATTCTTCTGTGCAAACACGGCCACCAACAGGGTGACGAGCGGTAATTCTCTCACTAGTCATTTATTTTCAGTTCTAGAAGTCGTCTTGTGTGTAAAGTTGCGGTCATTTATATTTGAGCAACTTGCAAACAAATTTGCATGGAGGTCCAATCTAAGAATGCTATCTCGGCGAACTACTAACGAGCGATGGTCGCTCTGTGTACAGCCTTGAAATTACTTGTGTGTTTCAGTGACTTTTCTAAGCGACTATCTAACGGGCAACTTTACACGAAGCAACTGTGTGCGGCTCTATGTGGCAGGGTGTAGGGTAAGAGCTGACACTCATAGTTTCAGTTTATGTGATGGCGGCACAACTTTAGTTTGTGGTAGGGGGTATAACCATAATCTGAATCTAATATGTCTCAGGCCGGTTGCACATCTGCATCAGAACCTCCTAGTATAAATGGAGTATGTGGTTGGGGGTATTCAGAGGCAACAGATAAGTTAGGATAGTATGGTTTTCTATGATGAGACTCCTAACATGGGCACTACTTAAAAGGCAACCTATAGGCCTGTAGAACTAACACACAGCTTCTTCCTGATCAGTCTTCATCAGACTAGATGATGATTATCCATCCTCTGATCTATGAATACACCAATTTACAGAAGGCACAGTCTTCCCTTTATGGAACAGAAAGACTAAAATAACAGCATGCCAGACCCGTCAGATAATGGATACAATTGGCCTGACAGAACCTATTGTCTATAATGAGTTCTCTTAGGCTTCCGCCATGGTTTCCATCATCAATCTCACACACTTAATTATTTCCGGCACTCATGAAGAAAAACTCCGGACAAAGGCTCCTAACGAAATTATGACCGAGGGTGTGGGTTTCATGACCTTGTAAGATTGCGTGATGATGAGATCTAATGACAACCCTTTTACTCTAAGTGATTAGCCGCCGAGTGAATGCAACAACACTAATTCCACTTTATGTTTTGTAGATGGTAAGATGTCCCGGGTTCCACTTGGAAAAGTTCTGCTAAGAAATGTTATTCGGCACACTGATGCACATAACAAGGTTAGTAAGCCCAACAATTTGTTACTCTGTTCTGCACAGTTGTTTAATAGGTAATTCTACGTGTTGCTTCCTCTGAAACGGGTAAGGCCTCTCACACAGGAGCTTTCTACAGCGATTAACACGGCATTTTGAATGCCGCGGTATAACACTTCCATTGATTTCAATGGGGCCTTGCAGACGTGCGTTCGACCGCAGCGCTGGACGGCACTTTCCAGCGCCGTCTGCTCTGTTCTTCGACATTTAGTGCACCTCATCTCCCATCACAATGATGGGGTGCGCTAAAACATGCTGCGGCCGAAAACAAAAGTAAAATCGCGGCGCTTTGCCACGTCCATGTATGAGAGGACCCTTAGTTAGTAAAATATGAAGCCTGCTGTGGTCAGGAATGGAGCTCATGCACATGGCAGTATTACAGACCTGTATTACATGAACATGTAATAGATCGCTATAGGCCCATACTGTACCTCTGACATCATAGCATTTTTTTTCCTTCACGGATTCCGACAAAGTGCATAGGAAAAAATTGTGTGGTGCCCAGTTGCATTCTGCATTATATAGATATTTTCTCAAAGGCCTATGGGACTGTAATGCAATATCAGAGGGACTCTATATGGCACTGGACTGGCTCTGTACATGTGCCTTTAGCATATACATGCGCTATTAGAAAGCGCTATAAATTTTTATACATATTTTGTATGTCTCCTTGATGCTCCCTCTCTCCTTTGTGCATCTGTATATCTGTCACTTTCCAGATGCAGATCAGAAAGGGTATTATTTCTCCTTAAGGAGAGCACCTAGAAGGTGAGTGAGGAGACTTAAAAGGGGTTGTCTCGCGAAAGCAAGTGGGGTTAAGCACTTCTGTATGGCCATATTAATGCACTTTGTAATATACATCGTGCATTAAATATGAGCCATACAGAAGTTATTCACTTACCTTCCCTGCGCTGGCGTCCCCGTCTCCATGGCTCCGTCTAACTTCAGCGTCTAATCGCCCGATTAGACGCGCTTGCGCAGAAGGGTCTTCTGCCTTCGGGTCGGTCCGACAGCAGCGGCGTTTTGGCTTCGCCCCTTCTACGTGTCATCGCGTAGCTCCGCCCCGTCACGTGTGCCGATTCCAGCCTCCTGATTGGCTGGAATCGGCACACGTGATGGGGCGGAGCTACGCGGTGACGCGTAGAAGGGGGCGGAGCCAGAACACCGCTGCTGCCGGACCGAGCCGAAGGGAAAAGACCCTTCTGCGCAAGCGCGTCTAATCGGGAGATTAGACGCTGAAATTAGACGGCACCATGGCGACGGGGACGCTAGTAACGGAGCAGGTAAGTGAATAACTTCTGTATGGCTCATATTTAATGCACGATGTATATTACAAAGTGCATTAATATGGCCATACAGAAGTGCTTAACCCCACTTGCTTTCGCGAGACAACCCCTTTAAAGTGGTTCTGTCACTAAAAAAGAAAAATTCTATACTTATCTATTCCTCCCCCGTCAGTCTACTCACCAGATCTTCACCTCCCCTATCTTCACCTGTCCCCTGCAGTCCAGTGGGTCACTTCACCTCCAGCTGCCTGATTCTTCTCCTTCGTGTGAGGTTATGTACATCTGGTTGGCAGTCTTCTGCCTGCCAACCAATGTACGTTACGTCACAGCTCACAGGACAGCAGGGGGACTACCTATCTTCTTCAGAAATTGCTCATGCGAGCTGACTCCGAAATAGATTACAATTTCTTCCGGGGCAGTGAAGCTACAGCACAGGGATGTGACCTTCACTGACCAGCAGGAAGGAATTTGGGGAGTGCAGCCTTCATAACAAACTGGGCCCAGCGTGTGGTGTGGTGACCCAGGACACTGGAAAAGCTCAGCTAGGAGAAGATGTGCTAAGGAAACTGACAGGGAAGAAATAGGTAAGTATAGATTTTCTTTTTTTTTTAAATGACAAAACCCCTTTAAGGTCCTTTTACACACAATGATTATCATTCAAAAGATGGCTTTTGAGTGATAATCGTTGTGTGTAAATGTGTGCGCTTTTCGTCCATCGCTGACTTCCGGTCAACATGAAATCCTCATCCCTGATAAGAGGGACCGCACGCTGATAACATTCTTTAAAGCTGCTGTCCCGCTGGAGAACAATAATGATGTATTTAGAGAACAGACCACCCACTGTTTTCTAAATACATGCACTGAAGCACTAAAGGGCTGATTTGCCCATTAGTAGCTAATGCAAAATGATTGCTCAAAACTGTCAGTGTCTGACGAATTTTGAGCGATCATCTGTGTGTGTAAACGCACCTTTTAAAAGGCCATCTATGCTCCTCTGGGAAAAATGCAAATAAGCTAGATTGAACAATACCTCTTGGAAGGCATCATTCCTGCAAGTCAATGTTAGACTCTTTATAACATTGTTGTAAAGGCCTGTATAAAGAGTCTAACATTGACTTGCAGGAATGCTGCCTTCCAATTTCCAGATGCAGGCACACTTCCGCCCTGTTATTATTTTCCCCAGCTTGCTATTCTCCCAAGTGCTTACCCTCCATTTCAGATCCTAGCAAATTACAAGATCCTATATCCTAAAAACATGTTTTAAATCCACTTTTATGCTTGGACAGATCCAAGAAGAAACTGAAATGTGGAAGATTAGGGAACTAGAGAAGCAAACGGAAGCTTGTGGGACAAAGCGGAGGCGTGCGTCACCTGATCTTAACAGGTAAGTCATAGATACTCAAAACTACAGCTGTCTTCAGCATTAAAGGGGTTGTCCAGTTGTTAATTACTGATGGTCGATCCGCAGGATTGGTCTTTAATAGTAGATCAGCAGAAGTCCACCGCCCTAAATCCCCACTAATCATGCTAATTCACTAAACTGATTTCCCCAGGAAACCACTCCCTTACAAACCTGCGTGCCCAGGACATAAATGACCACCCGAAGGCTGCGGAATGAAAATCTGCAGCATTTTGTAAAAAAAAAGAAAAAAAAAGTTGCAAATTTGTTGTAGAAATTCTCAGTACCGTGTGAAGAGGATTTTTTTACCCCCACCACCACACGACTTCTGCAGCGAATCCTGCCAGTGTGAAAGCAGCCCTACCGTGATCAGTACACACTTCTGGAGGGCCAACTGATAACATTAGGTCTCCTTTTGATCAGGTTCCTGATCCTATCCAGCATTTGTATCAGGTAGTATAGTGTAGACAGCTATGCTCTTCTGCCTTGCAGAAATGCCAGGGAGGAGCAGGGACCTTATTGGTTTGCATTTTTTGTGAATTCAGATGCAACCCAAGACTGATATTTTAATGGTCGTTGTGTACATAATAATCAAGGCGGGACCCGCAGCATGAAGGTCATGGTAGAAGCAGTGAAAATCTTGACATGGGCCGAGGGGGGGGGGGGGAGGGAGGGTGCATTTAGCTAGTAGCAGGAGTTTAACACATTTTTGCTTCGTGTCTGCCTCCTAACGGCAGTAGCTATACCCACAGTCAAAGCCGTGTCCCCCAATGAAAGAGACGAGAAAGTGATTCTACGGTGAGTAAAAAATGTATTTTTTTTACCCATAGCAACCAATCACAGAACAGCTTTTATATTTAAAGTGCAGAATAAGGGATTAAAACTTTGCTGTGATTTGTTGCTATGGGCAACCAAGTTTTTCTTTTTAAATAGTTCCATAAATCTCCCCGATAGTTTTTTGAAGACCATATCCACCAAATTTTATTTCTTGAATGCAAAACAAAAAAACAACTTTGCAAATAGTCTTGATAAGCTTCCTACTGTTTTGTGTATACATTGTCTATGCTGACCTACAGTGTGTGTCTCCATAGCTGCAGACGCCAAATAATCCACCTTCTAGCTATCAAATGTACATGGTAGCAAGAAGCAGAGAATGGCTAAAAACTGTGATTGCGAAATCGGACTACACAAGGCTTGTTTGGAGCCTGTAACCATGGAGACCTATAGGTCTGCATAGGGGTTGTAGACACAAAACGTTAGGATATATACATTTTTTTTTTTTTTTACTTCAAATCTTTTTTATTAGATACATTTCTTTGCGTCTGAAGACACTTTTAACACACAATACAAAGAAGAAGAAAAACAAAAACAAAACCCCCAAGTGAATGTTTTCCATAAGTCTCTCTTGTACTGTCCCAGCATATTTTATAGAGTCCTTTGTTTTCCTGTTGCCATATAGGAAGAAATAAAAAAAAAAAAATTACTTTCCTTTGTTTCTTTGTACAATATTATTCGCCGTTGCCTGAAATTCAGGAGTTAGCACAGTATACTCCCGTCCTCCGATAGGTCATCCCTCATATACTTTGCTGGTCTTGCAGCCATCTCTCTGCTCCACTCTGAGCGCGGTGTCTGGTCTCCTCTCGACGTCTGCTCCCGCTCTGCGCGTGGGGGCGGCGCCATCTTGGATATGCTGGCCACTTGTTTTCCCGCTCCTCTTCTCCTCTTTGTGGCAAGTCATGGCTGTCTGGAGTGCCAGGACGGTCTCCAGAGTGTTCAGGCTACAGGAGGGGTCACTGCAGCGGTAAGATAGCCAGGTATTCTTGGTTACAGGATGGTTTGCAGGAGTTTAGCAGGTTAAACTCTGGCATCAGCTCACATCCCTGCTTTCTGGCATCAGCTCACATCCCTGCTTGGCTCCGCCCCCAAAACGATTAAAAATTTGCAAAATTGCATTATTTCTGATGATTTGGAACAATACCAATGGTTCCAAAGGTGACCTTGGTTTCTACTGGAGATTTTTTGATTTTAGTAGTTGGATTTGTGATGAGATGATCACTCTGTTACTTTGAACTTACTTTGGGTTACTTTGAAGTGGCAAAGCAAAAACGTAGTATTATTAGAACAGATTCTCCTTAATTTCTGCCGGTCTCAGCTTTTTTTTTTTTTACCTTTTTTATGTACTTGTGGTTTTATTGTAATGTATTGTACTTTTTCAAATTGTCATTGTGCTGTTACAATTTCTTTTCTGTGAGTTTAGAAGCTTTTCCTTTGCAGCTTTAGTCTGGAGATCTCCATGAAGTTATGCTGCAACTGTCTGAACACAATGTAACTGTGCCCCTCTCTCCTGTACAGGTGGGATCACAATGGGTATAAGGAGCTGTATCCAGAGGAGTTTCATGACAGCAGGTAGGCAACCTACCCCCCTGTACCACAGTCAAACTATTCATGCCAAACTCATTGAAATCAAAGGGTTCTATTCACTGCGTATTACGCTCACAATCAATGTGCGCATAATCTGCTCATGTGAACGAGCCCTTAACATACAATTACAATCAGCCATCTGAAGGCGACTATAAGGCTTTGGTGAAAATGATTCTGACGCGCCTGCGATAGAAGAGACCTATTCCGTGCTGGAATGGATGCCGTATTCAGCTTCTTTCCCATACGCAATTTTGTTGTTGCAGGCTTTTTGGACTCGTGAAAAACACTATGAAATTCATGCTTTTATAGCAAGCCTTTTTCTTCCCTCATTTTTGGTGTTTTTTTAGTTTTTATTACATGTTTTGGACAGGCGTTTTTTTCCAGGTAGATTAATTTTTACCTCTAGAGAAATCTATGGGAAAATGCTGAATAATTAGACCAGCTAGAACATGTGATGTTTTTAAGGGAAAAAAAGAAGAAAAAATGGACCCAAAAAGTGCCACATAAAAAAATGCCTGTAGTGCAATTCACAACTCCCTATTGACGTGGGCTGTGATATTTTTTTTGCCAAAAATGCGCAAAACAGGTGTTTTTTTTTTTACCTTAAAAATCCTGTGAAACCTCCCTTTGAGATGTCTTTCTCCCCTTGCTGCACTTGTCTTATTTTGTGGCTTGGAGAAGGGCCGGTATTCCCAAAACGTTTCTCTTTGTAAAGCGTGAGATGAGTAAAAGCAGGCATTTTGATGGCTACCTCCAGCTCTTTTCTATTGTATCAAGTTGGCAGTTTGCTGGAAAGCGTGAAGCACGGAGTTAAAACCCAGTTGTGCATGGGACTCGCATTTATTCTATATGTGCATCAGGTGGAGTTACTAGTGTCTCAAATCAATATTTAATCTTAGGAGCCGGATGAGATCTGATGGCTTTGATGCCGAAGGAAGTCAAGAAGGTCCAAAAAAGGAACCCGCGGCAGAAACGGCTCTGAGATCAAATGCGCTGAGTGTTCGCGCCCTGAACAAGAAGTACTATGAGTGCGAGTCCAGCATTGCTGACAGGTGAGTGTTTTACCTTTGTCATCCTGCAGGTGGCAGCATGGGAATGTATAAAATAGAACTGACTTTTAAGTCCCACTCTCAATAACACTAGATGAATCTCATGGCAAAATCCGCTATCAACAATGGGAGACGCAGCTTCAGACGGTGCAGTCTGCTTGCCGAGGCGGCTGTGCGATGCCCTATCTCTGTCCACCTGGCATCATACAGTTGCATTGGCAGACAAGCAGTCATGACTGATGCTGCATCGCCTGGCAGCATTTGTGAATTTTTCAGGGGGAAGTATCTAGAATTAATGACGTTACGAACAGTTTAGGTTTGTAATTTAACAGAAAAGCTAACATCTTATAGTAAAAATCAGAGGTCAGCTTTTTTTTCTTTAAATGTTCTGGGCAAAAGTGAAATCTGAATGATTTCTCCTGATCGCTTGCTATGAGCACCAAAGATAGATATTTTAAAGGAGGCCAATTCGTATGCAATCAAAATGTCTTTATTTGTTCACAGTCGTTTAAAGGGTTTTCCAGGATTTAACTATTTAATGTCCTTTAGTCAGGATAGGTCATCAATAGTTGAGCAGCGGGGGGCCTTCTACTTGGGATCCCTGCCGATGAGCTGTTTGCTGAGCCGTTGTCATTAGTAAGAGCGGGAAGTTGACAGCTCTGTCCACTTTGCAGCAGCCTGGGTTGCTATTGCAGGCACTGTTCCCATTGTGTTCAGTTGATGTAACCTGGGCTGCAGTTTGGACTAAGCTGTCTGCTTCCTGCTCTGTCCACACTGACAGCGGCACAGAGAACAGCTGATCGGTGGGGATTCTGAGTGGTGGACCTCTGACAATCAGTAGTAAAGACCTGGAAAACCCCTTTACACTGTGCATGGTTTTAAAGGGGCTGTAGCAGAATAACAAGTTATCTGCTATCCACAGGATGGGGGATAACTTGCTGATCAGTGGGGGTTTCACTACTAACACCTCCACTAATCCTGAGAACAGGGGTCCTGTTTTTCCCACTCTTTGTCACATCACACAGAATGCAGTGTTGGCCACACATGCATGTTTGCTGTACCATTCATTTCAGAGGGGCCGATGGAAATACCTAACAGTAAGTTTGCTAGCTCCACAGTCCCACTGAAAATGAATGGAGTGACAGTGCCTTTGCATTCAATCTCCTCCTCACTGCGAGAGGTGCAGTAAGCCTGCAGTGAGGGGGACGATGAGACGCCCATTGATCAGCAAGTTATTCCCTATCCTGTGGATAGGAGATAACTTGCAATTTTGTTTCTTCTTTGAATAATATGAAGAAATATATTTTTAGAATAAATGGTCTAAGTCTTTTTACGCCAATATATGAACTGTGGCATGTAATAAATGTAAAACTGACAAGTGCAGGTAGACTTGTTATATCATCAGTCATTGCTCATTACAGGCAATATCCATCCGAGAGTCACTTATTGTTCTTCATTGGTAAATCATTTAATACAGTTGCATAAAGCTTTTGCATTTGTATGTTTTCCAGGTGGGGACATAGTGGTTATAAGGAGCTCTACCCTGACGAATTTGACACAGACAGGTATGTGTGATGAAACACAGTAGGACTTAGATCTCTGTCAGTCAGTACGAAGGAGAATAGCACTAAACATAATATTCTCTGTTGCACTTCCTATAAGGCACAGCCTACCCCCACTCCTTTGTCACTCATGTTGCATTATACTATTATATGTGTGAATTGCATATTACGGAATTTGCAGGATAATGCATCATGTTCCCTTATAGTCGAATGCTTAATTTACGCAGGACGACTGTCGTCTAAACCAGGGGTCCCCAACTCCAGTCCTCAGGGACCACCAACAGGTCATGTTTTCAGAATATCCTATAGTAAGAACACCTGTGGCAATGTCTGAGGCACCGACAATAATTACATCACCTGTGCAATACTGAGGGAATCCTGAAAACACGACCTGTTGGGGTGCCTGAGGACTGGAGTTGGGGAACACTGGTCTAAACAAGCCCACGATGGGTGACATCACCGCTAGTTGTTTGCGCTCATGCACAATGTTTAGACAGGCAGACCATTGCTCACTGTTCGCTCAGCACTTCGTATTCCATGTGACACACTGAGCGAGGAGCGTTTAGACACAGCGAGAAGTGAGCGAGCCAGCGATGATTTTTATTCTGGTTGAAACTGAGCGACAAACGAAAAGTAAACGACTGATGGCATTAAGTCGAAACGATTATGGCACATTTTTTTTTTCATTTTAACGTATTTTGCGTGGCAATCGTTATGTGTAAATGGCCCTTAAAGGGGTTGTCTCGCGGTAAACATCAAAATTTTACATTACACCATTCCCAGTCACCCCCCCCCCCCCCCCCCGGCATAAAATAGCAATTTAAAGCGGTTTTTAAACCGCTTGCTACTCACCGATCCGACGAAATATGGAGTTATATAAATCTTCTCCCTAAGATGGCCGCCGGTCCTTTCCCAGGGATGAACTGCAGTCTTCTCCCATGGTGCACCATGGGCTCTGTGCGTTCCATTGCCGATTCCAGCCTCCTGATTGGCTGGAATCGGCACACGTGACGGGGCGGAGCTACGATGACGACGCAGTGACCAGCTCTCTGGCACGAGCGGCCCAATTCACCAGGCAGAAGACCGCACAGCGCAAGCGTGTCTAAAAAAGCAAGAAGCCAGCGAAATTAGACGGATCCATGGAGACGAGGACGCCAGCAACGGAGCAGGTAAGTGAATAACTTCTGTATGGCTCATATTTAATGCACAATGTACATTACGAAGTGTATTAATATGGCCATACAGAAGTGTATAACCCCACTTGCTGCCGCGAGACAACCCCTTTAAGAGCGAACCTAGTGACAGTCTGTAATATAACCTGTTCAGGTCTATTCTACAGCTTGTACTTTCTTCTAGACTTTGGTACTCACCGTAAAGTCTCTTTCTCGTCTCGTCCACTGGGGTACACAGCTCTAAACCATGGGATATAACGGTGTACCCCAATGGGACAGACGAGTAAAAGGGATTCCCTTTTCAAATATCAGGATTGGGATTGACATGTCTCGAATGCCCCACCCTTCTCCACGGTGAGATTGCAAGGTGTCATGGCAGCTTGGGGCTTTCTGAATGTCCCTGTGGCATGTCGTAATAGAATTCCTGTCAAAATATTATACTCTAGTATTACATTATACTTTATAAACAATCGCAAATTAAAGAACCCTTAGGGTTATACAAGTGGATAACGACGGTATATAAGAGCAACTTTCCTTTTTGGCTCGTAGAGGGAGTCCCAAGGAGAAGGACATTGCAACCGCCCTCTGACATCGATCTAAAATATTATTACAGCATTGAAACTGTTCTTAGTATCTAAGTGTGCTTTAAATGGTGTGGGCTTATTTAATCAGATGCTGATGACCTTTCCTTTTTACAGTGATGCAGAGGAAAGAGGAAGCAAAAGGACAACCAATGGAGAAGAGAAAACCAGGCGTAAAGAGCAGAAGGAGCAGGAATCCCATAAACGCAAGCGGTCAAAAAAGACTCACAAGAAAAAGCAGAAGAAGCGTTCACACAAAAAGCTGAAGAAGAGGAAAAAAGAACAGGAGGATAGTACAGAATCCTCAAGTGAAAGTGACAGTTCAGAGCATGTGGAAAAGAAACCAAAGAAGTCCAAGCGGAAGAAGAAGACTCGGAAAAAGAACTCGAAAAAGCAACCATCATCGTCCGGACAAGACAGTGACACCTCCAGCAACGAGATGAGCAGCACTGAAGATCATGATCCAGAGGAGCATAAGGAACGATGGACAGAGAAATCCAGCAGGAAACATCAGCGAAGATCAAAATCGAAAAAAGACTCCGAAACAGAAGCCAGGAAAAGCAGGAGGACCAACTGGAAAGTGGCCAAAGACGAGAGCTCGGAAAGTTCTGATGACGACTAGATAAGCTGCTCCACCTCAGACTGGTTTAGGCGAATACAAACAATATAAATAAGCTGATGCTTATACAACATTTCATATGTGCAATATGACTTTTTTGATAGAGAACAATGCTGATAATTTTTTTTTTTTTTAGCCATCCCCACCAATTGTTGGTAATTTGAGTCTTTGAATTGAAGGAGATTTACAAAGGCATCTAGGTCAGCATGCAACTTTTACAAGTGTTTCCTTCCTAAGAATTTTTTTTTGTAGTATACAAGTTATTGTGCTGTGGAATAAATGTCAAGTAGAAGCTCGGCCACAACAGAATTATTCGTATTACCAATGTAGTACCAATGGATGAAAAATCTACCGGATCTTGTAACATAGTATGTTTGTTCTGAAGGAGATTAATAATAATAATACAAGGAATGCAGATGGAGAAGGGAATGGATCATCTGATGCAAACACTTGGAGAAGAACCGCTGCCAGCAGAAGTGCTGCTGAAGCCAGAAGTTTAATCACACCTTTATTGTAGACAACGTGTTTCGAAACAGGACTCCTTCCTCAGCTCCATGTTAGACGTGTAGTGCAGATATTAATCAGGGATGAGTGTCCTTGATGTACAGAGATTTATTTTTTAAATGAAAAACAGTTATGAATGTTTTATGCAAATATATGCCTGTATTTATTTCCCAGGAAATAGTCGCTTTAGCCAATTCTAGTCTCCCATTCCTAGTCTCATTCTTGTGCAAATGAGAATAGGGCTGATCCCTCTACAAATTTTTGAAGGGTTGTCACAGTGCAGACACTATAAAGTGTCCTCTAAGCCTCTTTTTTTTTTAGCAGGCTAAACATTCCAGATCCTTTAACAATTCCTTGTAGGACGTGATTTGCAGACCGCTCACTATCTTGGTAGTTGTTCTCTACACTTGCTCCAGTTTATCAATGTCTTTTTTAAAATTTGGGGTGCCCATAACCCGACACAGTATTCCAGATGAGGTCTGGCCAAGGAAGAGTAGAGGGAGGTAATTACCTCACGTGATCTAGAGTCTACATCCTAGAATAGTGTTTGCCTTTTTTTGCTGCTGCATCACACTGTTGACTCATGTTCAGTAGGTGAACCATTAGTATAGCCAAGTCTTTTCCACATATGCTGCTTCTTAGTCCAATTCCTCCCATTCTGTATGTGCTGTTTTTCATTTTTCTTCCCCAAATGTAGGACTTTTTGCATTTCTCCTTGTTAAATACGATTCTGCTAGTCGCCGCCCACTGTTCAAGCTTTTCTAGATCTTTTTGAATCCTTTTTCTTCTCTAGTGTTAGCTATCCCCCCTTGGCTTTGTGTCTTCGGCAAATTTGATCAGTTTTCCCTCGATTCCCTCATCCAGATCATTTCTAAAAATGTTGAACAATACTGGGCCCAGGACCGAGTCTTGTGGTGCCCCACTTAACACAATCAGATGTGTACTAATCTGGTTAATGTCTAGTATCGCCACTGATTGGAGCTGGGGAGACAAATGATCCCTTTCTAACAATCCCTAAACAGTCTTTTTACTTTCTGCATCAGGAGTAGAGTACCAATATTTTCACTTATCAAATCTGTAAGACAATGCTTGGAGTTTCACTATTGCTCTTATTAGTGGATTGTCCAATACATTGTGGTATAAGCCATCAGTACAATAGTACTAGCAACCCCCCATCCCACCCAGTTATCTAGTTTACTCTTTCAGGTGCTGTCATAGGTGTAATTTTCCCCTTACTGCTCTGTTAACGTGTAGAAATGGTTAAAAAAAAAAAGTCTGGTTTCAAACATAATTAAAATAGAAAAGTGCCTCAGATAGTCCATGGACCTTGGGATAAGAGTTAGAGATCTAGGAGGTTCCTGTTTCATGTCTAGAGTGAGGTGGGCTGTCTCATAGGTGCTGGTAAGGGCTCATGGAAAACTGAATACCGGTAAATAATCTTGTTTCTGTCTGAGTTTCAGACTGATCTGGAATCTATTTATTTGAATGGTTGTATCTACAAGGACTTTTTTTTCACTCTGATGAGTAGTCCAAGTAAAAAAACAATTGCAGCATATTCTAATCTTGTTCAATTCTCGCCGCGGGACCCGCCCCGAGCACCTGCAGAGAGCAGCGCGTACTCGCCCGCGCCCCACAGCTCCGGATCTTTCATGTGCCGGCAGCTGGCGCATGTGCAGACCGGAGCCGGCGAGTGACGTTTCTGTGCGGGGCTCTGCGAGCCTCGCACAGAAATAGAACATGCCGCGGTTTGTTTGCCGCGTGAGATTTCGCGCAGCCAAACCACGGCCATCTGCATGGGATTGCGTTTGTTAACGCAATCCTATGCGGGCTTCTAGCGACGGAAATCCCGCCCGTCTGCAGGCGGCCTATTAGAGGCTGACATAAAAGTGTATAAATAAGTGTAAAAAATACTCTACTTAAATTTAAGCCTAAAGTGGCCAACCCTGTTAATGTACACTTCGTAAATTACCTACAATTCAGCTGATTCTGTAATAGCTATCAGTCACAATGTCCTGTCCCATGGTGAATTCGGAAGTTTTGTTAACATCCCATTCCTTCCCTGGTGTTTTCTCTTCAGGCCAGGGAAATACATGGCACATCACTAGAGATGGCACGTACATGGCCCGGATGGATGCCAAGACTATCCTAATAACTCTACAGGCATGTACAGTCCTTTCGGGACCCTGCTCATGAGTGGAGTCTTGTTGGACATAGTTGACCGTGTGATTGAGTGGAATGAGCAGGTTAAATGTAATGAGGTTAATTCTGATTCTTGCCGAATAGTGAGAAGTTTATGCTAGGAACGTTGGGTAATTGATTCTAGGGGATTCGTGAAGTGATGTAGTTGGATTGGGAATGGCTTGTTTTAAAAATCAGCAAAAACGTTATTTGGGTGGGTTTGTGGGCCGCTGATTCTGTATGCTCGGATAGCTTTTATAAATGATACAGGCCTCAGAAAAACCCCTTTTAATCTTATTTTTGTGTCTATTCATCTATCTATTGAGTACTGTTATATGATGTGTATTATAAAAGTATGTACTTTTTTAATTTTTTATTCTAAATGTGTAACTGCAAATGTTTTTGCCTATCTGCCCCCTGTGATCCGTGCTCCTTGTATATCCAGGACACACATCCCAGTGTCATCTCTGCATTACCCTTGTGCTAACATGGACTCGAGCACAAAATAACTTCTGTTTTAAAACATGTTCTCGTCCTTTACTTCTGGCAGCTCTGTCACGGATTGGATTATCTGCGAAGATACTTGTACAGCTCAGCACAGGAGCATGAAATTACAAGTGTGCTGGCGGGTACTTGTAACTTCTTACAGGAGCATGACAAGTTATTAATTGTGAAACCTAGGGGCACTATTGTCGTTCTGGCTTATAACATAATGCATAAGGCTGAAGAAAAACAGACGTCCATACAATTATTATCCTGCAATGTTGATCCAGAAGAAGGCAAAAACAACAACCCCATGAGGTAGAAGTCAATTTTCCTCGTTTTAGGGAAAAATTCCTTCCCAACTCCAAATCTTGTAATTGGAATGGATCCCTGACTCAACAATCCTTCTGAAGTATCTAGTGACTATAACAAATGTTCATTTCAGACTTCTATTACTAGAAACATATTAAAAATGTTTGACTATTTTGTGCTTGACTAAACGACATGATATTCTACATTTATAGTGTCTCTATAGTAATACTCCCAAGGAAGTTGCATAAGATTAGGGAAGATGAACTATTTTTCTCCAGACGGGGCGCCACTCTTGTTCATTGGTTGTGTCTGGTATTGCAGCTCAGTCCGTTTTAGTTGAGTGGAGCTCAACTGCCATACTAGACATTGACCAATGATTAAGAGTGGTGCGGTTTCTGAAAGGAAGAACATGACAGACCTTTCAAAGGTTCTTAGGGTTGGCTATTATGAGCGGTAGGTCTAACAATCATACAGGTATAGGTTTTGCTTTGGTAGGAGATATTCGGCTGGTTCGGTGTACATACTGTAAGATGGCTGTATGGTTATTCAGTGTATAACTAGTTTACGTTATTGTTACAAGCACCACTGTTTTGTTCAAATTTTATGACCCGTATATCATCTTAGATCTATTACAAAATTGCAGAGGATGTGTGTTGGTTCATGTATTTTGTGATGCTGTTCTCTTTTCAGTTCATATCTCTCTTTAATCCCATATTAAAGTGAACCAAAGATCGCTGTGCAGCCCTACGACCTCACGCTGTTGCTAAAGTCAATGCGATCGCGTTGTGACTTGCAAGTTGCTGCAACTGCGGATTGTAAGAAATCCACTAAAGTTGGATTTTCTGCATTCTGCGGGTCTATCACTGCATCTTGTGCTTTGTTCTGCAACCTCATTGACAGTAGGAGGTCGTAGAGCTACACAGCCATCTGTGGTCATGCAGCTGAAGTAGTCATGTAACCCTAGCCTAATGGTTTACTCACGAAGAAAAGGTTTTTTTTTCTTAAATAGAGGCCGGTTTCTGATAGGGCATATCGAAAGGGATGGATAAAGCAAGTCCTTGCCGATGTCCGGTGGATGTAGCATTGACTGTTATCCATCCCTCTGCCTATTGATCTTGGGGCTCGTTCACACCTCCGTTAGGGCTTTCTTTCCTCTGTTCTGTTCTTGGAGCAGAAAAACTGAATTAGAGCTTAAATAAATGTTCCCCCTTTTTTCCACATTGATTTCAGTGTTTTTTGTTTTTTTCTTAAGCTGTAGGCTTTCAGTTTTCTTATGTCGCATCAGGGTTTCCGTGTTTTTACTGGAACAAATAGTGCAGGCTGCAAGTCCCTCTGTTCCGTTAAAAAAACGGGCACCTAATGCAACAGAAGCAAACGGAAACATTTATTTCAGTTGTAATTCCATTTCTCTGCTCCAAAAACAGGAGAGAGCGAGAGACAGAAAGCCCTGAAGAAGGTGTAACAGTCTGAACGAGTCTGTAAACTTAGTCCACACTGCGAAACATTCTTTGCAGACAAGTTGTGACAGGTTTCTATGAATAGATTAAATGTGTTTGGGGTTTGTTTTCAAAATGTTTGTAAGCAGCTTACAAACAATGTACAAACTTGCATGTTATGGAGAAGGAAACAATGGGGGAGATTTATAAAACTCTAAAATGACAACTGTCTTTGTTGCCCCTAGCAACCAATCACAGCAGAACTTTCAGTTCGTATTCTGTCTTTGAAAAGTGAAAGCCGTTATGTGATTTGTGGGTATGGGCAGCAAAGACTGTTTTAGAAGTCCTCCCCCACTTCAAATGGAGAGCAAGAGCCAGTCTTCATCTCTGGACATGTTTTAACAGAGTTTAGTTACCTCTGCATAACATGACCATTGGCAGAATAATTATTCGAAAGAGCGAATTCAAACAAGAGTTGTTCAGTGTAAACGTGGCCGGTGATGAGTTAGGCCAGATTTATACGTTTTGGGGCAATGGGCGTTCTGCATTTGTACACACAAGTGGATTTTTTTACAGTAGTTTTGCGCACTCAAAAAAACAAACAAAAAACACAACCATGCTCCCACCCATTGGAATGGGCAGTTAGTGTAATGAGTACAATACGTGCTTTCTCTGCACAGGAACATAGGCCATGCTGTGTATTTTTTTGCACAACCTAAATGTACACGCAAAATACACGTATGTAAATGAAGCTATTGAAAGCAATGGGTTCTATTCTCTGTGTATTGTGCATGCAAATATGATCGTGTGAATCCGGCCTTAGCAGAAGTTGTTCATTTTGTTTCAGCGTACAGAAAAAATCCCCGCTGGTTGATCTGAAGTTCTCTAGTGTAAAGTCACAGCCATTTGTAGATGAAGAACTTGCGCCTCAGTATGGGGCAACAACTTTTTGATACAACGATCAATGGCTGCACAACTTTTTGAAACAATGATAGTTGATCTGTGTAAAGGTACCTTTTGTGAACGATGGGCTTGTTGAGCTGCACTGTCAACATCTAATTCGCTTATTTTTACCTATGTGGATGCGGTCGTCCCACAAAATACATTGCGACATCACGCTCAGAGTAAAAAACAAAATTTTTCTACTGGAATGAGAGACCTACAATTTTTTTTACACTTTTTAAAAAGATGCGTGTTATAAGTCTCTAACAACCTCATTCCACTCAAACTCCTCTCCCTTTTCTACACAGTTTTAAAAAGTGGAGTGCGAAGCGTAACATTATTTTTAATGTAAATCAATAGTAAAATTTCTTTAAATTTATTTCACCCCTCCCCCACCTCCAGAAGACAGTCTAAGGCTAATTTCACAGGGGCGAATGCAATATCAGGTCATGAAGCGCGGCCTGATATTGCGCTCTCCAACGTGCGATTTTCCTGTTGATGTGTCTTTGTATCAAAAATGTCTTGCATCACTTTGAGGACGTAGTGATCTGCTGCTGCGGTAGGGGATCGCCGAATCTTTCCCATTGTTTTCAACGGGAAACACTGCACTACCTTACATCTAGCACGCAGTGCAATGCTTTGCCCGCCCCATTGAAAACAATGGGCAATGCGAGGGCACACCCAAAGATAGGACATGCCACGACTTTTTTTTCCTGCATCGGGATGTGATAAAAAATGACTCATTTGTATGACCCGATTCAAAAGAATAGGGTTTATATTTGCACGTCTCGCAAAGCACAAATGTCACATGAGAATCTCGGCCATGAGAAACCGGCTTTAGTGCTATTTTACAAACTCATTTTCTTATGCCTGTTGTATAATCTATACCTACAGAAGTAAATGTTTAAAATGTCCCACGCTGCATGCAAATTGTGCTTCGAGTGGTCCAGTGGGTTAGCTGGACCAACATTCTTGACTGGAGATTGATTCAAAAACTCGCCCCTTTCTGCCTTAGGTAGGTGGATGTTGTGGCTGTGTCCTCTACAGGACACATCTTGTGTATCTGCAGTGAGAGCACAGACAGGCCAACTAATGTGTCCAAATGCACAACTCATCTTCCTTAGGAAAGATGGGCTATAATGACTGCACAATTGCTGTTTAAGTGAAACAGAAAGGTCACACCAGAGTGGGCAAAAGAGCTCAAAAATTGGATCAGTTTCTGAAATGAAAGCCAAATGAAGTCCAACATGCTCCTAGATGGGGGTCTCTAATAAAGTAGCCATTCAGTGTATAAGGGCTTATTGTGAGAGAAAATTTAATATCTCCTCCACAAGAAGTTCGAGATGTTTTTATGTGTGAGAGGGCAGAGACCGAAAACCCCACTAGTTTTTGGAACAAAGCGGTACAATGACTCTGCCAAGACTTGTCTGCCGTGGCTTTCGTCAATGGCTTTACTATCTCAGCGGAGAGCCATGTGCTGTTGAATAGAGTTGCAGAGTGCAAAAAGAGTATGAGCACCTACCTATATCTAAATAACAGTACAGTGTCTGAAAAATATCACCAATACCTTACGCTGAATAGTATCTCCAATAGTAACCGAACAAAAACCTCATACAGATGTAAACTATTGCCCTAATATAGCCCTATTCCCATTTGTACAAGGAAAGACTAGAAGCAATGGGATGAGACTGAAAGGGAAGAGAAACAGAGTAGATATTAGAAAAAACTTTTTGATAGTAAGGGTGACAATGAGTGGAACAGGTTGCCACGGGAGGTGGTGAGTTCTCCTTCTATGGAAGTGTTCAAACAGAGGCTGGACAGACATCTGTCTGGGATGATTTAGCGATCCTGCTCTGAGCAGGGGGTTGGACCTGATGACCCTGGAGGTCCTTTCCAACTCTACCATTCTATGATTGCCAAAAAACGGGCATGCAGGTGGTCTGCAGTCACCGCCACTTTGCTCACTGGACAAAGCTATACTATATTGATCAAGACACAATTAACATCACATTCAGTGACTTGCGGTTGATATTTATTTTGTCCTTTATAATGTAGGAAGCCATGTCAATTGGGGTGGCAAGTATCTACACTATGTCTTCCAAATGGCAAGTGAACGTCGTTAATTCTAATCATATCCCTTTCATTAATTTTCCTCACAGGTGTTACAACAACATTAGCAGCAACTCTTTTTCTTGGCTGTTCGTGAACGCTTGCGAAGATATAATTATTCTCAGTACAAGTATCTGCTTCTCTGAGGTCACAGTAAAGTCCTCAGGCCAAGTGTGGAACAGCATCCTCTAACAAAACTCGTACAGTATGCTTCTCATATAGGACACTTATAGGAACAAAGCTGGAATTACAACAAACAATCCCTCACTGAAAACTGAGAAGGACCCACAAAATGCCTCCAGGTGTATAGCACAATGACTTTACAGATGGATAATTATATGTATATTGCATTGTGCCTCTACTGATCTATGGACAGGTGGTAAAGTCTTTTCGACATGGTGTTCCAAGACTTCTAACTACAATAGTAACAATAAATGCCCCAGGGAGAATATTCTACACTAATAATGAAGGGCGAGTGTGGACCTGCACAAAACTACACAGCGGAAAGCATTTTAAGAGGTTCTGCAATTAAACGAAATTAACTGGAGAATGCAAGGAAACTTTAAATTACAGTATAACTGTCACAGTTAAGGGAGCATTAAAAGGGATATCCAGTTTAAAAATAAAACTAAAAAGGGCTATAAACTAAAGAAAAACACTACTTGTCTCCTTAGTCCCCCACGGATCCATCGGTGATGCGCCAGCGGTATCCCTGGTCTTTGCATTACATAGTCAGCATGTGAGCGCTGCAGCCAATCGGCGGTCACGTGCCATACTACTTGCATCACTACTCAACGATGGCAGCCATGATGCCAGTAGTATGGCTGTTTAAGTCATAGGCCGTATACTTTTAAACAAAGACTAAGTGTCAGTGCTGGATCATTAGGGAACTGAGGAGGTGAGTAGTAGTGTGTGGATTATTTTATTTTATAGCATTTGAGGCTTAGGTTCCATTCCGTTGTAACTCCACTTTTGGCTGATTTTCTGTTAAGTAGACATCTGGGTTCTAACTCCAGTAGTTTGAGAAGTATTGTGTCAGGTCGGATCATATGTCTACAAGGAATGCAAAATGGAATGATCGGTAGCCCCAGGTTACTGCATCATCCGAGCCATAGTGTTGTAACTCCTCACAAAAAGGCCCAATCTAGAAAAAAAATCATTCTATGGTCAGATTCCTGCATCTCAGAGAACCAAAATTCATTGATGTCAGTGGTACTAGTAGAGTTGTTGCACAAAGATAACCATAAGGTGAAGATTATAGAACAAAAGTTCCAAGAACCTGGGCACCACATAGCCTTGCCCACATGCTGTGTACAGAATTATCATCAATGCTGCTAAACAGAAATACAATGTCATTCAGCAGCAGTCTCAGGACTTTAACAATTACAAAGCTGTAACCCAATTTGTATCATGCCAAAAACTTCTATATACGCAGGCCAAACTGACTATACTAAAAAATTGCCCTTTTCTCATGCACAAGATATCCCTACAAGAAGGTTTGAAATCCCAGTAGGTCAACTTTGTGAACGGAATAAAAGCTAGATGTGACGTGATAGGAAACATTCTGCTAGTTCCAAAGCTGAAGACTAACCAACCCAAAGTAGATAAGCTAAAAGTCAGAGGCATTAAGAAACTGTACAATCACTTGTGAAGAGCACGGGGTGTGTTGGAGGCTCCTCTGAAGAGTTTAGAGTTACTTTTCAGTTAGCGTTACTCGTAGTACTTGTGAAACAATGTATAACTCCCGTATAAGCAGCGTCTTTGTATGCAAATGTTATCGTTTCAGAACTGAAGGTAATGTCCTTATTGAAGTCATCATATCAAATAGTAAGCGAAGACCAGGAGTTGGAAGATGCTTTGTTCTGTAACAATTAATGTATTGTAAAATAGTAATAAAAACGTTTTTTTGGTCAAGTAAGAGGTGTATACTTTAACTTTCCACATTAGGAAGATATGTTCGACTATACAAGCATTCGAAAAGTCACGGTGCTGGCATGAAAACTTTGCAAACTGGGAGTTAGAACACCTTGGAACTAACCTAGCGCATTGTGGCTCTTTTTAGGCTTTTTTTAACAAACCAGATAACCCCTTTAAAAAGGGTTGTGCCAACATACACAATCCATCCTACAATGCGGGGCCTGCTCTTTACACTTCCGGCAACCAGCTGATTTTACCACTGCCGTCAGAAATGCATTTTCCCTGCAATTACCACTGAAGTATTATAGGATTGCCATTCCTGTAGGGGCCCTTGGAGAGATGGGTGTGGGTGGTCCTTGCAGGTTGGTCTAGTCCTTATTCTACAGGATGATGAGTAGCTGGACATGGATGCTATCTCCTATGGTTCAACAAGAAAGTCATAGATATGTGATGGGGCACCAGAACGTGCAACTGAAGCGGCCAAGGCCTTATTTCTATCTTTGCCATTGCGAACCACTGTCCTTTGTTGATGCCACTGGATTCAAAGATAATGTAAAATGAACAGAACAACTGATCATAAAGCTACTAAATAGTAAATCGATACATTAAGCACTGAATTACACCATGCTGCTCAAGAGTTGAATCTTCTCTTCCATCTTCACGATCTTAGTTGTCAAGCAGTCTTTTTCAGCTAGTATCATCTGTAATTGGTAACACGGCCCATCTGCATCACGTCTGTCCCTTTTCATATCCACTTCTTTCTTTAGTAATAGTGCCAGTTCAGCATGGAGTTGATCCAGTTCTTCTTGAAGATCTTCTGCTTTAATCCATCCATTATCATCTTTCTCAAGAGCGCTACAAAGACATGAAACATTGGATTCAACTATAAAGCAAATTAGAGGAGGGAAAATAAATTTGCCGTTGCTCTTACTCTTCTCCGTTATTTTACAGTCTGTTGTAACACATTGTCTTTATTTTGTTACAAGCATACATATAACGTCTAGAAATCATTATTTCCTCTTGCATTTTATAAATATTTCTGCTAAGATTAAAAAAAAAAACACTAATTAGAATTTCTTAAAGGGCTTTTCCGCCAATGAAAAAATTCGGCCAAGAGCTGGGGAGGACATAAAATAACAAACAAGGATTCCCTCCCCACAGTCCATTGCAGCCATTCTACAACCAGTGAGTTGCTGCAGCAGTCATATACCATTTACTGAACTTGTAACTGCTCAGCCAATCTCTGGCTTCAGCGGTGATTCTGCCATGAACAGCACATAACTGTTGAAGCCTGTGATTGGCTAAGTAGTCCCGCACACAATAACCAGCATGTTACCACTACAGTAACTTCCTTGTTTCAGAGCAGCTGCAGTGGCCCCGGAGGATGACCGGTGAGTATGGTTTAGTTTGTTATTTTGTGCCTTCCTCAGGCACTGTTTCCAAGGTTGGAAAGCCCCTTTAAGTTGTCATCTTCTGTACAATGGTTGAAAGGCCTATTAATGTGCTATTAATTCTGTAATGCTCGGTAACAACAAATACAGCCTCCATTGAGGTTATCATATTGCCTTCGCTAATTCCTGAACATAAGATAACTGATACAATTCCCATTAACAATGGTATACAAATGGTACCATAAATGTTAATGATGCACTTGCTATAGGGCCCTTGAAGAGAGACAGCCGGCTCTCCTTGGTCCAATCCTTTACTAGGTGGCAAGAACCTGTACCAGGCTCTCCTCTCCAGAGGAACTGCAGTTTTTTGCAGGATTGCAGAAAATTGAGTGGGCACTGAAAGTTGTTGAAGCGGTAAGCAAACACCAGGCACTTGTGTCTTGGGTAGCAAAACGCCACACCATAATAGGGAACCATTTTGATCTTTGGTACAAGCCCCTTATCTTCTATGTGCGCTACTATTTATTGCCGTATAACACTTGTCAAAGCTGTAGTGCTAGTCATATTGTTCACTGAGGTGTCCCAGAAAACAACCAATTAATGGATGAAATGGATCTTTACTAGAGATGAGCGAGCATACTCGTCCAAGCTTGATGCTCGTTCGAGTATTACGGTGTTCGAGATGCTTGTTACTCGAGACGAGCACCACACGATGTTCGAGTTACTTTCACTTTCATCTCTGAGACATTTGCGCGCTTTTCTGGCCAATAGAAAGACATGGAAGGCATTACAACTTCCCCCTGTGATGTTCCAGCCCTATACCACCCCCCTGCAGTGAGTGGCTGGCGAGATCAGGTGTCACCCGAGTATTAAAATCTTCCCCGCCCGCGGCTCGCCACAGATGCATTCTGACAGAGATCAGGGAAAGTGCTGTCTTGCTTTAGCTGCTATAGGGAGAGCGTTAGGTGTTATATTCGTCTTGAAGAACCCCAACGGTCTTTCTTAGGGCCACATCTGACCGTGTGCAGTACTGTTGAGGCTGCTTTTAGCAGTGTTGCACAATTTTTTTTTTTTGTATATCGGATGTGCAGACCATTGCGTCCTCAGTCTGCAGTCATTGTACAGAGTATAGGGCCAGTACTGGTGAGGCAGGGAAAGAGATATACAGGCTATATAGGCAGTGAGCTTTTTCAAAAAAATTGGGGAAAAATACTATATTTGGGCTGCCTGTGACCGTCTTCAGTGTACTGCGTGTCTGCTGGGGGTAGTAGTCCTAATTAATACACAGCTAAGCGTTACAGCAGGCTTGCGCAAAATTGTTTCCTGGCTCTGCTGTCTCCGTTACATCACCACCGTCATAGCGCCAGAGGGAAACAGTATACATAATATACGCTGCATACAGTATCTGTCTGGTGTTTCAGCTCACCATTTAAAAAAATTGAAGCAAAATACTTAAGGCCTACCACTGCCCTTTGGCCACTTGACTGCTTCTGCGCTGTGAATTCCACTAGCTCAGTCATACGCACCTACGTCTCACTACAAAATTGTTTCCTGGCTCTGCTGTGCGTTCCGTAAGCGAAGTCAGCCTCCAACTACAGGCCAATAAGCGGCACATTTAATTACAGCCTTCTGTTTCTGCTCTACTCGTAATACACCATGCTGAGAGGTAGGGGTAGGCCTAGAGGACGTGGACGCGGGCGAGGACGCGGAGGCCCAAGTCAGGGTGTGGGCACAGGCCGAGCTCCTGATCCAGGTGTATCGCAGCCGACTGCTGCGGGATTAGGAGAGAGGCACGTTTCTGGTGTCCCCAGATTCATCTCACAATTAATGGGTCCACGCGGTAGACCTTTATTAGAAAATGAGCAATGTGAGCAGGTCCTGTCGTGGATGGCAGAAAGTGCATCCAGCAATCTATCGACCACCCAGACTTCTACGCCGTCCACTGCTGCAACTCTGAATCCTCTGGCTGCTGCTCCTCCTTCCTCCCAGCCTCCTCACTCCATTACAATGACACATTCTGAGGAGCAGGCAGACTCCCAGGAACTGTTCTCGGGCCCCTGCCCAGAATGGGCAGCAATGGTTCCTCTCCCACCGGAGGAGTTTGTCGTGACTGATGCCCAACCTTTGGAAATTTCCCGGGGTCCGGGGGATGAGGCTGGGGACTTCCAGCAACTGTCTCAAGAGCTTTCAGTGGGTGAGGAGGACAATGATGATGAGACACAGTTGTCTATCAGTGAGGTAGTAGTAATTTCAGTAAGTCCGAGGAAGGAGCGCACAGAGGATTCGGAGGAAGAGCAGCTGGATGATGAGGTGACTGACCCCACCTGGTTTGCTAAGCCTACTGAGGACAGGTCTTCAGAGGGGGAGGCAAGTGCAGCAGCAGGGCAGGTTGGAAGAGGCAGTGCGGTGGCCAGGCGTAGAGGCAGGGCCAGACCGAATAATCCACCAACTGTTTCCCAAAGCACCCCCTTGCGCCATGCCACCCTGCAGAGGCCGAGGTGCTCAAAGGTGTGGCAGTTTTTTACTGAGAGTGCAGACAACCGACGAACTGTGGTGTGCAAGGTTTGTCGCGCAAAGATCAGCCGTGGAGCCACCACCACCAGCCTCACCACCACCAGCATGCGCAGACATATGATGGCCAAGCACCCCACAAGGTGGGACGAAGGCCGTTCACCGCCTCCGGTTTGCACCGCTGCCTCTCCCCTGTGCCCCAACCTGCCACTGAGATCCAACCCCCCTCTCAGGACACAGGCACTACCGCCTCCTGGCCTGCACCCACACCCTCACCTCCGCTGTCCTCGGCCCCATCCAGCAATGTCTCTCAGCGCAGCGTCCAGCCGTCGCTAGCGCAACTGTTTGAGCGCAAGCGCAAGTACGCCGCCACGCACCCGCACGCTCAAGCGTTAAACGTGCACATAGCCAAATTGATCAGCCTGGAGATGCTGCCGTATAGGCTTGTGGAAACGGAGGCTTTCAAAAACATGATGGCGGCGGCGTCCCCGCGCTACTCGGTTCCCAGTCGCCACTACTTTTCCCGATGTGCCGTCCCAGCCCTGCACGACCACGTCTCCCGCAACATTGTACGCGCCCTCACCAACGCGGTTACTGCCAAGGTCCACTTAACAATGGACACGTGGACAAGCACAGGCGGGCAGGGCCACTATATCTCCCTGACGGCACATTGGGCGAATTTAGTGGAGGCTGGGACCGAGTCAGAGCCTGGGACCGCTCACGTCCTACCCACCCCCAGAATTGCGGGCCCCAGCTCGGTGCTGGTATCTGCGGCGGTGTATGCTTCTTCCACTAAACCACCCTCCTCCTCCTCCTCCTACGCAACCTCTGTCTCGCAATCAAGATGTGTCAGCTGCAGCACGTCGCCAGCAGTCGGTGTCGCGCGGCGTGGCAGCACAGCGGTGGGCAAGCGTCAGCAGGTCATGCTGAAACTACTCAGCTTAGGAGAGAAGAGGCACACGGCCCACGAACTGCTGCAGGGTCTGACAGAGCAGACCGACCGCTGGCTTTCGCCGCTGAGCCTCCAACCGGGCATGGTCGTGTGTGACAACGGCCGTAACCTGGTGGCGGCTCTGCAGCTCGGCAGCCTCACGCACGTGCCATGCTTGGCCCACGTCTTTAATTTGGTGGTTCATCGCTTTCTGAAAAGCTACCCACGCTTGTCAGACCTGCTCGGAAAGGTGCACATTTCCGCAAGTCCAACACGGACGCTGCCACCCTGCGGACCCTGCAACATCGGTTTAATCTGCCAGTGCACCGACTGCTGTGCGATGTGCCCACATGGTGGAACTCTACGCTCCACATGTTGGCCAGGCTCTATGAGCAGCGTAGAGCTATAGTGGAATACCAACTCCAACATGGGCGGCATAGTGGGAGTCAGCCTCCTCAATTCTTTACAGAAGAGTGGGCCTGGTTGGCAGACATCTGCCAGGTCCTTGGAAACTTTGAGGAGTCTACCCAGATGGTGAGCGGGGATGCTGCAATCATTAGCGTCACCATTCCTCTGCTATGCCTCTTGAGAAGTTCCCTGCAAAGCATAAAGGCAGATGCTTTGCGCTCAGAAACGGAGGCGGGGGAAGACAGTATGTCGCTGGATAGCACCCTGGAGAGCACCCTCATGTCTATATCTCAGCGCGTTGAGGAGGAGGAGGGGGAGGAGCATGAGTAGGAGGGGGAAAAGACAGCTTGGCCCACTGCTGACGGTACCCATGCTGCTTGCCTGTCATCCTTTCAGCGTGTATGGCCTGAGGAGGAGGAGGAGGATCCTGAAAGTGATCTTCCTAGTGAGGACAGCCATGTGTTGCGTACAGGTACCCTGGCACACATGGCTGACTTCATGTTAGGATGCCTTTCTCGTGACCCTCGCGTTACACACATTCTGGCCACTATGGATTACTGGGTGTACACACTGCTCGACCCACGGTATAAGGAGAACCTTTCCACTCTCATACCCGAAGAGGAAAGGGGTTCGAGAGTGATGCTATACCACAGGACCCTGGCGGACAAACTGATGGTAAAATTCCCATCCGACAGCGCTAGTGGCAGAAGGCGCAGTTCCGAGGGCCAGGTAGCAGGGGAGGCGCGGAGATCAGGCAGCATGTACAGCACAGGCAGGGGAACACTCTCCAAGGCCTTTGACAGCTTTATGGCTCACCAGCAAGACTGTGTCACCGCTCCCCAGTCAAGGCTGAGTCGGCGGGAGCACTGTAAAAGGATGGTGAGGGAGTACGTAGCCGATTGCACAACCGTCCTCCGTGACGCCTCTGCCCCCTTCAACTACTGGGTGTCGAAGCTGGACACGTGGCCTGAACTCGCGCTGTATGCCCTGGAGGTGCTTGCTTGTCCTGCGGCTAGCGTCTTGTCAGAGAGGGTGTTTAGTGCGGCTGGGGGAATCATCACGGATAAGCGTACCCGCCTGTCAACCGACAGTGCCGACAGGCTTACACTCATAAAGATGAACAAAGCCTGGATTTCCCCAGACTTCTCTTCTCCACCAGCGGACAGCAGCGATACCTAAACAATACGTAGGCTGCACCCGCGGATGGAAGCATCGTTCTCTATCACCATCAAAAACGGGAACCTTTTAGCTTAATCAATCTGTGTATTATATTCATCCTCCTCCTCCTGCTCCTCCTCCTGAAACCTCACGTAATCACGCCGAACGGGCAATTTTTCTTAGGCCCACAAGGCTCAGTCATATTACTTTAGTAAACAATGTTTATACGTTTCAATTCTCATTAAAGCGTTGAAACTTGCACCTGAGCCAATTTTTATTTTAACTGGGCTGCCTACAGGCCTAGTTACAAATTAATCCACATTAACCAAAGCGATTAATGGGTTTCACCTGCCCTCTTGGTTGTGCACGGGCAATTTTTCTGAGGTACATTAGTACTGTTGGTACACCAATTTTTTGGGGCCCTCACCTACAGTGTAATCCTAGTAATTTTTATGGGCTTCGCCTGCACTCATGGTACAGCAAGGTGTGTGGGGTTGGCCTACACTTTTGCTATACTGCAACTACTGAAATGTGAAAGAGACTGTTATCTCCCTAAACTGCTGCAACAGGAATGTTACTGTGGTCTGTCTTGACTGCTACTACTACTGAAATGGAACTAATACTGTGCTCCCCCTATACTACCGCTTCGGAATTGTTACTGGGGCCTGTCTGGACTGCTACTACTACTGAAATGGAACTAATACTGTGCTCCCCCTATAATGCTGCTAGTGATATGTTACTGGGGCCTGTCCCTAATGCTACCGCTGAAATGTTACTAATTCTGGGCTCTACCTATACCGCTGCTAATGCTATGTCACTGGGGTGTGGAAACGGAGGCTTCCCAAAGACATGGTGGTGGCGAGGCCATTTCCCACCAAGGCGGTTAGTGTTAAGGTGCATATAACCACGGACACGTGGAGAGGACACGTAGTGCCTCAAAAACATCCCCCTCCTCCTCCAACAATGAAAACATTCTTGGCAAATACCTTTGCATTGGTCCGTCTGGTGGCAGTCCAAGAATTTCACCTTTACCGACACAACAAGAGAGCCCCCTCACTATCCCCCCGCCACGGCCCACTTAAAGGGGTTGTCCCGCGAAACAAAGTTGGGGTATACACTCCTGTATGGCCATATTAATGCACTTTGTAATGTACATTGTGCATTAATTATGAGCCATACAGAAGTTATTCACTTACCTGTTCCGTTGCTAGCGTCCTCGTCTCCATGGTGCCGTCTAATTTTCAGCCTCTAATAGCCCGATTAGACGCGCTTGCGCAGTCCGGTCTTCTCCGTGTTGAATGGGGCTGCTCATGCTGGAGAGCTGCTCCTCGTAGCTCCGCCCCGTCACGTGTGCCGATTCCAGCCAATCAGGAGGCTGGAATCGGCAATGGACTGCACAGAAGACCTGCGGTCCACCGAGGGTGAAGATCCGGGCGGCCATCTTCGCAAGGTAAGTAAGAAGTCACCGGAGCGCGGGGATTCGAGTAAGTACTATCCGTTTTTTTTTTCCAAGTTTTTTTTTTCCAACACATGCATCAGGTTTGTCTCGCGCCGAACGGGGGGGCTATTGAAAAAAAAAAAAACCCGTTTCGGCGCAGGACAACCCCTTTAATCCTGGCCACATTCCGAAAACCAACTAAATAAAACCGCACTACTAGGTCCGCAGTCGCGACCACATTCCCACCAACGCGGTTACTGTTAAGGTACATATTACCACTCTGACTGGGGCATGCACTGTGGGCCGAAGCCCACCTGTATTGTATGTGACGTTACCTCTGCTGAGCAGGGCACTGCAATGGGATACATTTATGTACCACCGGTGGGTTCCAGGGAGCCACCCATGCTGTGGGTCCACAGGGACTTCACATTAGGGATTTGTACCTGCCAGTGTCTATGTATTAAAAACCCCGGTCAGACTGGGGCATGCAGTGTGGGCCGAAGACCACATGCATTTAATCGGACGTTACCTCAGCTGTGATGGGCAATGCAATGGGATATATTTATGTACCGTCGGTGGCTTCCTGGGACCCACCCATGCTGTGGGTCCACAGGGACTTCACATTAGGGATTTGTACCTGCCAGACTGCGGCATGCAGTGTGGGCCGAAGCCCACCTGCATTTAATCTTACGTTAGCTCTGCTGTCCAGGGCACTGCAATGGGATACATTTATGTACAGCCGGTGGGTTCCAGGGAGCCACCCATGCTGTGGGTGCACACGGAATTCCCATTGCGGAGTTGTACCTGCCTGTGACTATTTATAAAAAACCCCAGTCTGACTGGAGCATGCAGACACCTTGACAGAATGAATAGTGTGTGGCACATGGGTTCCCCATTGCTATGCCCACGTGTGCAGCTCCTGATGGAGGTGGCACAGGATTGGATTTCTCATTGCTTCTGTACAGCATTGTGGGCTATCGCCCCGCCCCTTTTAAAGAGGGTCGCTGCCTGGCCGTGCCAACCCTCTGCAGTGTGTGCCTGCGGTTCCTCCTCATGGCAGACGCACTTATAAATAGACATGAGGGTGGTGTGGCTATGAGGCCAGCGTGTGGCATGAGTGCAGCTGAAGGCTGCGCAGGGACACTTTGGTGTGCGCTGTGGACACTGGGTCGTGCGGGGGGGTTGGGCAGCATGTAACCCAGGAGAAGTGGCAGCGGAGTGTCATGCAGGCAGTGATTGTGCTTTGTTGGAGGTAGTGTGGTGCTTACCTAAGGTATGCCTTGCTAATGAGGGTTTTTCAGAAGTAAAAATTGTTGGGAGGGGGGGGGGGCCCACTCTTGCCGCTATTGTGGCTTAATAGTGGGACCTGGGAACTTGAGATGCAGCCCAACATGTAGCCCCTCGCCTGCCCTATCCGTTTCTGTGTCGTTCCCATCACTTTCTTGAATTTCCCAGATTTTCACAAATGAAAACCTTAGCGAGCATCGGCGATATACAAAAATGCTCGGGTCGCCCATTGACTTCAATGGGGTTCGTTACTTGAAACGAACCCTCGAGCATCGCGAAAAGTTCGTCTCTAGTAACAAGCACCCGAGCATTTTGGTGCTCGCTCATCTCTTAACTTTAAGTGATGAAAATTTGTAATTTTTTTTTTAATTAGAGAATTATAATTAGAAGTAGAAATGCTTTTTAATATGAGAATCTTATAATCATATCAACTAGACCACATGCTATATTACCAGACTTGGTGTTCATGGTTTGCAAAGAATTCCAGTTTCCATGGAACCAGCTTGTTCTTGAGAGAGGCCTCAACCTCATTCTGGAAAACGATTTCTTCAAAGGTTTTTAGAGGCTGCGAAATATGAAAGAAAAATGGATATAAGCAATCTAAAATAAGTAAAAGGGGTTTCCCACTTGTAAGATGGGTGACCTATCGTCAAAATACAGTAGGTAGCTGACTGCCGGAGCCGGTGTTATAACGTATGGAGCTGCTTTGTTCCAGAAGTAAAAGGGACCTACCACACTGTCTTCTATTCCAACTATTTCACATATGGAGTGCAAAAGTGTGTCCCAGGCTGACCGTGGGTCTTCAGACCCGAACTCTGGGCATCATATGGAGGAAGGAGGGGTTTGGGTTCCTGGGGAACTGGGCTGACTTTGCAAGCTCTACAGAGGGATGGGCTGCATCTCAGTGGGGTGGGTACAGCTGTGCTGGGGGAGAAGATGGCTAGAAGGTTGGAGGAGCATTTAAACTAGGGACTGGGGGGGGGGGGAGGATAATAGGGAGGGAAACAGTGTGGACAGTGACCTGGGACAAAGTAATGGGAATGGGGGTTGATCGGAGCATAGCGTTTGTGCAATTAGAACTGACAGAACAGCTAATAAGACCATAAGTAGCATAATGAATAGAAAGAACAACAGTATAAATTGTATGGCAACGAATGCAAGAAGTCTGATCAATCACCATGAGAAAACGCAGCAATATCGCACGCACCACTGATGTGATGTCGCTGCAATTTTCTCGAGTCGAAATATATAGTTTATTTTTAAAATGAGTATATTTATGCTAAAATAATGGTCAGAAATGGGTTCCACATTTTGTTTTGGATGTTTTGATATATAATTTGCATAGTTTCAGATTACAGGGTACATATGGTGATGGTTTAAAGCCCATTTAGACAACGATTATCGCTCAAAGCTATCTTTGTTATCACTGTTATCACAGTCGACAGCGCTGGTAGGATTCTTCTAGCTCATGTCCCGCTGGTAGTTCACAGTAGGACGCGAGCTGTAAGCACTGAGAACAATGCAACTGTGTGCTTATGCAAAACAGCTGTATTGTTCTCGTAGTGATTGCGGAGGTGTGTCACTCTGTCTGCATAGCTCTTTAGTAGCTAATTAGTTACTATAGACTATGCAAAGATGATCGCTTAAAACTGTCACTCAGACTGTCGTTTGAGCGACGTTTGAGCATTCATCTATCAGTGTAAATGGGGTCGTAGGTTGGTGTGGGTTGTTGTTTTTTTAACAATTTGTATTTTATTCTGTAGATTTCTTTTTACTTAATTGTTGTAGTATTTCTTTTTAACATTATGTGCCCCATGAAGTCATATCTGACCTCTGGGGCGCATTTGCAATTTAGTTTTTTTATCTTGTTTCACACTTTTCCACTGTAAGGCTACATTCACATAAGCGAGAATCTCGCACACGTTTTGTGCATTCTTTTCCTTTGCAGAGATGCTGGAAGGATAGTAATCACAATATGTTCTATTTTTTGGTTTTTCCTTAGAATTCCTTGCTCGTGTTTTCAATGGGACCTTTAACCCCTTAATGACGTGGCCCTTCCCCCCCCCCCCCATTTTCGTTTTTTCCTCACCACTTTTAAAAAATCGTAACTCCTTTATTTATCCATTGGCCTAGCTGTATGAGGGCTTGTTTCTTGCTGGTTGAGTTGTATTTTTCATTGGTACTATTGGCACATACAGAATGAGAGGAATTGGGCTAAGCAGCAGCACATGTGAAAAAGACTTGGGTATACTAATAGATCATAGACTGAACATGAGTCAACAAAGTGATGCAGCAGCTAAAAAAAGGCAAAAACAATTCTAGGATATATTAAGAGAAGCATAGAGTCTAGATAACGTGAGGTAATTAAACCCCTCTACTCTTACTTAGTCAGACCTCATCTGGAATACTGTGTCCAGTTCTGGGCACCCCACTTTAAAAAAGACATAGACAAACTGGAGCAAGTTCAGAGAAGAGTTACCAAGATGGTAAGCGGTCTGCAAATCATGTCCTATGAGGAATGGTTAAAGGATCTGGGAATGTTTAGCTTGCAAAGACATAGGCTGAGAGGAGACTTAATACCTGTCTACAAATATCTGAGGGGCTGTCACAGTGCAGAGGGATCAGCCCAAATCTCATTTGTACAAGGAAAGACTAGAAGCAATGGGATGAAACTGATGAAAGGGAGGAGACACAGATAAGAAAACTTTCTGTCAGTGAAGGTCATCAATGAGTGGAACAGCTTACCACATGAGGTGGTGAGTTCTCCTTCAATGGAAGTGTTCAAACAAAGGCTGGACAAATATCTGTCTGGGATGATTTAGTGATCCTGCATGGAGCAGGAGGTTGGACTTAATGACCTTGAAGGTCCCTTCCAACTCAACCATTCTATGAGTCTATTTAATGTACCATACAATGTACTGAAAAACTTAAAAATTCTAAGTGGAGTAAAATAAAAACAAACATTCCGCCATCTTTCGGTGCATTTTGTTTCTACAGATCACAAAAATTACATGATAGCTTTATTCTATGGGTCAGTACGATTACTACAATACCAAACATAGTTTTTTTGCTGTACTACTTTTATTTTTTTCAAAAGACATTTAATGTTTTTAAATTATTTTCTTCTGCACGCAATAACTTTTTTATTTTTCTGTCGCCATGATTGTGTGAGGGCTAATTTTGTGCGGTAAGTCCTGTAGTTTCCAATGGTATCATTTTGGAATACATACGACTTTTTGATCGCTTTTCATTGCATTTTTTTCTTGGAGACAGGGTGACCAAGAGAGTGCATTTCTGGCGTTCTTTTTTTTTTTTTTTTTTTCAGATGACATTCACTATATGGGGTAAATAATGCATAACTTTGATAGATCAGACTTTTACGGAAGCGGCGATACCAAATATGTATTTTTATTTTATTATTTAGATTCTTTTATTGTAAATATGGCAAAAGTTTTTAAAAAAAAACTTTTATTACTTTTTTTAAAGGGCACCACAACTTGCGATGCTTTGATCGCTCCTGCAGTATGATGTAATGCAATAGCATGGCCCTAGCATTGATTTTAATGGGAAACACTTGTGATCCTCTGATGCATGTTTCTCAGCCCGATATCGAGCTCACCCATGTGAATCCGGCCAACCTATGACATTCATAAGAGACTCATTTACAGAAAAACCTATATATAGGGACAATTGTAACTGGCAATGCTGGGCTGGCGTCTGCTAAGACCTAGCAGCTCTCCCACAGTGGGGATCGCTGGCGATCACTTGATCGCCGGGTCCAATAGAGGAAATAACACTGTTGCTTCCTGTATTCATTACATAGCACTCACTGAGCACTATGTTAGCTGCAACAGAGAAGGCAGAAGCTGTTATAAACTGTATTTTTACAATGGTGCAGGATTAAAGCCCAGGACCAAGCAGCGCTTCATCCTTATTGGGTTAAATACATAGAGGACTGATGAAATAGATCTTCTTTATGAACACCAAGTTGTTATTGCATATTATGCTTCTAAACACAAAAAATAAATATGAAATTAATAACAATCAAGTTCATATATTTTCCACATACCTTATTGTAACAGATCTCAATGTCAGATTTCACGGATATTAAAGTTGACAGTAGATCTGCCTTTCCCTTTCTTGCTTCTGGTCGGTCACTGCCATGTACACTTTCTGAGTTATTACATGACTTGGACTGGAATCTGGTAAGGAACCCTTCAGCTAAGCAGACCTTTAATGCCTGGGGAAAGGAGAAACTGGATCATATTCAAACGCTAGAACCCCTGTAGGTTTGTCCCCCACACCCCTGTAGGTTTGTCCCCCACACCCCTGTAGGTTTGACCCCCACACCCCTGTAGGTTTGTCCCCCACACCCCAGTAGGTTTATCCCCCACACCCCTGTAGGTTTGTCCCCCACACTCCTGTAGGTTTGTCCCCCACACCCCTGTAGGTTTGTCCCCCACACCCCTGTAGGTTTGTCCCCCACACTCCTGTAGGTTTGTCCCCCACACCCCTGTAGGTTCGTCCCCCACACCCCTGTAGGTTTGTTCCCCACACCCCTGTAGGTTTGTCCCCCACACCTCTGTAGGTTTGTTCCCCACACTCCTGTAGGTTTGTCCCCCACACCCCTGTAGGTTTGTCCCCCACACCCCTGTAGGTTCGTCCCCCACACCCCTGTAGGTTTGTCCCCCACACCCCTGTAGGTTTGTCCCCCACACTCCTGTAGGTTTGTTCCCCACACCCCTGTAGGTTCGTCCCCCACACCCCTGTAGGTTTGTCCCCCACACTCCTGTAGGTTTGTCCCCCACACCCCAGTAGGTTTGTCCCCCACACCCCTGTAGGTTTGTCCCCCACACTCCTGTAGGATTGTCCCCCACACCCCTGTAGGTTTGTCCCCCACACCCCTGTAGGTTTGTCCCCCACACCCCTGTAGGTTTGTCCCCCACACTCCTGTAGGATTGTCCCCCACACCCCTGTAGGTTCGTCCCCCACACCCCTGTAGGTTTGTCCCCCACACCTCTGTAGGTTTGTCCCCCACACCCCTGTAGGTTCGTCCCCCACACCCCTGTAGGTTTGTTCCCCACACCCCTGTAGGTTTGTCCCCCACACCCCTGTAGGTTTGTCCCCCACACCCCTGTAGGTTTGTCCCTGCTTATACCTGATAAAACATTCTCATGAACACTGGGTTGGAATCATCATTGAAGTCCCCAGCAGCAATGTGACTTGTGCAGTGAACAAGCAGCAGGATAAAGCTTCCAACAGACTGGAGATATTCACGGGATACAAATAGTTTGCTTTCAGGACCCTGTTATAAATGAAAGAAAAGGCATATTGGTGACTACTAACTTCTTAAAAAGTATGTGTACCACCCCCCCCCAAAAAAAAGGATGCTATGATGTAAAAGTTTAGATTGTCAATGTACCAAACGGAGGCAAATTACTTTCCGATTGTGATAAAATCTTCACAAAAAAAAAATTGTATGCAGAGAGATCTTGCTAAGAAACAATAAAAGCAAAAACAAAAATGAAAAAACATTAAAACAAAAACTATCAAAACCATTTTAAAAAAGTGAGGCAACACACGGAAGGGGGTCCACATCTATTGCCCTGGAAGGATTATCATCCTACAAGAAATGACCGACAACCCACTGACAGTTTTCTAGAGCCTGGTGTATTTTTTATACATAATATATGTATATTAGTCCACCTGCTTGTAGGTGTATACACATCTAATGTGTACTTGATGGATTACAATGACAGCTGCTCTAGCAGTTACAAGCACCAGCCGCTACATCGGGAGCAGAGCAGAGACTTCCGCTGCTTCCACTCCGGCCCCTGTGTATTTGCGGTGCTGGCAGCTGATCGGCTGGGTTCCCGAGGTGTGGACCCCAGCAGAGCAACTACTTATGATCTATTCCAAAGATAAGTAATTAATAGTATTTTCCCCAGAAAACCACTTTAAGGGCATCTTAAAAGGTTGTTATTCATCACCCATATTTTGCCTTTAATTGGTTTATCCAATAATGTTGTTCGGGATCCTTCTGGAAATAAATACCCCTCTCCGTATTCACACTAAACAATGGCAGACAGCTCACCTGATAGAAGAAAGAGTCAGAAAAGGCGTTGTCCTTGTAAGCATTGCTTGGTAAAGAGGAAGTGATGTGCAGATGGAGATCTCCTGTCTAAAAAGTGAAGTTTGGAACAGGGAAAGGGCAACATAAAGTCAATGAAGGAAAGTAAACTTAGTGCAATACTGCAAGGATTTCAATATTTCTCCCTCCAATTAATAAAACCTATTAAATGTGTGTTTTGCTCTCCGCAGAGTATTTCCACTGCTCAAGAGATAGTTTGTGCCTTATCACTACTCAACCTACTTTTACTAATAGACCTCACGTTGTCCATTTTAGAGCCCATTTCAAAGAAGATCACTCTTCAGATCTAATATGTTATTTGCATAGTGCTATGGAATATGTTGGCTCTGTATGACTATTATTATAGCACGGCTTCAAAACTCATGAACTTAAGGGACTGGGTCATCCAACTATCAACTGCAAATTAGTCAATACAAGAGCAGGTTGGTGAATTCAAAACTAGCTTAGAAAGCTCCCCAGGTCTGCAAGTCAGTGCATCTAAATGAACATCACAAACTTTATATATAATGCCCATTACCTCCTCCCAGTATTGAACCCCTTAAGGACATGGCCTATCTTGGCGTTGAGGATGCAACAATTTTTGGATGATTTTCATCTCCACTTTTCGAAAGCCATAACTTTTTTATTTTTCTGGCTGTATGAGGGCTTGTTTTTTGCGTGGCGAACTGTTGTTTTTGTTGGTACCATTTTTGGGTACATAGACTACATTGTAAAACTTTTATTAATTTTTTTTATGATCGCAGGGAGAGAAAACACATAAATTCTGCCATTGCTTTTTGTGTTTTTTTTTTTTACATTGTTAATTGTGCAGCAGTACTGGCAGAATTTTTTTTTTTCTGCCGGTCGGTATGATTACAATGATACCAAAATCTTTATATTTTCAACTTTTCTGCAATAAAAACACTTTTTTGGGAAATTATTTGTTTTTCTAAATCGCTGCATTCAAAGTCCTATAACTTTTTTATTTTTCCCTGGACGGAGCTCTGTGAGGGCTTGTTTTTTGCGTAACAAGCTGTAGTTTTTATGGGTACCATTTTTGGGTACATACGGCTTTTTTGATTACTTTTATAGCCTTTTTTTGGGAGGCAAAATTTTAAAAAAGCATTTTGCCTCAGTCTTTTAGTTTTTTTTACGCTTTTTGCTGTGTTGTGCGAGTAGTTATGGATACGACAATACCAAATATGTACGATTTTAATTTTTAATTTTTTTATACTAATAGGGGAAAAACAAGTACAAAAAATGGGTATTTTGACTTTTTTTTTAACATTTTTATTTATTTTCACACTGGTTTGATCTTTTTTTTACACTATTTGTGTGCCTGTGCACCATAGCACCTATGATCAATATTCTAAAGCATTGTAGGACTTCTGTCCTGCAATGCGTTATCGCTTGCTATAGCAATCATAGGCAATGGCAAAGCAGGACGCCTCTATCTGGCCTCCTGTTGCCATTGCAACCCATCAGGCTCTCCGCGATTACATCATGAGAATCTGATGACGTCACAAAGAGAGCACACTCCGTCTGTGAACCCTTTACATGTCGCGATCAACATAGATTGCACAGTGTACAGTGGTAGTTGCTGTCCTGATGCACCCCCACTGTTGTAGTGGGAGGCCAGCTATCGGTGACAGCCAGCTCCTGCTGCTGGATAGTGCAGGATTTCATCTGATCTTATGCTATCCTCAAAGCGTAACTGTATATCCTGTTGCGTTGAGTACCACCCTGCAGGACATACAAGGGTTAAAAAGTTTTGGCCAGTGCCACGTTAAATAGTTTCAATCTGCTTCTGTCCCTAAGCATTTTGGACAATTATCAGATTTCCTCTTATCAATTGTAAAGGGGAACTTCTCTGAATAGTTGAGTCTATGTATTATCATGAAATGTGTTCATATTCGAAAGTTATTTTAATAGACATTTTGAGAGATCCTCATAAATTCTTAGGAATACACCAAGGTCAGGTGACCTTAAAAACTGCGACCTAGTATGCAAGTTCAATTTTGATACTTTCAAAAATGTGTCATACAGTATGTGTTAGAAATAAATTCCTTTTATGTTTTACTGTCTTCTAGAAATTATTAGTTTCCATGTAAAATCTTAATTTATACTTCATGCAATTAAAAGTGTGCTATAAGATAGTGTAGTAAAAAGTACGGGTCAGTGTGAGGCCAACTAAAGATATAGCACTATTTAAAGAGATAAGCGAGTCATCAAACAGTCTGAGGAACTAACTTTCTCCAGAAATCCTTTGGGATATTTTATTTTTACAACTTTAAACCTTACAGCAAAGTATGCTGGAACAGAAAGAAACTTTAAGAGTACAAATTTTGTTTGGAGGCATCCAAAAAAAGTTTATGCTTTAAGGCCCCCTGCACACGGGCGGAAATTCCGTGGCAGGATTTCCCGCAGAATTTCTACCCGTGGAAGCTGCCATAGGATTGCACGACATTTCGCGCGGACAAAACGCGGCATGCTCTATTTTTGTGCAGGGCCCCGCACAGAAATGTCACTCCCCGGCCGCTGGCTCCGCTCTGCGCATGCACTGGCTGGGCGGCAGCCGGAACATCACAGAGCTGTAGGCGCGGGAGCAGGTGAGTGCCGCGCTGGTCCCTCCAAGGGCTTGGGTCGGGTCCCGCTGCGAGAATTCTCGCAGCGGGATTCGACCCGGCCGTCTGCAGGCGGCCTTAAGAATAGTGGTAATATTAAAGGGTTGCTGATTTGAACAAGCCCTCTCATTTGAAGATCACCTGCTGGTAGAGGAATTGTTGATGCTGGGACTCTTTCCCGATATCAGCTAGGTAACATAATAATTACTGGGATATTCGCTTCTGATCACTCTGCTGCTGCAGGATAAAGGCATGGCACTAGAGATGAGCGAGCATACTCGTTAAGGCGATTTACTCCAGAGAGCATCGCCTTTTTCAAGTACCTGCTGGCTCGTCCCTGAAGATTCGGGGGGGCCGTGGGGGTGAGCGGGGGGTTGCTGAGGAGATCAGGAGGGAGAGAGAGATCTCTCTCACTCTCCACCCCCACCCCCCCCGCAGCCCCCTCGAATCTTCAGGGACGAGCCAGCAGGTACACGAAAAAGGCAATGCTCTCTCGAGTAAATCGCCTTAACGAGTATGCTTGCTCATCTCTACATGGCACTCAGTGAAACCAAAGGCTGGTATTCACAGGTACCAATAATCACACTGATCATATAGAACATGCAAGAGCTTACATTAATATGTAACTTCAGGAGCTCCAAGATGTAAGTTCCGTGCTCATATGTGACAAGTTCTCTTGCAGAAAGCTCTTTGGGGTCTACTGGCAATAGGTCACCTTTGCTGTTGGACTGTAGATCCTGAACATCTCTGAATGCGATTTTTAAACCTATGAGAAAATGTGTGACAGAAGTAGGAAGAACCGTTTTATTCTCTATCGGAGCACTGCTGTATGCAGCGCAGTGTCATGTTTAGAATTATACATTTTAGTTGAATAAAAAAACAGGAAGCGGCTAGTTCCCGAAATGTATGCCCAAGTCTTATGGCACTGTAAAGGCCCATTTACATGCACAGATGATTGCTCAAAATTAGTACAAAAGATAGGATGATTAAAGGCCCGTTTACATGGGCAGCAGGGGGGCGGGGAGGCTGCAGGAGATTTTACTTCTCGCTCTCCCCAACCCCTCTGCATTGACTTAACATAGCAGCTGTTTAATACTGAACGGCTGCTATTTACACTGATTGATCATCGTTCCGCTCATTGTCCATCGTTTATACAGCACAGATGATGGACAATGAGCTGAACGATGAGTGTACATAGTAAAGTTCAGTACTGAACGGCCGCTATGTTAAGTCAATGAAGAGGGGTGGGGGAGAGCAAGGAGAGAAATCTCCTCCAGCCGCCCCTGTGAGCCAGCGATACTAGCTCCTGTGCAGCAGCACGAGAGTGAGTATGTGCAGGCATCATTTGCCCGACATTCGTCCCATCTAAATGGGCCTTAACAGTTTGAGCAATCATTTCGCATAAGCTGTTAATGGGCACTAATGGCCATTAGAAACTTATTACCTTCATTTGCATGTAAATGAGCCCCCTGAGCTGTATGCTGGGAATAGCATGTGATCGGTTCTCTGCATACAGCTTATTTGTTCTGCTGAGGGACTGCAGCCAAATACAATGTAATCAGGACTCATGTGGAGAAACACAGCGTGCGGTCCCTGCTATCAGCTCTCTAGCAGAACAATGGATTTTATGCTCTCCTAAAAATTATCGCTTGGCCGAAAAGTAAATGATGGTAGCATTTACACAGAATGATTATCACTCAAAAACATCGTTTGAGTGAATTTTGAGCGATAATCGTTGCATGTAAAGGGGGCTTAAGGCTACGTTTATGTCTGCATGAGTACAGATCCAGCAGAAAATAGTGGACAGAATAGGGCAGCATGCTGTGCTAGTTTATCCAGGAAAATGCTGGAGGTCATGTTGTAAACTGGACTCATTTATAGTGAATCAGGTCTGTTGGCGCCATCATGTCTGGCATGTGCCAAATCCAGCACTTCTGTGTGTTTTTTTTTCTTTATTTGATTCCTATGACTGTGCAACTATGAGTACGGTTTAAGTCTTTTAATATTGATAATATTGTATTTTTTATTTACATGTGTCTTTGATTGAAGAAGGAGCTTTCCGCTGTGAAATGCGTCTCCTTGAACTTTTTTAACTTAGTGGATTACAAAAATTTGGATATACTATAACCTGGTGTTGTGAAGATCTTGGCATTTCTGCATGAATCCTTGTCTGTTAGACGTCTTGATACAATAAAATATTAAAAATACACAACCAATCTTTTGAGTTGGGATACCGCATGTAAACCTGTCCGGGTCACAAAACGGCTATTCAATCTAATATATGCAGAACTTATTGAAAAACCGCAGACTTCAGAACAGCCATGATTTATATAAGTTGAAAACCGCAATGAACTAGTACATTGAATGTGCACAATCAGATTTAAAGGGGTTTTGTCATAAAAAAAAATTCTACACTTACCTATTCCTCCCCAGGCAGTCTTCTTACCGCATCTTCTCCTTACCAGATCTTCTCCTGGCTCCTCCAGTCCCCCGTGTTATGTCACCGCTAGCCAGATCTTCTTCTTCCTGTGATGAAACATACATGGCCAGGTTTCTGCTTCCTGCAGGGCAATGTACGCTACGTCAGTAATGACATAGCATTCACTGCCTGGTAGGGAATGCTGATCCTCGGTAGCCTGCTTTAGCGCGACTGTGCACTAGTGGCGAGATATCACGCATGCGTGCTGAAGCAGGCTGCTGAGGATTCGGCATTGCCTGCTAGGCAGTGAACGCTACATCACTCAGAAAGTAAACTGGAGCTGATAGATGCTCCAAAACATAAAGAAGAGCCCGGCAGGCTGGAGGTGAGGTGACCCGGGGGACTCGAGGAGCCAGGAGAAGATCGATAAGTAGAAGATGCGGTACGAAGACTGCCTGGGGAGGAATAGGTAAGCACTGATTTTTTTCCCTAATGACAAAACCCCTTTAACTACTAGGTGTAAAAATGGAAATGACATGTATGGCAAGAAAGCAATGATTTCCAATTAAGGGCATATTTTATTTTTTGAGACTATGCAAAAATGTGGATGTAAATTTATGTATGCGAGATTAATTAATTGATCCTATCAATAAAAAAATACACCCAGCACTATCATGGGTAAAATCACTATATGTGGTGCCTCCTTGATGAATAATATAGTCGTATAAAAATATGAATGTTCCCAAGATCAAGTTAACAAGAATATAATACACAGCCACCAATTAGCGATGGTTGGTAAGCTGCGAAAAAAGGGAAATGAGAAAAAAGTCAGATATATAAAAAATAGACTAAGAAAAATTTGATAAAAAATGAGAATGGTGAATGGACAATTATGGCCGCCCCGGGTAATAATACACAGTTTCCCTTTTTAAACTGAGGTCATTTGGATACTTAGTATTGAGATAGAAAATCCAGATTTCTTTGCTCACTAAACTCCTCTTATCTTTTCCTCTATTTGGATGTTTAATTCCTTTTTTTAACTTTAACTTTCCTGCGCAAACCTATACAATATCGTTGCAATGAACACACATCACTTTTCTTAATACCCAGGTTATTGTTGCTTTGCAGCAGTTTTGCACTCTGGGCGCTGGCTCGTAGCTGACTGTCCACTTCCTTCAGCAGAGTTAGCATCGGTGAGGACTCTAGAATTTTGCAAGCATCCCCATCTGTTTGAATAGCAAAGCAAATATATTATTATTGGGTTTTGTACAGTCAGCTGATGCTATATCTATCATACAAAGAGTCACTGCTTGGACAAACCATATCTGTCCAAGTAGGTATCAAGTGCACAAAGAACATTTGAGGTGTGCTGAATTGAGGGTGGGTTCCATCTCAATCTACCATGAAGTCTAATATGTAAGAAACGTCCAAGGTGTCCTGAATCTCTAACATATTCTTGGGAATCATAATTACAATAAAATAAAACCATCAAAAAATATGTCAACAGCATTTCATCTGCTTGTTGAAGCTGAACCTAAGTAAAAATCACAGAGTTCATGAACTACTTAGATGCTCTTAGCAGGGGGATGCCCCTCCGTCTCCACATTGGCCCACCAATAAAGTGATCACGAAGTGCCTATTGCAGCAAAGTTTAAAAGGCTACAGAAGTATTATATAATGCCTTACTAATAGAGATGAGCGAGCATACTCGTTAAAGACAAATACCCGAGCGAGTATTGTCCTTTTCGAGTACCTGCTCGCTGATGAGAAAAGATTTGGGTGCCGGCGGGGGTGAGCGCTGTGTTGCTGGAGTGAGCAGGAGGGAGCGGAGGGTGGGGGGAAGAGAGAGAGAGATCTCACCCCCGTTCCCTCCCGCTCTCCCCTTCCGGCACCCAAATCTTTTCTCACGAGCGGGCAGGTACTCGAAAAGGACAATACTCGCTCGAGTATTTGTCCTTAATGAGCATGCTCGCTCATCTCTACTTACTAAGTATTGCAGTGTATCTTATGATGTCAACAAGTGATCTGAAGTTCAAGTCCCCAAATCCCGCCCCAAAAGACAGATAACAAAAGGTGTAATATAGTATTTTTTCTATTTCAAATAAATGCAAAATTAAAGGCCCATTTACATGGGACAACTGTTGGGCAAACGATGCCCAACACTCGTTACCGCATGTGCTCGCTCACGTGCTGTGGCACGGGAGCGAGTATCGTTGGCTCACAGCGGGGAGGCTGGAGGAGATTTCACTCCTCGCTCTCCCCCGCCTCTCTTCATTCACTTAAGCAGCGGCCATTCATTACTGATGATCATCGTCCAGGATTTTATGTAGCTTAAAATTCTAAACGATGATTGTTCCGCGTAAACAACAGCCATTCATTATTGAACGGCCGCTGCTTAAGTGAATGCAGAGGGCCGGGGAGAGTGAGGAGTGAAATCTCCTCCAGCTGCCCCACTGTGAGCCAATGATACTCGCTCCTGTGCTTTTTAAAAAAAAAAAAACATTTATTTTCCCAATCAGGATTGGGTTCCTTTTGGGGTTTGTACTCTTCAGGAACTCGCCCATTTACCAGATGGTTCCAGAATCGTCTTGGGCAGTGATTTCAATCTTCTATTTGATCCCTATCTGGACACATCGTTGGGCACATCCTTGGTCTCTCATTGGGCAGTTAGGAAGTTAAAAAGGGTACTGACGAGTTTAAAATTGCTTATTCCATGGCAGGTATTGCACCCAAACCTTAAATATTTCAGTCTTCATTCCCTAGCTCACAATAGTTATAGTAGGTTAAATCACCTCTTTATATCCAATGAACTCTAAGATGGTAACATGAGGTGCTCTATGGACACCTTTTTATTGTCTGATTATGCACCAGTTTATGTTTTTTTGGGGACTCTGGGGAAAGAGACCAGATGTCATATGAGGCGTCTAAATGATAATTTGTTAAATGATGTGGTATGCCTGGCGGAAATTAAATGAGCCATTACTACCTTCTTATATGACTATAAGTCTAACCCCACACCTGTCCTCCTACAGTAGGAATCCTTAAAATGTGTAATTAGAGGTATAGTTATATCCCATGGTATCCGAATAAAAAAGGGCAGAATCCATAAACTGGCGCTTAATGCTGGCCAGAGCACCGACAGCAGAGATGCTGGCAAGATACAGTAAGAGAACCCCGACAGATGTCTTCCAACATTAGAGCTGTACAGCCTTAAATAATAATGTGTTCAGAGGTGGATTGAAAAGGGTTAACTCTCCCACAAAAGGGATGATACATTCTATCCAAGAGATTCTAGAGGAATTTTGTCCCTACTACTCTAAACTCTATTATATACCTGACCAGCATAATTTCCCTTGAGCTTCCATCCACACAGATATTAGGACTTATCTGGAGGCTAATGCAACTAGACATATCTATCCCTCCACCCCTTCCTCCCCCATAGTGATGTGCCTATTTTAGACCATGATTTTTCTTCAAATGAAGCAGCCGCGGCCATACAGGAGCTGAGGGTCTAAAGAGCTAGGTACCCATCCATTAAGGTTCGCCTTAACGAGGCGGATGGGCATACATGGATTTTATCAAATCGGCCACTAAGAACCTTGCATTTTTATGCGGTTAGTACAAAAAATTATTATGCATTTGTTTGCTGATATTAGGTGTGTTGGGTGCCGCAGCACATGTTTGTTATTGCATTTCTTGCAGCCATTGCTTATTGTGCACCTTCACACTTAATTCATTTGTTGGATGTGCAGACTTTTATTTTCTATATGTAAAACAAACTGTGTGGTGACTTACTTTCCAGTCTGTTACTCTAGGCATTTAATGCAATCACTTGTAGCCGCCCTTTCTCTCCCCAGTCCCTAAAGGCTCATATTATTGTTATATACTATACTATATATTATAATCCTCTTTTTCGAACTTTTGAATCTGTTCTTATAAATTGGGGTCAGTTACCACTTTCCTGGTTCAGCAGAGTTAACGCCCTGAAGACAGATATACTACCTAGGCTGTTGTATGTGTTTCAGATTGATCCCTGGACTTTACCTAGCAGCTACTTCCATAAATTGTGCAAGTTAGTCATTGGCTTCCTTTGGAAATGTTCTACGCCACGCTTCAGCTATAGACTATTGTTTCGGTGTAAGTCAATCAGAGGCATAGGGTTGTCTAATTTTGATCTCTATTATAAGGCATCCATTTGTAACTATGTTCTTGATCTCGTTCATCATAGAATGGTCAAACTATGAGTGACAATGGGGTGTAATTTAAACCTAATACCTATCCAAGGAATATTTTGGACTCCCCAGCAGACCGATTGGAGTGAGCTGGGAGTTCTACCATTTATGTTTATTCTCCTATGGCCTGGCATAGTTTTGCTGGATGCTCTTGTCTGGTCTTCTCCCATGGCCCCCTTACCCCTCTGGTCAGTAAGCCACACTTTCCATTTATGTTGTCCAATACATTTTTGACTTTCTAACCAGAGGTTCCATTTCCTTGTGTAAATAATGTATTAGACTCTTTGGGATTGTGCTCTCTTCTGGATATGGGAATTGCTACTGGCATTCTTTTGCAAAACCTCCAATTAGGCAGCTTTGTTAACTGATTAACACCCGCCTCAAACCTGAAGCTTGAACTCACCCCTTTTGAAAAACTAGGTTTTTCTTCTACAGCCCCATTGCATGTGGTTTCTATGATATATGAACTATTGCTGGATGGGGAGATCAGGGACCTTGCCCCTAGATGGACAGGAGCCTGGGAGGGGTAGATTGGTCAGACCTTCTCAGGGGAACTTTGGCAGAAAGCCTTCCCTCTTGACTCATAAAATATCAATCTCATGGGGTCTATAGGAACTTCTATTTCAGTGATATAGAACTCCCTCCAAAGTACATAAAATGTATCCATTGGTTTCTGATCTGTGCTGGAGGTGCTCTACTGACCCTGGTACTATGTATGACATTTGGAGGGACTGCCCACTGGTAGTTCCCCTGTGGCAGGACATCTCTGCCCTGTACAAAACACTATGTAAGACATCAATAGATATTACACCAGAGATGGCCCTTCTTTTCATCTTCTTAAGAAAGGTCTCCTGAGACATTTTATCATGGCTGCGAAATAAATCACTCAGCTTATGGAAATTGTCCACTGCCCCCTCAAGAGTGATGTTGATTGAGGCATTGGACTCAATACAATATATGGAAGAGCTGTGATCATTGGATGATAAAGCCATCTCCAATTCGTATTCATCTTGGGCCATATGGCTAAACTTTAGGGACTCATCAGCTTTCTCTGCTTGGCTATCCATTGTTAGCCTCCCATCCTAGATAACATCTTATAGCAGTCTTGTCAGCTCAGACACCATCGGAGACACAATACTTCTTTCCTTCTTTATCTCATATTGCTTTCACTCTTGCTTTTTCTACTGTTCCTAATTTGCTACATTTGGTTTCGTTAGGGTTCTCCGATCACACCCCCACTCATGTATACCCTTTTTTGACTACATAGAGGGTAACTCCTCTATGATCGTGATTGTATTTTTACACACCGTCTTTGCACTTTTTGTCGATGTGAGATTCTCTAATAAATACTTCTTGAACATAAAAATACAACTAGTCCTGCAAAAAACAAACTCTCATATAGCTACAGCTAGGGCCAGAAATATTTGGACAGTACACAATTTTCGCGAGTTGGGCTCTGCATGCCACCGCATTGGATTTGAAATGAAGCCTCTACAACAGAATTCAAGTGCAGATTGTAACGTTTAATTTATGGTTCAAAATGTGTTTATTCATTTTTCATTTTAACAGAAATATGGCATTATATCATCAGGGGCCAGTAACTCTGGCCACATTACAACATCAAATCAATTTTGTATTTTGACAATAAACTGTTATTAACTGCTATCTATCTGGCTCTTGCTTGCAATCAATACAATAAACCTAATAATAATCTTTAAGCCATTTAGTGTTAACTACTTGGTATATAAGTAAATAGTCTAATTATCGAATAATATTCTAATAAAATCTAGAATCGCGTAACAGATAGAGAAAAGATAAAGTAAAGAAATAGTAAAGAAAGTAGTATAGTGGGGGGGGGGGGGGGGAGAATGGTCAGAGAAAGAGGGGGGGGGGGGGGGGGGTTGACTGACCTGTCAATTCTTCCGTTCAAATCTATTCTGTTTGTCTCTAGTTAACTTGAAGTATGTTAGTCCTGGGGGCGGGGATTACTCCATTTTGGACCCAGTTGGAGATCTCCACCGTCTTTCGTTGCGAGGTCCAGGCACTCCATATCGTTAGGTATTTGTTGAGACGCATTTCGTCTCTGGCACATAGTTCCTCCATGTACCCGATTTCGTCTAGTTTTTCTATCCACATCAACCTGGAGGGAGTCACTGACTCTCTCCATTTCAGTTGGATCACTTGTCGGGTTGCCAATAAAAAGAACCTTAACAATGATCTCTTGGTCCTCGCCAGCGACCCCGGTATCATTGATAATAGCGCCATTTCTGGTGTTAGCTGGATAGTTTCCCTGCTGATCCAGGAATATAGGGCTCCTATTTCTTGCCAGAGGGGACCAATCATTGTGCACGACCACCAGATGTGAGTGTATGTGCCCCTCTCCTTTTGACATCTCCAGCAGGTGTCCGAGTACTGGGGAAAGATCCCGGCCAGCCTCTCTGGTGTTTTATACCATCTCGTTAGGATCTTATAATTGAGCTCTTGGTATTTGCTTGATATATTCATTTTATGCGTTAAGATGTAGGCTTTCCTCCAATCCTCCTCGGCGGGTGAGTGGCCCAACTCCCTTGTCCATTCTCTTTCTAGTGCTATCCCACACCTTCCTGTATCTGCCTCCATCATATGACTATAAAGATTGGCGATTTTACTTTTTGCTTTAGGGTTGAGGATAAATTGTTTTTCAAACGCTGTGGGTGCTGACCCCAACAACTGGACCTCTCCCAGTGATCTGACATAATGGCATAATTGCAGGTACTGATACCATGCTCCGGCTGGGGGCCCCCGGCCCCTTAGGATCTCTCTCAAGGTTTTTATGTTCCCCTCTGTGATCATATCCCCCACTCTGGGTATATCTCCTGGGCGGTCCTCTGCCAACATATCTGTAAGGGGTGTACCCCTGAGAAATGTCGGTATGTCCACATTGCCCACTAGTGGGGTTAGGGGACCTGGTTTCTTGATCAGGCCCATCCCAGAGGCTACTCCCAGCCACACTGAAATCAGCTCCTCTGTGAATGGTGATAATCCCAATTTCTTGTGTTTCCCTTTACCAGGAATCCACACGAAGCCTGCACCTCTGCATGGGGCCGAGTCTTGTTCCATTATTACCCAGCGTTTTTGTGGTTTGCTGTTTAACAATTCTATTATACGCCGGGTCAGGGTAGCTCTATAATAGAGTGCCATATTTGGGATCCCCATACCTCCTCTATTTTTTGGTCCTGTGAGGGCCTTCCAGCTGCGCCTGGGTTTCCTGCCTCCCCATATGAACCTCATCATCAGTTTCCTTATTCTGCTCATATAGGTCCCCGGAAGGCGAATAGGCACCGTCTGCAGCACATACAAAAATCTGGGGAGGATGTTCATCTTGATTGAGCTAATTCTACCAAACCAAGATAGTGGCGTGCTGCGCCATCTATCCAGGTCCTTTTCTAGTTTATCTATCAGAGGCTGATAATTTTTTTGAAACAGGTCTTCTGTTTTGGGGGTAATATTTATGCCCAGGTATTTGATTCCTTCTTTTTTCCATCTAAATGGGAAGGAAGCTTTCAGTGCCCCCTCTTCGGTATCTGGGATGTTGATATTCAGTATTTCCGATTTATTTAGATTCACTTTAAAGTTGGACACTTGTCCAAATTTACGGAATTCGTCAAGGATGCAGGGCAGAGCTACCCTTGGGTTCGAGAGGTATATTAATAAATCGTCCGCATATAGCGCGACTGTTTGTTCGTTTTTTGCTACTTGTACCCCTCTGATGCTGGGATTAGCCCTGAGTGCACTTGCCAGGGTCTCCATTACCAAAATATATAGGTACGGTGACAAGGGACAGCCCTGCCTCGTGCCGTTTCTGATCTGCACTTGCTGTGAGAGTCTGCCGTTCACCCTTATTCTCGCTGTCGGGTTGCTGTATAGTGCTTTAATCCACCCCAGAAATCTGGGGCCTAGTCCTATTTGCTTTAGGGTCATCTCCAAGAACCCCCAGTCAACCCTATCGAACGCTTTTTCTGCGTCAATAGATAGTAAACATAATGGTGTACCAGACTCTACCGCTCTCGAGATCAGGGCCAAGGTCCTAACCGTATTATCCCCTGCTTCCCTTCCCGGCACAAAGCCCACCTGGTCTGCATGTATTAGGTTGGGAATATGGGCTTTTAATCGGTTCGCTATTAATTTGGCAAATAGTTTGGTATCTATATTAAGTAAAGATATTGGCCTATAACTCCCACAACATGACGGGTCTTTGCCCGGTTTAGGGAGGACCGTGATGATCGCCTGTAGGGCCTGCGCCGGGAAGGGAGTTGTCCTGGATACTGCATTAAACGCTTTCAGCATCAGAGGGGCCAGTCTCTCCATACAGATCTTATAAAAGCGAGGGGTGAGACCGTCAGGTCCCGGGCTCTTTCCTATTTTTAGTGTGGCAATTGATTCTTTTAATTCCTGGAGAGTGAAGTCCTCTTCCAGAGTCCCTGCTTCCTCGCTTGTTATGCGGGCGGTGGAATTTTCGGACACGTATGTGTTTTTTACTGTGTCGGGGTTTCTGTTGGGGTCTTCCATATTCCCTGCTAGATTGTAGAGTTCTTGATAGTATGTTTGAAAGCTTTCTAAAATTTCTGTGTTGTTGTGGACTATCCCTTTCCCGGGTTTGTGGACCTCGAATACATACGTTTGTGATTCTCTGGGGTTTAGGGTCCTTGCTAACCCTTTACCGCATTTGTTCCCTAGCTCGTAGTGTAGTCCCCTGTATTTATCCCTGCGACATAATGATGCCTGATCCAGAATGCGTAAGATATTGATTCTGGTCGCGGATATTTCTGCTGCTTTGTTATCTGTGGGCGAGTTTTTATTAGATGTTTCTAAACTGTTGAGCTGTGTCAATAGTTCCTCTAGCTTTGCATTCCTTGTCTTTTTTAAACGTGTCCCGTGAGAGATAAAAATCCCTCTGAGAACACACTTTAAAGCCTCCCACTTAGTCGGTGCAGGTGTGGGGTCGTTTTTGTGGGTATCTGTAAAGGTGTCTATTGTCTGTTGTATGTCCTGCAGACAGGCCCCATCCTCCAGTAAGTTGTCATTGAGTCGCCATGTAAGGTTTGATCTATCAGCTTGTCCCCAACTGAGGGACCCCCAAACCGGAGCATGGCCAGACCACAAAAAGGGGCCCATAGACGCTGATGGCCTTCTATCCAGCAGCCCGTGGGAGACAAATAAGTAGTCTAGTCTATAGTAGCTGTTATGGGCGGGGGAATGGAAACTATAATCCCTCTCGCTAGGATGTAGTGTTCTCCACAAGTCCACTAATTTAAGGTTTGCTAGTTCTAAACGGAGTCTGTGTCTAGCTGAGGGGGGGACCCCTGACTTACCCCCCGAGGAGTCTTTTGCCGGATCCATGGTTAGGTTGAAATCTCCGCCGAGGATAATGGAGGAGCCGCTCGCGAAGACTTCCAGGTCCCCCAGCACTCGGACCCCGAACCTTTTCTGATCCTGATTGGGAAAATAAATGTTTGCAAGTGTTATTATGTCATTGTTTACCTGGATCTTTAGGAACACATACCTTTCATTTTTGTCCGTTTCCAAGGTAATCAGTCTATGTGGAAGGTTTTTATGAATTGCTATTGATGTACCACCCGCTTTTTTATCCGGGTGCGGGCTATGGTACCACGTAGTATAGTGGCGGTATCTGCATTTTGGTATCTTGGAAATGCGTCTCTTGGAAGAGAACAATCATGATCCCCTTTCGGTGGAAGTGGTCCATGATCTGTCCCCTCTTGGCAGGCCCGTTCAATCCTCTTGCATTAAAAGTGCAAAAAGTAATGTCTGCCATATTCGCTACAGATCTAGATAAATACTATTCGTTAGTGGTTGCAGGTCAGCCAGGTTATGAGGAGGGGAGGGGGGTGGGTTGGGTAGAGAGGGGGAGAGCGGGGTTGGGAGAAGAAGAAAGAAAGAAGGTTCGTCAAGGAGAACCTTGCGCAGTATTGAACTACTGCGTAGAATTTCAGGGAGAACTACTGGCATGTTTGCTGCCAGGGTTCACACTACGTGTGACTGGTCGCCCTGTGAGAGGGACGTGGAGGTACCGGCCAAGACAAGTGCCGAGCTCCCACGCCTCCCCCCAAAACGCGACCATTACGAAGGTGCTACAGCCCATTGTCGGGCCCTGGTCCAAAGCTCTCGAGGCACCGGTCATCTTTTGTTAACTGAAAGAGAAATACAACGTTATTAACTTGAACTCTGTTTTCGTATGGATTGGTCTGGTACTCCATGTTGGAGTCTCAAGTGGCGTCTTTCTCGTGGGGGCAAACCCATCCGCTCCCCTGGACGCCGGGGAAAGTTTCTAGTCTGACTCGTCTCCTCCCTCAACAGCACCAGAAACTTGAGAAGAGTTGGTGGTCTGGCAATTCCCGTGCTGTTTCCCGGGTGGGTCAGATACATAGTCCTGTAAATATAACGGGCATGTATAGTAGACCATACATTAGCATATGGTATGTTAAAAGCTCTTGCAGCGGTTTAAGTGTCTCTGCCTGTCATCCTTTGCTTCTCCTGTCTTGTCTTGGGATGTACACTTTGCCACTGTTCCTGTGCTGTGGGAGCCAACACCGTCGGAACCGTGGGCCAATCTGGTAGTGCTATCATAGGTAACTGGAAGGTACCTAGGAAATTAGGGAGGTCTCCAATTGACGGAAACACGGCGGATTTCCCATCTTTCCTGGCTGTTAGGGAAAACGGAAACCCCCATCTATATGGTATTCCTTTGTTTTTCAAGGCTGCTAGTAGGGGTCTTAGGGCGCCTCTCATCCGCAGTGTATGGCGTGCTAGGTCCTGTAGTAGGATTATGGGTCTGCTGTCGTGTTGTAGCTCTCCTCTTTCTCTAGCTTTTCTCAGTATTGCGTCTTTGTCTCTAAAGAAATGGACCCTGCAAATTACATCTCTCGGTCGGTTAGGGTCCACCGGTTTTGGGCCAAGGGCCCTGTGGATCCTATCTATCTCGATGGTGTCCCCTGTTTTGCGGTTTAGTAGCTGTTGAAAAAAGGCTTGCGCCCAGGAGTCCAGGTGCTGTCCCTCTATCTCCTCTGGGAGGCCCCTTATTCGCAAATTGTTGCGCCGGTTTCTGTTTTCTAAATCGTCGAGATGTGTGATGATACCGGAAATTTGGTCGGCCTGCGCCTGAATGGCCTGTCTATGTGTTTCTAGGATGGCTGCGGCTCCTTCCTGGACTTCCTCCACTTGGACTATTCTGTGTCCTAGGTGCTGTATGTCATTGTGGATATTTTCTAGCGCTTTTTTATTAGATGTCTCAAACCTCTTGAAGAACTCATCAAGTTCATTCTTTGTTGGTATGGCCATAATACGGCTCTTCCAAGCCTCTTCGCTTATGCTTACGGAGGAACCGTTAGGTCTCTTATGCAGTGGGCTATTTGCTGCACTGTTTGTAGGGGAGTGGGGCCAGGCTGGACTATCACCTCTATCTGCTGTGGGAGACTGCAGGGTAGATTGTTGAGAGCCCTGTTTTGAATAGGGACTATCACCCCCCTCAGCTATGGGAGACTGCAAAATGGATTGGGAGGGGGAGCCACACTTTGGGTAGGGGCTGTCACTTCCATCATCTATAACAGGCTGCAGGGTGAGTTGAGGGGAGCCATGCTTGGAGCTGGGGCTGTTGCCAGAGCTACTCATGGTTCCTCCATGTCCCAGGTCCTCCTCCTGTGGTGCCTGCTCTGTAGGCTTCCCTTCCCGCTGTATTGGCTTCTGCTTGCTCTGTCCCTGCTGCTTATTCCTTCTGCTTGCCCTCTGGGCGGCTGCCGCGGCTCCGCGCTCCTCTGCTGCTCCGGTGTCTGCAGCCTCGTGGGAGCCGGCGCCATCTTGGATGCGGCGGCGGCTTCACCCCCGCTGCCGAGGAACCTCTCCAGTGTGCTCCTTCTGCCAGCCGGCGTGCAGGACAGGGATCTCGGCTGTTTCTTCTTGCCCATGTGGCGTCCGGGGACCGTATTCTGCTGCTTTATGGTGCCTCTCAAGCTGCAGGTAGGGAGATAGACGCGGGAGCTCGCTTAAACTGCTACCTATCCCGCCATCCGCTAGCCACGCCCCCTTGTAACGTTTACTTTAAAGGGTTGGACAAAAATATCTGATAGAAAATGTAGGAATTGTACACATTTCTTTACAAACACTCCACATTTTAGGAGCTCAAAAGTAATTGGACAAATAAACATAACCCAAACAAAATATATTTTTTTCAATATTTTGTTGCGAATCCTTTGGAGGCAATCCCTGCCTTAAGTCTGGAACCCATGGACATCACCAAACGCTGGGTTTCCTCCTTCTTAATGCTTTGCCAGGCCTTTACAGCCGCAGCCTTCAGGTCTTGCTTGTTTGTGGTTCTTTCCGTCTGAAGTCTGGATTTGAGCAAGTGAAATGCATGCTCAATTGGGTTAAGATCTGGTGATTGACTTGGCCATTGCAGAATGTTCCACTTTTTTGCACTCATGAACTCCTGGGTAGCTTTGGCTGTATGCTTGGGGTCATTGTCCATCTGTACTGTGAAGCGCCGTCCGATCAACTTTGCAGCATTTGGCTGAATCTGGGCTGAAAGTATATCCCGGTACACTTCAGAATTCATCTGGCTACTCTTGTCTGCTGTTATGTCATCAATAAACACAAGTGACCCAGTGCCATTGAAAGCCATGCATGCCCATGCCATCACGTTGCCTCCACCATGTTTTACAGAGGATGTGGTGTGCCTTGGATCATGTGCCGTTCCCTTTCTTCTCCAAACTTTTTTCTTCCCATCATTCTGGTACAGGTTGATCTTTGTCTCATCTGTCCATAGAATACTTTTCCAGAACTGGGCTGGCTTCTTGAGGTGTTTTTCGGCAAATTTAACTCTGGCCTGTCTATTTTTGGAATTGATGAATGGTTTGCATCTAGATGTGAACCCTTTGTATTTACTTTCATGGAGTCTTCTCTTTACTGTTGACTTAGAGACAGATACACCTACTTCCCTGAGAGTGTTCTGGACTTCAGTTGATGTTGTGAACGGGTTCTTCTTCACCAAAGAAAGTATGCGGCGATCATCCACCACCGTTGTCTTCCGTGGACGCCCAGGCCTTTTTGAGTTCCCAAGCTCACCAGTGAATTCCTTTTTTCTCAGAATGTACCCGACTGTTGATTTTGCTACTCCAAGCATGTCTGCTATCTCTCTGATGGATTTTTTCTTTTTTTTCAGCCTCAGGATGTTCTGCTTCACCTCAATTGAGAGTTCCTTTGACCGCATGTTGTCTGGTCACAGCAACAGCTTCCAAATCCAAAACCACACACCTGGAATCAACCCCAGACCTTTTAACTACTTAATTGATTACAGGTTAACGAGAGAGACGCCTTCTGAGTTAATTGCAGCCCTTAGAGTCCATTGTCCAATTACTTTTGGTCCCTTGAAAAAGAGGAGGCTATGCATTACAGAGCTATGATTCCTAAACCCTTTCTCCGATTTGGATGTGGAAACTCTCATATTGCAGCTGGGAGTGTGCACTTTCAGCCCATATTATATATATAATTGTATTTCTGAACATGTTTTTGTAAACAGCTAAAATAACAAAACTTGTGTCACTGTCCAAATATTTCTGGCCCTAACTGTATGTTGACAGAAAAATAGAAATTATGGGTTTTGGAAGGTGGGGATGAAAAAATGAAAATACAAAAACAAAAAATCTTTGGTGTTGAAAGGGTTAAAAAAATATTTACATATCTTGACCATAGTGCCAATGTTCATGAAAAGTTGAATTTCACATTAATTGCATATATCTAAAGCAATGTTTTTTCCGAGAGTATCAACTTAATTCCAGTTAAGACAGATGTAAATTACTTGCCCTATACAGTATATAAGAATTCAGTGCTAGTACAGGTTAATTTATTCTGCATACTGTACCTTGAGGAAACATGGAGGAAAACAAGTAGGGGCCTAGAAGTGCTATTCTCGCAGCTGCAATTTGTTCTGTTTGATGGAACATATTTATATCTAGAATATTTAAATACAAAGGAACATCATGAGAAAATTCATATACAAGGCTGTTCTATGAATATATATATATATATATATATATATACACCCTGTTTCCCTGAAAATAAGACATACCCTGAAAATAAGACATAGCACGATTTTCCAGAATTTTTGAGGATACAAAATGATTTTTCAGGCTTTTTGAGGATGCTTCAAATATAAGCCCTACTCCAAAATTAAGCCCTGCTAACAGTTAATTAAAAAAATCAATTTAAATAGTGTCCAGGCAGCTATACATGTAAAAAAGTTAGACCTTTTTGAACACAAATAAGACACTGTCTTATTTTCGGGGAAACACGGTGTGTGTGTGTATATATATATATATAGTGCTTTCACAAATATGCTTTACAGCAGACACATAGTAACTGCTGAGAGGTAAACTATATAAAACAGAAACTGTCAGACTATTATTAGTGGCCACAGTGATAACTGAACATTTCAGGAATTATAGATAATGACATGAGAAGTTAGAAAACAACCATTAAAAAAAAAAATATATATATATATATATATGTATAATATAAAAACTTGATGTAAGCAATACATCATACATTCCCTTTAATGGTCCTTAAATATCTTGAAAGTACTCTTCTAACCATTTGAAATGCACACAAGCGGTCTGCTTAAAAATGAACTTCACAACTTTCCTGATGTCTGTTTTAGTAAATGTTTGAATTCTCCATGAAATAACAATAAATAACCTTGTCATAAAAGGCTACATTGTGCTGTTCCTTTGCTATTGTGTCACATAGCGGGTGTGGATCCACTTACCGCTGATCCATTTGACTTTGGGCTTATTCTGAGGACTGCACCTGGGGGGGCCTAGTTTTTACCCTTTACTTCCTCTGAGTGGGATATGGTCTTAGTTGCAGGGGCACCCAGGCCTTTACCCTAAGAGTAGTTTGGGTGCAGTGGCGGCTGACACGGACAGCTCAGAGGCACCATGCCGTGGTACCAGAGGGGCAGGTAGAGACATAGTCAATTATACAGGCCATTGTCAGGAGTTCTTGCAAAAATGGAGACACAGGCAGAGAGTCAGTGCAGGCCATAATCAGATAAATTGTGGTTAACCTATTAAGCAAGATCAGGACAGAAGAAGATGGGAAAGCTGGGTGAACGGGCATGGGTCAAAGGAAAAACAATTACAAAACTACAGCACCTTGACAGAACCTTATGACACCTATTGCTCAGGCATCCCCCATTGAACAGTATCTACTAATTGGACAGTGTCAGTGTGTTTAGGGTCATGCCCCTTTGACTGAATCAAGGTTAAGACTTCGTTGTTGATTTATTTATACATTTCCATGAGGAATAACAAAATAAAGACAATGCATGGAAAATGCGTCCCAGAACTACTATTTTCTGGCTAATGCAAGTATTAACTAAAACTAAAAAAGTCAAGAGTGCCAACAGCTCTTCTTTTAATGTATATGTGATAACTACTCTTGTAAGTATTATAGCAGTGATACCTTTATTGGCTAATCAGAAAAATTATATTTGCAAGCTCTTGAAATTACCCAGGTCTCTTCATCAGGCATGGAATAACACAACATCAATGCCATGCTATTGTTGCTGTACATCATAAAGTATTGATGCAAAGTAATGTAGAGAGTTAAGACCTTTGAGGTTCCTTTGGTAGACATACATAGCTTAGGCTTAGGTAATAAAATGTACACATACTGTCATTCAGTAAAGACACGATTTTCTGATCATTGTTTTGTAGATTGATCTTCACAGCTGGAACATCTGTATCTATGCTGAGATGGCCATGGGTGACCTCTGCAAGTTTCTCCTTTATCTTCAGTTCTTCTTCTAATTTTACATTCAGTTTGTCAAGGTCTCTTTGAAGAGCCTTCTCTAGAAATGCAATAGTCTCATCATGTTCTCTAATGAGTTTCTGCAATGTATATGGACAAATGAGAAGTGAAATATCCATCTAATATCCTTTCTATTTTTTATCTAATATCCTATCCATCCAATATCTATCCATCTATCTATCCATCCACCCAATATCCATTGAAGAGCTCCATCCATTCTGCATCCAATCAACCTGTATCTATCTATCCATTCATCGCTGCAAACATAATACCTGTTTCATGAAGCCATTGAGTTCTCCACGTTCTAGCTGATCCTGTAGTTTAAGCTGCTCTTCACAAATCTGTTTTCTGTGAGCCTGTTCTACCTCCACTTGCTTTTCTTGTAGACTTTTTGGAAATTGTTTTCCCTCTACCACAGACTTCAAAATAAAAACACAAACGTAATCCACAAAAGAAGATACCACAAACCATTGTGCCGTGCACAAACTATTTTCTGGCCATACAAACAATGCAATGGGATAATTCAACTCTCCATTTTTAAAAAAATGTGTTCCATATACTTGTATGCTACCTTTCAAGTCAATACAATGTGTTCAGTGGGTGGGGGAAACATAGAGGACCTGTGAAATTAAAGGAGCTATCTGGTTGGAAACTACTGATGGCTTATCCTCAGGATAGGTCTTCAGTAGTAGATCAGCAGCGGTCTACTGCCTGGGATCCCTGCTGCCCAGCTGTTTTTTCGGCTGGGGAGCTCATGCACTGGGCTAATTTCTGCAAGAAGCAGACAGCTCTGTTCCCACTGCAGTGGCCAGACTCAGCATTACAGGCAAAGTTCCCATTGAAGTGAATGGGAACTTGACCTGCAATGCCCAGCCTGGCCACTACAGTAGAAACGGAGCTACTCCTCTACCAAAAACACAACAGAGTGCAAATTCTTTCTGCTACTGTTGATATATGAGAAACTGCAACACCAGGGGTGGACACAAAAGGGAGCTCTTCAATAGAACTGAATGAGCAATGTTAATCTAAGGAACCTGCTGGAAGGTTCTGGTAGTCAGCTGGAAGGATATAATAGGGTATTGGTTGTGGTTCTAGAGCCTTCTGTTGTGGTTCTTGCTGTTGATTTATGGGCTAGTTCAGCTGTGTTGCTGGACAATCTGATGTACTGTTATTCTTGTATTTCTTGTTGCTGCTGTTAAGCACTATCTGCTCAGGGACCACGACTGAGAACTGCTGGTGCTTGAACTCTATTTCTGCAACACAGGGGAGGCATCTGCTATGAATCTGGAAGCTCCCAGTGACCACCTAGGGGGTAGGCACCAGATCAAACTCCCCATCTAAATTCATTTGGCAGTGAGGATTTGAGCAAATCTCTCTCTGCCAATGGTACAAACTTCTGGAACTAAGATCGGTCTATGGCGATCATTGTGTGCACACATACTACTGGATGAGAAGTGGAATTGTGGACTGTGCCAGATCATAAAGTATGATCCATCTGTGTGGGGAGTATCCAAAAGTGTTAGAAGGGTATGAAGACATTTTGGAAACTGTGATTTAGCATTTAGTGTGTGACATACAATACTGAAAGACTGTATTTGAGAAATAGCTGTTTACCGTTAGCATAGAGTGCTAAGAGCATCGCCGTTACTATAGAGTTTCAATAGGTTATAATGAGTAGCTGGTTATAAATAATTATTTTTTTGGGTGTAGTACAAAGTTTTATTCTTACCACTGGCTCCACACCTATACCCATGTTCCTGGGTGACTTCGGCTGTTCTGCTTTAACAATTTGAATGCTCTCTACTAAGAGCCATGCTGTGTTAAAGAATTGCTACTGTGTATAACCATACTGTAACCAATCTAATGGATACTCTAATGATGAGTGAGCTCTAGTGCGTGATACACTATGTCTATCCATTTACCTGTCGGTCAGATTGGGAGCATTCAGATAATTCTTCCAGTTCTTCTTTTAGGCACTTCAGTTGCTGTTTTATAAAGGCCTGAAGTTCATATTCCAAGTAATGAGCTTCTTCCACACATGAAAGGATGTGAACCTGTGAAATATGGATATAAAAAGGGTCTTAATTCAGTAGAACATTTGTAAGTCCTGATATATTGTCGGAGAATTTTTAGTTTTTTTCTTTTTAAAGGGTTTAGGTGTTTTACTAAAGGCCGTGTGTGCCGGATCTCAAAAAGCCCTTACCAATCTTGGTCAAACCTCCTTGGCAGCTGAAATGTTGCTACCTCTGATAGGTTTGAGTTCAAAAAACGAACCAATAACTCTGCAGAATGTTCTACTCTTTTTTTTTGGGAGGGGGGGAGAATAAGATTTGGGTGGGAGCATGGAACTTAGATACAGTTATGTCATTGAGATTTTGAGAAAACAACTAATTGGAATGAGAGTTCACTTTTTTGAATAAACTCATGAATACCTTATCAAAACAGAATTCTTTCAATCCACTAGCAATTTCTCCCAGATGGCGCTCTCTTAGTTGTATTCTCTTTATGACATGCTGCAAGTCTAGAAGTAACAATTTAGCTTCTGCTTTGTTGTTGAACAGGTTGAGAATTTCTTCTTGCCCCTTGAAGATGAAGTTTTATACAGATATAAATATATTTAATTCTTTGTGATCTTAGTTTCATTACTGAATCATTCAACAATAAGTAACAAAAGAGTCATTAAAAGGGGTATTCAATTCAATAGGGGATGCACTGCAATACCAACCTGGGCTACTACACTATAGTCAGCTCTTTCTGCATCCTCTGCTGACCATAGCAACAGCGGTGCCAAGAATCTGTTGATTGGTGGGAATCCAAGGAATGGGTCCCCATCAATCATCTATTGATGACCTATTAGTCATCAATAGAAGAAAAGTGACAGAGACATCTTTAAATGTCTTTCAAACAGGATTATAGCATGCCTCTGGAATGTGGGAGAACCTCTAAGAACCAAAGTCAAACATGGGGAGAATATACAAGCTGCATTCAGAGGCTGCACTTGGTTGAATTGGAACCCAAGACCCAAGTGCTACAATGCAAAAGTGTTAAAAATAGTAATTATGGAGTACTTTGGGATATGGTGGTGGTACTCCTAGTGCCTTTTGATTTATATTGATGTCTGTGTAGTAAGGTAGAATAGTTTTCACTTTTTGGAATCCCTTGATAATACTGTTAAAGGGGTTCTTTGCTTTGGTTAATTCCTACTTGATAAAAAGGGTCCCTTAAAGGGAACCTGTTACTAGGTTCATATTTCCTGAACTATAAGCAGTATGAACCTTGGACAGGTATCTACATTGCTGGCAAATGAGGTTCGGAGTCATGGTGGTGGGGCCTCACTAGTCCCTACCCAAGCTGTCACTTTAAGGTAATGTGAACGGCGCTGGATTGGTATGGTGCTGCCCCACTCCCATAACTCCAAGCTCTATTCAAGCTCTGAATAAGACATGCATGCCAGCAATGTACATAGCTGTCCTGGTTTCATGCTGCGTATGGTTCAGGCAGAATCAACCTGGTGACAGGTTCTCTTTAACAATAGGTTAATCACAATGTGTCCCCCTGGTGGGACCACAAGCTATTGGGTGTAATCTGAAGGTAAACATGGTAATAAGAGTTTAGTTCCCCTGCACTGCCTCCACAGTTGAAATCAAGCATTGCAATGTGCCCATTCACATCCACAGGATATCTGTGTAATACAGAACAGGACAGATCATCTGGGCCACTATTAACTCTTAAGAACTTCTCACCACTCTGGCCAGGAAATGAGGATCCTGAACAGAAAACTCCCTAGTTTTAACTAAGGATCCATTATACAGTGGTGTGTTGTTTACCCACGTGACTGCTGCAGCCAATGGGAGGCTGTCAGGGACATCATCAGTGATGTCCTATAAACCTACCTTAAAGGGGTTGTCTCACGGCAGCAAGTGGGGTTATGCACTTCTGTATGGCCATATTAATGCACTTTGTAATATACATCGTGCATTAAATATGAGCCATACAGAAGTTATTCACTTACCTGCTCCGTTGCTAGCGTCCCCGTCGCCATGGATCCGTCTAATTCTGATGTCTTCTTGCTTTTTTAGACGCGCTTGCGCTGTGCAGTCTTCTCCCCTTCTGCTCGGTCCAGGCACGAGCGGCGTTCTGGCTCCGCCCCCTTCTACACATCATCGCATAGCTCCGCCCCGTCACGTGTGCCGATTCCAGCCAATCAGGAGGATGGAATCGGCAATGGAACGCACAGAGCCCATGGTGCACCATGGGAGAAGACCCGCGGTGCACCATGGGAGAAAACCGCAGTGCATCCCTGGGAAAGGACCGGCGGCCATCTTGGGAGAAGAATTTTTAAAGTCCTTATTTCGTCGGATCGGTAAGTAGCAAGCGGCTTAAAAACCGCTTTACTTTGCTATTTTATGCCAGGGGGGTGACAGGGGGAATGGGGTAAGGTAAAATTTTGAGGTTTGCCGCGAGACAACCCCTTTAAGGTTTCTACATTAGAAGAAGGACTGGGTGATGCCACCTGTCAGTTGATATAGCAGCAGACCGCCGACACACTGATCCGGTGCCATGGTAAGTATATAACTTTTATATCACTGGCGTAACTATAGGGGATGCGGTTGCACCCGGGCCCAGGAGCCTTAGGAGGCCCATAAATCCTCTCTTCTCCATATAAGGAGCCCAGTACTATGAATAAAGCATTATAGTTGGGGGTTCTGTTACAGGTTTTGCATTGGGGCCCAGGAGATTCACGTTATGACTGTTTTATATAGTTTTTGGCATGGGTGGTCCCAAAACTATATAAAAGTAGTATTTCGAAAAACCTCTTTTAAGGGGTTAAATGAAACAGTGTTAATAGGAAAAGCTGAACAATGAAATTATGCATTAAGGGATCTCTTAAATTCCACAATGATTTTTTAATGTGGGTCCAAATACAGTATATATTCTGCAGTCATGTCATAGGGAGCAAGTAACACGGCCTGATCTTCATACTTCTGAAGCGGATACACTCACAGGGTCAGATAAAAGATGGCTGCCATTTTCTAGCACTGCACCATGGATGTTTAACTTCTATTTTATGCTTCGTCATGTGAGGGCCTAAGAACATGGGGTCTATTAGTTGGAGTTGCTCTTTAGCATCATGTTCAGCTTCTTACATTGTATGACTGTATATGTATAGGAGTACTTACGGTGACAATGCTATTATCATACTCATCCCATTTCCTCAAAAGTTTGTCCTGATCTTGTTGTTGGGTCTTGAAAACTTCCTGTAGAAGGATAACGGTCTTGCGGAAGTGTCTCTGAGATAAGACAAAGCACACTGCATGGTCTATATGACTATTAGTTTCTGGGCACTTTGAAATCTTCTGCAGTGATGAAGTATCTTCTTCTTGCAGCTAAAAAGATATTACAAGTATCCTTCTTAGTATAAGTCAATGGTTTGGCCAGAGCATAAGTAATGTTCTCAGAAAGGCATAGCAACACATGAAGTGCCCCAGGTCTTAATGCACATGTCCCACCTTCAAAACCCTTTACATGTCGTGATTTATGCTGATCGTGGCAAGTCGGCGGTTAACGATCGCTGTTCTCATCAATTCCTGCCGTTACAGTGGGAGGCTGGCTATCAGTCACAAACGACTCCCGCTTTAGGATGATTCGGGCTCACTTCTGAGCCTGTGCCATCCACAAGACGTAAGTTTACGTCCTGTTGCATTAAGTACCACCCTGCTAGGACGCAAACCTATATCCCTTGGCTTCAAGGGGTTAAGGCCAAAATTCAAATTTTTGGAAAAAACTTGAAATTGCCATTGGCAAACCTTAATGGGCATTATTTTAATGATGTGCGACGCCAATAATAAGATGAAAGTATCAGTTTTCTAGACTTCTGTAATATATTTTGTGTATGTTTAGGAAAACATCATCTGTAAAACAGCAATGCATGAAGTATAGATATAAAAAACATTTTAGTAAGCGAACACCTATAGAAAGCTTACCAGCTGCTCTACTAGTGCACAATGTTCTTCCTTCAGCTGAGACTGCATCTCACTCAGTGACATCTGATTCTGTTGTTCTTTATAAGATTTCTTAAAGAAAGTTATTAACTTTTCTATGTGCTGCTTTTCCATCTTGTTTGCAGCTTCTTCAGCGGCTGATTTTCCAGGGCAGACCTTAAGGTTCATCTTACATAGTATATCCTTCACTTCCTGAACGCAGTTATCAGTCTTTTCACAATGAAGACAAATATGATTATTATTATATACATGTCAGATATAAATAAAGTAAATAGATTGTGTTATTTGTAAAGCGCCAACTTATTCAGCAGTGCTTTTGAGTAACTTATTTTATTACTTCCCCCCACCAAGCTGGATACTCATTTTACCGACCCTTACTGACAGGGAAGGCTAAGTCAACCTTGAGCCGGCTACCTGAACCATTCAGGGATTGAGCTCCCAACCTTCAAGTCGTCAGTGAGAGCTTAGAACTGCATTTCTGCTGCCTTAGCACTCTAGGACAGTAGTGTTGTGCCTGGAAACCTGGCATCATTTTAAATGTGCACCATATCCTTTAATAGAACATGCCACTTGTTGATGAATCTAGTATTTGCTGCAATATAACAATAAGGCGTGGAAAGCGAACCTACACCGGGAGCGCTGGTAATTTTTGTTTTATTGTATTTGCTGCAATAGGAAGACTGAAAGTTGCCAGCTAGAGTTGAGCGAACATACTCTGCCGAGCTTGATGCTCATTCGAGTATTAGCGTACTCGATGGTGCTCATTACTCGAACGAGCATCAAGCCGTGTTCGACCCCGCACCAGTTTTTGGCTCCTCCCCACTGACGTACCTGTTTTGGCAGAGAGAGAGAGACGAACCTAGGAAAAAAGAAAAAAAAGCTCGGCACCTGGCGTCCCACATACAAAAATGCTCGAGTCTCCCATTGTATTCAATGGGGTTGTAGAGCTTTCGAATTTCACGAAAACCTCGACTCGAATAACGCAGACTTGAGCATTTAGGTGCTCGCTCATCTCTATTGGCAGCGCATCAGTCAGCTGCTGTGGTGGCTTCCTTACAGTAGGGGCCGTCTGTAGCTTAAACTGCCCATACACATAATACTCTGGTTGGAAAGGGTCGATTGTGGTCAATCATTGTTTGTTCATAATGGGGAGAGCAGACAATAGTGAACTGAATGTACAGTTGGAAAGTTTTGGCCGTAGTTGGGTTAAAATAGATGTCTATGGCCAGAGGCGTAACTTGAAGCTCCTGGGCCCCAATGCAAAACCTGGAACGGGGCCCCCAACTATAATGCTTTATTCATAGTACTGGGCTTCCTGCATGGAGAAGAGAGGCCTTATGGGCCCCCTAAGGCTCCTGGGCCCGGGTACAACCGCATCCCCCGCATCCCCTATAGTTACGCCCCTGTCTATGGCATGAATGGCCGTATTCAGTATATCAAACTGGCACTTTGTGCAACCCTATTGTGCTTTGTAACTTTTTTTCAAACCCTGTCCCTTGTCAGCCAGTTTCGTCTGGCATATTGCTAGTGAGATAGTTTGTACGAACGATTCCATGGATGTTTTATTGCTGCCGATCAAAGTTTTATGTGCATGGGTAGCTTTAGGCTAACTTCACACAGACAAGTGTAGTATCAGGCCATGAATCATGGCCCAATATCGCGCTCAACATCATGTGATTTTCCCCGCGGGTGCAAAAAAAAGGCCTCACGTCACTTCAGGGAAGCCGTGGTGGAGGATTGCGGAGTTTTCAATGGGAGACCTTGCATCGCATTGCACTGGCGTGCACCTAGTGCGATGCTGCCACAGGCCCCACTGAAAACAATGAGCGCTGCAATGCTAGGGCATACCCAAAGATAGGATGTGCCGCGATTTGTTTCCTGCATCGCTGTAGGATGCGATGTGGGGGGGAAAAAAAAAATCGCTCATGTTTACGACCCCATTCAAAAAAATTGGGGTTCATATTTTTGCAAAATTTCTGCGTCTCACACGATTTTCTCGGCCCTGTGAAAACAACATCATGCTTTGATGAAGGCCTCGAAGTAAGTTCGAAAGCTCGCATAAACATCATGTGTTTTTGATAGCCATCAAAAGGTATCCTATCTATAAGATCACTTGGTTTCTCTTTCTAGGAACAATCACAGAACGACCTTGGACATGTGCCTCGCATTCGTCATTGATATTGTTTTCTATAAGACAAGTAATATACTAAACAATTAAGTATATCCAATGAACATACCTGGATCTTACTGTAGGCATCAAATATACTGTACATGTGGATCTGTAGCAGCAGCTCCTGTCTTACGAACTTGGCAGCTAATGTGTGGAAGAGCAGATGCTGGGAGTCTTTATCATTAATTAGACATTTCTCTTCTGCAGAAGACACTCCCTGCAAAGTGTAAAAATGTACATTACTTACTTCCCACACAGTAATAGATAATAATTAAAATAGGATCTTTTAATGTCAAAAGGATTTTTGCACACTGCAATCTTGATTACTGCAGTAAAATGCCTTGGCAGAAATTAAAACAGATGAACATCCTGTCAAACAAGGTCTTCCGCCAGTGATGTCCAACTAACGGATCTGCTGCTTGCTTCCAAGAAGAAAGTCATCATATATATCTTGTGCTTTGTCCATCAATAGAGCAAAGAAGAGAGTTCTCTCTTGTAGTACAGGTGGCCTTTGCCAAAACAAGAGCAGATTTTGGAATTGGAAAGTAGAGAAACCTTTCTTTTATTTTCCTGGGAATGAATCCCATTTTTGGCAAATACAGTGGGTCCAGAAAGTCTGCAGACTCTTTCAATTTTTTTTACATTTTGTTATGTTGTGGACTTGTACAAATTAAAAAAAAATCAAGTTTTCCCCCAAAACGTAAAAAAGTGAAAAGGTCTGAATACTTTCTGGACCCACTATATGTATGGAGGTAGGTAGCAGAGACTGCGCAAATGTCTATACCTATGGACTTCTAGGCACATGCCATGATGTAAACACAGTGTATATGAGTACGTATAACCTCCTACCTATAGGTAAGTGGATCAGCCACTCTATGAGACTCCTGCGGGGGGAAAAGTCCAGCCTGCAGTGCATCAGAAAAACAGGCACATGGCAGTAAGGAAGAGGTCATGTGCCTGTATTGTGGGCATAAAGTGCCAAGTGAGGTAGACCCAACTGCTGGCCCAGTGATACTGTATTACACTGGGGTGGAGAATGACAAGGAACACAAGGCACCATGTTAATAGTAGTCACAGTGCTGAAAAGGAAACTGTCAGGACTGGGGTCCGGGATACTGGAAGTCCCTGACAAACCTGCAACCCCTGTCCCTACCTACTTGCCCCCCTGGGCTAAGCCCCAGGGCGCAACTAGACGATGGTCCCTACACTATCTAGGGAAGCGGGACATGGGAACTGACAAACAGACAGACACTGGAACAAATAACACTAAGGTAAAGTCTGACTATCTGGGTCAGCAGCAGAAGGGTACGCAGTACAGAAGCGTCAGGCAAAGGCAAGTCGGATCCAAAAAGCGGGGAGTCAAAACGAGAGTCAAATATATGCAGACGCGGGTGCAGCTGGAAGACCAAATTAACACTGGCAAGGATATGCAGACACAGACAGGTTTAAATGCTGTCGGAGCTCCTGCCCAAGCAGCTGATTGGGGCGGGGAGTCTGACAGCAGCTGAGCACACCCAGCAGCGCTGGGGAACCCGCCCCCAGTCCTGCAGGAGGCAGAGAAGAAGACATGTGCCAGGCTACCATGGTGCCGAGGACGCGGTGCAGGGCAGCACCGGCCGCGTCCCTAGCAATCTGGCGGCGAGGAGGAGCCCGGCGGCCGGGGGAGGTGACTAGGACCAGTGCTCCCCTGAGCCGCACGGCAGCCGCCTGTGTGACAGGACCGGCGGTGAGGGCACGGAGGACCCGCGAGCCGCTCCTGACAAAAACTCATGCAAGCACTACAAAGAACAAGGCTAGGCCCAACCAAACTTAGCCCCCTAAGACGTGACCACCTGAGCTCGGCCCCCATCCCCTGAGTAGCTGTACAGGGGGACTATGTGCTATTAAAACTCTCAAATAACATTCTTTATTACGCCTCACCCCCAAACCAAAGCCCCTTATTACCTTAGCTGGTGTTTTTTAATGAGAAAGATGGCAAACTCTACCTCTAGTGGCTTCTCTGTGCACCCTGGTTTTGAAATTGCTGGTCTACTCTAATGCATGATAATTGTACCTGGGAACTGTCATTAAATCCCTGCTGATAGACTGATTGCATCTCCAGGGCCAGTTGCAATATGGCCTCTTTAACATCTCTATTGAAGTAATTTGCAGGTATAACAGTGTCTGGGTTTAGCCCCAAACTCTTAACTTCCTCCCGATGCTTCTCCTGCAGGGCCTTCAGAGCAGTTCCATGTACATCAGTCAGTTCTAATATCAGCTTTTCCCATTGGTCGTTCATATTTAATTCTTGGTCCTTAGCATGGAGCTACAGACATAAAGAACAGCATGTTTAGATATCAGGACCCCCACCAAAGCTTTCTCTGTCTATGATGATTACACCTAAAATATATGATAATGGCCACCTAAAATACAAACTCATGCACGTAGGAACAGAATTTGGTAAGCTGTGTAGGTCACATAATACAAGGTATTTCATGGACATTGTAATATGTTAATATATCTACGCCAAACTTGGCAACATCTAAAAGGGGGAAAACCAACAAAACTCAATTGCCTCCCTGTGTGTGAGGGTGCAGTAAATATTACATTCTGCCTTGGCATCAGGTCAGCAGTGATGGCACATGCTGATACTTCCGTAATTTTACTTTTAGAGAGAGTCAGCTTAGAGGCGATCCTCTGGTCCTGGACCCTGCAAAGATGGCCGCACAGCTTCTGTGACTACCCGATCTACACTGTGCCTTAAGCTGCTTTCAGATGAGTGTTTATTAACTCAGTATTTGATCTGCACGTGGCTGGGTCAGATTCCGCATGGGGAATCCCGCAGCGGAATCCAACCCTGTGCCTGACCGGTGACCCCCACGTACCTGTCTGGATTGTTCATAATCTGTATTGCAGATGTGCCAGACAGTGCACATGCCCAGTACAGATTATGCCGCGCCGTTGCTAGGTGACGGCGCGGATTCCGCAGTCTGCCCACGGTGTCAGCTGCGGATGGGCTGCAGATCGGACGACTTCAATGGTAGCTGTCCATGCAGAATCCACGCTGAAATAGAACATGCTGTGATTTTCCCTCCGCTAGTGGAAAATTGTAATTGATTTTTGCCTGTGGGCATGGAAAAGCGGTTTTCAATAGCATGTCTATGGGCAGTATTTGCTGTGGAATCTGGAGGCGGAAGCCCAGTCCGAATTCCGCAATGCAAATACGCCTGTGTGTAGGCGGCCTAATATGGAGCTAATGTATGTAAATATTTACATGGACGTGTTTTGCACGAATGTGAAAACACAGCGTGACTTGCTTTTCCCTTAGTTGCCTCCATGTTACTAGTATTTTCTATTGGGATACAATACTGATCAGCATTTGCTCAGTAGAAAATAAAATATACGAAGACTGATAAAATACTGATGACATACGGTTGTAGCGTCATCTGTAAGGTCCCATTCGCATCTGCATTTGGTTTAAGTTTTTTAAACTGAGCAAATAGCGCAGCAAGCTGAAAGCTTTTGGTTTATTTTTCGTTTTGTTTGAAAAAAACCCATTAAAATCAACGGGGAAAAAAATGATCCGTTTATTTCCATTTTACATCAGTTTTATGAAAAGCTTCAGAGTGGTTTCACATCTGTGTTGGAACCACCGGATAATTGAGGATCCAGCGCTAAATATTGGGAAAAAAAGTGTTGCAAAAAGCCGGGCAGCTGAACAGAAAGCAAATAGACCCCATTATAGTCAATGGGGTTCGTTTGGTGCTGTTTGGTTCCATCATAAGACAGAGCTGTTTGGCACGTGGAGCAGAAAACTGGAGGAGGTGAAACTATCCTTAATGGAGCCATACAGCAGAAGTGAATGGGGCTGTTAGGTCGTGCTGCTGTGACCTGTTGTTCTACAGGTTTCCAGGAGCACACCTTCACTTGTGACGTAATTGAGCTGGCTGGGTGTGGACTCAAGCCAGCCAATCCCTATGGTCTGGTGCACATGAATACCAGCTTCTCTTGCTAGAGGATGCTGGTCATTTTACTCTTTTTACTCATTCTGTTCTATTCTATACACTCAGAGCTGGGTGTTATTTATGTTAGTGTGAAGTGCCTCTTTTACCTTCCCCGAGGATAGTCTGGACACCTGTATTCCCCATCTGCATCTTATGCTGACCCCCTCTCCCTTCACCTTTTACAGGTGCGGCCTCAAGATGTGTGATGTCACATGTGGTCAGCTGGGTGATTCCTGACATGGTTCCCCTTATGTTAGCACGGTGGCTGACTCTCTTTCCCCTTGGTTTGAGGACACTTGAACTAGCTATTGTTTACCAGCCATTTGCGTGTGAGTTCTGAGTGGGGTTTCTGTTCTGTGTGGTATGAATTACCTGAGGTGTGTAGGTGTGAACAGCGATGTGTTCATTGAGTCTGTTCAGGTGGCCAGACGTGGTGTATGAACTCTGCTGTTCTGTGTGGTATGCATTACCTGGTGTGTATAGGTATGAACAGCGACGTATTCTGAGTGTTTGTGCAGTTGGCCAGACATAAGTTATGAACAGTCGTATTCTGTGTGAACAGTGATGTGTCCTGTGATTTGTGCATCTCTCCAGGTTCCTAATCAGGGATAGCCAGGTCCTAGATTAATACAGTGGGGCTGTCCTTATAAGGGTGCATATCCTGCTTTTAGGCAAGGGTGCCCCACTCCCCCATATTAGTAAGAGACAGGTTTCCTTCCAACTTTCCCTGGAGAGGTGTAATTGGTCCTTGCAATTACGGTGCGTGTGATTGTGGTTTTACTAGGACATCACCTTGCTGAGGCAAGGCATTTTAGTGCGCCAAGCGGACGTAAAAGGGGCCTCACTCGTCCGTAATATAGATCCGTGTTACGGACATGTTACAATATGCGGATCTACAGCCGATTTTGGTCTGCTCTTCCTCTCACCTCGCAATCAGTAGCTGTTCACTGCAGCTCACAGAGCAGCCCTCACATCCCTCACCTGGCAAACACTGCAAAGTGCCACGGCCACCAGTTAGGTGATGCAGAAGTGGGCGCATGGTGCAGATTTTGACTGTTTTTGATGCGAAAATGCTGCGGATTTTGCAAAGGAGTTTCCCGCTGCAGAAAATCTGCAGCATTTCCGCTATGTGATAACGTACCCTAAGGGTGTATTCAGGGGTGTCATTTTATGCCGTGGACAAATCTGTAGCAATTTTCTCTATGTCATATGTTAAGATTTTGATCCAGGTTCGCCATGGAACTGTTGTGATTTTTCAAAGGGCAAAATGTTCAGCAAGTCTGCATGTAAGACTTGGATTATGTAGAATTGTCTGTGTCATAGCATTATGCCCTGTGTGAATCCATCCTTATTAAACCAGCAAAAGTTTCTAGGAACTCAGCTTTATAGAAAAGCCAACAGAATTCTGAATACAATTTTCATTCATCCCCAGTCTACCTTTAAGGCTGGAGATGCTGTTTGTTATTTTTGTGTCTTTTATGGGGGGACTGTAGGTTAGGGGTTCATTTTCTCCTTTACCATAGACTTAACATATTGAGCCTTGGTGATTGTACCATCCCCATATCTGAACATTTTCGAATGATTTTCTAAGAGAAATTTATAATATTCCTTAAGTATTTAACTTTTGGGGTCAGTGGTTCCTGATGAGGTTATGAGACCATAACCGGAACGCGTTGAACCGTTAACCGTGAACTGTTATCATCAGACCAATCTATTTTTTAACCATTATGTAACGGAAAATCATCCTTAATTTCATATTTAGAACTTATATATATAAGTTCTCTTTTATATTTTCCGTGCACCAATCTAATATACCCTGTGGCATTATTCCTTGGGCAGGAATTGGCTATTTAGCCCATGATTTATGTTTTTTGTGTTCGCTTGTTTTTTTGACCTTGGGCTATTTTTTAATGCATGTATTAAATGTTATATTTTAGGAAGAAACTTAGTTACACAGTGAAGCACTTTTTGAGCTAGTCCTTTCCTGCTACAGTGAATGCAATTTTAGGTTCATATCACCTAAAATATGCAGTACAATATATTACAAGTACAAGGTACACAATGCCAATCTGCTGTAAATAAGCCAGTTTTATTTACTGTTGACTGCTTTAAAACTGGATATATCACATAACAACCTGTTTCTCCTCAGTAATTAAAGTCAGTATATTTGCTTTAATGTTGTATGATTCATAAAAGTTCCAGATTCGGCTTATCTCCTCCGTCAGTAAAATGCGTTCTAGATGAATGAGCTCACTTGCTTGCTTCTCTGTAAGAAACCTAAAGGAATGTAGGAATTAAATGAAACAGTCCAGTAACAACAACTTACTTTAAAATTAGTATAAAAGATGAGATAGATCGATATGGGATTAATAGATAGATATGAGATAGATAGATAGATAGATAGATAGGTGGATAGATATGAGATAGAGAGATACTAGATAGATAGATATGGGATTGATAGATAGATAGATAGATAGATAGATAGATAGATAGATAGATAGATAGATAGATAGATAGATAGATATGGGATTGATAGATAGATAGATAGATAGATAGATAGATAGTGAGATAGATAGATAAATATGATATAGATAGATATGGTATAGAGATAGATAGATAGTATAGAGATAGATAGATATGGGATAGATAGATAGTTAATAGATAGATAGTTAATAGATAGATAGATAGATAGATAGATAGATAGATAGATATGGGATTGATAGATAGATAGATATAAGATCGATAGATAGTGAGATAGATAGATAAATATGATATAGATAGATATGGTATAGAGATAGATAGATAGTATAGGGATAGATAGATATGGGATAGATAGATAGATAGATAGATATGGGATAGATAGATATGAGATAGATAGATAAATATGATATAGATAGATATGAGATAGATAGATAGATAGATAGATGGATAGATAGATAGGAGATAGATAGATATGATGTATAAAGATAGATAGATAGATAGATAGATACCTGAATAAATATCCTTGATGCCTATGAAATATTTCTGTGCTGTTAAACCAAGGTATAGTGGTTGAAGGTTTAGATTTCTGAGTTGTACTGGGGGAAACTTGAAAATTGTCTGAATTAGCAGCTGATGCTTTTAATGTACTTCTAGACGAATAACCTGGAATAAAATTGCAGAAACTCCTCATTTGCCTGTTTAGCAGTCATGCTCAGGGCGCAGTCACACTTGTGTATTAAGGATCCGTATTTATTTGGTTATCTTTTCCCATTTTAAAAATATTCCCAATACATTTAAATGGTTTTTATTCACAAATGTGTTTTTTTCAGCATTTTTTCTGCACATGGCCTTTTTTTGCAATGTGCAGCATGCTCCAACAGTTACATATAAGAAATCTTAATGGCGGCCACACACAGGCGCATTTACGGCTGCAAAAGCTGTGCCCTGAATGCACAGCAAATAGAACCCATTGATCTCAATGGATTCCTTCACACGTGTTTTTTTTTCTGCGCCTACTAAGTTTCTTCGCATACTCAAACATGCTGCTGGGACCACGCTGATATGAGAGGTTCTGGCAGCTTAGAAGAGTACAGTAAAAAGCCACATAGCATATATATGTCACGCTATAGCGAGCGTATATGCGCTTACGCCCATGTGCGGCTGCCCTAAAAGTCAGAAACACATGAGAGTTCTGTGGACATTTAGAAAGCCCGCTTGTGATGTCACCCGGACGCACCACATGATCTCATTGTGTGTGACTGTGATTGCTTATGGTGCCATTTAAATATTAACCCATGTAGGACATACATCTATGTTTTACTACAGCACAAAGGGGTTAATATTGATCAACAATCCAGCCTAAACTGTATTTCTCCTTTTTTGCTTTTAGACAATAAGTAGATTCTGCTGCTTCTCACTAGTAAAAAGCTGTAGTATTAGGCCTTCAATATAATAATAATAATTTATTTATATAGCGCCAACATATTCCGCAGCGCTTACAAAACAGTGGGAACAGAAATAAAACCACGGTTACATAGTAATCAGTTGATGGAAACAGTTGGGGTGATGGTCCAGTTCCAACAAGCTTACATACTACAAGTAATGGGGTGATACATAAGGTAGAGGGGCTGGAGATGTGCAGGTATGGCGAGGTGGAGAGTGAGGGATGCTATACACAGACAATGGAGCCGTATAGTGGTCGAATCAGTATGACTGCAGGGGGCGGTTGATGGCGGTTAGCAGGAATTGCAATCAGTAGGACAGGGAGCATGTTATCAGGAGCGTTCCAGAGGACCGGGGCTGCTCTGGAGAAGTCTTGGAGGCAGGAATGAGAGTTTTGGGTTAACCCTTTGCAATCCAGTTTTTGATTCATGGTTTCCTAGGGGGCTTTCTCTTTCTGCTATTATACAATGGCACCATCTGCTGGCTAGAGCCAGTACTGCGATATGGGACATGCTAGAGAGGCCTCTGACAACAGAGCGGCCAGTAATATACAGTAAGAATACCCTGCTGGACGTCTTCCGACATCAGAGATGTACAGGCTTCAATCAGAATGTCTTTAGACGTCAGACAGTGGATTGGAAAGGGTTAAAGGGGCGCTTAATCTGATTTTGTTAGTGGAACAGAGAGCGCGGGCTGGGTGGTGGATTGACATGAGGAAAGCAATGTAGGGCGGTGCAGTGCTTTAAATTGGATTGTGTATTTAACGGGCAGCCAGTGCAGTGACCGACACAGGGCAGAGACATCTGAGCAGCGGCTGGACAGGAAGATGAGCCTGGCTGCTGCATTCAGGATGGATTAGAGAGGGGCGAGTCCAGCGCAGAGGAGGTCGATTAGCAGCAAGTTGCAATAATCGAGCCGAGGGTGGATGAGGGCTATAGTGAGTGTTTTTAGCATGTCCACGGTAAAAAAGGGGCGGATTCTTGCGATGTTCTTGAGGTGCAGCTGACATGTTAGTACGAAAGATTAGCTATAGGGAGTAAAGGAGAGATTGGCGTAGAATATGACCTCAAGGCAGCAGGTCTGCTGTCTGGGAGTTATGGTGGTGCCACACACTGAGATGGAGATGTGAGGAGGAGGTCATCAGTTGGTCAGTTTTTTGAGAGGTTCAGTTTTAGGTACAGAGATGACATAGTATTAGAGACAGCAGACAGACAGTTGATGGCGATCTGGAGGAACGGTGCTGTGATGTAACGGACGTTGTATAACTGAGTGTCGTCAGCATAGAGATGGTACTGAAAGCCAAGTCTCCTGATGTGTAGTGGCCCAGAGTTAATGGGTCCCCTCCAGAATGTTTTATGTCTGTCTTATGTCACTGTCTTGTCAATGTCTTGTTTGTTGAGTGCATTAGATTTATGTGTATTGGATGTAAATAGAGATGAGCGAACGTACTCGGTAAGGGCGATTTCGCAATCGAGCACCGCGATTTTCGAGTACTTCACTACTCGGGTGAAAAGTACTCGGGTGCGCTGTGGGTGAGCGGGGGGTTGCAGTGGGGAGTGGGGGGGGGGGGGAGAGGGAGAGAGAGAGGGCTCCCCCCTGTTCCCCGCTGCTACCCCCCACTCACCCACGGCGCCCCCGCCCCCCGGCGACCCCGAGTACTTTTCTCTCGAGTACTGAAGTACTCGAAAATGGCGGTACTCGATTGAGTAATTACTCGAAACGAGTACGTTCGCTCATCTCTAGATGTAAACTAAGGATTAAAACAGCGCTCAGTGAAGCGCTGAGAAGTCTAACAATGAGACGACAATCAACTCACCTGGTGCTAGGTGGGACACACCTTTAATATAAAGGGGACCCACTAGCACCTGTTATCCAAGTAGGCATATAGAAATAATCCCCATCCATCATCCTGCCCTCATCCAAAATGATTCCTCACAGATTGCTGTATAATAGTATTTCTTTTAAATTTTATTGTCCTTTGTAAGTATTACATATTGTTTGGAACAATGACTATGGATTTGTATTGTATGATCACTTTATGAATGAATACGGTCTGATCTGTTTGAGTACTAATAGAATGCGAGTTGCGGCATTCCTTATTATGCAATGATGGAATGAATACCTCTGCATTCTATGCTACCATGTGAACCATTAATCATGTGACAAGGAAATGATGTCACTGATGTAACTCCTCCTACTGGCTTCCACGTGAGGTTGGTGCCCAGCAAGGTAGGACCTGTTTGATTGTATATTATATATGTGCACTTCTTTTTGTTTCTGTATGCTTGAAAAAGGCTTTTAATATCCGAAACGCGTAGCATGTTATTAAAGACGGGATTTTCATTATTATCTCTCGTCCACTTCTGAATCGTTTACCCCGGATCCTGTGAGCGCTATATCCATTTTTTATTCCTTATGGTTTTATGTGTATTGGATGTTTGCAGGACTGAGGCTGGGGTCACACAGGGCGGGTTTGCCGCGGATTGGGCCTGCTCCTTGGATGCTGCAGATGGTTTGTCCAATAGGGGCTGCGTAGATGAGGAAGTGGAGGGGGCCAAGGACCGAGCCCTGGGGAACCCCAACAGCAAGTGGAAAAGGAGAGGAGGTAGAGCCAGCAAAGGATACGCTAAATGAACGGTCAGATAGGTAGGAGGAGAACCAGGAGAGAGCAGTGTCCTTTAGTCTGATGGAGCGAAGCATATTGAGGAGGAGTTTGTGGTCAACAGTGTCAAACGCTGTGGAGAGATTGAGGAGGATCAGTAGGGAGTAGTCACCCCTCAATTTAGCCATTAGGAGATCATTTGACACTTTTGTAAGGGTGGTTTGTATCGAGTGTAGAGGGTGGAAGCCAGTCTGTAGGGGGTCTAGAAGAGAGTTTTATGTTCAATATGTTGCATTTACATTGACCTAGGATGTCCACTTGCTTTAAGAAAAAAGGTCTGCATTATCTCAGAAACAGTGCCTCTCTTGGTCACATTCCGTGTCTGGCATAGCCGCTGAGCCCTACTCACCTGAACACTACCGTGGCACTGGTTCTGGAAAAACTTTTAATCTGAGGGCCTCATTTATGTCTTATAGTAAGACTATCCTTGTTGCCCCTGGTAACCAGTCAGAGGTCAGCTTTTATTTCTTAAAATGCTCTGGTAAAATGAAAGCTGAGCTCTGATTGGTTGCCATGAGCAACAAGGTCAAATGTACTATTAGACAATCTTGAGACGCTTAATATATGATAATATTTGAAGAAATACGTATGAAGACATTAATCTGGCAGCAGATGATTACCTGACACCGGGGCCTGTGTATCCGGTGACAACACACGTGTCTTATTTTCTTCCATGAGTTGAATTAAATGCTTTAACATGCTAATCAGCGTTTCTCCAACATTTCTCCGCTCTCTGCCAGTAATACTCCAGTATGATCCGTGAAGATTAATATACAGATGTGATGAACCTAATAAATAGGACTGATACAATCCATGGGTGAGAAGCCTCCTCATGTCAGGCACTATGTGTATCTGTAGATATTAGCTTCACATGTTTTCTCCAATCAACAGAAAAATGGTCTTTGGCGTGGAATGGGTTAATTATATGAGAAATGCACACATACATTAGGGCCCATTCAGACTTCACCATTACCGATCAATATTAGGCTGGGTTCCCATGAACGTATTTCCACAGGGTTTGTGCATTCAAAATTTGCGCACTCAATACGCAGTGAATAGAACCCATTGATTTTAATGGGTTCATTCACAAAAATGTATTTTACACACGCATTTTCTTTGCGCAAAAAAAAAATATGCAGCATGTTCTCTTTTGCTGCACATTTGCGCAGGGAAAACGGACATATTAAACTATTTACACTGGTTGTCCATTTCAATGGATGGGAGTGTGGTTGTGTGTGTTTTGCATGTGCAAAAAGCATAGCAAAACAAAAAATGTTTTAGCTGTACTTTTTTAGTTTTAATACGGTGTTAGCCAGTAGAGCAAAATGTGATTGTTCTCAGTAAGAGAAACCAAGTAATCTTGTAGATATGATACCTTTTAATGGCAAACAAAAGGTTCGAAAGCTCGCTATAACATCATGTATTTTTGTTAGCCACTAAAAGGTATCTTATCTACAAAATTACTTGGTTTCTCACTCTGAGAACAATCACAAAAGTACAGCAAAACACGTGTCCACAGTCTGGTATTGCAGATCAGCCCCAACCAAGTCTGAGAGTAGTTCTCCGTTGGTTACCTTGGCCATAATTCCTTGTAGCTTACACTGTTTTCTCACATATTCCAGTCGGGAATAGGCAGAGTCAACACCTGTCAATCTCTTCATGATATGGTCTTCAAACTCATTAATGAACTGCAGCATGACCTGTAAAAGAGTTTTTGAAAGGTTAAAGTGACCCTCCGGGCCTAGGTAAACAAAGATGGCCATACCGCTTCTCTGACTACCTGATACAAGCTGTGCATAGTATGCATTGGTAGTCTAAGACCCTACATGCTGACCTGACTGGTCAGAACTGGTCATGTGGACAGCACTGGCCAATCAAAGCAGGTGTAATCTCTTAGACTAATGATGTGAACTAGGTCACAGTGTTCACCAGATAGCCAGAGAGGCTGGTGTGGCCACCTTTATTTGTCCAGGCCCAGCAGTTCGCTCTGAAGTTGCTTTCACATGGGCAAGAAAATTGTGTCAGTTTTGTGCGTTGCGAGATGTACAAAACTTGCATGAAAATACAACCCATTATTTGCAATGGGCCTATTTACATGGACGAATTTTCTTTCACAATGTAAGTCTGTCCACAATGTTCAGAAAAAGAGAAAAGGATGAGAAACGCATGATTATTAGGGGCATCTGAATAGGTACAGCAGTATAGTGTGGCAGCATGCAATCCTATTACAACAGTCCCCCAATTATACCAAACTGTGATACAAAATTGTCGCAGAAAGTGAAAAGGACCTGGAATATCTGATCTGAAGAGTTAGGCCTGGTTAACACGGGCAACAAAGTCGCACGATTTTCTTACGTTGCAACAAAGCTACAAATCGCATTTATGTGAAACCCACGCTTTCCTATGGCTTCCTTCACATTAGCAATGTTTTGTAGCATGCGACATTGCAAGTCAAAAACCTTGCGGGTTTCGCAATATGCACGAGACTTGCTATGTTTTTTAGGAAATCCTACTGTCAAAGCCCTAAACTAAGCCCTAGCTGCAGAAAAAAAAGAAAAAAAAAGAAAATATCACCTCTCCAGCTCTGTCATCTTCCCTGAAGCTCCAGCAGACTTGCTTGAAGTTCTCCTGCAGAGCTTCCTGGTCGGGACTTTGAAAATCACCGCCTCCAGGAAGCTCTGACGCCGACTGGTTCCTGAGTGCGCTGTTCAGCTAATCAGAGTCAGCACTCAAGGAACCAATCATAGCCATTCATTGAATCATTGATCACAGCGATTCATCTCCGGGGAAGACGCGTGGGGCAATTAGGGCATATTTTCAGAGGAAGGGCATATATATTTAAAGCCCAACCTCGAAAATCCTCGCATGTGGTGCTATAAAGTCACGCGGCTTTGTACCACCATGTGTGACTTTGTAGCACCACAAAATCGCGGTATCGCTGTGAGAAAATGCAGCGATATTGCACGAACCACCAATGCGATATCACTGCGATTTTCTTGTGGTGAAATCATATTGTCCGTGTGAAACAGGCCTTAAAGAAGAAAGTAAGTAGATGGAGCTGTACCTCAACATACAAAAAACAAAGGTAATGACGACAGCAAGTACTGGTATAAAAATCAACAATGAGGAAATTGAAGTGATTAAAGATTTCCTCTTCCTCAGATCCAAGATCGACAGCAATGGAGAATCAGAATCAGAAATCAAACGAAGAATTGCAATTGGCTGCAGTGCGATGCAAGGAATGACAAGGATATGGAATAACAAAGATATTAGCATTGCTACAAAGATTTGAATGATAAATGCAATCGGGTTTCCGATATCTAAATACGCATGTGAAATTTGGACACTCAAGAAGATAGATAGAAGAAAAATTGATGCTCTTGAACAATGGTGCTGGAGAAGAATGCTGCGTATACCAGAGAAGGCAATGGTCACCAACAAGATGGTCTTAGAGCGTATCAAACAAAAAATATCACTAGAGAGCAAAATCACCAAACAGCAGTTCTCATGCTTTGGACATATCATGCAAGCCAATTCTCTGGAAACAACATTGATGCTTGGCACAGTTAGTGGGTCACGGGGAAGAGGACATCAAAGAACACGCTGGCTGGATGCAATCAAGGCGGATACAAACATGGACATGGAAGAACTGAAAGAAACGGTCAAAAATAGGAAAGCATGGAGGATGATAATTAATAATCCATAAAAGTGACCAAAAGTCGACCTCGATTGAACGGATAATCATTATCATCATCATCATATGAACATGGTTCTTGGTACACCAGCAGTATCCAGGACAGGACAGGGTTAATATGAAAGGAGCCTCCTTGGACTCCAGATTCCATATCACCTAAACTACAAGCAATATAACTTAGTTTATGGTGCTGATAGTTGGTGATAAGTTCCCATTAAAATGGAGTGGCGCATAGAGAAAGAAGTGTTGGCAGGGAGGCTGCCCTTCATCTTCTTCTGGATAAGCTCAGCTTGATTGACCGGTCTCTTCCTATACGCATTATCAAGGGCTTTATCATTCGAAAAACCCTATATACTTGTAGTGCAAAGAGAAAATAAGAGCAAAAACTGTAAATACATACTGCACAATAGAGGTCATCAAAAAAGAAGCTGGTTTCTTACCATTGCTTGTCTTGATTTAATGATGACATCACTAGTTTCCTCCCTGCTCTTCTGCCATTCTCTTAGCTGGACATTGACTCTCTCGGACTCTTGCTCCATTTTGACAATGAATTCCATTAATTTCTCTGTCGTCTTTCTGACAACCATGGAAAATATTAGCTGCTGTTCCTTCTCTTCCGTGTTATCACCTGTTGGAAATTAATTACTTCACTCATGTGAAATATAGAATCTCAAGCCTGGGTTTCCTCGTGGCATTTGAACTGTGGTCTTACTGCGTTTCCACTGCATATATGGCATATATGTACATCAAAAACCCTCTCTGCAAAATCGCATGTGTTTTACTGTACAACGTTGTGTTTTTGTAATTTGTTTTTCAACCAATCGGTTGCTATAGATGGACCGTGGAACCTGCAGTTGGTGGAAACAAGCTGCCACTGATTGAGCTGACTTTCCACGCTGCTGTAACGACATGTGTTTGAAATCCCACTCACCCGTGGCAGCCAATCATCAGGCAATCTTGATGAGAATACTGGAAAGATAGTTACTAGCTATTGCCCATCAGGCGTGGGCAGCATATCGAAAGCAAACAGTTGCTGCAGCATGGACACCTAAAACTTTTTATACTGTGTCTATCAGGAATAGGCTTGCTATGAATTGGAATTGCTAATTTACGCACTAATTCCTTGTAGCCCTCCTTATAAACATATAGATACACAGTCCAATTACATGAGTTAGCTTTTACATGGAAGTAAAAACTGTGTTTTGGGGTCTTTTTTGTATCGAACCACCATCCATACCCCCTGCAAATTTAATTGGGTTTTATGGTGATCTAACATGTGGCTCCATACCATAGGGCCATATGAATGCCATGTGTCACCATATAGTGATCTGTATAGCATACTATGGAGATAGGGTAAGTCCAAGAGTATCATAAACACTGCAGACTTTCACTGTGGAATTATTTGCAAAAACTTTGCAGCATTTTACTGATTAAGTAATGTTGATGAGATTTCAAGAAATCTCATTAACTTGCTACAGAAAAAATGATCAGCCTTCTACAAATAGTCAGTCATAACTACCCGGTGAATTCAAAGCCAGGATTAGCCTTCCAGCCACTTGTCCCTCTAATTCATATACACTTCACTAAAATCTAAATCAATCCTTCATCTAAAGCAGCTAGTGAGGAAATTGTCTTACAAATAAATCCATAGGAAAAGAAAAAGAGAGTGTTGAAGTCAGGTCTTAATCAAATCAGTATCACTGTATTTTCCATTGTGTGCAATTGCCTGCTTAGCGCTGCATTTCATGTACCTGTTGCAAATACTTTTACAGAGAACTGTGAATTCAATTTGTATTTCAAATATCAAAGTTATTAAATCTGTACACTCCCGGATTTCTAAACTATTGCTGGACTCGACTCTTATTTCTTTGACATACCATCCCGTGGGTCCATTTGGAGTGTTGGCATCACCGTGACAAAACTAGGCCTTCTGGCCATACATGCTACAGTAAGTTCTTTGGGTCCGTTACACTAGATTAGGTATGAAATGGCAGTCTAAGTAAATATGCCCCAGGGTTCACAAACTTGCATTCACCATCTTCTTTTGTCAGTTTAGTGCTATATATAGTGGTACAATGACTGCACCTAAAATGTAAGAGGAATCCAGAGAATATCATTTCTTTTCTACCTAGAAAAAGGAGATGACTCGTCTTCATAGATAATCCCTTTACATTGCAGTTGGCTCTTCGCTGGACTTCAGACACTGATTCTTCTTCAAGGGATTGACAGGATTCATCCAGAGAAAGAATTCGGTCTCTCAGTTTAATCTTAATGGAAAATACAATTGACAGATACAATTACAAGAGCTGATAAGAATTGTAAGAATTCGTTCTAAAGCCCCATTTACACAACAATTATCGCTCAAAATTCATTCAAACGATGGCACATGAGCGATAATTGTTGTATGTAAATGCTACTATCATTGACTCTTTGGCTGAACAATGATTTTAAGGTGAGCTTAAAATACATCATTCAGCTGGAGAGTAGATAACACAGACCGCATGCTGTGTTCTGCACAGAAGCGGCTGATTACATTGTATTCAGCTGACAGCCCGTGCGAGAACAATGCAGCTATGTGCAGATCCCAGCTCACATGCTGGGCTCTTCAAAATGCCCCCAGAGGCTCATTTACACACACATGAAGCTGATAAAGTGCTAATGGACATTAGCATCCATAAACACTTTATGCAAAATGATCGCTAGAACTGTCAATCTTTCAATCATTTGAAAGATTGCCTTTGCTTGTAAATGAGCCTTTAAACTGCCCATACATGTTCAACAACTATAATGCAAAGAAGGAAGATGAAACAATACCTCTGCAGTCCCTTCAAATCAATGCTTGACCCTTTATACAGGTCTGTAGAGCAATGATTGGGAAATGAAAACCAAGCCAGATTCCATACACAGACAGCTGTTTCGGGGTTTTGCTCCTTATCAGTGGGCAGGAGGATCCTGGCTTGCTTAGTGAGAGGCCTATCAAGTGGGTGGGAAGGGGTAATATCTCTTGTTGGGGTGTTCTCCCTAAGGAGAGATGTTACCCCTCTCGACCTTCAACAACTGTCGCACCAACAATTATTTATCCACCAGCTCCTTCATACACACGAACATTGTAGGGAATAACTTGAAATTCTGATACAACCCCCTTAAACCATGTAAAACTGATAGTTACCTTATGAATCTTCCCATCTCTGGCTACATCGAGGATATAATGGGTAAGCATATTTAACTCCTTCAGAAGTTCCTCTTCTTTGTTCTTCTGTCTTTGCCAATATTTCTCCCTTTCGCTGAGCTCATTCTGAAGAGATTCCAACTAACACAGATGCAATTAGTACATGATAAAGGTTTTTTATTACAAAGTCTCAAGATTAATTTACTCCATACATACCAGATAATAATTTCCAAATACATACCAGATAATAATCTCTCTCTTTTCTTATCCCATGTGGCTGCAGAACTGGCATTATAATCCCCGTTAGTGGATTCGTTTGGGCACCCACCACTGCACAGCTGCACCCTGTAACTGGGTCAATTGTTTTACCTCCAATTGTGATAGGAATAAGCCCTTGTAAAGATGGAAACATTAGTTGGAAGGTCATAGAAACCCCTTTGTTCATTGAAGGTAAAGGCGAAAAAAAAAGCATAAGCTATTCAATATGATATGTTAATATAACATATTAAAGAGATTTCCAAAGGAAGGAAAAGTGAAGAAGGCATGTAGAGTAGAGGAGAGCGTTTGTACGTAGGTTGCTGGTTGCATTTGGACTGAGGAAGAAAGAGGACATGAAAGAAGATACAACTGTTAGTCGGGAATCTAGAAGACTAATGACACACCAGATTAGTAGCAGATATAAATTTGAGTCTTATTCAAAAAGTTGTGTAAGGTTGGTTTCACGCATAGTGCTTTTAGCAAAAATGTCATGTTTTTGAAGCATATATGGCCCAGATCTTTTGGCAAAAAAGGCCATGACCAGATGTTGGCTGTAAATCAATAGGGAGTTAGGAAACTGTGCAAACATAGTTTTTTTGTTGCATTTTTCCTCACTTTTAGACTGTTTTTTTAGGTCTACAGGGAATACAATGCTTGGCTATCTCCATCAGTCACAGAGGACCTGGGGACCACTGTTCTCATGATCGTTGGGGGGCCCAGAGGTTGATCTGCCTGCTATCCTACATAACTATGGATAGGGGATAAATATTTTTCTGGGAAAACTCCTGCAATGATGTGGCTGAGACCATAGGTATTAATAAAGAAAGAGGATCAGAGAACAAACCCATATAGTACACATATACATAGAGAATGAGGAGGAGAAGCAGTGTATGATCAGGCACTCCAACTCTTTGCTCAAATATAGCTAACTATAGTATGGTGATTTACAGGTTTAAATTCATATACCTCTGCCTTCGGCATCCTCCATAGTACCAGCCAATGGAATTAAGTGACCTTTATTAAAGTCATGTTCAACTCCAAGTACTGGAACCATCAGGTCTGAAGGTCCAGGATCCGGGATCTCCATCCCAAGTACTGCAGGGATCCATAGTTCTGTCTTATTATACCTAATCAATCCTAATGCAGGAGACATAGAGGAAAATAATTGACCTTCTTTACAATATGTTATGAAAACTAATACTAATTAGTGCTTATTGAGTTTAGTCGCTGTATGAAATAATTACAGTTTACTATCTAGTGTAGTGCTAATATGATGTGTGGCATTGTTCAATGGGGATATTCGGCTATGGGCCTACTAAGTATACTGTACCTTTCTTGGTACTACATTTAAAGTGACCCTCTGGTTTCAAGACAAATTTCTATCCCCGGACAGGAGGAGTAAGGCGGTTTATTATCTGCAAGTGTTCTTCTCTACCGCCTCTCTGATCTGCTGGTTTTGGGCTCTGTTTTTGGCCATCGAAGATGTTTGCAGCAAACTTCTATCTACCTGATGCGCACTGTGCACTGCCCAGTGATTGGCCAATGTTGCTCACATGAGAGAAGGTATCGTGCAATAGTAGTTTAACACTACCAATGCACTGTTGGGATTAGTTAATCTGAAGATTGCATCGGCCATCTTGCAGGACCTGAAACCAACGGATCAGAGGGACAGCACAGAAGAAGAACTGCAGGTAATATGCCACCTCCCCCTCTGGACCTGGGACAGAATGATCTTCCAAAACCAGAGGGTTGCTTTCATGGAAGACTCTAGAAAATTCAACTTTGATTGCAGACTTTTGAATCTAAGCCTAACTTTTACTTTTTGCCACTCACACGGTTTTACGTTTTAGGTTAATAAAGCATATTCACTTTGCAACTTTCTAATATGCCTTGTGTTTTTAAATAGCTGTCCCATCATGCATAAATATACAGATAAAAGACAATATGCACTGAGTGTTAGTTAGAATAATATTCCATGACTTACCTAAGCTTCCTCCGTAACATTTGATATCTACTGCCATTTTGTGCTGGCCAGTAACATTGTGCAGCCTTGCCATCATATATTGATTCCTTATTGAAAATGCGTCTTCCATGGTTTCCAATGCCTCAGTTAGAGTATTATGTGCATGTTCAAAATCGTCTTTTACTAAGGGCAGCTCTTCTGAAAAAAGGTCCCTGTGTGCCTTCATGGCGTCAATAACAGTGATCTGGGCCATCATTAGGTTTGAATCTAAGAGAGCCTGGAAGCCACCCGCATGAGGCACCACTTTATCCTGATGGAGAACTGCTCCCTGAATTCGAACTTTCTTCCCACTCAGTGGCTCAGAGAATGTGTCCCCTAAAACAAATATGGAGCCTGAGGAAGACATTACACCCCCCAGTGGAATAACATCACCTATCAATAAAGGGAATAGATTAAGAGAAACTCATTATAAATCTTGACTGACTCAGTTTTATAAACTTCATTTATTTCATGGTATTAATTGACTTTGATTGCAGAATACATTTACAATAGAGTTAGGATCCAGCTGATCGCTATATAGACTTCTTCTTAAAAAGGGGTAGTCTTCATGAGACAATCCTTTTAAAGGCAACACCATTCATCCTCCTTAGTGCCATGTACTAGGCTTTCCCAAGCATGTGATGTGGACGTGACTGCAAGAGGTTAATCTACTGCCACTTCCTCGATCTTGCACTTGTTGCAAGACTTAGCATAAATCACAACTCAACACTGTCTTACATGCTCCAAAACACATACTGTCACCACATTCCAATTATATGGCAAGCCCAATGCCTTCTACATTCTGGGACTGTACCGATGCACATAAGCACTCACTATGCTCCACCAATTAGAGAGTAACATGCCACCAACGACTGTACATTCCATAGAACATACAAGGACCAAGCTTATTAAAATTTTAAGCTTTAAAACACAAGTTACAGTCCTTACAAAATGGTAAAATAAGAATGACATACAATAAAAGGCAAAATTATTTACAAAATTAAAGAGACTAAATGAAAGAATATCAGACCGTTAACTAATTAGATTTGTTGAGATCAGGGGAAATATGTTGAAGTTTCAGGCAGTCCTGTAAAGGTTTATTGCAGGCTCTTGAGTCTGATACTTGTTGTTGGTTGTTAGCTCCATTTTAAAGGATTGTAGCCACATCCCCATAACCCCCTCTGAGTCATGTGAGAACGGATGGCTCATTACATGCAGGATAACCTAATTTTGAAGATATAATTCTTACTTATGTCATATCTCCTAGTGAGACATTATGGTCATCATTTTCCAGAACATATTTTCCAGTCCACATACATCAAGTATGAGGGAGACAGGAAGAAGTGCATAGCCACCTAAAAAAGATTAAAATAGACAAATTGCCTGATGGCATACACCCTAATTCTAAGGGAATTAAATGATGTGATAGACAGACCAGTGTTTCTTTTATTTGTAAAGTGACCCTGGTAACTACAGGCCAGTAAGTCTTACTTCTATTGTGGGTAAAATGTTTGAAAGGTTTCTAAGAGATGCTATCCTGGAGTACCTCAAGGAAACTAGCTTTATAACGCCGTATCAACATGGGTTTATGAGAGACTACTCCTGTCAAAGCAACCTGATCAGCTTCTATGACCAGGCAGAGTCAATGGATCTTGTGCATCTGGACTTTTCCAAAGTGTTTAATACTGTGCCACATAAAAGGTTGGTATATAAAATGAGCATGCTTGGTCTGGGTGAGAATATGTCTAATCGGGTAAGTAACTGGCTCAGTGATAGAAAGCAAAGGGGGGTTATAAATGGTACATACTCTGATTGGGTCACCGTTACTAGTGGGGTACTACAGGGGGCAGCATTTTTAATATATTTGTGAATGACCTGGTAGAAGGATTGTGCAGTAAAATATCAATATTTGCAGATGATACAAAACTATGTGAAGTAGTTAACACAAAAGATGACAGAATGCAGTAGCAAATGGATCTGGATAAGTTGGGGGCTTGGGCAGAAAAATGGCAAACCAGGTTAAACACAATGTAATATTATGCACATGGACAGAGGAAATATATGTCACCATTACACACTAAATGGGTAACCACTAGGATACGTTGACATGGAAAAGGGTTCGGGCATTTTAGTAAACTGTAAGCTTAACTGGAGCAGCCAGTGTCAGGCAGCTGCTGCCAAGGCAAATAGGATCATGGGGTGCATCAAAAGAGGTCTAGGGGCACATGATGAGAAAATTGTTCTTCCTCTTTACAAGTCACTGGTCAGAGCACACACGGAATATTGTGTACAGTTTTGGGCACTGGTACTCAAGAAGGGCATATCAGAGCATGAGCGGGTATAAAAGTGGGCAGCTAAAATAATAAATGGAAGAGGCGGACCACAATACCCAGAGAGGTTATAAAAATTGGGGTTATTCACTTTAGAAAAAAAGAAGGCTAAGGGTCAACCTAATGACTATATAACTATATAAGGGGACAATACAGAGATGTCTCCCATCATCTATGTATTAGCAGGACTGTGACTAGAGGAAATAAGGTTCCTACACCGACATAGAAGGGGGTTCTTTACTGTAAGAGCAGTGAGACTATGGAACTCTCTGCCTGAGGATTTGCTGATAGCAAATTCGATAAAAGAGTGTAATAGGCGCCTGGATACCTTTCTTGAGCGTTACAATATTACATGTTATAGTCAGTAATTACTTCACCTTTGTTTACCTTTATTACCAATTCTTTACTATTCAATGGAGAACTGTTTAAATGCAATGGGTTCTGTTAGCTAAAAAAGAAAGCCCTCTTCATCTGCAAACCTGCCTGAATGAAATCTGTTTTAATTTGATTCCACTAGGGTCAAAGCATCACTTTTTAAGGATTTGACATAACTTCTATGTGATTAAAAATATTTCCTGTTAGAAATCATTTTTACTGTTATTGAGCAATATTGCACCGAAAGAATATTTCAGGTTCAGCAAACAAAGCTTTTACCTGACATATGTAACAATAACCCTGCATGGTACAATTCCATGTAACACGCATCAAGAGAATTACTCACCTGTGTTTCTATCGATGCCAATGCCTAAAATGGGAAATATTTTCCCTCTAGCCCCTATCATAGGACCTCCAATTTCTATAGGTGACAATAAGTTTGTTAGTGGATGGAGATATGTGCCTCCTAGAGCCAGCCATTGCTGCGTTTTTGGATGACTTGTTACCGCGAGAATTGGAACTTCCAAACCTGATATTGGATCCAGCATTACAGTATAGTTTTCACATGGAGCTTGATGTATATCTGTGAATTTACATTCTACTGGTAAACCTGTACTCAGATTTAAAGGGTATGGGATATATGGTAATATGGCCACACCCGACTTCCAGATGTTTCCTAAAATGATTAAGAATGTGAGATATCAGTCATGTATATGTAAAGTCCTTGACATCCTGCAGACTGTAAAATATTGACAATTTTAATACTTTAAAGCATACCTGAGTCTTTTAAAAATTGTCAAAAGTAGCGCAGGTCCCCTTTGGCCTCTGCTTTATTGGTTTGCATCAAGTTTGAGCTCTATCAATTCAGTTTTCCATGTAGATTTTCCTATTTTTCTGCTGTTTGCAATCCACCTACAGGCAAGGGACAGGTCCGAAGCAGCTTTTCTGACAGTATTGTACTGGCTGCGACGTCCTCTCCCACACTTCCCATGCTGCCTTGCATAGCCCTGCAGCAAGGCAACATCTGAACGTCTGCTATTACATGTAGTAACTAGCAGTGTCCCCATGTCCCTGTTACTAGAGAAGCCAATGCCTAAAAACAGTCATTGGATTGCAAAGGAGCAGGAAGGAAGCCCACCTAATGATTTTCAGAGGTAAAGTAAAAATGTTTTTTCTGCAAACATACTACAAGATTGATGATACAGGCGTAAGCTATTAGATGGTTATATGTTGCATGAAAAGACACTGTCTATTTAAATACAAAATACTTTTGACTTCATTATGAACGTTCCCAGTCATAACTGTACTGGATTTAATACTTAGATATTGTTATAACAGTTATTGACTATCAGGATTATTTAAGCTACATAGATGTTGGGACAGTTGCCCAATATTGGCATGGCATTTATCCATCATTTAGCACCCCCGTACAGACAACCAATAGTTTTTCATAGTAAGGATTGTGTGCAGTTCTTAGTGACCACAACTGAGAAAACAGATGAGTTTATAAATGGGCCATGTCTGAAGCTCTTAGTTACCTCTCTTGTGATTAGAGCTGTTTATACAGATGTGGTAGTCCCTGATTTTACTACAGGGACCCAATTCAGAAGTCTTTTAGAAACTTTTAGGCTGAACTGGATAGACATATGTCTTTTTTCAGTTTTATATTATGTTACTAGGTCATTTCGGACTGATGATCCTCTGAATAGGTCATCAGTAGTTGAGGGACAAGAATCTGCCACTCGGGATCCCCATCGATCAGCTGATCTCCCAACCTTGCAGCGGGGTTGGATGTCTTCATTGTTGTTCAGAGGAGGAAGTGAAAGCTCTGACTTCATTCCCATTGAAATCAATAGGAGCACTGTACTTTTATTACACTTTCTGATTCTCTTATGGTCAGGACCAGATAATACAAAAAATAATTTAAAAAAATTAATTTAAATGTACAGGGTGGGCCACAGAAAAGTAAGCCAGCACCACACTCTTATGAAAGCTGCCTAAAAGAAAATCTGATTTTGTTGCCCATAGCAACCAATCACAGCGCAGCTTTCATTTCTTTTACTGCGGAGCTAACATGAAAGGGTAGACTATTATGAAAAAAAAAGTTTTTCTGAATCAACTATTTTTTTGGGCAGGGGGATACATGCATGTGACGCGGCTTGGTTCTTTCTCCTGCACAGACTATAGACTTCTTCATTGAAAAGTTGGGTACTCTGATCGATTGAACAAGTGATCAAGTCTCCAGAATGCTATTTGCATGGCAATAGCAAACACAGGAATACAGGCAAATGTGTTACGGACAAAATACCTGAAGATCTGCAATGAGCTACTGAACCTTGCATCTAGCTTTCCACCTACTAATCCAACTATCTATAAAGCAATACAAAAGAACATCCAACCATTAATCTAGCCATACATCACGCCATCAATCAAACCATCCATTAACTAACCAGTCCAGTCACCGAAGAACCAATCCATTAATTTAAAAATCCAGCCCTTGAACCGTACGTAGATCAAGCCATCAATCTGTCCATTACCGTCTACTCATCCACCCATTAATCAAGTATTCATCCATATATCTATACATTCATCCTTCATTACTCTGCCAGTAGCAGCAGCTGCATATAGAAATGTGTAGGATTGATTATCTTTCTTACTTGAAGCTGAATCAACAGTTGAGATCAGCTGCGAGGTGACCGGATCATATCCAACATTTCCAGCAATTGGAAGCACCTTCCCTGTTTCACTGTGTACAAAGTATTCACCAGGAACGGGGGTCAGATAATGACTGGAGAGTAACATGACTGAATGTGGAGTTGGAGTGACTAGTCCAAGTACACGGTCCAGGAAGACAAAGTCAGTGTCCTGCACTGTGCCATCAAGAGCTGTGACAAACAAAATAAAAAAGTTATCTTTTCTTGACTTGTGCCAAAAACTTTAACGTGGTCTATAGAGCAAAAATAGTGTAGTACCGTGCTAGCCAGAAAAATCTGAGTAATGTTAAAAACTGTTCTATGAAAAAACCTAAATTATTATAGAGGTGATGGCTTTATTGCCTAACCAGAAAAATATTAAATATTTAAGCTTTTGAAGGCTCTCAATAGCCCTTCATCCGATATCTTACTGCTTCCATTTTGGAAAGATGGAAGAAACTGACATGCCTAACAACAAGAAGGGTCTACCCCAACTTTTAAGTGGTGAAGAGATGCATACCACAGCATTGGCTGCAGCCCACAAAACCCACCATACAAATAGTTTTAAATCATCTTTTAATTAAAGGGGTTGTCTCGCGGCAGCAAGTGGGGTTATACACTTCTGTATGGCCATATTAATGCACTTTGTAATATACATCGTGCATTAAATATGAGCCATACAGAAGTTATTCACTTACCTGCTCCGTTGCTAGCGTCCCCGTCGCCATGGTTCCGTCTAATTTCGGTGTCTTCTTGCCTTTTTAGACGCGCTTGCGCAGATCCGTCTTCTCCCTTCTTCTCCCTTCGGCTCCGCTCGGCAGCATCTGCGTTTTGGCTCCGCCCCCTGTACGCATCATCACGTAGCTCCGCCCCCATCACGTGCCGATTCAAGCAAATCAGGAGGGTGGAACCGGCACACATCATGGGGCGGAGCTACGCGATGATGCGTACAAGGGGGCGGAGCCAAAATGTCGATGCTGCCGAGCGGAGCCGAAGGGAGAAGAAGGGAGAAGACGGATCTGCGCAAGCGCGTCTAAAAAGGCAAGAAGACACCGAAATTAGACGGAACCATGGCGACGGGGACGCTAGCAACGGAGCAGGTAAGTGAATAACTTCTGTATGGCTCATATTTAATGCACGATGTATATTACAAAGTGCATTAATATGGCCATACAGAAGTGTATAGACCCACTTGATTTCGCGAGACAACCCCTTTAATGTCTCTATAATGTATTGAGTCAGAACAGAGTAAACACACAGAACATTTCTTCAATAAATGGTGGGCCTCTATTTCAGAGTTTGTTAGTGATGATGAGGTATAACTGATGATGCACTTTACTGTCATGGAATGGTACTTATTGGAAAACTTACGAGAAGGCCTGCGGTGCTGATGGCATAGGGCTAAAAAGTTTATAAGAGGTGCTGCATAGTTTATTTCATACCCTACTTTCTTTATGTGGTCACACCTTGAAAGTCCAAAAACCTTCTTAGGACACGTCCGGTTGTACTTGCACAATGATGTGTAATATGTATTGTGATAATATTGTCTGCATACCCCTCTCTTTGTTATGTCTTGTCTGTTTTTGTGCCGAATCTGCGACAGAACCTCCAAACTAAGGTTCCAGCGCAGATGTGAACCCGGCCTTAATTAGTTATTTAAAAAAAATAGAGTGAAGCAGACTAGCACTATAGGGGCTATACAGGGGCTAGGGGAACTTTCTGAACATATACATATGTGTCATTAGTAGAGATGAGCAAGTATACTCACTAAGGCACATTACTCGAGCGAGTAGTGCCTTAGCTGAGTATCTCCCCGCTCGTCTCTAAAGATTCGGGGGTCGGCGGAGGGCGGTGAGCGGTGAGGGAGGGGAGAGCGGGGAGGAACGGAGGGGAGATCTCTCTCTCCCTCTCTCCCCGCCGAAACTCACCTGTCACCCGCCCCAGCCCCTGAATCTTTAGATACGAGTGGGGAGATACTCGGCTAAGGCACTACTTGCTCGAGTAATGTGCCTTAGCGAGTATACTCACTCATCTCTAGTCATTAGTAATACAGCACACCTTAGAAAAGAATCCTTGAACAACTCTGCACAACATGCAAATTAATCTTCCACGGGAATCTCTTCGGCAGGCAAGTGTCCTGTGATCTTGGTGGCCACCCTTCCAATCTAGGCTTCATTACCATTTCTGACACATCCTGTATCGTCCACTCTCCCTTACAAAGAGATGTCAGTCCTAGAGATATTGCTACCCAGGTCTCAGGACGCTGACCAGATGAACAAATGCCCAGCAGACACTTATGCTTCTTTTAGACAAGCCAATTCTGGTTTGAAGGAGCGAGCGAATGAGTAACGCCACCGCTAACTTGTTTGCACTCGTGCAGTCTGTTTAGACAGGCAGGCCATCGTTGGCTTGTTCAAACGAGAATCTGTAGTGACACAAGCACATCATTTTACACTGAACAAGGTTTTATACTATTGCTCCAATAGCTCTCAGAATGTGGCTTCCCAGGTAATGGCTACTGATAATATTCGGCATCTAGGAGGTATCAGGCTTAAAGTCATTAAAATGATCAGTTAACACTCGGGAAAAGTTAGACCTTCAGTACAGAGGCGTAACTTAAAGCTTCTGGGCCCCGGTGCAAAATCTGTAACAGGGCCCCCAACTGTAATGCTTTATTCATAGTATGGGGCTCCCAATATGGAGAAGAGAGGCCTTATGGGCCCTCTAAGGCTCCTGGGCCCGGGTGCAACCGCATCCCCTGCACCCCCTATAGTTACTCCCCTGCTTCAGTAGGCTTTTATCTTTTTACTATTTGGTGTGTGTCTCAACACCTCCTGTCACATTTAAAGCAACTCTTGACCTTCAAAAAGTTGGGTACCCCTTTTTTATATAGTTTCAAAGAGGGAAACTGTATAACTAATAATGTGAAGAGAACACATTATATGTTTGGAACAAATCTTTTCACAATTCTTACTACTTACCAATAAGATCCCTTTTAGACAGTAATCTGGTTCTGTCCTTATTAACAAGATATGCTCCGGTTCCTTCACCCAGCACACCCCATACTTTAAGCCTGTTACTCTCCTTCATCACTGCTGTGTACATTGTATTGCAGGACGTATCAAACTGTGCTAGATACCTGCATAGGATGCATAACATGGAAGATGAATGTGTGATGTCTGGAACACATATATTCATGACATAGAAAACATTACTGTGCTGCATAGTATACAAAACAAAGCATACACGACATTATATTTTCTGTTTATATGAACTGCATAAAAATGCAAGTTTCCTAAGGCCTCCTTCCCACGAGCGTGACGGGGTCCGCCGCGTAATATTACGCAGTGAAGCCCGTCACGGCGCCCCCCAGAGCCCCTATACTTACCTGCGGGAGATAGCGTGAAATCGCTTCCCCGCCCACCGCCGCCGCGTCACCGCCCGTCACCGCCCACCACCGCCGCGTCACCTGCCGTGTCACGTGCACGGCCGGCCGTGTCATGTGACGCGGCCGGCAGCGTCATATGGCGTCATATGACGCGCGGCGGTGGGCGGGAAAGCGTTTTTTCACGCTATCTCCCGCTGGTTACAGCGGGAGATAGCGTGAACGGACGGCTTCCATTGACTGCAATGGAAGCCGTCAGTGCGTACAGCCCGTCCTCACCCGCAGAAAATAGAGCATGCTGCGGGTGAGGACGGGAGAAATCGCGGTGCGTAATTCCGCGGTGGAATTACGCATCGTGAGCATTGTGCTATTAGGTTCAATAGAACCTAATAGCTGCGGGCAACGCAGCGGATTTTCGCCGCGAATTACGCGGCGGAAATCCGTTCGTGGGAAGGAGGCCTAATGTATAGTTTGATGAAAACGTGGGCCCATCTGCCGTGTCCAGGCAAACCTTATTCAAAGAATAACCAGCTCCAGAAGACACCTCTCTTTTAGCTAGAGGCCTCCATTGGACTCACGTAAAGCTGGTTACCTGGCTATATACTTTCATTAAGCCACCAGGGACTGATGGGTAAATGGAGCAAAAGACAAAAGGTGAGGGCAGCCCCTACCCCACCAATGCAATGCATATGAAAAACAAATAAACTGTACTGCCTTCACTTTCGTCTGAATGACTTCTCGCTTGTCACCATGTTGGAGGCCGGTGACAAGCGAGAAGAATTTGCAAGTGACTATTCGGATGATAGTTGTCCCATTATGCCACCCTAAACAATAATGGGTCAGGATCTGTGAAGAAAGAAGTACCAGCGGTACCACAAGTTTTTAATAACTCAGATAAAATAAAAACAATTGTATACAAATAGGAAAATTTGAGAGTTGGGGTTGATAGGCCAGCATTGTTATCATGGGTCTATCTTACTGTAGGCAAGGGAATTTGGAGTAATCCGTGCAAGTGATACCACAAAATTCGAACGGTTGACTGCAAAAAAATTGGTAATACATCACCTAATATCAGTATAGCAGGAGAATATGCCAACAGTGGATGATGATGGCCTACATATTGTGCAAGATGGAGCTATTAATCATAGAATGATGTGTTGTAATGGATCTTCAGGGTCATCTGGTCCAACCCCCTGCTCAATGCAGAATTCACTAAATCATCCCAGACAGATGTCTGTCCAGTTTCTCTTTGAAGTCTTCCATTTAAGGAGAACTAACCACCTCCCGTGGCAACCTGTTCCACTCTTTGGAACTGGACACTGTATTGCATAGCACACAAATGGATTATAATGTGATGGGGCCCTTTATAAAAACATTGAAAAAGATTGTGTAATCTATTTTGTTACAGAGTTTAGTGGTACCTTATCTTATACCAACCCCAAGAGAAGAGATAAGCTCATAGGTTCTATTTTTAATAGCCTCCTGTGCTTCACTCTCAAGGTACTTGTTGAAGCCCTACTGTCTAGAGGGATAAAACAGTTATCCAGGTTTGGATGTATTAGACATTAACATTTGCAGTGTTAAAAAACTATTTACTGTTTGACTTACTTTTGCCATTTGTCTGCATGCTCCCTTTCTTGGGATCCCAAAGGCTTATCTTTCATTACCTCCAGCATTCTAATGGACTCTCTCAGTGCTGCTTTAAACTCAATGCAATGCTCTACATGAGATTTCACGTCCTCCTGAAGAACATGCAGCTGCTTATTAAGGATGTCTTCATACTCTGCAGCCAGGCACTTCCTCTTGGCCATCTCTAATTCCGCCTAATGGGAAATTACAAGAAGAATAGTAAGGCAGCAACACACCTGTCCTTAAGTTGTATGTGGTATTGCAGCTCAACCCAATTCACTTTAATAGTGCTCAGCTACTAAGCTAAACCCAAGGACAGGTGTGGTGCTGTTTTTGGAAGACGGCAGTGATTTCCTCTCATTATTGTACAAAACTCTTAAAGGGGACTTGTCATGTCTTCATGTCAGCAAAGCTGGCTGCATAGCTTTTAAGTCACAGTCCCACTGGGAGCTGAAACTATGAGAGTGGCCTTAGAATTATACAGGTGTTTTGGGATGAGTATAAAGAAAAGAAGGATATTGTTGAAGTCAGCGGGGCCACAGCGGCAAAGCTATGCAACCAACCTCGCTGACGTGAGAACATGATAGTTTTGCTTTAACTAGGTTTAGTGTATAATATCACTATAATAATAATAATTTTATTTATATAGCGCCAACATATTCTGCAGCGCTTACAAGGCAGGGGAAATAAAGACAAAACCACAGTGGGCAGCGACTAACAGAATGGTATTTAATAGGGATGAGCGAGCGTACTCGGAAAAGCACTACTCGCTCAAGTAATTTGCTTTATCCGAGTATCGCTGTGCTCGTCCCTGAAGATTCGGGTGCCGGCACGGAGCGGGGAGCTGCAGGGGAGAGCGGGGAGGAACGGAGGGGAGATCTTTCTCTCCCTCTCTCCCGCCCGCTCTCCCCTGCTCCCCGCTGCGACTCACCTGTCAGCCGCAGCGGCACCCGAATCTTCAGGGACGAGCACAGCGATACTCGGATAAAGCAAATTACTCAAGCGAGTAGTGCTTTTCCGAGTACGCTCACTCATCTCTAGTATTTAACAAGGAGAAATGCAAAGTCCTACATCTGGGCAAGAAAAATGAAAAAAGCACATACAGAATGGGAGGAATTGAGCTAACCAGCAGCACATGTGCAAAAGACTTGAGTATACTAATAGATCATTCACTGAACATGAGTCAACAATGTGATGCAGTAGCCAAAAAGACAAACACAATTCTGGGATGTATTATGTATCTGGGAGTCGGAGGGGGAGAGAGAGAGAGAAACACGAACCAAGGAAAAAACAAAACAAAGGCTCGGGGCCATGCGTTCCACATACAAAAATGCTTGAGTCTCCCATTGTAGTTAATGGGGTTCGTTACTCGAGTAGAGCTCTCGAATTTTACGAAAAGCTCGACTCAAATAACGCGGACCCAAGCATTTGGGTGCTCGTTCATCTCTACTGTCTTCAAATCTCTGAGGGGCTGTCACAGTACAGAGGGATCAGCCCTATTCTCATTTGTACAAGGAAAGACTAGAAGCAATGGGATGAAACTGAAAGGAAGGAGACACAGATTAGAAAACTTTTTGACAGTGAGGGTGATCAATGAGTGGAACAGGTTGCCATGGGAGGTGGTGAGTTCTCCTTCAATGGAAGTGTTCAAACAAAGGCTGGACAAATATCTGTCTGGGATGATTTAGTAAATCCTGCACCGAGCAGGGGGTTGGACCCGATGACCCTGAAGGTCCCTTCCAACTCAACCATTCTGAGTCTATTTAATGTACCATACAATGTACTGAAAAACGTAAAATTCTATGATTCTATGAACCACGGTTACAGGAAGTAATCAGTTGGAGACAGTAGGGGCAAGGGTCCTGCTCCAACAAGCTTACATACTACAAATAATGGGGGGATGCAGAAGGTAAAAGGGCTGAAGATGTGCACGGGAAAGTGAGATACAGAGTGAGGGGTGCTATACACATAGGCAATAGTCAAATTGGGCTGTATAGAGGCTTAATCGGTATGACTGCAGGAGGCGGTTGATTACGGCTAGCAGGGATTGCAGTCTGTAGGATAGGGAGCATGTTATCAGGTGGAATATAGAGGGTTTGGTTTAGGAGAAGAGGTGCGTTTTTAGAGCATGCCTGAAGTTTTGTGAGTCAGGAATTGCCCAGATAGTTTTGGGTAGCACGTTCCAGAGGACTGGTGCTGCTCTGGAGAAGTCTTGGAAGCAGGAATGAGAGGTTTGAATTAAAGGGGCACTTAGTCCGATTTTGTTAGCAGAGCGGATGGCGTGGGCTGAGTGGTGGATTGAAATGAGGGAAGCAATGTAGGGCGACATGGTGCTGTGGAGGGCTTTGTGGATTAGGGTGGTGAATTTAAATTGAATTCTGTATTTGACAGGCAGCCAGTGCAGTGACTGACACAGGGCAGAGGCATCCGAGTAGTGGATTGACAGGAAGATAATCCTGGCTGTCGCATTCAGGATGTATTGGAGAGGGGAGAGTCTTGTGTGGGGGAGGCCGATCAGCAGCGAGTTGCAATAATCGAATTGAGAGTGAATGAGGGAAACAGTGAGCGTTTTTAGCGTGTCCACAATGAGAAAAGGGCAGATTCTTGCAATGTTCTTGAGGTGCAGGTGACATGTTCGGGTTAGAGATTGGAAAATGGGGAGTAAAGGAGAGATTTAGGTTGAATATAACCCCAAGGCAGCGGGCGTGCTGTCTGGGAGTTATGGTGGCGCCACATACTAAGCTGGAGAGGTCAGGAAAAGGTTGGTTAGCAGAAGGCGGAAACAGGAGTAGGCCAGTTTTTGAGATGTTCAGTTTTAGGTAGAGAGAGGACATAGTGTTAGAGACAGCAGACAGACAGTTGGTGGCATTCTGGAGGAATATTGCTGTGATGTCACGGGAAGAGGTGTATAACTGGGTGTTGTCAGCATACAGATGGTACTAAAAGCCATATTTCCTGATGATTTGTCTAATAGGGGCTGTGTAGATGGAGAACAGGAGGGGTCCGAGGACCGGGTCTTGGGGGCCCCAAACTACAAGGGAAAGAGGGGGAGGTAAAGCCAGGAAAGGAGACGCTGAATGAGTGGTCAGATAGGTAGGAGGAGAACCAGGAAAGAGCAGTGTCCTTAAGTCCAATGGAGCGAAGCATACTGAGGAGGAGTTTGTGGTCAACAGTGTCAAATGCTGCGGAGAGATCGAGGAGGAGCAGTAGGGAGTAGTCACCCCTCAATTTAGCCTTCAAGAGATCATTTGGCACTATAGTCAGGGCAGTTTCTCTAGAGCGTAGAGAGCGGAAGCTGGACTGTACAGGGTCAAGAAGAGAGTTTTCTGACAGATAGCATATGAGGCGGGAGTAAAACAGGCTTTCCTATAATTTGGAGATGAAGGGGAGATTTAAGATGGGTCGGTAGTTGGCAGCATCAGTCGAGTCAAGAGTGAGTTTCTTTAGCAGTGGAGATATGATTGCATGTTCGAATGAGGAGTGGAAGATACCAGAGGTCAGAGAAAGATTGAATATAGTGGTTAGGTGGGAGATAACTACTGGGGAGAGGGACTGGAGAAGGTGTGAAGGAAGAGGGTCGCTAGCACAAGTAGTGGGGTGAGCAGAACAAAGCAATCTAAAGAGTTCTTCCTCCGTCGTTGGACTGAGTACAGACAGCAAGCAGGAGCTAGATGCAGTACTGACGAGACTAGGGTCCGGGCTAGTCGGGGATTGGAGGTTATTTCCTGCCAGATGTCGTCGATTTTCTTTTTGAAGTAAGCAGCCAGCTCTTTAGCACTGAGATCTGTCACTGGGGCTGCAATTTTGGGCTAAGAAGGGAGTGAAAAGTGGCAAAGAGTTGTTTAGGGTCGTGAGACAGTGAGGAGACAAGAGAGGTGAAGTTGATTTGTTTTGCATGGTGGGGGTCTAGGTTGTAGGTTCTGAGCATGAATTTGAAGTGGAGAAAGTCTGTGGTCTTTCTTCATCATGGCCTCCAACAGTACAGTAGACCTGTCAGCTGTCATTTAATCCTACCTGCTTTTAATGATAATGAGTAGTGATGAGCGATCATTGTAATAATCGGGTTGGGAATGATAGGCCGGATTTTCAAAAAATAATGAGGAATTGTGAGATCCTATCCTAATTCCAATTAAAGTCAATGGGAGTAAACTAATTTGGCCTCCAAAAGCTCCCCAATGCAGCCAAATGCCCCCAAATTGTATAGAACTATAGCAACACATCTGGAAACACTGTGCTTCCTTCAATTCCTTCCCTTCACCCCCCTTACTTCCCCTTTTTTCCCCTTTCTTCCAAATTTCCTTATTTGTAGGCTATGCAATGGTCCTTCTGCAAGCACTGTAACATAAAGGAACTCATATACCTCAAAGTGTCTACTGGTGACAACCTACATGCCTTGAGGTTGGGCATAAGAGTATCCTCCAGCTGGTCCTGTAACCCACATTTAATAGCTAAGGTTTTGTGATGGAAGGAATGTCCTTTGCATAGCCCTCTCCCTGCCTTTGGAACTATATTATCCCCCCCTTCCTCCACTTTTCCTTCTCCTGTTCTTCCTCCTCTATACTTCTTCCATGGGTGGAGAAACATGTCGGAGAAGACGTCCCTCTTTGTCACCCAAAGACAGCCTTCTTGCAGTGTTGAGTAATGGAGGACTGGTCTGAAAGTTGGAAGAATGGCATCCTTTCCTCTTTCTCTGACAACATGTCATTGTTCCTGAGGCCCTGTAGCATCTGTTCCAGCAGACAGAAAACAGGGATGGTCATAATGATCACTGCATCATCATGACTGATCATTTTGGTTACTTCTTCAAAGCAGGCTAAAACGGCACACACTTCCCTGACCTGCAACCACTCCACAGCAGTCAAGTGCCCAACCTCCATACAGCATCTGCTACTGGTATATACCATCTGGTACTCTGTGATCGCTCTCTGCTGCTGTATTAGCCTCTGCAACATATGTAACATTGAATTCGACCTTGTAGGCATATCACAGATGAGGCAATTTGGTGGTAGCCAGAACTGTGTCTGCACCTCTGCCAGATGAAAGGTGGCTGGTTGTGAATACTGAAAGTGCGAGCATAGTTTCCCGGCATTTTCCAACAGTGGATAATTGGTTAGGAAGCAGGTTCATCATGTGGGCCCGGTAAGGTACTTTAGATTTTCGAGGTTTAAGGGCTGTCAGCAGGCTGGCCCCATTATTATACACGACCTTGCGTGGCTTTCCAGGGTCAGACTGGGCCTGCAAAGCAGTCAACAGCTCTTTGGCGTTGTGGCTGTCTAATTTTGTAAAATACTGATATTGGTTGGCGATGTAGAGGGTGTTGAAAGGTGATAGGAGGAGGTAGAGAAAGAGGAGGAGGGGGGTGAAGAAGGGACAGACATGGATGTATGTCCTGCAAGTCTTCATGTCACACCTTCAGGACATTGACCGAGTGTGTTGTTAAGGATATGTAATGTGCTTGTCCATACTTGCTAGACCATGTATCCGTAGTCAGGTGCATCCTGCCTCTAAAAAAGTGTACTTCAGCGCCACTGATATGTTATTACTCACATGGTGGTACAGAGCAAAGATGGTATTCTTGGAAAAGAAATAGAAGCTTGGCATCTGGTACTATGGGTTAGTATGCACCATTATGCTGCATAAGGCATCTGTGTCCACTAGCTTGAAGGACAGCATTTGAATCTTTCCATCCAGCTGACAATGTGAAATAATTGCATCCAGGTTCTGTGCCTGTGGATGGTTGGGGTAGTAATTTTTTTTCATGTTCCCATAGTTTGGAGATGGAGGGAGTCTGCTGACCTGGGACATGCTGGAATATGGCGTAGATGGCAATGTCATGGAAGGTGGTGGTAACAGTTCCATGTCTGCTCTCTGCTTCCCACTCCTGAGTCTAAAATTTCTAGTCTGGTTGTCACTATCAGAAGAGGCCTGAACTAGCTCTGCTACTCAAAACTAGCCCCTAAACAAAACTGCTTCTCTGTGCTCAGAGGCTACTGCGTGAGCAGGGAGGGAGATGCAGGAAGAAGCAGTGGAAGAGGGAGCAGGGTAAGGGTGACTGTTTGCCGTGTGGCCCAGGTGGGTGGTGGGTGATCATGTGGCTGTTCATGCATGTTGTGTTAAGTTATTTATGTTCATGCCGCGTTTTAAACACTTATCGCAGATCTTACAGAGGAGCGCTCTTCTGCCATCACCTGCAGTTTCAAAAAAATGCCCAAGGCTGCACAAGTCCTGTGAGCAGACCTAGCTGTGGACCTGATGCTGCTGCTGCTGTGGCTAGCAGTACCTGAAGGTGGTGATAAGGCTCTTTGTTTTTCTGGGACAACCTGCTTCCTGTCTTTGAAGGTTGCTGCCCTACATGGTCCGCTTCTTCCTCCTTTCCCTCTGAACTGCTATGATGACACTCCGAGCCTTCACACCATTTCTGGTCAGGTATCTCATCATCTTCCACCTCTTTTTCCTCTTCATCGCCCTTCTCCTCCTGAGTGGACTCTATGGTACAATTAGCATTGGGAGCTGGCACCTCAGTTTCTGCATCCCCCTGTATGGACATTGCCTGTGGAGGGCTGACTGTGTACACTGACCCACCCTCACCTTCCTCTTCAGAGGAAAAACATGCTTGAGCATCAGCACATACAGTGTCTTGGTCTTCTGCCATTAGTTAGTTGGACTGCTTGGTTGACATCCATGACACCAAATGATCAAGCAACTCCTCAGACTTATCCAATGTGGACTGCTTTGGAGTGTCTAGGGGAGTGGGCATGGGGTGAAGTAGAGGGTGGATGCTCATGGTGTACTGGTGCAGACTGAATGCTGTGTGTCTGCGACTGGAAGGAAGAGGAGGTGGTGGTTTTTAAGGCATGCTGTGTCATTGCCACTACTACCTGTTCTGGGTGCTGTGGATGTAATGTACTGGCAGAACCACTTCTAAGGATTGGCAATGGGCTTGCCTTGCCTCCTGCAGAACGTACAGCCATTGCTTCAGTGGGAGCCGCTTGAGGTGCCAACTTGGCCCATCCTCTACCACTACCAACACATCCACCACCCTTTGCTTTCTTCAGGTTTTCAGTGTTTTTTTTAAACCCACAGGTAGGTACATAACATACGTAATATTCTAATATTGCAGACTCAGAACTTTAAAAATATCTGATAGCAGAAACAGAGAGTATAATTTTTGGCTTTTTCCTTTTTTTGTTTCTTTAGTTTACAGAAACGCACAGTTAGGTATGTAACAATTAGAGATGAGCGAACGTGTTCGTCCGAACTTGATATCCGTGCGGATATTAGGGTGTTCGGGATGTTCGTTATTCGTAACGAACACCATGCGGTGTTCGGGTTACTTTCACTTCCTTCCCTGAGACGTTAGCGCGCTTTTCTGGCCAATTGAAAGACAGGGAAGGCATTACAACTTCCCCCTGCGTCGTTCAAGCCCTATACCACCCCCCTGCAGTGAGTGGCTGGGGAGATCAGGTGTCCGCCTAATATAAAAGTCGGCCCCTCCCGCGGCTCGCCTCAGATGCCTTGTGAGTTAGATGAGGGACAGTGCTGTTTGTACCGGAGCTGCTGTAGGGAAAGAATTGGTAGTTAGTGTAGGCTTCAAGACCCCCAAAGGTCCTTATTAGGGCCACTGATAGCTGTGTGTTGGCTGCTGTTAGCAGTGGCAATTTTTTTTCTTCTCAAAATCGGCTCTGCAGAGCGTTGCACCCGGCATTAGGGACAGAAGTGTTGCATAGGCAGGGAGAGTGTTAGGAGTGAGTGTAGCCTTCAAGAACCTCAACGGTCCTTTCTAGGGCCATATTTAACCGTGTGCAGTACTGTGCTGGCTGCTGTTAGCTGTGCTGCATATTTTTTTTCTTCTCAAAATCGCCTCTGCAGAGCATTGCACCCTCCATTGATACTGCAGGGAAAGAATTGTGTAGGCAGGGCCACAACACAGTTATTATTCATTGAATATACGCAGTGCGGCCTTTTGCTTGTAAAACAAGTGAAAAAAATTCTATTTGTCCTGCCTCTGTCCGTCCCAAGGGCTGTGGACACGTGTCGGCTGCGTGTGCAACGTTTAAAAATCAGACGCACCCAGCTACGTTTTACTGCTGGCTTCGCCATTTGCTTTCCTTAATTGGAAAGAAAATACCTGCTCTGCCAGAGTTATAATAACTCTGCTACCCTCACGTTCTGTGCCACATTAGCAGGGCCACAGCACAGTTATTAAACTTCTCATGTTCATTGAATATACGCAGTGCTGCCTTTTGGTGGAAAAAAAATCTATTTGTCCTGCCTCTGTTCGTCCTAAGGGCTGTGTGTACGTGTCGGCTGCGTGTGCAACGTTTAAAAATCAGACGCACCCAGCTACGTTTTACTGCTGGCTTCGCCATTTGCTTTCCTTAATTGGGAAAAAAATACCAGCTCTGCCAGAGTTATAATAACTCTGCTACCCTCACGTTCTGTGACACATTAGCAGGGCCACAGCACAGTTATTAAACTTAGATTATTCATTCACTAGAGGCAGTGGGGCCTTTCGTTTTCAAAAAAGGGAAAAAATTATATTTGGCCTGCAGTCTTGCGCCAATTTATTTCCTGTCTGTGAAATCAAATCACTGGTAATACAGCATGCTGAGGGGTAGGGGTAGGCCTAGAGGACGTGGACGCGGCCGAGGACGCGGAGGGCCAAGTCAGGGTGTGGGCACAGGCCGAGCTCCTGATCCCGGTGTGTCGCAGCCGACTGCTGCGTGATTAGGAGAGAGGCACGTTTCTGGCGTCCCCACATTCATCGCCCAATTAATGGGTCCACGCGGGAGACGGTTATTAGAAAATGAGCAGTGTGAGCAGGTCCTGTCCTGGATGGCAGAAAGTGCTTCGAGCAACCTATCGTCAACACGCAGTTCTGCGCCGTCCACTGCTGCAAATCCGAATCCTCTGTCTGCTGCTCCTCCTTCCTCCCAGCCTCCTCACTCCACTACAATGACACCTGCTCAGGAGCGGGAACACTCCCAGGAACTGTTCTCGGGCCCCTGCTTAGATTGGGCAGCAGCGGTTCCTCTCCCACCAGAGGAGTTTATCGTCACTGATGCCCAACCATTCGAAAGTTCCCGGGGTCCGGGGGAAGAGGCTGGGGACTTCCGCCAACTGTCTCAACAACTTTCTGTGGGTGAGGAGGACGATGACGATCAGACACAGTTGTCTTGCAGTGAGGTAGTAGTAAGGGCAGTAAGTCCAAGGGAGCAGCGCACAGAGGATTCGGAGGAAGAGCAGCAGGACGATGAGGTGACTGACCCCACCTGGTGTGCAACGCTTACTCAGGAGGACAGGTCTTCAGAGGGGGAGTCAAGGGCATCAGCAGGGCAGGTTGCAAGAGGCAGTGCGGTGGCCAGGGGTAGAGGCAGGGCCAGACCGAATAATCCACCAACTGTTTCCCAAAGCGCCCCCTCGCGCCATGCCACCCTGCAGAGGCCGAGGTGCTCAAAGGTCTGGCAGTTTTTCACAGAGACGCCTGACGACCGACAAACACTGGTGTGCAACCTTTGTCGCGCAAAGCTTAGCCGGGGAGCCAACAACAACAGCCTCACCACCACCACCATGCGCAGACATATGATGGCCAAGCACCCCACAAGGTGGGACGAAGGCCGTTCAGCGCCTCCGGTTTGCACCCCTGCCTCTCCCCCTGTGCCCCAACCTGCCACTGAGATGCAACCCCCCTCTCAGGACACAGGCACTACCGCCTCATGGCCTGCACCCACACCCTCATCTCCGCTGTCCTCGGCCCCATCCAGCAGTGTAGTTCAGCGCACCGTCCAGCCGTCGCTTGCGCAACTGTTGGAGCGCAAGCGCAAGTACGCCGCCACGCACCCGCACGCTCAAACGTTAACCGTCCGCATAGCAAAATTCATCAGCCTTGAGATGCTGCCGTATAGGGTTGTGGAAACGGAGTCCTTCAAAAGTATCATGGAGGCGGCGGCCCCGCGCTACTCAGTTCCCAGTCGCCACTACTTTTCCCGATGTGCCGTCCCAGCCCTGCACGACCACGTCTCCCGCAACATTGTACGCGCCCTCACCAACGCGGTTACTGCCACGGTCCACTTAACAACGGACACGTGAACAAGCACAGGCGGGCAGGGCCACTACATCTCCCTGACGGCACATTGGGTGAATTTAGTGGAGGTTGGGACAGAGTCAGAGCCTGGTACCGCTCATGTCCTACCCACCCCCAGAATTGCGGGCCCCAGCTCGGTGGTGGTATCTGCGGAGGTGTATGCTTCCTCCACTAAAGCACCCTCCTCCTCCTCCTCCTCCTCTGTCTCGCAATCAAGATGTGTTAGCAGCAGCATGTCGCCAGCAGTCGGTGTCGCGCGGTGTGGCAGCACAGCGGTGGGCAAGCGTCAGCAGGCCGTGCTGAAACTACTCAGCTTAGGCGATAAGAGGCACACGGCCCACGAACTGCTGCAGGGTCTGACAGAGCAGACCGACCACTGGCTTGCGCCGCTGAGCCTCCAACCGGGCATGGTCGTGTGTGACAACGGCCGTAACCTGGTGGCGGCTCTGCAGCTCGGCAGCCTCACGCACGTGCCATGCCTGGCCCACATCTTTAATTTGGTGGTTCAGCGCTTTCTGAAAAGCTACCCACGCTTGTCAGACCTGCTCGTAAAGGCGCGCCGGCTCTGCACACATTTCCGCAAGTCCCACACGGACGCTGCCACCCTGCGCACCCTGCAACATCACTTTAAGCTGCCAGTGCACCGACTGCTGTGCGACGTGCCCACACGGTGGAACTCTACGCTCCACATGTTGGCCAGGCTCTATGAACAGCGTAGAGCTATAGTGGAATACCAACTCCAACATGGGCGGCGCAGTGGGAGTCAGCCTCCTCAATTCCTTTCAGAAAAGTGGGCCTGGTTGGCAGACATCTGCCATGTCCTTGGTAATTTTGAGGAGTCTACCCAGGTGGTGAGCGGCGATGCTACAATCATTAGCGTCACCATTCCTCTGCTATGCATCTTGAGAAATTCCCTGCAAACCATAAAGGCAGCTGCTTTGCGCTCAGAAACGGGGGCGGTGGAAGACAGTATGTCGCTGGATAGTCAGGGCACCCTCCTGTCTATTTCTCAGCGCGTACAGGAGGAGGAGGAGGAGCATGAGGAGGATGAGGAGGAGGGGGAAGAGACAGCTTGGCCCGCTGCTGACGGTACACCGGCTGATTGCCTGTCATCCTTTCAGCCTGTATGGCCTGAGGAGGAGGAGGAGGAGGAGGAGGAGGAGGAGGAGGAGGATCCTGGCAGTGATCTTTGTAGTGAAGACAGCCATGTGTTGCGTACAGGTACCCTGGCACACATGGCTGACTTCATGTTAGGATGCCTTTCTCGTGACCCTCGCGTTGCACGCATTCTGGCCACGACGGATTACTGGGTGTACACACTGCTCGACCCACGCTATAAGGAGAACCTGCCCACTCTCATTCCCGAAGAGGAAAGGGGTTCGAGAGTGTTGCTATACCACAGGACCCTTGCGGACAAGCTGATGGTAAAATTCCCAGCCGACAGCGCTAGTGGCAGAAGGCGCAGTACCGAGGGCAAGGTAGCAGGGGAGGTGCGGAGATCGAGCAGCATGTACATCCCAGGCAGTGCAACAGTCTTTAAGGGCCTGGCCAGCTTTATGGCTCCCCAGCAAGACTGTGTCACCGCTCCCCAGTCACGGCTGAGTCGGCGGGAGCACTGTAAAAGGATGGTGAGGGAGTACGTAGCCGATCGCACGACCATCCTCGGTGACGCCTCTTCCCCCTACAACTACTGGGTGTCGAAGCTGGACACGTGGCCTGAACTAGCGCTGTATGCCCTGGAGGTGCTTGCTTGTCCTGCGGCTAGCGTCTTGTCGGAGAGGGTGTTTAGTGCGGCTGGGGGAATCATCACAGATAAGCGTAGCCGCCTGTCAACCGACAGTGCCGACAGGCTAACACTCATCAAGATGAACAAAGGCTGGATTTCGCCAGACTTCTGTTCTCCACCAGCGGACAGCAGCGATATGTAAGCAATACGTAGGCTGCACCCGCAGATGGAAGCTACGTTCTCTCTCACCATCCAAAACGGGGACATTTCTGCTTCATCAATCTGTGTCTAATATTCCTCCTCCTCCTCCTGCTCCTCCTCCTGAAACCTCACGTAATCACGCTGAACGGACAATTTTTCTTAGGGCCACAAGGCTCACTCAAATAATTTTTCTGAACAATTTTTATAAGTTTCAATGCGCTTAAAAGCGTTGGAACTTTAACTTGAACCAATTTTTCGTTACACTGGGCTGCCTCCAGGCCTAGTTACCACTTAAGCCACATTAACCAAAGCGATTCACCTGCCATCTTGGTTGGGCATGGCCAATTTTTACTGAGGTACATTAGTACTGTTGGTACACCAATTTTTTTGGGCCCTCACCTACAGTGTAATCATAGCAATTTGTATGTTCTTCGCCTGCACTCATCGTACAGAAAGGTGTGTGGGGTTGGCCTACACTTTAGCTATATAAATGTAACTTGGGCCTTGGCTATACTAAGGCTACTGAAATGGAACTAAGACTGCGCTCCCACTATACTGCTGCTTCAGAATTGTTACTGGGGCCTGTCTTGAGTGCTACTATTGCTGACATGGAACGAAGACTGCGCTCCCGCTATACTGCTGCTTCGGAATTGTTACTGGGGCCTGTCTTGAGTGCTACTATTGCTGACATGGAACGAAGACTGCGCTCCCGCTATACTGCTGCTTCGGAATTGTTACTGGGGCCTGTCTTGAGTGCTACTATTGCTGACATGGAACGAAGACTGCGCTCCCGCTATACTGCTGCTTCGGAATTGTTACTGGGGCCTGTCTTGAGTGCTACTATTGCTGACATGGAACGAAGACTGCGCTCCTCCTATAATGCTGCTACTGATATGTTAGTGGGGCCTGTCCTAATGCTACGGCTGAAATGTTACGAATTCTGGGCTCTGCCTATACCGCTGCTAATGGTATGTCTCTGGGGTGTGGAAACAGAGGCTTCCCAAAGACATGATGGCGGCGAGGCCATTTCCCACCAACGCGGTTACTGTTAAGGTGCATATAACCACGGACACGTGGAGAGGACACGTAGTGCCTCAAAAACATCCCCCTCCTCCTCCAACAGGGAAAACATTCTTGGCAAATGCCTTTGCATTGGTTCGTCTGGTGGCAGTCCAAGAATTTCACCTTTACCGACACAACAAGAGAGCCCCCACACCATCCCCCCGCCACGGCCCACTTAATCCTGGCCGCATTCCGAAAACCAACAAAATACAACCGTGCTACTAGGTCCGCAGTCACCACCACATTACCACCAACGCGGTTACTGTTAAGGTACATATTACCAGTCTGACTGGGGCATGCAGACACCTTGACAGAATGAATAGTGTGTGGCACATAGGTTCCGCATTGCTATGCCCACGTGTACAGCTCCTGATGGCGGTGGCACAGGATTATATTTCTCATTGCTTCTGTACAGCATTGTGGGCTATCGCCCCGCCCCTTTTAAAGAGGGTCGCTGCCTAGCCGTGCCAACCCTCTGCAGTGTGTGCCTGCGGTTCCTCCTCATGGCAGACGCACTTCTAAATAGACATGAGGGTGGTGTGGCATGAGGGCAGCTGAAGGCTGCGCAGGGACACTTTGGTGTGCGCTGTGGGGGGGAGGGGGGGCGGTTGGTCAGCATGTAACCCAGGAGAAGTGGCAGCGGAGTGTCATCCAGGCAGTGATTGTGCTTTGTTGTAGCTAGTGTGGTGCTTAGCAAAGGTATGCCATGCTAATGAGGGCTTTTCAGAAGTAAAAGTTGTTGGGAGGGGGGGGGGGGGGGTCCCACTCTTGCCGGTATTGTGGCTTAATAGTGGGACCTGGGAACTTGAGATGCAGCCCAACATGTAGCCCCTCGCCTGCCCTATCCGTTTCTGTGTCATTCCCATCACTTTCTTGAATTGCCCAGATTTTCACACATGAAAACCTTAGCGAGCATCGGCGAAATACAAAAATGCTCTGGTCGCCCATTGACTTCAATGGGGTTCGTTATTCGAAACGAACCCTCGAACATCGCGGGAAGTTCGTTTCGAATAACGAACACCCGAACATTTTGGTGTTCGCTCATCTCTAGTAACAATCTAATACAGCAGACTCAGACTATTCCGTGTGTTCCAGTGTCTAGCTTGAAAACTGGAATATTTGAGGAAATTCACATTAAAGGTACAGCAGAACAATAAAAAATGATCTGCTAATAAAGAAAGCTAAATGAAATATGTGATTTAGTGATTGTACATTCCCTTTAATGGCATCACTGAGGCACTTCATGAATTTTAGGGTAGTAAAGCAGACATATAGGTTTCGTATAAATTGTATGTATGTCGTTTTTGAATCGTGCCCAATATTACCTTTTGCTTTTTGTGAATGTAGGTTTCCAGTACAGAACCGCTGTATCGCTTCGGGTGACCGATAACACTAAGACGTTTCACAAATGTTTCTTTTAAGGTGCTCACTTCATAGACAAGTTTTTCATAGAACACCTTTACCTGTAAGAAAATAAAAGGGGAAACACACCTTCTATTTAGATCTGAAGAAAGGAAACAAGAATCAAAGATTATCCTTTTAGCTATAGATTTATTTAGTCTTCCAAAAATAATATGTATCCAACAAAATCAGAATGGAGATATTCGCCTTCACTCTATATGGCTGCATTTCTTACCCCTGAGTGCCATTATAATAAGCTCTGCTGGAATTTATATAAGTTACACTTTCCATTAGCCAGTGAACAAAGGAGAAATATATCCCACAAAATCAACAATAATGTAAATGGCTCATAAAAGTCCATATACAACACATATTACTGTTTTGATGAATGCAATCAGTGTCCACCATCCAAAATGATTAAAATAGCACCCAAAATAAAACAAATTGGAATAAAAATCCTAGTTAGTAAGTCTAATGCAGACAACACAACCTGGAAGTGTTGGCCTTGTATAGGCTTTAGGAAAAGAGTAGACAAGACATCTTCGGAATGACAACTCTCATGTAAAACGCTGAGGGTTTGAGAGGCATTAATACATAGAGTATTATTGTTCTAGAGCAGTGGTCCCCAACCTTTTTGGCACCAGGGACCGACTTCAAGCGAGACCATTTTTACAAGGCCCAGCAGGTGGGGCGGGACATGGGCGGGGTTTTGGTTATATAGGGCGGAGTTATGAAAGGGGTTGGAGTTTAGTGCATACTTATTTAATTATGACATTTAGAATGTCCTGGCAGTACACACATAGGGCAGTATAATATATCCCCCCCGCCTGGCAGCACACACATAGGGCAGTGGGGAGTATATAATCTATCTCCCTCCCCCCAGCACACACATAGGGCAGCATATAATTTACTTCCCCCCCCCTAGCACACACATAGGGCAGCATATAATTTACTCCCCCCCAGCACACACATAGGGCAGCATATGATTTACTTCCCCCCAGCACACACATAGGGCAGCATATCATTTTCGTCTCCCCCCAGCACACACATAGGGCAGCATATAATTTACTCCCCCCCCAGCACACACATAGGGCAGCATATAATTTATCTCCCCCTCCTCCCCCTCCTTACCGGCAGGATTACCTTGAAAACTGACCTAGGTCCTAACAGGTGTACAGGTGCGGCGGCTGCTGCTGCTTGCACACAGGTGGCTCTTCCTCCTACTCGCAGGACGCTCTGTTGTTTGGCGCCACAGTCCTCAGCGCTTCAAGAAGGCGCCTTGTGATTGCTTGCGGCGTGCTGCTTCCACACCAGCAAGGATCTTAGCTGGCATAGCAGGTTGTGTGGAAGCAGCCCCTTCAGCAGCGCTCTGCGCTCACACTAACCTGCTATGTGTGGAAGCGGCCCCTTCAGCAGCGCTCTGCGCTCACACTATAGCAGGTTAGTGTGAGAGCACAGAGCGCTGCTGAAGGGACCGCGGGATTGTTCCTTTTAGAACAAAAGTTCCCCGCAGTGCCGCGGACCGGCAGTAAACACCTAACGGCCCGGCCCCTGTCCGCAGACCGGTGGTTGGGGACCCCTGTTCTAGAGGATATCTGGGCTAACAGGATTGGTGTCTTATGTGTTCATTGAGTCTTTAATTTTAATAACCTGCTTTTTCTGACAAGTCTGCTTGTAGACCTACAAATTTAGAGCTCAGGAAGCATTCTCTGCAAATTCTGCTCTCTCTCTCTTCTCTTTCAGAGTTCTAGCACAGTGCTGTTACATTGGTGGCACACAGGGATGCACAATTCATATGGTGCAGCTGCCTTCCTCAGGGTAATAATTAGACATGAGCACTTAATGGACGCTTCCACTCATGCTTACCTCTGTGTATACCTGCTTTCTCAGACATGTGTATTTGTGTGCTTGCAGATTTAGTGTTCAGCAGGTATTCCCTGTTAATCATACTCTCTCCCCCTTTCTTTCAGTGCTTTAGCACAGTAATCCAAATCTGGTAGCATGGAGGCACATAAAATTTGTATGGTGCAACTGCCTTCCTTAGGGTAGAATCAGACATGAGCGCTTCTGTGTTCTGCCCAAATGTAAGTGATTTCCCTAAAGGGTGTACTGAGCTTGAAAGTGAAGTACCACAATGGCCACTCCAAACAGAGTTGAGCATGCTCCCTGGAAACTTTTTAGTGAGATGATGTCAGCACTATAAAAGAATTTTCTGCTGCAGAGACAGTGTTAGTAAGTGGAGGTTCTCCTAAGAGCTACTGCTGGAGAAGTCCAATAGCCTGCAGAGATGCTGCTGCTGCCAGAGAGGAAAAGGCAGCAAGAGCCTGAGCTTTTGTATGTGAGCGGCACTGTTCAAGTTGCTGCTGTATGGCCTGAGTGAATGCTGGGACCCAGGGAATAGAGCCATCTGGAGCAAAGAGAGAGTGTGGGACTGTGCAGCAGACAATGGACCAAAACCAAAGAGGACACCAAGGTGTTTGTTGTCAATGAGTTGTAAGTGAGTCTGGCCTCAGTAAAATTGGTACATGTGCCCATACCGCAAGGGATGATCTGTTAGTAGGCCTGCTATAAAATACAGACATTCACCTAAAAAAAATAAAGAACTTGTTTTACTGTGTTTTCCATTACCAATTGCATATTTTTATTTTATAATATTAATATTTATTTTTATGTAATTTTTTTCTTTTGGTTCTTTACATCTATTATTTCATATTCAAACTTTAAATCTGTAACTACCTTTTTTCACATTTTTGAACTGTACAGAGTTGTTATTACTTTCACTCGTCAATGTTACCTCTCTCCTTTTATAGGGCTATTGTGTAATGTATAGCATGTCCCCAGCAAAAACTATGGAAGAGGTCAGCTGACTGTGAAACACATATATGAGCTGCTTTTATAAATAAACAGAGAAATTTGACAATATGCTCAAAATAGGTGTAAAAAAAATATCATATCCAGGTCAAGCCTTATACCCAATTTATTTTAACCTTTCTAGTATCTATTATAGAATTAAGTTATGACTGTAACTTCACACAGCTTATTGCATATCATAGTGATGAAAAAAAACAGTTTCCAGCTGCACACTTGCACAAGAGCAGGGCTTCACAGTTCCAAAAAAAGTACATACATGGTGAAATCCCACTTCAGATATCCACCCAATATAAAAAAGCAATTAGCAGCATCTATTTGGGAGAGAAAGCGAATAACATCCTTTCGACCCTCAGACGAGTCTATGGTAATTGCAGGTAGTAAACGTAAAACTAAATGAACGCTAACTTGCTGTATTGTCAACTGGTACTTATTCAGGCAATAATCTAAGTAAACGGACTCTCACAAGGGGGCGCTATCTGTTTTAGTATATTCAAGATTATCCAGAACAAGTGCTCTCATCTGGTTTGGTTGTGCTAATAATGAGCACAACCATAACATCACATTGTGGTTGGTAATATAAACCTAGTGGTGGAGCTGCAAGTCTTGTTCTTGTCTTACTGGGGAAAGAATTTCCATTGGAACTTAGACTGGGACGGTACCATGAACAATAGAAAACATGACTAGTGTGTAGGCACTGCTCAGAAGACATTAGAGCATGTAATGTCAAGCTTCCTTCACAAAGAACAATCGTTATTCTCCAGCAGAGGTAACATACGCAATGTGTTTCGACTCCAGAATGGGATCTTCTTCAGGTATAAACTACCCTTACCAACTGGTCATGTTTTGTGTAGTTCATGGTAGAATAGTTGTTTTTATTCATACGTTTTGAAAGATGAATTGGAGCAAAGAAAACCATGATTGAAAGGCACATATGGCATATAAATTGGAAGAGAAACCCGATGTCCATGCTTCAAAAGTCCAATGTAATTGACTTAACATTGTCAGGGCTTTTAGGAAATGCAAATCTAGACATATACTGTATGTTTGCTATCTGCTTACATACCTCTTCCTTTAAGTGACCAATCTTTGATGTAACCATGAAGGATTGCTTAAGCAGAACATCATAGAACATGTGTGTGTTGAAACTTTCCATGTCTACTTGTTGCTCATAATCCCAAAATTCATCATCCGCAAGAAACTCTAAAGACAAATGTTTAAGCATATAGTTAGTGGTTTTGGCATTGCGGTGGTTATTACACTAATATAGAGCGCTACTCCCTAATCCAGTGTTTCACAACCGGGGTACCATGAGAGGCTTCCAGGGGTGCCGCGGCTCTGCAGCTAGTATTCTTGTATTCATTGTATTATGTCACCACCCACATATTCCGCCAGTTCTCTGGATGAAATACACCCCCCAGCCAATCAGAAGCTGGGGCCGTGTTTCATCCAGAAAGTCGGCGGCAACAGAGCCAGCGCGCGAGAACGGCGGCTGGAACGCTGCGCACACAGCTGTAGGGCACCGGCGACAGTGCTGGAGCACCGAGGTGAGTGGCTTTTTGCATGCCCTGGACTCCCGAGCTGCATGTAAAGTGGTGGTGGTGCCCTATTCAGCAATTCCAGCAACCTGATTGGTTGTTTGGTGAATCAGCCAACCCAAACAACCAATCAGGTTGCTGGAATTGCTGAATAGGGCAAAAGTCTTGTGGAAAGAGTTAATATGCGGAGGGGGGGTAATGGGTGGTGGCATGTAAGGTGGTGGTGATGGGTGCGTGGGGGGGTAATGGGCACATGTAAGGTGGTGGTGGTGTAATGGGAGCATGTAAGGTGATGGTTGTGGGGGAGTAATGAGCGGATGTAAGGTGGTGGTGATGGGTGCGTGGGGCGTAATGGGCGCATGTAAGGTGGTGATAGGTGCGTCGGGGGGGGGGGGGGGGGGTAATGGGTGCATGTAATGTGGTAGTGGTGGGTGAGTGGGGTGGGGTAATGAGCGCATGTAAGGTGGTAGTGATGGGTGCATGGGGGGTAATGGGCGCATGTAAGATGGTGGTGGATGCGTGGGGCGTAATGGGCGCATGTAAGGTGGTGGTAGGTGCGTGGGGGGGATATTGGGCACATGTAAAATGGTGGAGGAAGGGAGGGGAGTAAATGGGTGCATGTAAAATAGTGGAGGAAGAGAGGGGAGAGAATGCCTGCATGTAAAATGGTGGAGGGCGGGAATGGCGGCGGACACATATAAAATGGTGGAGGAAGGGAATGACCACATGTAAAATGGTGGAGGGAGAGAGGGGAGAAAATGACCACATGTAAAATGGTGGAGGGAGGGAGGGGAGAGAATGGCCGCATGTTAAATGGTGGAGGGAGGAAGGGGAGAGAATGGCCGCATGTAAAATGGTGGAGGGAGAGAGGGGAGAGAATGGCCACATGTAAAATGGTGGAGGGAGTGAGGGGAGAGAATGGCCGCATGTAAAATGGTGGAGGGAGGGGAGAGAATGGCCGCATGTAAAATGGTGGAGGGAGGGAGGGGAGAGAATGGCCACATGTAAAATGGTGGAGGGAGGGAGGGGAGAGAATGGCCGCATGTAAAATGGTGGGGGGAGGGAGGTGGGGGTAATGACCGCATGTAAAATTGTGGGGGGAGGCATATTGGCCTTTTACTCCCAACCTCTACATGAGCCAACCTAACAACCAATCACCGTGAATGCGTAAATCCAAACAACAAATCAGGTTGCGAATGGTGTGGAGGTGGGGAGTGAAAGGCAAATATGCGTGGGGGAGGGAATGGCTGCATGTAAAATGGTGGAGGGAGGGAATAGTTAGCAATGATCATTAAAGGGTTGTAAATGACTAGATTTTGTATATCGCCAGAGAGGCCCCCAACAACAGAGTGGCCAGTAATATACAGTAAGAATACCCTGCCAGACGTCTTCCGATATCGGAGCTGCACAGCCTTCGATCAGAATGTTTTTAATGTGAATGTGAATTCATTCACATATGTGACAAATCTGTGTGCGGCCATCTGATGCGGTTTCTGTGCCATGAATTGACACATCAATTCTTTCTTTCCAAAATGTGAATTTCAAAATCCATGGATGGAAAAATCCACAACACCTGGATTTTCATAGCATTCAATAAAATGCAAAAATGATGTGGATTTTGTAAGGAATTTGGGTACTGGATCCACGCCCAACTCTGTGGCAAAGTGAATCAATTTGAACAATGCATTATGTTGTGGATTTTACCTCTTCAAATCAGGGAGTGAAATTCGCACCAAAATCCAAGTTGAAACTTGTATGCTACATGTATAATGTAATGCAGATCCGCACCAAAATCCACAGCTTATTATCCACTGCAAATATATGCTATATATATAAAGACGAAAGCCCTCACTGACTGACTGACTGACTAACTCGCCACTAATTCTCCAACTTCCCGATGTCGTAGAAACATGATTCGATTATTCAATTCTAGTGCAAAAGAACTAGCGTCCAAATTTTATGTACGGAATCTAATTCTGTCCCTTCCCGATGTCATAAAAACTTGAAATTTGACAGGAGCATTGATTATGTCATAAATAGGAAAAATTAATGGGTCCCAACTTGATTATTCAATTCTAAGCGCAAAAGAATTAGCGTCCAAATTTTACATATGTAATTTAATTCTCTCACTTCCTGATGTCAAAGAAATTTGAAATTTGGCACGGGCATTGATTATGTCATAAATAGGAAAAGTTTATGGGTCCAAACTCGATTATTAAATTCTAAGTGCAAAAGAATTAGCGTCCAAATTTTACGTACGTAATCTAATTCTCTCACTTCCTGATGTCATTTTATATAAAGGAAACGTTGCATGGTTACCTCCCCATGGTGTTTCCTGGGTAACGCAAAGAACCATGCAAAATGGTTGACATATTTTTTTCCTCGGTATCTCTAAAGTAACCACGACTTCATAAGATTTTCCGTGTGAACACCAGATAAACACCAGTATCAAATTAACTCGGGCGAAGCCAGGTATATCAGCTAGTATGCTATATATGCACATATCCTAAGGGGTCAGTCCTCCGCCCATTCCATCTGTTGCACATACAGTCAGCAGACAGATGGGAATATTGCCTGTGTGAATAAGCCACACATGTATCATTATTTGTACATGACACTATATAATCTCTGAGACGCTTCTTACTCTGACATTTTTGTTTTTCTGCCTCATCCCACTTTTTATCCACCGGGCCTTTAATCCTGGTTTTAGGATGAAGCTTTTTGGTGCTCATTACTGTGGATCCTTTTGATGAATAGGAATCCAGGTTGAACTTCTGTTGGAGCTTTCTAAACTGAGGACAGCCTGCAATCTTCTGCGTCCAGCCCAAGTCCTGAAACCAAACCTGGAAGGCAAGAACGTGAACGGCAGCCGCATACTGTAGAAAGCAACCTGGTATTTAATTCCAAGACAATGAAAATCAACATTTTTGGAAACTAAAAGCATAAAATGAAAAACACACATAATAAAATGAGATTATTATAATTTATCTTAATTATATATGGATTAGAAATGACATAAATGTGATAGTCTAATTAAAATGCCCTTGACATCAATGTGTGTGATGGGTTGTGCTAAGCAGGGTGCTCAGCTATTGGTGGCATTCCCATAGAAATAGCTTTAAAAGGGCTTGTCCAAGATTTAAAAGAAGCTATATTGCTGATCACAGCATAAAATAGAGGAAAAAAACTAAACTGCCTTATGATGGTCTACACCAAGCTGGTCCCAGAAGGGCCAAGATTGGACAATCAGTCACTGGACTCAGCATAAGAAGCATGTGACTGCTGAGGCCAGTATTTAGCTGTGCGCTCATATGAATGATGAACAGCATGTAATCATTGTAGATACTTTATGGACCAGATTGGTTGGAACCATTTATAATTAGAGTAAAAGTTTTTTCCTCTATTATAAGAGAGGAGAGCACTACTTCGTTCCCCTCTGACTGATACAGCGGTTGCCAGCTGCTCAGTGCTAACCTCTGACCCCTTTGAATGCCAAAGACTGGATCTGCAAGAATAGAAGAATTCTGTGCCACAGCCTTATCCTCGTGGAAATGTTAGCGCTGCAGCGAGAAGCCTATGGAACTGTGGTGGAGTCACATTTCTGACCTCGGATTGGCCTAGGTCAGTTGTAGCAGCGACTCTTGCACAATGGAATTGTAAGTGAGGCCTGCCTTGACCCAGTTATTAGGTGTGCACACCATTAGGGACAAAATAGCCAGCAGGCCTGAGGCAACCAAGGATAGAGACATTCATAGGCAATAGTACGGTTGCTACTGAGTTTGTGCGGCACATTCAAGACTGGACTGTGATAGTTGCATTAACTAAAGCTGGACTTTATCAACATAGTTATTAGAAGTCAGCCTGTATTCCTGATTTGCTATTTTATGGGAAGAGAAGTGTTAACCCCTTTTCAAGATAAACAGTGTTTTAGGGCTTATTCACATGACTGTATATCAGCCACCGTTTTCACGGCCGTCCGATATACGCTACCATCTGATACACTGGATTCCAATGCATCAGATCACACAGGTATATTCCTGTGGTGTAAAAGCACCCGACCGGGCACTTTTACACCGGGCAGGAAAGATAGCCCTGGACTATCTTCCTGGTCGGACTGTAGCTCGCTGCCATAGACTCCTATGGGAACCAATGACAGCAGTCAGAGAAGGGAGGTGGGAGGGAGTTTAGCAGGGTGACTGCTAAACTCCCTCCCTCTTCTCTCCTCCCCTCCAGCTGTTTGCAATGGGAGGTGGTGGGACAGGGGCAGAGCTAAGCCCTCCCCTCCCATTGCTGGCTGCGGACAAGGTGTGGGCGGAAGCTTAGCTCTGTCCCCTTCCCACCCCTTTCCATTGCAAACAGCTGGAGAGGAGGAGAGAGGAGATGAGCTGGTGAGGGGGAGGGAAAGGGAAAGAGCTAAGCTGTCTCCCTCCACCCGACGGCATATACACCAAGCCCGTGTATCACATGATAGTATATATCGGCCGGCCGTGAAAATGATGGCTCATGTGAATAAGCTCTTATGTTGTGTGATTTATATTTCTTTTCTACAGGACTAATCCTTAGACGGTATTATCGATAACGTTCTGCCGGTATTATTCTGCATTGTGCATAACATATTAATAATCCTAGGATTTAGTCAGCTGTAGCTAGTGACAGACAAACCTATGGGGGAAGGGAATTGTTTGCTTGTTAATATACTATTATCTACTTACATTTATCTGTTCCTAAATAAAAATTAAAGTTTTTGTAACTTCTTCTGCTGCATCGCATCCTGAGTCTACGTCGTGATACCACCATCCATGATCTTTTTTATGTTTGGATCAGCTATTGCTTTTTTAAAGTCTTTTAACCCTTTCCAATCCACTGTCTGACGTCTGAAGACATTCTGATTGAAGGCTGTGCAGCTCTGATGTCGGAAGACGTCCGGCAGGGTATTCTTACTGTATATTAATGGCCGCTCTGTTGGAGGCCTCTCCAGCATGTCCCATATTGCTGTACTGGCTCTAGCCAGCAGATGGCACCATTGTATAATGGCAGAAAGAGAAAGCCCCCTAGGAAACCCTGAATCCAAAATTGAATTGCAAAAGGTTAAAGCTATTACTACATTTTCATTCACCTTTATGGTTATGGTTGATATAGAACTGTATTTTCACCTTTTTTTATACTCTTACTGTTTGGATGTGGTACAACTAAACCAAACTTAGATCACGTTAGAACCTTAAAGTGTGGCCACCTACCAATGCAGGTGCCTCTGTGACTGGACTGGTGGGTCCATTTAAAAAATGAGTATAGGTTATACTGTAACATTATCTGTTGCATTCCTTTTCAATATCGGAAAACCACTTTATAGTAATAATTTTAAAGAATCTTTTTAATAAGAAGTTTGAATGTAATAAGTTTACTTACAAGTAACAAAATGCAAGTGATGAGAATAATCATGAGTCCAATGATGATTCCAGCAATAGCTGGCCAGTCCGGTTTTAAAAGAAGCGTAGGTGTCTGTACGATTCCATTCCGTATGATGTGACGGGGTGCTGTGGGGAAGAATGGGCCTTCTTCATAGCATTGTCCTCCTACCAGCATTACCCTAATGTACTGGACGGCAAATAGAAACATGTAATACAGTATATAGACTTTGATGGCAAGTGTATTAGTAATACAATAACTAAAGGAGGAGTAATAGCTAATTCTTCTCCCTGCATAGAATACTTGATGTTTCCTACATTCTGACCCTGATATTTCTCATTGACTGACAGGTAAGGAGAAAGGGATATAATAGATCCTTGAGCGCTACCTGGTGGTATATTAAGATTATGATTTTATTTGAAATTTGAAAGATAAAACTTAATCGTGTTTTCAAAAATTCCTAATTGCCCTGCATTGTATACAAACACCAAATGCCCACTTAATTAGATACACTCATCTGGTAGTGCATAGAACCTACTTTGGCCTTCAGAACTGCAGTACTTTACAATGGTCTCCATCCACAGCTCTCGGAGGATGCAGGGTGCACCAAGAAAGAATTCACCATACCATTGCTGCACCTCCGCCAGTCTGAAATGTTCACACTTGACAGGAAGCATTCATCGATTCAAGCTGCTCGCACCAAATTATGACCCTTGCACCATCATGGTGCAAAATCTGGATTAATCTGGCCAGTTGATGTTTTTTTTACTGCTCATTGACCCACTTTTTGCTCTTTTCCCACACTGGAGTCTTGACTTTCTGTTTCTCTTAGTAACCATACTGGAACTGGTCATCTGCTGTTATAGCCATCCACGCTCAGGAACGATAGGTTGTGCATTTGAACACATAATTTAGAGCACAAGCATTGTATTTGCCTGCAATTTGAACTGCCTGTTCATTAGAACAATTCTTGACATCCTCCTCTGACCCCTTTTTGCGACAAGTTGTTCATGGTCACAGGATTCCCTTTCACTAGATGTTTTTTCTCAGTCACACTGTTCTTCGCATACGCTCCACATCTTTACACAAGAACACCTTTCAAGGTTGGTTGTGAAATTCTGGCCCTGGCTAGTCTAGTACCAATGACCAGGCTATGTTAGAAGTCATTCAGATCACTTGATTTTCCCATTCTAATGTGGATATGTGGTTTCACACTGCGATGAAACCTCAAAAAACTTGATTTTACACTTCACTCCGGGTAATAGGTTTATACAGGGAAACTCCAATCATTAATGGACAGGTGTCTCTATCTCTAATAAAGTTGTCATACCAAAATATACATATGTATAGAATTGGTATATATATATATATATATATATATATATATAACATATGGAAAATGATATGAACTTACCGTCTTCTTATACTGGTTATCGCTCTGTTTCATGACATAGACCCCTGGTTCCCTAAACTGGAACAGCAGTGAGAACTGAAGCTTTGAGGACAGCCAGATTTCCTCTGCTAGTGTCCGGAAGGCTCCCCAGTCAAACTCAGGGTTAGTGTTATACAAGTTGTTCCTGGAACCAAGCACACAATAAAGTAAGCTGTAGTACTTGGGAAACCAGAGCACTTTAACCCCTTGAGTGGCGGATTTCCTACCACCGTCGTGCCCACCAGGGCAGGTTTTTTTAAATGGTCTAATCATTGAATTTCAACTAATTTTGCAGTTGCGTCTCAAGAGCCATAACTTTTTCCTTTTTCCATTGACATGGCCATATAAGGGCTTGTTTTTTGCGGGAGAAGTTGTGATTTTTTAAACAGGGGGGAGGAAAAAAGAAATGGGGAAAAAAGAAAAAAAGGGGCCATGTCATTAAGGGGTTAAATAATGTATTAACTTCCTTCTCTGGGTCATTACGACGCATGGATACCACATGTGTGATTTGATTTTTGATTTTTTGCAAAGTAAAGGGAGATAAGTGTTTTTATTTTTATTTTTTTATAATTTTTTAACTTTTTTTTTTGTCCCTTTAGGGGACTTCCACAGGGACCCATCAGGACCCCCTGATCACATTCCGGGGGTCCGATGGTGACAGCCCTTTACATGCTGCGGTGACAGCCCTTTACATGCTGCAGTCACATAGACTGCAGCATGTAAAGGGTTAACACAGCAGAGCTCGGAGGTTTTCTCTGATCTCTGCTGTAAGAGCAGGTACCTAGCTGTCCTCTCACAGCCAAGCACCAAGCTCTCCCTGCCACAGAGACCATCGGCTTGCTTCTGACAAGCCGATGGTCTCTATGGCAACCTGTAAAAAAAGCAGGAGATTGCCGGCAGATCGGCAATATCTTCTGCTGGTTTTTCAAAGCCCTTGCTTTGTTCTCTGTGGGTCTGTGCAGGCAGAGCACAATGTCACAGCTTGTGGCATTGTGCTCTGCAGCTCCCATAGTGATACATAGCCCGGAAATCTTCCGGGCTATGTCGCTATGAGCAGTGGAGCTCGTCCGGAAATTTTCCGGGCGTGCCACTCAAGGGGTTAAAGGGGCTTTCCTATGACTTAAAACTGCCTCACAACCACTCTGTCCTTCCCGGTTGTTGCTGACGAGCACATGTGACTGCTGCAGCCAATTACTGGCCACAGCAGTGACCTTCTATGGCCAATGATTGGTTGCATCAATCACATGTCCTGGTCAGCCACAACCAGAAAGGTCAAAGTGGCTGTGAGGCAATTTTAAGTAATGGCAAAACCTCTTTAAGGCCAGTGGTGCAGATCGCACACTGATAATGTACAGAATAGAGATGAGCGAACGTACTCGGTAAGGGCGATTTCGCAATCGAGCACCGCGATTTTCGAGTACTTCACTACTCGGGTGAAAAGTACTCGCTCCCCGCTGCAACCCCCCGCTCACCCACAGCGCACCCGAGTACTTTTCACTCGAGTAGTGAAGTACTCGAAAATTGCGGTGCTCGATTGCGAAATCGCCCTTACCGAGTACGTTCGCTCATCTCTAGTACAGAACAATACATGTAGATGAGATTCTCAAACCCCCACCCAGGCAAAGAGGAAAAATCAGAAAGGGGTTAATGTCAGGTTTCACATTTTGTTCAAAAATGTTGTGGAATTCCACAGTGGATTTCAACTTTTACAATGCAAAGGGTGAATCTGTGGCAAGATCTGCATGTAATTGTATCCAGGCTACTGCAACGCTCTGTAAACTAATCACACTGGACTCCAGACTGATACATTGTAGCGAACTAAGGGCTTATTTATACTTCTATACGTCAATTGCGCCGGGTACAACTCACATTAGAGAACACACGTCTGTGCGCTTTACAAGCGGTAGGGACAGTGAACATTATCCTACTCTAGTCCGTGATATGGGTGAAAATATGACATGCTACAGATTTTTTTGCATGGATTCCGTGAAAAAATTTGCATGTCTGAAAAGGCCAATTGAAGTCAATGGGCCACAAACATGGACTGTACAAGGACTATAAAAAAACAAAGTGTGATTAAGCCCTAAGGGCAAATTCACAAGGGGTGGATTTGCTGCGGAATATCTGCAGTGGACACTCTGCAGCAGATCCACAGCTGAAAGTCTGTATCAAAACCTGCACCACTTGGTGCAGATTTTGATGCGCTTTTTAACACAGATTTGGGTACAGAATTCACCCCTTCATTAGAAGAGGTGCAGTCTGTTGGGTATCCGCTGCTACAATTGACATGCTACAGAATTAAATTCCTCATTGCATGTCGATTTCCGCAGCATGTGGGCGAGATTGTGACAATCTCACCCACTTTGCTGCTACTGTGAGTGCTCAGGATTGTCCGCGTGGAGAGGCTGCATGAAAAATCTGTAGTGTTGTATACTGTAGACTTGATACAATTGCATCCACTTCTAAGATGAGAGCCTAGCTATATATACCGTAGGGATTCGCAGCCTCTGAATGCAATGTATATGATAAATATGAATACTTACACATCATACACGGGGTAGCTGTGTTTAGATGCTATGAACATGATAACGTCGTTAACATTTATGCACATGGTGGGGTTCAAGATTCCAGAGATCCTGCTCGATCTGTATGATCTGTTCTCTACTGCAGAGGAAAGAAATGAAATATACTGTAAAGATACATAATAATTATTTGATGACACAATGTAAAGCCATCTACTGTATGTCTATATATTTCTGCTATGTATGTATGTTTTACAAGCTAAGAGTAATAATGTTTCCATTCACTGAAAGTAAGCAGTGTTACATATGACTGCACTCTGATTTATTGGAATGGAATGTAGCAGGAACACATTGCAACACCTCCTATGATAAAGTATATTACCTTTTAATAAATTTATGGCGCCGTGCCTGGTAAACGATGAAGTAAATAAAAAAGTCAGCCCCCCACTGATCTGATTGCCAATCCAAGAAATAGGCCATCAATACTGTAGGCCAGGATATTTTAATCTTGGCATTTTATTCCCGATCCACAGGGGAGGGGATAACTTGTTGATTGGTGGGGGCCTGACTGTTGGGAACCCCACCAATCCTGAGATATCATCTCTGGAGTATCTGAAGTTCTGACAGCGTTGGTCGCACATGCATGTCATCACTCCATTCAGTATAATGGGGCCGGCAGAGCTTGCTGTGCGCTTGAATACGACTGTCTCCGGCAGTTTACATTGAAGTGAATGAAGAGGTGCGCGGCTGCCACTATTAAAACTCGGGGACTCACCACGCACAATATCTTGGCATCGATGGGGGTCCCAGCGGGTGGTCAAGGAATAACTTGCCAAGATGGGAATACCCCTTTAAACCTGAGAATTTGAATCTGAGATATCAGGTGTATAATCTCTATGACAAAGAATTGACATGATCCTGACGTGTCTGTGGATTAAAGGGGTAGACTGGGCTTTTTAAACTGTAGTTGATGGATGGGGGCTCGCTACATAAGACCCCTGTCCATCAGCTAAGAGTCTAGCCCATTGTCAGTGCAGCGGGCATGACATCGTCATCAGTGGTCACTGCAGGAAGCGGGAGCACCAGCTTCACTTCCAGTGAAATCAATGGGAGTGCCGCACTTCTTCTACACTGGCTCCTCTCATGGTCAGGAGAAGATGTGTCGTTCTCACCGTGGGAGAAGCAGGAAGTGTAAGAGCAGCGCAGTGCTCCCATTGATTTTACTGGGAATGAAACCAGCGCCAGTGGGCCAAAAGATCAGCTGATGGATGGGGGTCCCGAATGATGGACCCCCATGCGTCAACTACTGATGGCCTATCTAGAAGATAAGTCATCAGTTACAAAAACAGGAATACCCTTTGGGGCTGTTGTGTATTCTTACCTGAGAAGTTGGAAAGTGATAGATCATCGGCACCACTCAGCAGATGCCTTATTTCTTTTGGGTTTGGATTGTAAACTCCCAGAAATCCTTCTTCTGTTAAGAAATTAACACAGAGTAAGTTATATAGCATAATTGTACTAACTAATTGCAATGAAAAAAGTGCTCTTTAATTAACTCTTTCATGGATGCTTTGGGCCTTCGTGCCTAGAGGAAAATGTCAACTTTTGAATTGTTGCATTACAAAGATCAATTGGGATATTTAAAATTGGTGTATAATGAGAAGGAGCGATGTACACTTTTCTGGGAAGGGGGATTTTTTAAAACTTTATTATCTTTTTTCTCAATTAAGGTTTTATTTTTTTAATTTTACTGGATCTATTAATTAATTATTATTATTTTTTTGCCACGGGTGCATATGGACCCAGGGAGGGCATTATCTATGTGTTCCCTGCTGTCCCTATATATAAATCACTGGGTAACAGTCCATTAGATCACTGTCACTGTGCAAAAAGAGGGCGCATACGGAAACGTTTCTGAATGCCCCAAAGCCCTGTCTGCAGTGGGAATCCCTGTGATGTCATTACTGATATCACAGGATTCCCTAGCAAGCACCCAAATGTGGAAGCAGCTCTTCTGCATTCTTAAGCACAATGCTCAATACACTCACTAATGTCGTATTCTGTGTTAGAGGTTTTTGTTATTTGATTATTTCAGTTCCCTATCACACTACATGATTGGGCTTGTCATTGTGACAGGTCAATTCTGCCGATAGATCGATCCACCTATGAACTTGCACATTATTGTACATTGAATTGCGTGATGAATAAGGATACTACTCACCAGTACATCTGACTACATACATAGAATGAGTGCTGGTCGGATATGAGGAGCAGATTAATTTCTCCACACTGCCGTCAATGACAATAACCTCTTCTATCCTCCCGTCTTCTGTACTCATAGACACCTGAAAGGCGATGCAAGACTATGATGTGCTACATTAGTTGTGTTGTCACCATGCATACAATAGTCTCTGGGTCTAACGTAATCTTAGTTACAGGCTTTTTGGTTGTCTGATTTCCTGTGTAGTTATATTTATATTTTAGGAGGAGATATGAAGGAAATGAGCCCTGTGTGGCCAAGAGTGTTAAGGCAGCAGAATGCAGTCCTAAGCTCTCACTCATGACTTGAAGGTTGCGGGTTTAATCCCCAATTGGTTGAGGTAGCCGGCTCAAGCTTGACTCAGCCTTCCATCCTTCCAAGGTCAGTAAAATGAGTAGCCAGGAGTAAAGATAACTGGGGAAAGGAATGGCAAACCAACCCTCAAAAACAGTCTGCCAAGAAAACGTCATGATGTGACATTACCCGCGGAGTCAGTAATGACTTGGTGACTGCACTAGGGGACTTTACCTTTACCGATAAAGGATTTCAACTCACAAGTTGATTGGCAGAATTACTGAATAAAGTAAATAGTGCTCCTTAATGTATTTTAAAGTGGATCTGTCAAGTGTACTGCCCCAGGGGTACAGTTTATTACTGTTTAATGTTGTTTTCTTTCAGTGTGACTGTCTCTTTAAGATGGAGCTGAGCAGGAAGGAACAGGGAGTGTAGAATGTAGAGTGGTCAGCTATGCTGTGGAAAGTAAAGAGTCTCTCGTGCTTTGTGCTACAGGGCTATAGCTATTGTCCTACGGACAGATTTCTTCTGGTAAGAAGATAAAAGCAAGGATGTAACTATAGAGGATGCATGGGATGCGGTTGCACTCGGGCCCAGGAGCCTTGGGGGGCCCATAAGGCCTCTCTTCTCCATATAGGGAGCCCAGTACTATGAATAAAGCATTATAGTTGGGGGCCCCATTCCAGGTTTTGCATTGGGACCCAAGAGCTTCAAGTTACGCCTCTGGATAAAAGAGTACTGATTAGTGAAGTCAGTGTCAAGCGGTTCCTCTACTCCCTCCGAGGGTCATCCTCAGTCCTCCGTGTGTAGGGTGAATACAAGTACCCCATGCTGATAGGCCTAAAGACTATTTTAGTGAAGCTACCATCACCTAATGTTGATTCTGATTGACCGGGACAGGACTCTATAACAACCTCTCAAATGGTCACTTAGATTCTGTTGATAGACTGATATATTCCAGGTTACCAGATTAGAAGTTATTGTATTCCTGTTCTACAAAACCTGTTGTTTATCCAGCTATGACTACTTCTGATGGCTACGTAAGCTACCCCTGGATTACCCCTGTGGGGGTCACTATTATTGCAGGCCTCGGTGATTAACGAAAACCTACTTGAAGGCCCAGCCCTCAAGTGGCCCGAATTAAGTCATGAATCGCTGATGTCCCATCTGCCAAACCATGATGAAAAGGGGACCATAACCTCACTTATGGAGCTCAGTCTGGGGCGCCGTGCTCCAGAGCGCGATCAGCACCTTGCCCATCAGGCTGTCACCAACTTGGAAAACCATGAAAGCTTCCTACCTGCTGCCTATAGTGTCTTACACCATATAAGGACAGCATATAAAAGATACAGGTGCATACTCCAATTAGCTGAAATACCACGAACATATTGTACTATTTAGTGATCAAGAGCCAAGTATGAGCCTCACATAGGGCAATGACAGATCTGCATTGCACTAGATTATGTAAAACTACAAAATGTCGAATTCATCACTGTTTCTCATGACATTTGCAATAGAATATACCTTTCCTCCTGCTGGGTCACTAGAAAGCAGCTGAGGAGTGTCTTCCACACAATGGATCTGTAGTAAGTATTTTTGATTTCTTCTACATTCAGCATTGCAGATAATATCAAGATCTTCAGTCTGACAAATGCAAAGTCCTAGAAAATTGTCGTAACCTTGATAATGTTCAGGTCGAGCACAAACCTGGATAAGAGAGAAGATATACAGTGTACAGGAAAATAACCGACAATTGTAGCAAAAAATATCATTTCTATCTGTTGAAGTCTGCATCGGAAGTTCCTTTCAGAGTGTCCGGCACTGATCTGGCACAGAATCCCTACAAAACTATAGCAATGTGAATTCACCCAAATACCGCAACAAGCTGTGGCGGAAAAGGATTACCTGGTTAGAACAGTAGTCCTCCCACTCCTGCTTGGTTAGGCACTTTCCTTCATGGTTGCGTGTGGATCCATCTCTACAGATATCATACACAATCTGCACACAGGTAGCCCCATCGTCTGCCAGATGATAGCGAGGAGCACAGGGACACCTTCCATCACTAGGCTGAAGAAGAATACATTCATTATAATGATCTTTATTTCTATTCTGCAGCGCTTTACAAGTCAGAGGGAACGCGAGCAGAGGTGTTTAAATTGCTCTGCACAAATGTTCTATGTCTAAGAAAGTAATAAATGTGTTCGGTCATAAAATGGTGCAATGACTGTGGTATGATGACTTCTGTGAAATTAGGTTTATGACGTGGTGCCTTCTGTGTACTAAGGATGCAGCTCCTACCGAGCGTGGGAGGTCAGTCCTACTTATGAGGATTATCATGTAATGCTTATGCTGCATCTGGCAGCGGGAGATTAAGGAGGTAAACAAGTGGCTCCAGAGTTGGTGTAGGAAGGAAGGGTTTGGGTTCCTGGAGAACTGGGCTGACTTTGCTGTTGGCTACAGGCTCTACTGTAGGGACGGGCTGCATGTCCTAGGAGAGGGTACAGCTGTGCTGGCGGAGAAGATGGCTAGAAGGAGTGTTTAAACTAGGGAGATAGGGGGAAGACAGTGTAGACAGTGACCTGGGACTAAGTCATGGAAATAGGGGTCGAGAGGTTGGAGGGGTTAAAACAGTTAGAACTGTTAGAACAGTTCATAGGGATACACGTAATAACCAAAACCTTATAAACTGTATGGTAACTAATGCTAGAAGTCTGACCAATAAAGTTGATGAACTGGAAGTAATAATGTCTGAGGAAAACTACAACATAGTGGGAATAACGGAGACCTGGTTGGATGAAAGTTGTGACTGAGCGGTGAACTTACAGGGTTACAGTCTGTTCAGAAGGGATCGTAAAAAACAGAAAGGGTGGGGGGCTTGTCTTTATGTAAAATCCTGTTTAAAGCCCACATTACGGAAAGATATATGGGACGGAGATGAATATGTACAGTCTACAGGGGTAGAAATACATGGAGGCAAAAACAATAAAATCCTCATAGGGGTTTTTTATAGATGACCAAATATAACAGAAACTACCCAAAATCTATTACTAAAGCAAATAGATGAAGTGGCAAATCACAATGAGGTAATTATGGGAAACTTTAACTATCCATATATAAATTGGGAAGCTGAAACCTGCGTCTCTTATACAGTTAACAAGGTTCTGTCAATAACTAAAGATAATTGCCTCACTCAACTTCTGCAGGATCCAACCAGAGGGTCGACCATTTTGGACTTAATATTAACCAGCAGACCTGACAGAATAACAGGGGTGTAGGTTGGGAGGCATCTAGGAAATAGTGACCATAATATAATACATTTTCACTTGTCCTTCAAGAAAGAGTTTTTTAGGGGAGCTACAAAAATACTAAACTTTAGGAAGGCAAAGTTCGATCAACTCAGAGATGCCCTAAACTATACTGACTGGGACAATGTCTTCAGAAATAAGAAGGAAGAAATAGAAATAGGAAGAAACCAATGTGGCTCAATAAAGATGTAAATGGGATAATAAACAACAAAAAGAAAGCGTTAAAATTACTAAAACAAGAAGGCTGTGAAAAAGCACTAAAAACCTATGAAAAAAAATAAATTATGTAGATAAGAGATAAAATCAGTAAAGATGGAGACAGAGAGACTCATTGTCAAAGAGTCTCATTATCACTAAACTGGTCTTTAATAATATAAATAGTAAAAACATTAATACTGAAAGTGTTGACCTTTCAATAATGCTCGGTTACACACACACAGAAGGGTGTCATGGGAATGCCTCCACAACGTTGTCACACTTCTGCGGCCTGCCTAGTCACCAGATTTATTGCCAATAGAACATGTATGGTACCTTCTGGGACACCAATTTCGACAACCTATGAGTTTGCAGGATCTAGAGACTCAGTTACGGCAAATGTGGAGTGATATGCTGCAGGATACCATACAGCTCTTGTATACCTCCATTCCTGCCTGTATCACATCTTGCATCCAATCTACAGGTAGTACAACAGGGTACATGAGCCTCCATGCCTGACAATATCACATCTTAAATCCAAGCTAGAGGCGGTACAACAGGGTACTAGAGCCTCCATGCCCATCTGTATCACATCTTGTATCCAAGCTAGAGGCGGTACAACAAGGTACTAGAGCCTCCATGCCTGCCCCTATCACATCTTGTATCCAAGCAAGAGGCCGTACAACAGGGTATTAGAGCCTCCATGCCCACCTGTATCACATGTTGCATCCAAGCTAGAGGCAGCCTGACAGGGTGCTAGAGCCTCCATGCCTGCCCATATCACATCTTGTATTCAAGCTAGAGGCAGTACAACAGAGTACACAAGTCTCCATGCCCACCCTATCACATCTTGTATTCAAGCTAAAGGTGGTACAACAGAATATACGAGTTTCCATGCCTGCCCATATCACATCTTGTATCCCAACTAGACATGGTACAACAGGGTATATGAGCCTCCATGCCTGACAATATAACATCTTGTATCCAAGCTAGCGGCGGTACAACAGGTACAAGAGTCTCCATGCATGCCTGTATCACATGTTGCATCCAAGCTAGAGGTAGTACAACAGGGTACTAGAGCCTCCATTCCCACCCGTATTGCATCTTGTATCCAAGCTAGAGACAGTAAAAGAGGGTACTAGAGCCTCCATGCCCGCCCATATCATCTCTTTTATCCAAGCTAGAGGCAGTACAACAGGGTACTAGAGCCTTCATGCCCGATGTATCACATCTTGTATATAAGCCAGAGGCGGTACAACAGGGTACTAGAGCCTCCATGCCCTTCCGTATTACATCTTGTATCCAAGCTAGAGGCAGTACAACAAGGTAGTAGAGCCTCGATGCCCGCACGTATCAGATCTTGTATCCAAGCTAGAGGCGGTACAACAGGGTGTTAGAGCCTCAATGCCCGCCTGTATCACATCTTGTATCCAAGCTAGAGGCGGTATAACGGTACTAGAGCCTCCATCCCCGCCTGTATCACATCTTGTATCCAAGCTAGAGGCGGTATAACAGGGTATTAGAGCCTCCATGCCTGCCTGTATCACATCTTGTATCCAAGCTAGAGGCGGTATAACAGGGTATTAGAGCCTCCATGCCCGCCTGTATCACATCTTGTATCCAAGCTAGAGGCGGTATAACAGGGTATTAGAGCCTCCATGCCCGCCTGTATCACATCTTGTATCCAAGCTAGAGGCGGTATAACAGGGCACTAGAGCCTCCATGCCTGCCTGTATCACATCTTGTATCCAAGCTAGAGGCGGTATAACAGGGCACTAGAGCCTCCCATCAAGGGTCTGTTTTCTACAATAAATTATCCTTTTGCTCTGACATTGTAATCACTTATCCAGATAAAGCATAGGTCGAGCAGCACAACCAGTATCCAAAAAATACGTGTTCCTAGCTGACACTAATCATGACGTAATGGTCTCAGAGGAGGAGTGTCCCTCACACCCCGCTCTCCGCCTTGAGCAGTAATGATTGCTTTTTCGGCGCCGATACACCTGATAGTAACATGTGAGTAGTTTTATTGTCGCTTATATAAATGTGTGTATTTGTGAATTTTGACAGAGCTTGAAAACGGCGATTGCATTCGCCGAAACGCGTCGCTCTTATCTATGTGAATAAATTGCTATTTATCTTTGATCCCGACGAGCGCAAAAGCAGCCTTTTTTCTTATACGAATCCGTATCCAAAAAAGTTTAGCTTTATTGATCCATAAAAAGCAGAGCAGCAACGTTTCAACTCCTTCTGGAGTCTTTGTCAATCTGGAGGAATTTTGCAGTCCTAGGAGTCAGGACTTTTTGAGCTCTGCACATACCAGCTCCACACCTTAGGGTGAAGTCACACGAACGTATATCGGCTCGGTTTTCACGCCGAGCCGATATACGTTGTCCTCGTGTGCAGGGGGGGGGGAGGATGGAAGAGCCAGGAGCAGGAACTGAGCTCCCGCCCCCTCTCTGCCTCCTCTCCGCCCCTCTGCACTATTTGCAATGGGGAGAGGTGGGACGGGGTGGGGCTAATTTGCGGAACTTAGCCCCGCCCCACCCCACCTCTTCCCATTGCAAATAGTGCAGAGGGGCGGAGAGGAGGCGGAGAGGGGGGCGGGAGCTCAGTTCCTGCTCCTGGCTCTTCCATCCTCCCCCTCCCTGCACACGAGGACAACGTATATCGGCTCGGCGTAAAAACCGAGCCGATATACGTTCGTGTGACTTCACCCTCAAACCTATTGGTGTATTCCAGAGGAGTGCTGCTGCATCCACATTTTATTGTAATCACTTATATCAATGTTACAATCATACATAGGTGTGTGAATTTTTCTATGATATTGTGTAGTGGTGTGAGACCGGATAATGAAAACAAGATGATGCCTCAAAATAAGTAATTGGTTCCTGCCGATTCAAGAAAAATGTTCGTACTGATGCCAAGAGTTATTTTGCAACAATTATGTTCACAAACCCTCCTATGGAGGAACAATCAGTGTTTTTGATGTATCCATTATAAGAAAGGACCAGGTTTCTGAAGATGCTTTAAGATGCAGGTGACATGAGCGTGCAAGTGATTGAATATAGGGAGTGAAGGAAAGATCGGAGTGAAGTATGACCCTCAGGGTGACTACCCACTACAGTTGCTTTTCACTGTGAAATTCGCAGCGTTTTTTTCTCCAGGGGTCTATGGGACTTGTAATGTTAAAATCACGATTTCGCGGTAAATTGCGATTTTGCCGCAATGCGGTTTTAACATTTGAAAGTCCTATAGACACCTGGAAAAAAAGAAAAAACAGCAGCAAATTCGCAAACGCTAGTGGGTAGCCACCCTCAAACAGCGGGTGCGCTGCCTACATTCATATTACCGCAGAATTGTTATGTGGGGATTTCAACATCTATCATAATGAGGACGGCATCTATAGTATATATATATATATATATATATATATATATATATATATATATATAACATGTATGTTATAAAAATGGTGGCATTTCTTTTTTTTCTCACCTGATATACCCTTCCCTCTCCACGGCATATACACGTGGTTTGACCTTCATCAGGCTGTATGGCTTCAGATCCACAAGGAAAACAGGACTTTTGGCCTGACATGTGATTAAAGAAATCCATGGGACATTTTAAGCACTGGGATGTAGGCTCCAGATCTGTTCCTGACCTGAAATATCCTGTAATCAAGGAATAATTAGTTTTAGACTCATGGAACAATAATTTCTCATGTTTAGGACTTATGGGTAAAGGATATTTTCACAGGGCATCCTGTTTGGGTTGCAACCACTTTTCACAGCAAGTTACAGATATAGCAAAATTTAACCTAACACTGCTTACTTGCTGCATCAACTTATCTTATCTCAACAAAACAAAAAAAAACAATTAAAAAGCTGAGAAAAAGTGCTCTACTATAGTTTATTTAACATGTTAGGTGTCAAGTTAAACTTTGCTACATCCGTAGTGCAGCAGCCATTACGGTGTTTTAGGCACGGCACCGAGGTTTCCGTTATAAATAGGCATCATGACACCAGACCATGAAACAGAGTGTAAAGCTGTCCTACATCTGATGGGGACCGAGACAGTTATTCAGACTACATACTGGAGGGCCATATGGTGGCGCACACAGTCCCTGCAGCTACACATTACGGAGCGACAAGGAGCTTCATATGGCACCTTAGTAAAGCCTCCAGCACACAGCTCTGGAAACTGGGCACCTCTTCAATGCTAGGCTTGGATTAATGGATCAGACATAGCCAATCAACAAGTAACCCTATTAAAAGGGTTGTAAAAGAATTGCAAATCATACCTATCCGTAGGACAGGTAATAACATTCTTATTAGTGGAGATCTCATTGCTGAGACCCCTACAATCCCAAGTAGGGGGGTCTAGTGTTCCTCGTCCTCCTCACTTATGGGCAGCCCTACTGAAATGAATGGAGCACCAACTATGCATGCAAAGTTAGACTTCTATTCACTGCGGGTGGGAAAAGCATCTCCGCAGTCATAAGGAGAAAGGGACACGGGACTCCTGTTCTCAGGATCAGGGGGGGGGGGGGGGGGGTTAGTGGAAATACCCCGACCAATCAGCAGGTTACAGGAATAAAGGACATGTACCGTGTTTCCCCGAAAATAAGACAGTGTCTTATATTAATTTTTGCTCAAAAAGAGTTTACATATATAGCTGCCTGGACACTATTTAAATTGCCTTTTTTTTAATTAACTGTAAGCAGCACTTAATTTTGGAGTAGGGCTTATATTTCAAGCATCCTCAAAAATCCTTAAAAAACCATTTTGCATCCGCAAAAATCCTGGAAAATTATGCTATGTCTTATTTTCAGTGTACGTCTTATTTTCAGGGAAACAGGGTAGTACCGCACTGAACTGTAGAGAGGCGCTACCAGATAGGCACTTCAGTAATACAAGGTTATACCAGTGAAATGTCCATGCTGATTGGCTGGATTTTCCGGCAAGGTATGAGCCACAGATTTGTACTATCCTTGACATCAAACGGTGAATCTGGTTATAATGGTCAAGGAAAGACCAAAGGATGGTGAAAATATTGTATCCTGAGGCCAATGTAATATAAAGGATCAATGTCAATGAAGTAATAAATAATAGCAGCCATCTAACACCGGCTCTGATACAGTAAGCAGTGCTGTTACTTACCTGGCGGACACGTCACTTGGCTTTCAGTGGCTTTGGCACAATTTCCGCCATATTCACAGCTCACATTCTGTTGAAGAGACCTTAAATGGCCAATTTTGCAAGATAATATCACATAAACAGACAGGAACCAAAGCAGCCGAGTCATTTTGAGCAGCTGGAGAAAAATAACACAATATAAGCTCTGCGGTGCGACGCTTGGCCTGAATAATTCATGGAGAATGAAAGGTGAAGCAGACCTTTACAATATTGATGAAGGAAGTGGAGAAGGAAACTTTCAGCACCAAGTGTAACCTGCAGAGGGGCATGTGTGAAAAATGAGGAGCAGAAAAGTAAGGAAAATGTACATTTCTAGGTTACTCTTATATTGGATATTTCATATAACAGGCATTTACGGATGGAGCAGAGCTGATCGATTGGTTAACTGTTTCCTTACACCGTGTGAACTCACTGCGGTTAAAAACCACATCATTCTTGAATGTACGTAGCAACTTCTTCCACTCCAACCCCTCCGCCTTTTCTAGGGACTTTTGAGGTGTAACATCAGTTTTTTTTGTGGCGCAAGTCAAAACTAAATGTGTCTAAATTTATTTGTGTGAAACAAGCGCAACTTAGGCCTCATGTCCACAGGCGGATCGGATTCCGGAAGCAGGGGCCCGCAGTGCAATGCGACCCTGCCCGCGGCTGAGGACACTGCGGTTACCTGTCCGGCTCTTCTGCATGCTGTCCCGGTCTTCTATTTGCGGGTCTGCTGATGCACTGGCCGGCGCTCCGGAGCGCATGCGCAGTGCTGTTTTTTTCTTGTACTCCTGCTTTCCTGTGGCCGTCCTTGCGGGATCTGCACTGAAATGGAGCATGCTGCGATTGTTTTTCCAGACCGAAAGGTCCGCAAATCAAATCTACATACTTTATTTCATTTACGGACACCCATGTATCCCTATGGGTGGCTTGATTTGCGGGTGACCTGTGCAGATTCTGGAAATCAGATCCGCCTGTGGACATTGGGCCATACTCGCAACACCAGTAATACCCTGTTTCCCTGAAAATAAGACATACCCTGAAAATAAGACATAGCATGATTTTCCAGAGTTTTTGACGATGCAAAATGATTTTTCAGGCTTTTTGAGGATGCTTGAAATATAAGCCCTACTCCAAAATTAAGCCCTGCTAACAGTTAATTAAAAAAGTCAATTTAAATAGTGTCCAGGCAGCTATACATGTAAAAAAGTTAAACCTTTTTGAACAAAATTAACATAAGACACTGTCTTATTTTCGGGGAAACGCAGTAAATGTGCCCCAGTAAATTTACATGCAGTCGTATAGGAAACCATTGATAATGTATAATATAAACCTATATTGGGCCCCATGATAAACTAAGCTCTACTGTACTATAGACCTCAATTTCTGTAAAAGTTTACAGAAGTGATAATGAGGGGATATGTAATAACTAGAGATGAGCGAACACCAAAATGTTCGGGTGTTCGTTATTCGGAACGAACTTCCCGCGATGCTCGAGGGTTCGTTTCGAACAACGAACCCCATTGAAGTCAATGGGCGACCAGAGCATTTTTGTATTTCGCCGATGCTCGCTAAGGTTTTCATGTGTGAAGATCTGGGCAATTCAAGAAAGTGATGGGAATGACACAGTGACGGATAGGGCAGGCGAGGGGCTACATGGTGGGCTGCATCTCAAGTTCACAGGTCCCACTATTAAGCCACAATAGCGGCAAGAGTGCCCCCCCCCCCCCCACTGTCAGCATAAAGATCGTTCTCCTCTGCCACAGCTGTAACAGCTGTAGCAGAGAAGAACGATGTTTGCCCATTGAATTCAATGGAGCGGCAATACAGCAGGTTCCACTGAATGCAATGGGCTGCCCGCGATCGCAGGATGAATGGTCGGAAAGGGGTTAAATATATAACCCCTTTCCTGCAATTCATCCAGAAATGTGTTACACTAAAAATATATACCGGCGTATAAGGCGACGGGGCGTATAAGACGACCCCCCAACTGTCACCTTATACGCCGGTAATACAGTGGAGCAAAGAATAAAAAGCATTACTTACGTTTTTAGATGATCTGCGGCGCTCCTGCAGGCTGTCACTCCCTCCTAATCCACGGCAGACAAGCTTTCTCTATGAAAGGCTTTAAATCCCTGCCTCCAGAAAGACACGTGCCTTCAGCCAATCACAGCCAATGACAATAATGTCATTGTATGGCTGTGATTGGCTGTGTTTCTGGAGGCGGGGATTTCAAGCCTTTCGTGCAGAAAGGAATACTTTGCCGTGGATTAGGAGGGAGCGACAGCCTGCAGGAGCGCCGCAGATCATCTAAAAACGTAAGTAATGCTTTTTATTCTTTGCTCCACTGTATTGCCGGCGTATAAGGTGACAGTTGGGGGGTCGTCTTATACGCCCGGTCGCCTTATACGCCGGTATATATTTTTAGTGTAACACATTTCTGGATGAATTGCAGGAAAGGGGTTATATATTTAACCCCTTTCCAACCATTCATCCTGCGATCGCCAGCAGCCCATTGCATTCAGTGGAACATGCTGTATTGCCGCTCCATTGAATTCAATGGGCAAACATCGTTCTTCTCTGCTACAGCTGTTACAGCTGTGCCAGAGAAGAAGGATTTGTCTTCTATATGTTCTCAATGGGGTCAGCGCTGCTGCCGCTGGCCCCATTGAGCGCATATAGAATGCATCCATTGCGAACCGCGGGAGGGGCAGACTTTTATATCAGGCGGACACCTTATCTCCCCAGCCACTCACAGCAGGGGGGTGGTATAGGGCTTAAACGTTGCAGGGGGAAGTCGTAATGCCTTCCCTGTCTTTATATTGGCCAAAAAAAAGCGCTAACGTCTCAGGGAAGAAAGTTAAAGTAACCCGGACACCGCATGGTGTTCGTTACGGATAACGAACATACCGAACACCCTAATATTCGCACGAATATCAAGCTCGGAAGAACACGTTCGCTCATCTCTAGTAATAACCCCTTAAGGATCAAGCGCTGTAAATATGCGGCGCTTGGCCCTGGTCGATAGCAAAAATATGGTGCGGCATTAAAGCTCCTGCTAATGCAATGTAGCAGGAGCAAATCATTTTTGACTGCTAGTCACAGCCGAGGACCCTGAGGAGAAGGCAGAAGCAGTTATTCATTGTGGATTCCTCATGCATGTCAGTGAAGTGGAACTTTTTGAATATTCTTGATACCTCAAAGATGTTTTTATGAACTTTTTGCCCTGTTATGTATTGAACCAATAACGTGTAAACCTGTACATAACTTCATTGTGTTGTGTTTGTACTATGGTAATCGGGAATAGCTACTGATTTATATCTATTGTAATAGGAAAGTATGAACATTAGCTATCATTATGTTACCCCGTCTTGCTGATGAAGTTTTTTGGGTATACTGTGGATAGGGGATAACTTTATAATTTGGCACAACCCATTTAAGATAGATCCTTCATTGATTGAAAAATCTGCCCTGGTCATGTAATGGTCTCACATACGTCAGAGCTCTGACAACTGTACTGTACTATACCTGCCATACATCTGTGAGAGCAGGACACATCTTCAAGTTCTGTGGCAAACAATGAAAGTTTAGACTTAAAGGAGATGTCTCGAGGAAGCAGTGATTTTTTTTTTTTGCCCAGTCCCCCTAATTAGACATACATTACTAATTAACCCTGTAAATGACTTTCCTAGCTGGTTTGTACTTACCGTTCCAGCGTTTCAGCAACTTATAAAAGTTTCCCCAAGATGGCCGCCGGCTCTTTCCCCGTCGCTCGCTGCAGCCCGACGTGCGCGCTCCCGAGACGCTGCCAGCTGTGTCTCCATGGCAACCGGACGCCCCGCAGCCGCCGACCAGACGCCCCGCAGCCGCCGACCAGACGCCTCGCAGCCGCCGACCAGACGCCCCGCAGCCGCCGACCAGTCACCCACCGCCAGGCAGCAGGTAACCGGCGCTAGCCCCCGGCTCCCCAGCGCTACGCTCCCGGCTCCCCAGCGCTAGACCCTCAGCCCAGGTGAAGGCCCGGAGCCCAGCGCTAGGTTCCGGAGCCCAGCGCTAGGTTCCGGAGCCCAGCGCTAGGTTCCGGAGCCCAGGTGAAGGCCCCGGAGCCCAGCGCTCGGCTCCGGGGCCTTCACCTGTCAGTGAACATCACCCCCGACCCATCACTTACCCCCCCGGCCTAGCGACAGCCCCCCCATCGCAGCGGCAGCCCCCCCCCCCGGCCTAGCGACAGCCCCCCCCGGCCTAGCGACAGCCCCCCCATCGCAGCGGCAGCCCCCCCGGCCTAGCGACAGCCCCCCCATCGCAGCGGCAGCCCCCCCCGGCCTAGCGATAGCCCCCCCATCGCAGCGGCAGCCCCCCCATCGCAGCGACAGCGACGACAGCCCCCCCCGGCGCAGCGGCAGCCCCCCCGGCCCATCACTTACCTGGACGGCAGGACAGCTGGGCGGCTTCTCCGGACAGCTGGGCGGCTCTGCACCTTCCTCTAACAGAGGATGGTACAGAATGGCCGCTCCAGCGCGCTCCCGAGCAGTGACAGCTCATCTGCGCATGCGCAGAAGAGCTGTAGCGGGGAGCACACTGAAGCGGCTCGTGCTGAAAGGAGAAGACCGGACTGCGCAAGCGCGTCTAAAAAAGCAAGCTGCCAGCGAATTTAGACGGAACCATGGAGACGAGGACGCTAGCAACGGAGCAGGTAAGTGGAATAACTTCTGTATGGCTCATATTTAATGCACGATGTATATTACAAAGTGCATTAATATGGCCATACGGAAGTGTATAACCCCACTTGGTTTCGCGAGACCACCCCTTTAATGACAGCAAGCAGAGATCTTGAAAACCACAAAAAATTGACCCTCGGAGTATATTACAAAATTGTATAACTTTTTTTTAGAGATCTTAAATGCCTCTAAAATACAGCGGTTTGGACATACAACGAGAATGAATGTCTGCTGCAGTTCACGATTATTCCACTTGGTGGCAATACTCTACTGACAGTTTATCTCCTATCGACAGGATGATTCAAAAGTCAGGGCCAGCTGGAATATCTTCTGAACAAAAGATACAAGAAGGAGACTTTGTAGAACACTTTGATAAGTTGGGTAAATCTTTTTTGCACTATGGTAGCCATCTTGGTTTCACCCCAAGAAACTGCGATGCAAATCAGGTCATGGGATACATCATTTTAGGGTAGAATTTCATAAAAAAATGATAGCTCATTTTTTCAGTCCTGACTCTAAGCTGTTTATTTTCTATGTGTCGGTTCAGACCCTCAGGTACTGCGCCTTGGCCCAGTGCAGCATCAGCAGACACACAACCTGGACTAACTGTGTATGTAACGGCCTGGGGACCCTGCAGCAAAGCTGGCAACCCATTTGAAGAGGTCAAGCGTGGCAGCACAGATGCATAAACGAGGTCCAGGCTATTAGCCAGGACAGGTAGCAGACAAAGCTGAGGTCAGGGAGTAAGGAAGGAGGCTTTCTAATAACTGGCAGGATGAGACGAAATTGCTTAGGCACCCACCCTAGGGAAGGGAGTGCAGGAACCTGATTGGAAGGGGATGAGTAATGGGATTGCACACTGGCTCTTTAAGAAGCTGGGCAGGAGCATGCAGAAGCCTGGGAGCAAATTACAGCAATGCCCGACCCCAGCCCCAGCAGCAGGTGAGTGAGGTGAGCAGCGCTGGCGTGCTGTGACACATATGCATAAGGAAGGGTTTTGTTTATCCTTAAAGGGGTTGTCCCGCGCCGAAACGGGTTTGTTTTTTTTTCAACCCCCCCCCCCCCCCGTTCGGCGCGAGACAACCCCGATGCAGGGGTTAAAAAAGAACACCGGAGAGTGCTTACCTGAATCCCCGCGCTCCGGTGACTTCTTACCTGCTGAAGATGGCCGCCGGGATCTTCTCTCTCGGTGGACCGCAGGGCTTCTGTGCGGTCCATTGCCGATTCCAGCCTCCTGATTGCTTAGACGCTGAAAATTAGACGGCTCCATGGAAACGAGGACGCTAGCAACGGAGCAGGTAAGTGAAAAATTTCTTAGAACTTCTGTATGGCTCATAATTAATGCACAATGTACATTACAAAGTGCATTATTATGGCCATACAGAAGTGTATAGACCCACTTGCTTTCGCGGGACAACCCCTTTAAGGTGCGCACCTAAAAGTTGTGAGGAGACTCATAAGGCCATGCATGCTCTTCTGGGAAATTTATGCAAATGTTAAGATAGGAAAATGCCTCTACAGCACCACCTATTGGAAGGCAGCATTCCTGCAAGTCAATGTCAGGCCTTGTAACAATGACTGGGAATATAAGCCAAAGCTACAGTCTTGGCCAAAAGGAAAAGATAAACTGTACACAGACAACCATTTCAAGGTATTTGCCCCTCATCGCTGTGCAGTAAGTTGCTGGCTGGCTTGGTGTATTCTTTTAATGGTATCCTTTAATATGCCTGAAACTTTATTTCATTTATCATTACTTTTGTTGTGTATTTTTTAGCCCCCTTATGGGACTTGAACCAGTAATGCCGGGCTCACAGGACCATATCTCCCAATGTGTAGTGCCGTGATGGCGAACCTATGACACGTGTGTCAGCACTGACACGCGTAGCCATAGTCACTGACACGTGGCCGCTCACCCCATTAGTGAATACTGGCAGGGGCCATGGCTCCCCTGCTGGTATTCACTAACCAGCACAACTAGCAGCGCTGATCCCGGCGCACACTGATGTTAGTGTGTAGCCGGGATCCTCTTCCCCCCCTTCCCTGACATCTCCTACCTGTTGGTTCCGCTAGAGCGTCCGGGGGAGGAGGCGTCAGGCAGCACACTGACATCACAGTGTGCACTAGAAATCATCTCTGCTAGCAGTCCGCTGGGCACAGGAGGAGCGGAGCTTCCAGGAGTTAAATACGTGAGTCTCAGGGGGCGCTGTCACTGCTGGGGGCCGCTGTGGGGGTCAGTCACTGCTGGGGGCCGCTGTGGGGGTCAGTCACTGCTGTGGGGGTCAGTCACTGCTGGGGGGCCGCTGTGGGGGTCAGTCATTGCTGGGGGGGCCGCTGTGGGGGTCAGTCATTGCTGGGGGGGCCGCTGTGGGGGTCAGTCATTGCTGGGGGGGCCGCTGTGGGGGTCAGTCATTGCTGGGGGGGGCCGCTGTGGGGGTCAGTCACTGCTGGGGGGGGGGGGCGCTGTGTGGGTCAGTCACTGCTGGGGGGGGGGGGCGCTGTGTGGGTCAGTCACTGCTGGGGGGGGCGCTGTGTGGGTCAGTCACTGCTGGGGGGGGCCGCTGTGTGGGTCAGTCACTGCTGGGGGGGGGGGGCCGCTGTGTGGGTCAGTCACTGCTGGGGGGGGGGGGGCCGCTGTGTGGGTCAGTCACTGCTGAGGGGGGGGCCGCTGTGTGGGTCAGTCACTGCTGGGGGGGGGGGGCCGCTGTGTGGGTCAGTCACTGCTGGGGGGGGGGCGCTGTGTGGGTCAGTCACTGCTGGGGGGGGGGGCGCTGTGTGGGTCAGTCACTGCTGGGGGGGGGGGCGCTGTGTGGGTCAGTCACTGCTGGGGGGGGGGGGGGCGCTGTGTGGGTCAGTCACTGCTGGGGGGGGCCGCTGTGTGGGTCAGTCACTGCTGGGGGGGGCCGCTGTGTGGGTCAGTCACTGCTGGGGGGGGGCCGCTGTGTGGGTCAGTCACTGCTGGGGGGGGGCGCTGTGTGGGTCAGTCACTGCTGGGGGGGGGCGCTGTCGCTGCTGGGGGGGCACTGTCGCTGCTAGGGGGTGCTGTCACTGCTGGGGGCCGCTGTGGGGATCAGTTACTGCTGGGAGGGGGGGGGGGGTGTAGGGCTCAGTTACTGCTATGGGGCTACTGTGGGGCTCAGTTACTGCTGGGGGGGGGGCCGCTGTGTGGGTCAGTCACTGCTGGGGGGGCGCTGTGTGGGTCAGTCACTGCTGGGGGGGGGCGCTGTGTGGGTCAGTCACTGCTGGGGGGGGGGGCGCTGTGTGGGTCAGTCACTGCTGGGGGGGGCGCTGTGTGGGTCAGTCACTGCTGGGGGGGCGCTGTGTGGGTCAGTCACTGCTGGGGGGGGGGCCGCTGTGTGGGTCAGTCACTGCTGAGGGGGGGGGCCGCTGTGTGGGTCAGTCACTGCTGGGGGGGGGGCCGCTGTGTGGGTCAGTCACTGCTGGGGGGGGGCCGCTGTGTGGGTCAGTCACTGCTGGGGGGGGCCGCTGTGTGGGTCAGTCACTGCTGGGGGGGGCCGCTGTGTGGGTCAGTCACTGCTGGGGGGGGGGCCGCTCTGTGGGTCAGTCACTGCTGGGGGGGGGGGCCGCTGTGTGGGTCAGTCACTGCTGGGGGGGGGGGCCGCTGTGTGGGTCAGTCACTGCTGGGGGGGGGGGGCCGCTGTGTGGGTCAGTCACTGCTGGGGGGGGGCCGCTGTGTGGGTCAGTCACTGCTGGGGGGGGGCCGCTGTGTGGGTCAGTCACTGCTGGGGGGGGGGCCGCTGTGTGGGTCAGTCACTGCTGGGGGGGGGGCCGCTGTGTGGGTCAGTCACTGCTGGGGGGGGGGGCCGCTGTGTGGGTCAGTCACTGCTGGGGGGGGGGCCGCTGTGTGGGTCAGTCACTGCTGGGGGGGGGGGCCGCTGTGTGGGTCAGTCACTGCTGGGGGGGGGGGCCGCTGTGTGGGTCAGTCACTGCTGGGGGGGGGGGCCGCTGTGTGGGTCAGTCACTGCTGGGGGGGGGGGGGGCGCTGTGTGGGTCAGTCACTGCTGGGGGGGGGGCCGCTGTGTGGGTCAGTCACTGCTGGGGGGGGGGGGGGCGCTGTCGCTGCTGGGGGGCGCTGTCGCTGCTAGGGGGTGCTGTCACTGCTGGGGGCCGCTGTGGGGATCAGTTACTGCTGGGAGGGGGGGGTGTAGGGCTCAGTTACTGCTATGGGGCTACTGTGGGGCTCAGTTACTGCTTTGGGCCTGCTGGGGGGGCGCTGTGGGGGTCAGTCATTGCTGTGGGGCCGCTGTGGGGGTCAGTCACTGCTAGGTGCACGCTGTGGGGATCAGACACTGCTGGGGGCCGCTGTCACTGCTGGGAGCTGCTGTGGGGGGCCGCTGTCACTGCTGGGGGCTGCTGTGGGGGCCGCTGTCACTGCTGGGGGCTCATCATTACTAAGAAAAGTGAGGGGGAGGCAGCGAGAGGCGAGGGGCTGTGCTATGGGTGCTTTGGGTTTATTAAATACAGTTATACATTACAATTATACATTTGTTATTTAAACTATAAATATCGCGAAATTATGTTTTTTTTCTTGAAGTGACACACCATTTTGGCGAATTTTAACACGTGAAGCTCAAAAGGTTGCCCATCACTGGTGTAGTGTGTAGCATGGAGCCCCCTTCACACTAACCCCATGTACATCTCATGTTTATTTACATAAGATTGCGTTAAAAGGTTAAAGGGGTTTTCCAGGGAGAATACTACCTATGAGCTACTCTCAGGATAGGTCTTTAATAGTTGATCGGTCGGGGTCCGCCGCTTGGGTTTCCGACCGATCAGCTGATTGTGCGCCCACTGACAGCACCACAAATACACAGAGATCGGAGCGTAAGTCTCCACGCCGACCTCTTTGTAGTGGCCGGCGCTTGTAACTGCAGGCACAGCTCGCATTGATTTAAATGAGAGCTGTATTTGCATTTACAAGCGCCCGCCACTTCACAAAGGGCGGAGCAGACACTTCCGTTTCGATCTCTGTGTATTTGTGGCTCTGTCTGTGGGCGCACAGTCAGCTGATCGGTCGGAAATCCGAGCGACGGACCCCCGCCGATCAACTATTGATGACCTATCCTGATAGTAGCTCATTGGTAGTATTCTCCCTGGAAAACCCCCTTAAATGCAGACCTAGTTGGCTGAACTATAGATCCATACGGCATCACTGTCTCACTGTTGGCGATGACCTCTGGCACCTCTGATTTTCCTGTTGACAAAAGTCCAGAAGCCCCTTTGGCAGGTTTTTCACGTAGTCCAAGGCCCTCACAAGTGAATGGGTTTGTGATGCATTGCTCTGCACAGTGGGTGGATTGGAGCAGCATTATTCAGAGATCACCATAAAGGAGCTGTGGACGTCGGCTAGCTCTGAGGCGCCTTCATTCTGAGAGTTTCTTCAAATGGCTTGACTTTGTTCCATTATGCGACCGTGATAATCACAGCCGCATAATGGGACAAAACAAAACCATTGATTTCAATGGTATTGTTGCCTGTTAATAGTTTGGATGACTAGCCCTATCTTTCTTGCACGTAGTCAATACTAAATGAGGGAAAGATGGGACAGGACTAGAGATGAGCGAGTATACTCGCTAAGGCACATTACTCGAGCGAGTAGTGCCTTAGCCGAGTATCTCCCCGCTCGTCTCTAAAGATTCGGGGCCGGCGCGGGTGACAGGTGAGATGCGGCGGGGAGCAGGGGGGAGCGGGGGGAAGAGAGGGAGAGAGAGATCTCCCCCGCCGGCCCCCGAATCTTTAGAGACGAGCGGGGAGATACTCGGCTAAGGCACTACTCGCTCGAGTAATGTGCCTTAGCGAGTATACTCGCTCATCTCTAGACAAGACGCATAATCCTGCTGTACTTTCAAACTTGTGTGCTATAGCACAAACTTTGAAATGTCCAAGAAGAAGGAGAAAAAAAAAGGTTGATGTGCAACTACACTATGTGAAGAAGCCCTGAGGATGAGAGGGGAAATCTGTGGTCAGACTCCCAATGATTAGGTTACTGGTGGTATGCCTTCACCTCTAATGGTGGGATAACCCTTTTTAGACGTGCACCCTCTTAAGCCGAATATCCCATGTCAGTGCCATTAGTTCTCTCCTGCTGCTCCTACTGTTGAACTTGTTATACTGCACAAACAGACTAAAGCCCCATTTGCACGCAAAGATGATCACTCAAAATTTGTTCAAAAGATGGGGAGAATGACAGTTTGAGCGATCATTTTGCATAAGCTGCTAATAGGCACTAATACCTATTAACAGCTTATTACCTTCATTTGCATGGAAATGGGCTTTCGGGCGTTGTATGCAAAGAACAGCAGGTGGTCTGTTCTCTGCATACAGCTACTTTGTTCTGATGAGGGGCTGAAAGCTGAATACAATGTAATCAGCCTTCCCTGTGGAGTACACAGCATGCGGTCCCTGCTATTAGCTCTCTAGCCAAACAGTGGATTTTATGCTCCAGTAAAAATCATCGATCACCCTAAGAGTGAAAGATGGGAGCATTTACACACAACGATTAACGCTCAAACAATGGCTTTTGAGCAATCTGTGAATGCCATGCAATGTCTTTTAAGGTCCCACTGAAAACAACGGGTGAGGCGTCATGCATGGAACGCCCAAAGGTATAACATTCAGCGATTTTTGTATTTATTTATTTATTTGATTATTTATTTTTTTAAATTTTTTTAATGACTAGGCTACAAAAATGCATGGGTATTCTGATTTGGCTTATATCAGTAGTTATGGGCTGGTAAAAGGTCAGATTTTGACTTGTAGGGTAGCCACCTTATAATAGGCGGTGTTGTGGAGGCATTATTACATTACAGACATTGATATATTGTTATTACGGACATTGATATATTAAGATGTGTCCCTATGTAGGACGTAGTGGGTATACGTGGGGCCTGGATAATGAAGTGGTAGCGGCTGGAGGAGTACTGTACCAGGCTTCCCCGTTTGGAATAATCAGGACAGGTCTATGACCTAGTGGTTGAAACAGGCCTACGGCCATAAAAGCGAAGCCACTCTGTGAACTGATTAATCTTTGGGGAATCCCTGTTTTTGTAGTACTTCCGTAGTAGAGCCACCAACATCTATGTCTTCCAAATGGATCTTGTCAACAGGAAGGATGTCAGTTCTGTATGTTGAATGCAGAGATCACCAGGCCAAGATTGCTTGTAAAGCTGCCACATAGAACGAGTAAAGAGAAACTCTCTTTGGACTCTTTCGGTATCAACACAGCCTGCCTTTGAATTAAGAGTGAGTGAGACCCTATTGCCTACATGCATCGAGAGACCACAATTTGTTTGCAACGTTGGATCATGTGTGATACCTCCGGGGATTCAGATGAAAGTTAATTTAATTGTTATAATAAACCATTTGCAATACATTGCTTGGAACACTCGTCATGTATCGGCTCAAGCCTTTTATCATTGATGATGCAAGGCTGCGCCCAAGCTTATTACCATTGGCAGAGCAGTGAGTTTGGGTTCCAGAGCCCATTCCATGGGTGGTGGATGTTCCTTCAGTGATGCTGGCGGTACTCACCGGAGCATGTGTAAAAGCCAAAGCTATGGTAAGACCTCTATACTCCGAACCTGTAGAGGACCTTAACACCATCCAGGGTACTCTTCTTTCATGTACACACGTATTCTATTTTCACTTACATCCCTAGTCATGTTGCAAGGCTTATTAAAAGGTTGAATATAGACCCATAAGGTAGCTACCGTTCCAATATGTTTTGCTGTGAAGAAATTATTTCATTGCTCATATAAGACACTCTACAACAGTGTTTCCCATCTCCAGTCCTCAGGGACCCCCAACAGGTCATGTTTTCAGGATATCCTATGGTAAGAACACCTGTGGCAATGTCTGAGGCACCGACAATAATTACATCACCTGTGCAATACTGAGGAAATCCTAAAAACCTGACCTGTTGGGGTGCCTTGAGGACTGCAGTTGGGAAATACTGGTCTACACCCTTGTGGTGCTTTCTCCTCTGCTGCTCTCCAAGAGGAGAGACACTACAATGGCTCCCCCCCCCAATCCCTACTGATTGAATACATCCCTGTTGAATACACTTTTGGCATTGTCTCAAACTGTATGAAAGACTGCCAAAAAAACTGCTACTTAATTCCAAAAAATACCTGAGAGTGAGATGACTCTAATAAGATATGCTTCTATAACTTAGCTATAGAAGAGACTCTTAGTTGATTATTTCCGTTTTCTAGTCCTTATAATGGGTATGTTCACACATGACAGATTTGCTATGGGTTTTCTGTAGTGGAAAAATCCATTCCAAGTCAGGGGATAAAATCTGAGGCGAATCTGCACCAATTGGTACAGATTTGCCCCTGGATACTTTCCTGTTGCAGAAAACGTGTAGTATATCAATCACAAGTGAACACACTCCTTGGTAGATTATTACATTTTCTGGATTATCAATTGCCAGATTAAATGAAATTCAGTGTTTATACTTCGGATCTTGCCACACGCTGGATGGCTCTCTTACAGAATATTGCGTGCACTTTCATGTTTCACATTCACAAATCTTGTGGTTTTAGACACAGAAGCTGCTTTATTCATCATTTCTTAAAGAAAACTGCTGTAACAAAGTATTCAGTTGTTCTTGGATAATTGCTAATTTGGAAATAAGACATGTAATACTCCTTGCCAAAAGACATGTGATCCCGCAGGTTATACTACTGTTTGACTACAAAAAAAAAGATTAATGTCTAAATAATGCAAAAAAAATCCATTCTGGGACCTGACTTATTAACGAAAAACATTCTTAAATTAACGCCCGGTGAACTTTCTACCATGACCTCAACAATCCTCTGCTGTTTAAAAGTGTATCCACTAGATGCTGTATGAAGCAAAGATGTTGCTTCATGGAATAACCCCTTCGAATATTAAAGGAGGATTCCAAGAATCATCATTTAAGTCAATCGGTGAGGGGGTCTCACCCTTGGCACCTCTACCAATCCTGAAAACAGGAGTACCGTGTCCCATTTTCTCCTCACTGAACCCCCGGCAGTGAGGAGAAGCTTGAATGCAGTAGCAAATAAGAATACATGTTACTGCTCCATTCATTTCAGTGGTACTGCAAATAGCACTGGACTATCTCTGGCAGTTGCAAAGAGTTGAATGGAACAGCAGTGTTCATGCTCAGTCGCTGCTTTCTTCGCGTTTGTCCTCACTACAATGTGCAGTACATGCTTCTTATATTGTCATCTACTTTCTCTAGAATCCCTGCTTGTGGAGATGCCAGTTTAGAGCTCATTGGGCATTCCCTGAAAAGCTTGCTCTATTTTCCTGCACAAAAACCTCTAGCATGAATGTTTATGTCTTCTAGCATGACTGTTCATGCTGTGATTTCTGTGAAAAAATGCAGCTTGCAAATCTCCTCAGATATATATTGTAGACATGCAGTATACAGAAGGGCCTGTATAAGGCTGCAGACAGGCCTTGTGGTATGAAAAGAAAGGGTTAAGACCTATGGGTGTGATAGGAACTAATACATAAAAGGAGCAGATCCAGCTTAGCAATGACAGCTTTGCAGAGCTGAACAGGCTGTAAGCCTGAGGTCCAGTGCGGACCAGTTCTGGGACCGTCACGCTAGTCTAGAAAGAGGAGGATGCCCTGGGCAGAGTTAGTGATGGAGACACTGTGGGTTTGTGTACCCTAGACTGTATTATATGTTTAAGTTGCTGTGCTGATAAATGCTGGCAGGCACCAGAGTTTTAAAGAAATCGCTGCTTTGGAGCATTGTAGACGTGTGGTGTCCATTCCAGCTGAAAGGCAAAGGACAACGATCCACAGGGGAGTAAACCCCCTTGCCACTATATATGTTTTTTCCCTTGTGTGTTCATCATATACACTGGGAAAACTCACAACGTACACACTACACTTGTCCATAGACTACCACTGCAAAATGGTGTCCGAAAGGGTGTCCTTTTGGCATCTGTCTTGCTGGTATACATCATTATACAGCCAAAAAAAAAGATATGACAGTCAAGTATACTATACTATTCCTATTCCATATAGCAATATCCTATAAAAAATGTATACAAGTATTGGATCCCATATGCATCCTGAGATATCTGCAATGCCATCTCTGTGGTGGCAGCAGTAGAGGACATAAAGCATAGGGAATTAGGTTGACCTGCCATTTGTGGCTGCCTTGGACTCCCGACATGTAAAACTTGGAGTCTGGGCACATGACTACCAGCAGGGACAGGCAGGCAAGGAAGGTGGTAGCCACTGCTGAGCATGTAAATGCCTCCACTGAGTACAGAGTGGAGGATCCCATCTCCTTGCCCTGCGGGCAAGGCACATTCTCTCCCAACATTGGTGGTGGATCCTTTCAGGTCACTACGGTCAAAGTAGTTGGAGTCCTCATTGGGATTCAGAGGGGAACTCTGATTGCGTAGCTCTGCCAGCTGCTTGGGGAAGCTCCAGTGATGCAGTTGGCCAGTTACTGTATATAGACTGCCCATATGTGGCCAACTGGATCCCTGGAGCTTCTGGCAGCAAGTGGCAGCTCTGGCTTATATGAGTCAATACTGGAGCCGCCCCTAGGTAGGATGAGGCAGTAATGGCAGCAGCAGGGAGCACTGCCTATTACTACACAGGAGCAGGGTGCCCAGGTAAAGATACCTCAAGCAGTGTCCAAAACTGACACCTCTGTAGTGAGAGGGGAATGTGGCTGCATGAGGGATGTAATGAATTCCGTTCTATGCTTATGCAGGGAAATATATTGAGGCCTAAAGCCAGATGTATAAGTCAAAAGTATTATAAAAGGGTGTAAGGCTGGGGTGTGGGGCACCTTGCCAAATTAAGGAATGGGCCTTTGGCGAGTCCTTCACTGGGTCCTTATTCTTCCTGTTTCTCTCGGCAGTTTCTGTACCAGTTTGGCTGGAGGAGTGATCTGGCTCTTGGCTGGTTCTGGGGTGACCCAAGGCTGGGCCCACTCCTACTCGGACTGCCCATATACTCAAAAGAAATCACAACTACCACCTTTTTGGTGCAGAATAATCTTGTCCATGCCAAATGCTGTGGCTCAAAACATCTTTATTCACAGCAAAGCTTGAAGTGCAACTCAGTGGTGATGGTAGGCACAGGTGGTTTGTAAGAATATTGTGTAGTTGAGCCTTGAGGTTCTCTAGTTCCTCCAGAAATTCACCTGTTTAGTTTTCTGGTATACTGTTGCAGCCCTCGGCTGCAGAGCTTGCACTTCTATGCGGCTGTGGACACAAAGGGTCACTCTTGCATTGTGCCACCACACAATGATGTCCTTTCCAGTTTCTCTGAGCCATCCAAAGTTGCCTAATTTAAAGGAACTTTTTTAAAATTTGATTTGAAGAAAAAAAACTGGAAATGTACAGAGCCTGTAAATCCGCAAGGACCCTTCCGTCCAGCAGTCTTGGTTGCAGTATGGCAATCCCCATATTAGCAAATCATTGATGCCTTTACAATAACTCTTGCCAGGATTGTGTTTTCTGATTAGTATCACAAGTGGGTTTTTCCACAGGAATCTACAGAACGCTCTCAGACTATTTGAATTGATAAAATATACAATTGCAGAATCGTGTACGCCGTATTAACCCCATTGTGATACCGTCTCCTAGTACAGAATAAGCCGATTGTAATTTCCGCATCATTGCAAACATGATAACATCTTTCCAAGTTAATATTTATAAAACAAAGCCCAGTACTTAATATCTAATCTTGAATACTTAAGTTCATGATCACATAAATGAATTGCAAGATTGATTTCTTATACACTGGTTTATTCATTTGTATCAGCCATTCGAAGATTACACAGGATTACATCATTTTGGGTCATTGTATATGAAATCATGACTGTCCGTTACATTAGGAGTGTGACATCACAAGACAACAATCAGAGCATAAGCTCTTAGATGCTGGGTCAAACCATTTTCTTTCATTGTTCCAAATCTGTTTATATCATTTACCTCCATTTTTTTTTCGCTCCTCTCACCCTCACGCTCATTTTTGACCTCCTAGATACTATTAAAGTGGTCACTGCATCCCACAAGATCAGCATACTGCACCTCTGCTGCCACGAACTTTTGCACTGCATGTACTGTCTCTGCATGCTAGAAAGTAAGGAACAATCAGATAAAGACAAAGTATGAAAACAAACACACTGGCTAATCAAATTATAGTCAGGCTTGTAAAACTTATGGAAGTACAGCAGATAGCATCAAATTCTCTTTTCTCTTGAGATTTTGCAAAAGCTCCCCCCCCCCTATGTTTTCCAGAATAAAAGGGGGGTTCTGGTATTGGGTAATTAAAATGTATTCATTGTAGGTGGAAAGGTTCTGCAACATTTAACATGGTTTGTGTTTGAATTTTTCACTTCTCTTCTTCTTGTCAGTGAACAGATACAAGAATGTATGTACCATAGGGCTGACCATACTGCGGGAATCCTCAGAGGCTGAAAATCCGCTTCTATCAGTGTCCAGAAGGGTCGTTCGGAGTATCAAATAATGTGGCCCAAATTAGTGGTATGTAGAAGGACATAAATCTACCAGAGATAAAAAGACGTTGTCACAGCTTGCCAGTGTGTGGTCCACTAGACACTGTACTTCTCTATAGGTGTTAGGTTGATTTGGTTGGATGAGGGCATGATTAGCCCAGCCAGCCAATCAGCACATTTATTTTAGCACCTCCTCTCGTAGGACGCCAGTTATTCTCCAGTCTAGTTTGAGCATGCATAATGTTCAGATCTCTGTATGTCCGAGTCCTGTCTGCATCTAGAGACTGAACAACTGTACAGACTTGGGCTGTATGCACATGGATGACTGTGAGTTACCCCCGAGATTCTCTGGCAAACTCACATCAGACAGCACACGGACGCCCCATCTCTGTGCTGTCTGATGTTTGGGACACTGGACATTACAAGTCCTATTCTTGCCCAGCAATCACACAAGAATATGTCATGGAGCAACTCTTCAAACTTGGACAATAAGGGCAGCCTCACACGGGCATAAGCGCACATACGATCGATATTGCAAGACGTATATACGCTATGCATAGTGCACAATTGTGGGCTATTGTACCTGAAGTGGCGAATTTTACTGTACTTTGTTGCACTGCCGGGACTGTTCACATCGGCACAGTCCCAGCAGCGCCATGATTAAGTAGATGGGTCAGCCTTCTCGGTAGAGGGTCAGCTGACCTAGTAGGTCCTGGTGTTCTTGTTTAAGGCTGTGAAATCGCGCAGTTATGTGCTCAATTTCTCGTAGACTGAGGCCTTCCATGTGCAATTGCACACAAATAGAGCACGTCATTTTTTTCCCCCACATTCAAAATGTGCGTAGAAATAAATATACATGTGAAGGAACCCCTTTAATTCAATGACTTCTATTTGCTACGCAGTGCGGCTGCAAATGCGCCTATGTGAGGCTGCCTTAAGTCACAGGGAAAAATTACTTCTGTGCATGAACCAGTTCAAATGAATGGGTTCTTTTCCCATGCAACTGGATGGAACCCGCGCAGGAATATCGCCGCGTGCATGAGCCCTTAGCATATAAAAAAAGACACATGGAATTGTTTCCCTTTAGAGTATGTCCACATATTTTTTTGAAGCGGGATTTAGCTGCAGATTTCCTTCCGTTCATTTAAGAGTTAAATCAGTAGCGAAAATCCACAGCATAAAATGATATTTAAAATCCGCATCACAGGTCAATTTATGCTGTGGATTTTTTCTGCAACATGTGGACGGCATTGCTTTAAATATCATTCACCTTGCTTGTACTGTAATATGCTGTAGACTTTCAGTATGCAAATCCATGGCAGAAAATATGTAGTCTATGTGCCACATGTGAGCGTACATGTAACACTATATGGTGTCTCTATACACTGAACATGGAGAAAACAGCAGATGTTGCTCCTTAACTTCTTGCGACAGACACACAGAAATAACATCAGCAGGGAGAACACCAGAGAAGTACTGAGCAGTGGAGATGTGGTGTCAGTAGCTATGGCACAGTAAATCATTCACCATTGGCAGCAGCAAATCTGTGTGAACCTGTCTCCTTCCAGCAGCTTCATCACCCTCTTCTGCTTCCTGTATTCAATCTTATTTCTGACCGATGTCACTTGACAACAGACAGAAAGCAAATTAGAAGGAAAGGAGACCCCAAATGGCCAGTGATTTTTTTTTTTTTTTTTTTTTAAGGCACAAACATGTTATTTTATTTAGATAACGTAAATGACACCTTTGCTAGTTATCATACTGACTATCCTATTAACACAAGTTGTCTAAAAGTGCAGTCTTGCTGAGATTTGCCGCATGTCGTTTAAAATTCAGTTGTTGCTAAGGAGCAAGTGGAAAAAGAAGCACCTCAAATCAGCCAGCTAGTATAGAGTTAATAAAAGATATTTGTTCTGTGTCTATACTCTTAGAAAACTAGAAAGCTTCTTTATAAATGCAGCCCTTCTGATTTGCCAGTATTCCGGGTTGGCAGACATATCGTATGTTGAAATACCTGATTGCCTCTTCAACTCTCAATAAGATTTTTGATAAGGAATCGCACATTCTTGAGATGTTTCAATAAATCGAGAACGGCCTATAAAACAAGTCTAATGTTATCCTGACACACGCTGAAAGAAAAGTACCTTTACAGAAATTGCCAAAGTTCAGCTGTTATCTGTAACCCCAACAAATCTAACCGAATTACTTACAAGGCATCCTGGCGTAAACTGCCAGACTGCTCACAGATGGTTTATGAGACGCGTGCATTTCTCACAGGGATACCGATAAAATGGCCATAAATAGCGACCCTTAGTGGGTGCCAAGAGTTCCCAGTGTAGATCCATGTCAAGACATCATGTTGGTGGATGGGGAGCTCCGCCACAAGAGTTAATCTCTCTCATTCTCTCCCCCGCCCCCCGAATGTGCTCGGATCAGTATGCAGTTACTCGAGAAGAGCGATGCTCGCTTGAGTAACTGCCTTAAAACGAGTGTGCTCGCTCATCTCTACTTTTTCCCCATTAAAGGTGCCTACTAGAGATGAGCGAGCGTACTCGCTAAGGCAAACTACTCGAGCGAGTAGTGCCTTATGCGAGTACCTGCCCGCTCGTCTCTAGAGATTCAGGTGCTGGCGGGGGACGGGGAGCGGCGGGCGAGAGTGGGAAGGAACAGGGGGGGGGGATCTCTCTCTCCTCCCTGCTCACTCCCGCAACTCACCGCTCTCCCCCGTCGGCACCCGAATCTTTAGAGACGAGCGGGCAGGTACTCGGAAAAAAAAATGCAGCGAATTCGCAGCGGAAAAAAAAAAACCCGCTAGTCCGTAGGCACCCTTAGACAGTTTCCTGCACAAACACGCTGCGTATACTGATAGAAATGACATATTGCACATGCAGTTGCGCATTTCCATTAACTTCTATGGGTACTTTCTGTGCACACATATGCAACCAAATAGGACATGCAGCGTGATTTTTCATGTGACCAAAATGTGTGCTCAAAATATGAAAATCTAAACGGTGTTTAACCCCTTCAGTGGCAGGTTTATTATTACCATGTCATGCCTCACAGGGCAGGTTTTTAAAAAATAAGAGTCAACAATGCAGTTTAATCTCGCAAGTACAGTATTTATTAAGGAATGCAACAATCACATTGCAACATTTTTTTGTAATGAAAGGATACATTATAACAATTTTGGACAATAAATTTTCACATTCTGGAGGAAGGATTTTTTTCTGGGCATGCCACTAAAGGGGTTAATGCATGCAAATTCATACCCAGGAATTGGGGTTCATTAATTTAGAAAAGACAGCGGAGAGGCCACCTAATAACTATGTATAAATATACCAGGGGACAATACAGAGAACTCTCCCATCATCTATTGGGATTGGGGGTGCCCTCTACATCTAGAGGAAAAAGGTCTACACCAACATAGAAGGGGGTTCTTTACTGTAAGAGCAGTGAGATTTTGGAACTCTCTGCCTGAGGACGTGGTGAAGGGGAACTCGATAAAAGAGTACAAGAGGGACCTGGACACCTTCTTTGAGTGTTGCAGTATTACATATTATAGTCACTAGTTACTTCAGACGGGTTGGTGATCCAGAGAGTTAATTCTAATTGCCAGATTTACAGTTGGGAAAGAATTTTTCCCTTAAATGTTCAACATTGAACAACATTGCAGCATAATAGGCTCAACTAGATGGACATATGACTCCTTGTTTCAGCCTAACACACTGTCACTATGTTAAATTTGCAAGCCACATTGATTCCTTCGGTCCTATGTTGGTGCTCTATGAGCAATGGGAAACAAATATTTGAATGCAATAAAAACCCATTAAACAAACAGTTGCAAGTCCACATCTACAGTATGACACACACTCCCCATGCAAAGATGAAGTTCACACCAGTGATTCATTCAGATACAGCTGCTCTCACAAAGCCCCTTGCCCCCTCTTTTATACGTTGTTTTCTGAACGCACCTTCAGGGGGAGCAATTAGGCCATCTATATTCTAGAATAGCGGCAGGTGGCTTCAACGTCATTCGCAAATAAACCATTTCCAAAGAAATGCTCAAAGTTCATCCTGATGTTAAAATGCATACGTTTACAGTTGGGGTTCCAAAGTTCAAGAAGCAAAGCTTAAAATGTACAGGATTTTAGCATTTAATGTCTGTAGTAATAATATATATAAAATCAAATTCACTTTGTTTGTCTGTAAAATTTCTTTTAGAGTTATAAATTGGTGGACAAGAAACACATGTGCTTGATGGACAGTATACAAGAAAGGTAACAAATAGACACATAGATAACACAAACCTATGTTAACTAGAGATGAGCGAGCACCAAAATGCTCAGGTGCTTGTTGCTCGAGTCGAACTTTCCGCGATGCTCGAGAGTTCGTTTCGAGTAACGAACCCCATTGAAGTCAAAGGGCGACTCGAGCATTTTTGTATATCAGCCATGCTCTCTAAGGTTTTCATTGGTGAAAATCTGCAAAACCCAAGAAAGTGCTGGAAACGACACAGAAACGGATAGGGCAGGCGAGGGGCTACATGTTGGGCTGCATCTCAAGTTCCCAGGTCCCACTATTAAGCCACAATAGCGGCAAGAGTGCCCCCCCCCCCTAATAATTTTTACTTCGCACAAACCCTCATTAGCAAGGCACACCTTAGCTAAGCACCACACTACCTCCAACTAAGCACAAGCACTGCCTGCGGGACACACTGCTGCCTCTTCTCCTGGGTTACATGCTGCCCAACCCCCCCCCCACACGACCCAGCGTCCACAGCGCACACCAAAGTGTCCCTGCGCAGCCTTCAGCTGCCCTCATGCCACACGCTGGCCTCACAGCCACACCACCCTCATGTCTATTTATAAGTGTGTCCACGATCAGGAGCAACCGGAGGCACACACTGCAGAGGGTTGGCAGGGCCAGGCAGCGACCCTCTTTAAAAGGGGCCGGGCGATAGCGCACAATGCTGTACAAAAGCAATGAGAAATCCAATCCTGTGCCACCTCTGTCAGGAGCTGCAAACGTGGGCATAGCAATGGGGAATCCATGTGCCCACACAGTATTCATTCTGTCAAGGTGTTGCATAGCTCAATCGACACCGCAAGGGGAAAGCCGTCTGCGCTCTGCCCCCTACCCAAGTCAGTCAGTGTCTTTGTGCCAGACAGGTCAAACACCGCGATGGGAATTAAGTTTGCACCAACAGCATAGGTGGGTCCTAGGAAACCCAAGACATGAGCAAAACATTGATCTGACCGGCCAAACATGGCAGACTTGCACCGCCCCCCGAAATAGGCCTCCGACCACAGATTCAGCAATCCTAGGCTGGAAATGGGCTTTCACTGCACCCAGAACATAGGCCTCTGCACAAACCCTCAGCAATCGCGTGCCTACAGCGGACTCCGATGTTAGCGTAGCTGTGCACGTCTCAGTAGCGCTGTATTGCTCCTGTAGTTTGTCCCAATGCAGTGCCCCGGATAGTAGAGCTAACGTCAGATTAAATACAGATGGGCTTCGGCCCACACTGCATGCCCCAGTCAGACTGGGTTTTTTTTATAAATAGTCACAGGCAGGTACAACTCTGCAATGGCAATTCCGTGTGCACCCACAGCATGGGTGGCTCCCTGGAACCCACCGGCGGTACATAAATACATCCCATTGCAGTGCCCTGGACAGCAGAGCTAACGTCAGATTAAATACAGGTGGGCTTCGGCCCACACTGCATGCCCCAGTCAGACTGGGGTTTTTTATAAATAGATGCAGGCAGGTACAACTCCCTATTGTGAAGTCCCTGTGGACCCACAGCATGGGTGGGTCCCTGGAACCCACCGGCGGTACATAAATATATCCCATTGCAGTGCCCTGGACAGCAGAGCTAACGTCAGATTAAATACAGGTGGGCTTTGGCCCACACTGCATGCCCTAGTCAGACTGGGTAATTTTTTTTTTTGGGCCATGTACGTGGAACACCGCGATGGGAACACTTAGTGCACCCATAGTATGCACCGACCCCTGTAATACTCCTGTAGCTAAGGTATACGCACACCCCACTAACAGTTATGTTGCAGAAGTCTAGGGAGACCCTATTAACACTTCTGTAGTTACAGTATAGACGGACCCCAGTAACATTTCAGTAGCTGCAGTATAGGCAGAGCACAGTATCAGTTACATTTCAGTTGTATAAGTATAGACAGACCCCAGAAACATTTCAGTCCCAGCAGTGTAGACAACCCCAGTAACGTTTCAGCAGTGCAGACAGACCCCAGTAACATTTCAGTTGTATCATTAGGAACAGGCCCCAGTAACATTTCAGTAGCAACAGTACAGACAGACCCCAGTAACATTTCATTTACAGCAGTATTGACAGACCCCAGTAACATTTCAGTTCCAGCAGTGCGGACAGACCCCAGTAACATTTCAGTAGTAGTAACAGTATAGACACACCCCTTTAACATTTCCGTTGCAGCAGTGTAGGCTGAGCCCAGTAACATTTCATTTGCAGCAGTATTGACAGAGTGCAGTAACTTTTCAGTAGTAATAACAGTATAGACAGACCCCAGTAACATTTACGTTGAAGCAGTATGGGCAAAGCTGCAGATTCACATTTCCCTTTCAGCAGTGTAGGGAGAGCATATTTTTTTTTACATTTCAGTAGTAGCAGTATACTCAGACCCCAGTAACATTAACGTAGAAGCAGTATGGACAAGGCATCATATTCACAATTCCCTTGCAGCTGTGTAGAGAGAGTACAGCATTTGTAAAATTTCAGTAGTAGCAGTATAGTCAGACCCCAGTAACCTTAACGTAGAAGCAGTATAGACAAAGCAGCAGATTCACAATTCCCTTGCAGCTGTGTAGAGAGAGTACAGCATTTGTAACATTTCAGTAGTAGCACTATAGTCAGACCCCAGTAACATTAACGCAGAAGCAGTATGGACAAAGCAGCAGAAAAACATTTATCTGGCAGCAGTGTAGGGAGAGCATAGTATTTGTAACATTTCAGTAGTAGCAGTATAGTCAGACCCCAGTAACATTTACGTAGAAGCAGTATGGTCAAAGCAGCAGAAAAACATTTCCCTGGCAGCAGTGTAGGGAGAGCATAGTATTTGTAACATTTCAGTAGTAGCAGTATAGACAGGCCCCAGTAACAGTAACGTAGAAGCAGTATGGCCAAAGCTCACTATTAGTTACATTTCTGTTATAACAGTATAGACCTGCCCCACTAACATTTCCGTTGAAGCAGTATGGGCAGAGCCCAGTATTAGTTAAATTACAGTAGTAACTGTATAGACCAACCAAGGTAACATTTCAGGAGCAGAAGTATCGGCAGACCGAAGTTACATTTCTGTTGCTGAAGTATAGTCAGACCCCTGTAGCATTACTGTGGCAGAAGTATAGGTAGGCAGAACAGAGTTACATTTTTGTAGCAAAAGTGTAGACCAACCCCTGACACATTGGTGTAGCATGAGTGCAGGCGAAGCCCATAAAAATTACTTGGATTGCATTGTAGGCGAGGGCCCGAAAAATTGGTGCACCGACAGTACAAATGTACCCCAGAAAAATTGCCCATGCCCAACCCAGAGGGCAGGTGAAACCCATTAATCACTTAGCGTACTGTGGCTTAATTTTTAACTAGGCCTGGAGGCAGCCCAGTCAAAATAAAAATTGGTTCAGGTGGAAGTTTCAATGCTTTAATGAGAATTGAAACAGATAAATATTATTTAGAAAACTTATATGAGCCTTTTGTCCACAGAAAAATTGCCCGTTCGCGGTGATTACGAGAGGTTTCAGGAGGAGGAACCGGAGGAGGAGGACGAATATCATACACAGATTGGATGGATGGACGTGAAGTCCCACAGGCCACGCAGGCAAATGCACTGGGTGACCGTCAGCCGTAAAAAGGATTTCTTTTTTAAATTTCCTTTTTTTTCTATGCAATGCAGGCTGAGGTTATGCAGTGTGTATTGCACTTTCCATCTATGGGCGTCTGACACACCGTATACTTCTGAGACAGCACGCATGTAACACAGAGCGGTGTAAAAAATTTGTGATTTCTTGGCGTAGACTAAGAGGCAGACAGCGCTGACGTTACACTAACTGCGGACCGAAAAATATTTACATGAAGGCTGCACGCTGGCTCTGCTGTGCGATACTGAGGTACTACAACTCCCAGCAACCACGGAGTTAAATGCACACGGTCACAGGTAGCCCTAAGAAGGACCGTTGGGGTTCTTGTAGAAAGGATTCTACACTACCACTGTCCCTGCCTGACCAATACTGCCCCGATACTCAAGTACAGCCTGCAGCCTGAGAACGCTATAGCCTGCACGCCCGATATACATGAAAAAAAAAAGTGCAAAACTGCTTACAGCAGCCACAATAGTAATGCAGTAGGTGAGCTGTGGCCCTAAGAAGGACCGTTGTGGTTCTTGAAGACGCTAACACTGTCCCTATAGCAGCAGCAGCACTGTCCCTGATCTCTCTTAGCGTGTGTCTGTGGCGAGTCGCGGGCGGGGCAGATTTAAATACTCGGGGGTCACTTGATCTCGCCAGCCACTCACTGCAGGGGGGTGGGATAGGGCTGGAACGTCACAGGAGGAAGTTGTAATGCCTTCCCTGTGTTTCTATTGGTCAGAAAAGGGCGCAAATTTCTCAGGGAAGGAAATGTAATTGAGTCGAGTGCCGCGTGGTGCTCGTCTCGAGTAACGAGCGTCTCGAACACACTAATACTCGAACGAGCATCAAGCTCGGATGAGTGCGCTTGCTCATCTCTAATGTTAATCCTTTGCAATCCAATTGTGGATTCAGGGTTTCCTAGGGGGCTTTTTCTTTCTGCCATTATACAATGGCGCCATCTGCTGGCTGTAGCCAGTACTGTGGTATGGAACATGCTGGAGAGACCCCCGACAACAGAGCGGCCAGTAATCTACAGTAAGAATACCCTGCCAGACATCTTCGGACATCGGAGCTATACAGCCTTCAAACAGAATGTCTCTAGACGTCAGACAGTGGATTGGAAAGGGTTAAATGCAAAATTCATGTAAGGGTTCGTTCACATCAGCGTCGGAGCTTCCATTAAAGGGGTTGTCCCGAGGCAGCAAGTGGGTCTATACACTTCTGCATGGCCATAATAATGCACTTTGTAATGTACATTGTGCATTAATTATGAGCCATACAGAAGTTATAAAAAGTTTTATACTTACCTGCTCCGTTGCTGGCGTCCTCGTCTCCATGGTGCCGACTAATTTTCGCCCTCCGATGGCCAAGTTAGCCGCGCTTGCGCAGTCCGGGTCTTCTCCTCTTCTCTATGGGGCTCCGTGTAGCTCCGTGTAGCTCCGCCCTGTCACGTGCCGATTCCAGCCAATCAGGAGGCTAGAATCGGCAATGGACCGCACAGAAGCCCTGCGGTCCATGAAGACAGAGGATCCCGGCGGCCATCTTCAGCAGGTGAGTATGAAGACGCCGGACCGCCGGGATTCAGGTAAGCGCTGTGCGGGTGGTTTTTTTAACCCCTGCATCGGGGTTGTCTCGCGCCGAACGGGGGGGGGGGGTTTAAAAAAAAAAAAAAAAACCCATTTCGGCGCGGGACAACCCCTTTAAGAACCTCTATAGCCAATTTTCCCTAGAAAACAGGACTATTTCCTGTAAATTCTGGCAAATGCCAGACTGCTGGATGTAAATTGAACTGACCCCATTATAGTCAATGAGGGTGAGTTCGATGTGATTCATTTCTGTCATAACACGGAACAGTTTGGCCAGGGGTGCCGTTTTCCTCCTCCCCGATGGAGAAGGAAAATGGAACTCCCCACTGCTGATGTGAACGAGTCTTTAGGGGTGTAACTATAGGGGATGCAGAGGAGAGAATGCGGTTGCACCCAGGGCCCACAAGCCTTTGGGGCCTATAAGGCCTCTCTTCTCCATATAGGGAGCCCAGTGCTATGAATAAAGCATTACAGTTGGGGGCCCTGTTACAGATCTTGCATTGGGGCCCAGGATCTTCTTCAAGTTACGCCTCTACTTAGGGGTATAAATCTCTTATGCTTCTCCTGTCTTATGTAAAAGCCTACATGTATGTCCCTTTTTAAGTACATGTTGATTTCTGTTTGCTATGTACAGGATAGATACATCAGTATTCAATCTGCTGCTTGGGGGACCCCTGCTAATTAGCTGTTTGAAGAGGTTGCGGTGCTTTGGTGAGTTCCGTGTCATTGTCACTGGATACCAGGCACAATGCCATACATATTGTGGTGGTGATACCTGGTATAGCAGCTCAATGCCATTCACTTGAATGGGGCAGAGTTGCTCTCAAGCCACATGATAAATTAACGTATCATTAATGGCTTGAGAAGAGGCCATGGTGTACATCCGAGTGCCCAGACATCTTCAAACAGCTGATCAAAGGGGGTGCTGAGTGGCGGATCCCCACCAATTGCATATCGATGACCTATAAACATATCACTACAGTCATTGGCTATAGTGATCACAACACATCAACATGTCAGTGCTGGAGGCAGAGGAACAGTCTAATCTGGGACTTGGGGAACATCAGCATGGCAGTAGCTAGGGATTGGTGGTGTGGGGTATGACTACTTTTGTTATTTTATGGCATGGTAAGCTGCTTGAAAAAAAAATTATGAGGCAGTATGACCCCTTTAATAAATTATCTGCAAAAAAACTTTATTTTTTTGCTGTCTGATGCTTTAGGTGTTAGTTGTCACCCCAAACTATTGGTCCCCATGTGATTCCCATCAGTAATTGCCAAGATCCATGTCCACATGCAATGTATCTATAGATAGATAGATAGATAGATAGATAAAAGTGAAAATTTGTATATTAGTTTTTTCTTCATACTGTAGGTTCCTACATGCTTTGATGGATCTCAACGGAACTTGGTATAAAGACTCTTCATTGTCCAACTTAAAATAATTGGGCGGTGGTGGTGAGGTTCAACTGTATCTATACTACAAGGTGTAATCACATGTTATCACTTGGTCTTACTAATATGCTTCTTATTGATTGAATGGCCTACGGACTAGCCAAACTACCCAAAGTTGTAGGCTTGATCAATGATAAGAATATTGATTGTCTTAAAGCAGAAGTTTGGCATGCTGCCATAAAAATTGCAAAAACTAAACAGTGTCTCTGCTATGGAAACGTTCAGGAGACGGAAATTATCTAAACCGCAATCAGTTTGGCACTGACTGGCTAGACTGGGGTGTGGAGTCTAAGGAAGCCTCTGGTCTTCAAACTCAAAAACCCACAGGGAGGTATTGACTTTGCTGCCAAAAGATCCCCAGATTAATAATGGATTGGTGACAGTAGAGCTGACAGTAGAGAGGAGCAAGGGTCATCATGAGGAGAGAAGTCAAGACATGACAAGCCAGAGGACAATGTTGGATTATAATAGGGATGATTTGGGTGACCACCCTGGACCCATGGCTCTGGGTGGAGCCCATTGACACCCAAAATGCCCCTAATAGTAATAATAATCTGGCATTACATGGCCCAAATATCTCCATTGCTTTTGTTCCTCTCGCAGAAAAGGCCACAGTCCCTGGCACATAGGGAGAGGAAGAATGTGATGTCAGATGGGCAGAGGGCTGTCAGAACAGCACGCCATTCATCTCTTCAATCAGAAAGCAGCACATAGAACTTCTAAAGGGACAGCAGTCATCAGGATAGAATGGAGAATAATTGGCCCACTGTCAGCCTGGCCAAAGTTCTTGACAACAGTCAGATTTCCACACTACCAAGGATTGCCTTGTTGTTCTCCTCCTGCATTACTGGGACATGAATAGCTGTAAGGTAAGCTTGGTGCTGCTACAGTTATAATGTAATAAGCTTGGTTGTGGTTATGGCCATGTTCACACTGGATGTGAATTTAGTTTCATATCGGGCTGCAAAAAAACTCAGTCCACGGAAAATCTGAAACCCAATTACTTTGAGTCTGATTGCTGGCACGCCGACAAATGTATGATGGATCCAGAATGCTTAAAAAAATGGAAACTCATCAGACAAGTCCATCTGAAAGCAAATAAAGTAAAATTACTGTAAGCGAGTTAGACAAGCAAACAATCTGACTAATGACATAACAATAATTGGGAAAGAGCCAGGACATCAACTGCTACAGAGACCCCAAAGCAGCATGAGGCCAAAATTTAAAAAAACGAGTGGAACAAGTTGCCACAGGAGGTGGTGAGTTCTCCTTGAATGGAAGTCTTCAAACAGAGGCTAGACAGACATCTGTCTAGGATGATTTAGTGAATCCTGCACTGAGCAGGGGGTTGGACCCGATGACCCGGAAGGTCCCTTCTAATGCTACCATTCTATGAAAAAGAGAGTGAAGAATCAGGACATCAAGAGCTGCAGAAACTGCAGAGCAGCATCAGGCCTGAATTCTGAAAATGATGGAGCCAGGACATCAAGGACAGTAAGGCGTTCCCATTTGCTGCTGAAAGGTTTTCAATATGATCCTCACAAGGACTACGATCAAGATTTTAATGTTATTATTGGATGAATGGACCAAATATGTAGATGGTGTCACACCAATAAACTTAAAACGGAGCCTGCTGGAATGGTGCTGTAAGAGTGGATACCAAGACAATGATGGGTATATAAGTTTTAGTTAGACATGAACACAAAAAATGTCCCCCATGTGGGAGCTCTATGAGCTAGAGTAGAGAGCTGCTCTGTGAGATTGGTTCCTGCTGTAGAGCACTTGAGTCATCTGCATATTAGATGGACAGGTGTAGCCCCCATTTTTAATACTACTGGGTGGGCCACAGAAAAGTAGCCTTCCTCTGATCACGGCACCACTTTTATGAAGACTGTCTAAAAGAGAATTAAAGCTGAATTGGGATTGATTGCTATGGGCAACAAAGACAGATTTTCTTTTAGTCAGTTTCCATAAGGGTCTGGCATCTGGATCAGAGAGGGGCTACTTTTTCATGGCCCACTCTGTACTACTTTCCCTCAGCGCGAAATCAGCTGAAAATAGACAACCCCTTTAAGAAATTTGAGAATGCAGAAATACGAGATAAGAAAATTTATACAGTCACTCAGTATATTATTAATCAGGGCACTTTATGTCATGGTCCTGTACAGTCTACGGTATTCTTCTTGGCCCTGTAAACACTGTTAATATGAGCACTGTGTGAGGCATCTGTATAATTCGGAACTATAACAATTCTACAAGGAGATAAGGGCATGTTTGCCCTGTGTTCATCAATAAGTTGAAATAGCCGTAGATATAAGACGTTCATCATTTGCATGTAGTATGGGGAAAAAAACCTGAGCAAAGCCAGATGAGTCATTAATAAAGAAAATTTCCCACCGTGACTGATCCTTCTTATAAAAGGTATTCTGGTATTTCACAGTATAATCCAATTTCATTGAAATAAATGGAATTGAGCTGCAATGTTGCACACTCTGTGGGCCTGTATGGCACTGATTCTGGACAGCAGCCATATTTTTCTGTTGGCATCTCCATTTTTTTTGAGACTCTTTGCTGTTTGAAAGGCGACTTGTCTTGAGCACAGATCTGCACTAAATATCCCACTAATATAGGGTTTAATCTCAAAAACTTCTTTGCCTGGTTCTGCTGGGTAGTTGTGAGCAAACTGCTATATGATGTGTATACTGTATATCTAAAAGCTTTTTAAATTTGCACCTACTTTGGAAGTCAGAACTAGTAAGTTGAAAAAGCCACCATATTAAAGTAATGCCATTTTTTTTATTTGGGAAGCTCCTTTCCACAAACTAGTAGCTGGAATTAAGATTACCCATGGAATATTCTGACAGTTACACCATTTGGGAAGTTTGGCCTCACTCTACTAACTTCACGTTCCATTCAGTTGCTGTGATTGGTTAAAGGGGTTTTCTAGGACTAGTATATTGATAAAATATCCTCAGGATAGGTCATCAGTTTCTGATCAAGGGGGGTCTGCCGCTTGGGACACACGCCAATCAGTTGTTTGACGAGGCCATGATGTGTGGGTCAGTGCCACTGCCTCTTCTCATGGCAGTGACGTTATGTTCATTTGTCACATGGCCTATGTGCAGTTCAGTCCCATTCATGTTATGAATGTACGCTACGAGGTGCACGTTGATATGCCTGGTATTCAGGGAAGAGACCACAGTACTAGGGCAAGCGCCACAGTCTTTTCAAATGGCTTAGGCTGCTTTCACATCTGTGGCTGGTGTTTCGTTTTACTGCTACGTTCGGTGAGCAGAAAAGTTGAATTCCCCTGGCCGAACAGATGCATCTTATGATGGAAATGAACAGCGCTGAATGGACCCCATTGACTATAATGGGGTTTATTGGGTTTCTGCTCAGCTGTCTGGCATTTTATCAGAAGATAAAGTGCTGCATTCAGTGCTATTTCTTCTGGTATTTTGTGCTGGAATCTTCAAACTAGACACCCAACCGGAAGAATGTGTCAAGTGGGGTACCACAAGGCTCTGTCCTGGGCCCACTGTTATTTAACATGTTTATAATTGATCTAGAAGATGAAATTGAGGGGAAACTGATCAAATGTGCAGATGACAGAGTTCTGGGCACCCTAATTAAAAAAAAGAAGACATACACAAACTGGAGCAAGGTCATAGAAGAGTTACCAAGATGGTGAGCGGTCTGCAAATCATGTCCTATGAGGAACGGTTAAAGGATCTGGGAATGTTTAGCTTGCAAAAAAGAAGGCTGGGAGGAGACTTAATAGCGGTCTACAAATATCTGAAGGCCTGTCACAGTACAGAGGGATCAGCCCTATTCTCATTTGCACAAGGAAAGACTAGAAGCAATGGGCTGAAACTGAAAGGGAGGAGACAGATTAGATATTAGAAAAAACTTTATGACAATGAGGGTGATCAATGAATGGAACAGGTTACCACGGGAGGTGGTGAGTTCTCCTTCAATGGAAGTGTTCAAACAAAGGCTGGACAAATATCTGTCTGGGATGACTTAGTGAATCCTGCACTGAGCAGGGGGTTGGACCCTTCCAACTCTACAATTCTATGCGAACCTGGCCTTATTGCAGGGATCCCAAGCAGAGGACCCAAAATGATCAGATATTGATTACCTATCCCAAGCAGATAGGTTATTAATATGTATGCTAGTACTGGGAAAACACCTTTAGGCCTTAGTCAGACGGGCGTTTTTTACCGCGATTTGCGCATGCGCATGCGTCCGGCGATTTTATAAAACCATTGCTTTGCAATGGTATCGGACACATGAGCGCTTTTTATGCGCTCGTCCGATAAATTATAGAACAGAAATCGCAGATCGCACCTATCTGCGATCTGCGATTCCTGTTCTCTTCTGTATATGCACTCAATGGGGCCGGCGGCAGCAGCGCCGACCCCATTGAGAACATATAGAAGACAAATCCTTCTTCTCTGCCACAGCTGTAACAGCTGTGGCAGAGAAGAACGATGTTTGCCCATTGAATTCAATGGAGCCGGCAATACAGCCGACTCCATTGAAAGCAATGGGCTGCCGGCGTGTGCGGGATGAATTGTCAGGAAGGGCTTAAATATATAAGCCCTTCCCTGCAATTCATCCAGAAATGTGTTAAAATAAAAAAAATATATATATACTCACCTGCTCCCGGCAGTCGGAGTTCCGTGCGGCCGGCCTGCAGTGGGTGTGAAGGGGGTGTGAGTCAGACCTGCCCCCTGATTGGCTCAGCGAGCCAATCAGGGGGCAGGTCTGACTCACACCCCCTTCACACCCACTGCAGGCCGGCCGGGCGGAACTCCGACTGCCGGGAGCAGGTAAGTGTGTATTTTTTTTAATTTTTTTATTTTAACACTTTTCTGGATGAATTGCAGGGAAGGGCTTATATATTTAAGCCCTTCCCGACAATTCATCCCACACTCGCCCGCAGCGCATTGCTTTCAATGGAGCGGGCTGTATTGCCGGCTCCATTGAATGCAATGCGCTGGACAGCTCCGGCCCGTTTCTAATGAAACGCGGCTAGGAGCAGATTTTCGGGTGATTTTCGGGCACCGGTCACTCGATTTACGGATGCGCATCCGTCATGTGATCCGCAAATCGCGTGAAAAAACGCCCGTGTGACTAAGGCCTTAAGAGGTATTGCTACTGGTGGTGCAGAGGTAACAGTGGTTCCTAAGGGGGTTAAAGACTTTTCTTTGTCACATAATATGATGCCAAGTCTTACAAATACAGATTTGGTAGATCCAGGAGATTTTAGTTATGACTCTGGATTGCTTGAAACTGTTTTGATCTTTTTAATGGTCAGAAAATAAATGCTGCTTCTAGGGAAGAAGCTCTACACACAGAGTATGTCAGAATCTTTATGGCAGAGCATGGAGGCTGTATAAGGCTGTAGTAAAGGAACTGTACCGGAAACACCGCACTGCCACACCGACTCTTAGCACAAGGCTGTACATAAACCCTATCTTCAGGATATCTCCAAAATACATTAAATAAACATTTGTTAGATAAGGGCTCTCTTACTTTTAGATTTAGCCTTTAAATATTATCCATTGTGAAACTAGCTTGCCCCTGGTCTTGAGTATAAATGTATATATTTGACTATTCTTGATAAATGAATGAAAATATTTTTAAGGACATGAAGTGGCTCTAAATAACCAACTGAATAACTCTTGTTCCTACAAATGCATGAAGTGCTCTGATACCATACATGACCTTGGCATTAGACAAGGATCTCATTGCCACATAAAATAGCATAACCTTATTTAAATTGTTCTCCTACCTAAAGATCTTACATTATTTTCTATCAGGGGATAACAATAGTAGCTGATCGGGGGGGGCTGACTGCTGGGACTCCTGCCAACTACACAAATGGGATTCCGAAAGTCCCCGAATGAATGGAGCGATGGTGATGGATGTGCAATGCTGCTCCATTCATTTCATTGGGACTGCTGAAGATAGAGAATTCAAGTGCTTGGCTATTTCCATCAGCCCTATTAAAATGAAGGGAGCCAGAGCGTGTATACTTAACTGCGCTCCGTTCATTCAAGGACCTTTGGGATCCCCATTCTTACATTTGTCGGGGTGCCTGTAGTCAGACTCTGACTAATCAGCTAGTTATACCCCATCCTGTAAATAGGAGATAATGTCTTTTGTTGGGACAACACCTTTAAAGCAGTTCTTGCTTTTCAATCATTTTTATTGGGTTTTATCATTTTAAACACCATCTCCCATAGGGTGGCGATATTGGGGGGCAACTCCAGAAAATATGAAGCAGTGACCCAATTTGTCCGCAGTTTCTCCAACATTTAGGGGTTGCGCTGCTATAGGAGTACAATAAGGAGTATAATACCATCTGACCAATAATTTATAGCACTGTTCGTGGTGGGATGTACATTCTGTAGATTTTACTGCCCATTTTAGGGCGGTTTGCCATTTTTGTTGGGAGAATGGACTTGAGGGGTCTGTTTCCCATTTCAGGAACTTACTGTTTTCTTTAGAAACATGCCATTGGATAAAAATTCGTAGATTTGTTTAGTACGATTCTTGTGTTGGTTAAGAGTATTAGATAGTTGGTCTTTTAAAATCGTTGGAATATTGATGTGCGTGGCTGGGTGCCTACGAAGAGGTTTTCTTATTTGGAGAAATACATAAAACGCAGAAGAGGGAGTTTAATATTTTCTGGAGGGAGATTTCAGGGATGAAAAATGTTAATGTTGACAGGGGGATTGGAGGGATCTGGCTATCTTGGGAAAGGAAGTATTTTTTGAAACATGTTCTCCACCCTAGTATGGTTGCCTGTAGTGGGAGAGTGTATGGGGAGGCCAAGTCAGTGGGGAGGCTAGAGAGGGCCAGGAAATATGATTTCCAGTCTGAGATTTGTGCAAAGTGAGATCCAGTGATGGCCAAGTTTTGTCAGGATGAGTAGCGCATAGGTGTTTGATTTGATCGATCAAAAATGAGCTGTGGTAGTTTTGGAGGTTGGGTAGGCTTAGGCAGCTATGTTTTTTTAACATTTTTGGTCATTGGAGAGAAGGCTACTCTGGGTTTTGCCTTTTGCCAGATAAAGAAGTTTGTTTTGTTTGTGGAGGGAAGCGAAAGTTGTGATCGGGATGGGTATAGGGAGAGTCCTTAGATAGTAGAGGATTTTAGGGAGTAGAAGCATCTTATTAAAGCAGCACTTTCAATCACAACAACCCTGTACAGTTAGGTAGCAGCCATCAAAAGGCATGTGTGAAACTACAGTATTCTATGGGCTCTTACCCACTTGCGATTTTTATTTATTTTTTTTAACGCTGCGATATCACTGTGTTTTTAACATTAGAAAGTCCCATTGGCAATTGCGTTCAAAAAACGCAGCAGTATTGCAGCGTTAAAAAGCGCAAGTGGGGAGGAGCCCTAAGACTGATGCAACTAGTATCATCTTAGGACTACTTGGCCAATGAGAGTCGGGCAGTTTTAATGTAAAATAAATGGAAACCTAGCCTTAGTCTATGTTCACAGTGCACATATGGCAGTATAATATATCTGTAGGTTCCCTATCACACCAATGAGGTGCCAAGAGAGTGTTCTTTTAGCATTTGTTTGGGATGGTATCTTTTTTTTCAACATTAGAAATTCAATTTTGCCTGCATTTTTCTTCATCTTGCAACAAAAGTATACCGCATGGTAAAGGATTTTTAACCTGGGAGCCCATGTATGATATAGGCCTCCATATGTTTAAATAGTGGCATATTGTGGAGCCTTCTGTTGGAGGGTTATACTTTAATAGTAAATAGTATAGACATACTGTATTCCTCTGACAGGAGTCTCAAGTGCTGTGTAAACACTGTCTCAAGTCAATTGCTAATTGCATGTTGGTTGAGACACAAGATCCCAGATGACTTGGACATTCAGACCATAAAGAGTTGCCATGGCCCACATGGTACTGCCCCTTCTTGTGTGTCACTGAGGTGGTCAAACCAAGGATCTAGTTATTAGAATGGAAAACAATTTGTTAGGGCTTCAAATGAGTTTTCAGTTTTGGGCCTATAAAGACTATTTGTGTTGAACCTGTTCAAACAATGTTACACACTTTGAACAGTTTCTGTGCCATGTGCTGGCCAGTGGCCACAACTTTGGCTAACAGCCATATTTGGCAGCTAGACAACCCAATGCCTTCTCTTCTGGTCTCAATCTGAGTTGTGGCTCTCCTCTCCTTGGATGGCAGCATTGCGTTGCTAAGTATTCGGTACCTGCTGTTAATATCAGGGCTGGTGGCCCATTGAAAAAGCAATGAGCCTCTAGTGCCTTGCCTACTGATTCAGGTTAATACCTTTTCCTGACCCTCATTCCTAGTGCTTCTGATCCTGACTCCTGATTGAATACTGAACCAGAGCATGACCTTGTTCCCGAATATTGTTTCTGTATCACTGTTGATTTGGCTGTTCTATTCTTGGCTCCGTTCTCGACTATGCTTCCATCTTATCCTCTGCCGGCAGGAGTGGAATAATGAGCCCTTGGCTATAGGAATATTGTGGGTTCACCACCAGTCTGAAGATGTAAGGACCTGATGTTTACTGCATAAAGCAGAGATAACTACATTGAAATAGTACCAGAGTCAAACTTACTACACTGATACGGTACCATGACCAAGCTTACTACATAGATACAATACTAGAACCAACCTTACTATGTAGATAACATAATAGAATTGAGCTTACTACATGGAGATGGTAGTGGAAGAAAATTTATTATGGTACCAGCACCAAACTTAGTATAGAAATACGGTACGGCAACCATACTTGCTACATAGATACTGTAGGAGAACCAAACTTACTACAGTACATAGATACAATAACATAGTTACAGCATAAGTATGCTCACACAATGAAATCTGAGTCTGATTTTTCTTTGTGGATTCTGCCGCAGCTATGCAATTGTATGCCTGCGTATCTGCATGTGTATTTAGCCTTTTTCAATGGGCAAGTCCATGTGCAGATTTCCTAACGCAGATTTGGCACAGAATCCACATCTAGAAGTGACATATCACATTTTTCCCACATGCATATTTCAAATGCATTGGTGAAAAAAAATCTGTGTTGTATAGACTACAATGCAGATTGCCATTCAAAGTAATTGGGTTTCAGATTTGCCGTGGATTGAGTTTTTTTGCAGCAGATATGAAACTAAATCCATATCTAGTGTGAACATGACCAGAACCAAGCTTAATACATTATAACTGTAGCAGCACCAAGCTTACCTTACAGCTATTCATGTACTAAATGTTCCAGTATCTGCCCAATCTCTTGCTTGCTGAATGCAGGAGGAGAACAACAAGGCAATCCTTGCTAGTGTGGAAATCTGACTGTTGGCAAGAACTTTGGCCAGGCTGACAGTGGGCCAATTACTCTTCATTCTATCCTGATGACTGCTGTCCCTTTAGAAGGTCTATGCGCTGCTTTCTGATTGAAGAGATGAATGGTGTGCTGTTCTGACAGCCCTCTGCCCATCTGTCATCACATTCTTCCTCTCCCTACGTACTAGCGACTGTGGCCTCTTCTGCGAGAGGACCAAAAGCCATGGAGATATTTGGGCCATGCAATGGCAGATTATTATTATTAGGGGTATTTTGGGTGTCAATGGGCTCCACCCAAAGCCATGGGTCCAGGGTGGTCACCCAAATCATCCCTATTATAATCCAACATTTTTCTCTGGCTTGCCATGTCTTGACTGCTCTCCTCATGCTCCTCTCTACTCTGTCAGCTCTACTGTCACCAATCAATTATTAATCTGGGGATCTTTCGGCAGCAAAGTCAATACCTCCCCGTGGGTTTTTGAATGTGAAGACCAGAGGCTTCCTTAGACTCCACACCCCAGTCTAACCAGTCAGTGCCAAACTGATTGCGGTTTAGATAATTTCCGTCTCCTGAATGTTTCCATAGCAAACCCACTGTTTGGATTTTGCAATTTTTATGGCAGCATGCCAAACTTCTGCTTTAAGACAATCAATATTCTTATCATTGATCAAGCCTACAACTTTGTGTAGTTTGGCTGGTCCATAGGCCATTCAATCAATAAGAAGCAAATTAGTAAGACCAAGTGATTACATGTGATTACCCCTTGTAATATAGATGCAGTGTAAGGTGATTCCTATCTTGCACATGCTCGCCGTGAGTCTCCGGCAACAACAGTCCATACATAAAGGAAAGACCGCGTAAGATGAAAATAATTATTTTTTTTTTTTTTAAATCTTCAAAACCTCATCAGCTACAATGTTAATCAGAATTAATGTGGATGCAAACTTTAGTGATCGCGCATATACAAGATACCAATTGGCAGATTACATGTTACTCCATGCTAGGATAACCACCAGATATGTAGGGATGGTGGGGAGGGATTCTCTAGTTTCACAGCATTCGTTTTTTTGGGTGCACTAAAAAATATGTGCAGTTATTTCTGAGTTTGTAACAATCTCATGATGTTGCCTAAATGCATAATGTCTGTTAGGGGAATCACAGAGGCAGAAAAAGCCTACAAGTTCAATTTTAAAAGCCCTTCACAGAATAGACTTATAAAATACCAAATCTTTATTAGAATTAAGTTAAAACATGAATAGGTGGGCTAACGGACAGACAAACATTGACAAAACGTGAGTGGGGTATCTCAGGGATGAGTTGAAACAATTTGCAAGAAAGGGTCACTGGACATAGAATGAGCCCTCCAGGAATCCACCACGTAGGAAATGATGATGCTATTGATGTGGTGAATTATACCCCCTCCCAAAAAAAAGGTTCAGAAAGAATAAAGCATCAAAATAGGATATCCAGCTAACCGGATTGTTATTTGATGCTGTACTTGACTCTATAGGTGAGGAATGCTTAGAGTTGGTAGATTAATATAGACCAGACCTGGGCAAAGCACGGCCCGCGGGCCACATCCGGCCCGCTGAATAGCTCGGACCGGCCCGCAAAGAGTGTCCTGGTGACTCACCAATGAGTCCGGTGTCAGCAACGGGAAGCAGCGAAACTATGCACTCCGAAGCCTTGTCCATTTTGTTCACTTCTGTGCTGTGCTAATAGTTATTCAGGCCTTACTTATTCAAGCACCTCTACCAATGACGTAGGCTTGAATAACTTTATTAAACAGCACATAAGTTAACAAAATGGACAAGGCTTCGGAGTTGGTTGAAGTTAAGGGCTCATGCACACTGCTGTAGTTTCGCCCGGCCCGTAACCCAGGCGAAACTACGGCGTGCTGCTGCGGAGACGAGATGGGAGTGCTCCTTACCGCTCCCCTCTCCATTGGCAGACACGGGGGCCGCGCCATAAAACGGGGTGAAACACCGGGTGTTCACCGCGCCGTATTACAGCGCCATTCATTTTCAATGGCGGCCGTATTCTGGCCGCAAATCGGGCGGCTGGAATACGGCCCCATTAAGGCAATGTGCATGGAGCCTTCGTATGTTGGTCTGGCCCTCTAAAACCATTCCAATTTCTCATGTGGCCCCATGGGAAAATTAATTGCCCACCCCTGATATAGACTATGCTTCCCCTCATAGAGAGATACTCAGTCTGTAATGTTGGCATAAACGGACAGCTTATTAGATGTTTGATAGACACTTAGAGCAATGTTATATTGCTCGACACGTTTCCCTGTCCGGTTTCGGGTCAGTTCATCAGGAACCAATGTCCTAAAGTTTTTCATATATAAAGGCCTGAATGTGTCAGTGATAGAGATGAGTGAGCACGCTCGGATAAGGCAGTTACTCGAGCAAGCATCGCTCTTCATGAGTAACTGCATTCTCGTCCGAGCAGGCTCGAGGATGGCGGTGGGGGGAGTGGGGGGAGAGTGAGAGAGATCGCTTATCTCTAGTCAGCGATGAACTGAACGGTAACTGGCACAGACTAGAGCCAAATATAAGTAAATAGCTAATCTGAACCACTGAGATCAATTGAGGCTCTTGTTTCTTTTTCTATCTAGTGTTACTCAGTGTTTACATGGACATGACATAGGAGACGTGAGAGTTGTGATACTGAAGGGTGGTTTCAAGTCACAAAGCCATAGAAGAATTTGGGAATATAAATTTATAACCACTTCTGACATGTTCAATGGAGGATTGAATTATTGTCGAGATTTTATGGGTGAATGGCAGGTATAATACATCTATAACACAGATAAGACTGCTGGCCTGGTGACCCTCCCCCCCCCCCAAACAGTAATTCAGGGACCATAAAACTTTCACTCCCTTATCAGTGCCTAGTTAACCCCTTCCTGCTCTGGGGCGTAAGTTAACGTCCTGGTAGCGGAGTATTTCTCGTAACAGGGCATAAACTTACATCCTGGGGATAGCAAGATCTCCCACTATCCGGCAGCGGGAGCTGGCTGTCACTGATAGAAGGGTTCCTGCTGCAACAGCGGGGTGCATCGGAGCAGCGACCCCTGCTTTTAACACCTTCCTTGCCGTGAACTATGTAGATCGCGGCATGGGAAGGGTTCACAGAGGGAGCGCGCTCCCACTGTGACATTATTGGGCTCTCGCAATGTAATCGCAGAGATCCTGGCTGGTTGTCAGATACAGGCGTCCTGTATTACCACCGCATATTATCTCTGTAATAAGTGAAAAGGCATTGCAGGAGAGAAATCCTGCAATGCTTTATCATAGCAATCATTGGTGCTATGTTGTAAGTCCCCCACCATGACACAAATGGTGTAAAAAAAAAAAAAAAAAAAAAGATAAAAATAATGTACAAAAAAGAAAAATGTAATTTTTATTTTAAAAAGCCCCCTTTTTGTTCTTTTTCTCATATTGGCATAAAACAAAACAAAAAATCCCACATATTTGGTATCATTGCCTCCGTAACGATGCGTACAATAAGTTGCACGTGCTTTTTATCCTGCATGGCAAAAAGCGTAAAAAAAGCTAAAAAACTGAGGCAAAATGCTAATTTTTAGGCTTTTGCCTTGCAAAAACCGCAATAAAAGTGAACAAAAAAGCTGTATGTACCCCAAAATGGAACCAATAAAAACTACAGTTCGTCTCGCAAAACATAAGCCCTAGTCCATGGAAAAATAAAAAAGTTATAGGACTTTGAATGCAACAATTTAGAAGAAAAAAAAAACTAAAAAATTTTCAGAATTTTGGTATTGTTGTAATCGTACCGACCCGCAGAAAAAATATTTTGTGTCATTTATGCTGCATGATTAAAGTTTTAAAGAAAACGAACCAAAAATCTATGGCAGAATTTATGCGTTTTCTCTCCCTGTTATCATAAAAATAATAACAAAAGTTTTACAATATAGTCTATGTACCCAAAAAATGGTACCAATAAAAACTACAGTTCGCCACGCGAAATACAAACCCTTATGCAGCCATGTCGATAAAAAAACAAGAGTTATGGCTTTTGAAAAATGAAGATGAAAAGCCGCCAAAAATTGGTGAGTCCTTAAGCCCAAAATAGGCAATGTCCTTAAGGGGTTAAAAATGTTTGTCTGTTGCAGTATTCTTTTTAAGTGCAAACCAATCACATCCATGTCTGTGCCTTGTCATAAGTATGTGTGTCATAAGTGTGTATAAATATTCATGCCTCTTTGGATCTATTCCATTTTAGCCTGAAGAAGAACCCTGCGTTGGTTCGCAAGCTCACTATTACATCATGTATTATTGTTAGCCATTAAAAGGTATCATATCTACAAGATGATGTGGTTTCTCTTGCTAAGAGCAATCACATTCGGTGTTTACTTAGGACAGGGTGAGCTACTCAAAGCCTTTCGATGTATTTGGGAGCAGATGCCTTAGATGACCAGTACTGCTGCTATCACCACCGGCTTATTTAAAACTCAATTCCTTTGTAAAGGCCAATTTACAAAGAATGATGATCACTCAAAAATCGCTAAAAAGCGATCGTTTGAGCGATCATCTTTGTGTCTAAAAGCGCGGCCATCATGCACTTTTCAGGCATTGCTAGCTGATCGTTAAATTCAGGCCAACCTAAAAATTGTCGTTCAGTCTTATCAGCAGTTCTGAAAGCAGGGCTATTAACTGCTTTCAGCTAAGGCTTCATTTGCACACTTAGTTGCTCTTAAGTAGCTGAGCAGCTACTTAATAGTTTATGCAAAATGATTGCTCAAAGCTGTCCCTCAAACTGTCGTTTGAGCGATCTTTGAGCTATTATCGTTTCATGTAAAAGGCCCTAAGAGGTTAGAACTATGTATCATAATACAAAACAGTCTCTGCAGGTAGTATAATCAGATGTTAATTGAATGCCTGGAACGGCTCCAACTTCACATAAATTAGAATGCAAAGTTTATTCGACCACTGTATTATAGTGAATGACAAGTTCTTATTCCAGATAGGCCACACACAATAAAATTTCTTAAGCAGCGCTCTACAATAAAAAGCGCATTGCAGAGAGGTCAGTGGCTAATTCTGGCAATGGTTATTGAGGGTCAAGGTTCTAATGCAAAAGCTGTAGTAGCCAGAGAGCAAATAATAGCTTACTGGCCCCTCAGTGAATATTAAGATAAAGGCATCCACATCAATTCTAATAGGTAAAATGTTGCTTCTGCATTAGAACCTTGACCCTCAATAACCACTGCCAGAATTAGCCACAAAAACGTTCTTAAGGGGTTAAAGATTGCAAATAAAAAAAGTTCTGTTATCTTAAACTGGCTTTTTGGTATGGACATTCAAACAATAGTTTGAGCCAAAGACAAACATAACTAACAAGCATTATACCTTAAGGCAACATATCACCAGATGGTTTCAAACTCTGATAAGTTTTAATGCACCTGAAAACCAGATTCTGTGGAACTAGACACCCCCCACCCCCCGTCCCTACAAAATCACAGTGTGCTCCCGTTTTATGTTTGTGTTCTATACTGCACTTAATATTATAGAATATGCAGTGGCCAATTCCTTTTGTACCATTTCATGGTTGGGAACAAATGCTACACTCTTATATTATCAACAAGAACTCCAAGAATGTCTATTATATCACACAGAACACAAAGTGTATTAGTATGTTTTTAACAAAATCATAGCATGCAGCAAAATTTGAACACCTGTTGATTGGTTGATGCGCTGATATAAAAATAAACAATTTTACGGTGTACTGACCATTGCTGCCACAGGACAGACAAGAACAGAGTAAGTAGGGATTGCGCTGCCTGAGTTTAGGAGAAGCAGCATTGCAATAGCTCAGAGCTAGTAGAGCATAAAAGGACACAGAGAGTGAACGGAGAACAGTATTCCTACTCAAGCCCATGGCTGACTTGGATCAGGATTAGCTACAGTTCTTAGTGCAACAGCTGTAAGTGAGGCCGGCCTCTAAAGGGATTGTAGGTGTGCAAAGCAATAAGGAGCAGCAGTAATTAACTAGTAGACCTGTATTCTATTGGGAAAGACTGAATTGGGAAGAACCAGTGTTGTCTCTTGAATTTCCAAGATCCAACCATGCATTGTTGGATGTCAGACTTTTCGTATTATGGAACTGAGATATTTTGCAGGGGGGATAGAAAACAATTTTAGAGGTGGGTGAGAGAAACTGTGTATTATGTTCCATGATCTGTACTTTAGTTAGATTGTAATAATCATAGGTATGGAATATTGCTTTTATCAGAGAGGATGTTCTTATATATGAACTTTTCTCTTTAAATTGTGTAAGGCTTGAATGCATTGTCTAAAATTCCCATGTCCAGTAATTGTAGCTTCCTGCCTATTAAACTCAGTTTGTTTTGCACTTTTGAAATGAAGTATAGTAATACTATGAAGCCCTAAATGCAGGTGGGTGTAAGTGTTTCTTGGTGTAAATGGAGCATTAATGCGTTAGAACTTGGAATGAGATCTAATGTTACATTACATTGTACTAACATAGAATAGTAACAACAGAGCATTGATTTTTTTTTTCTTATTGTCATGTACTCAAAGTATCTTTTATTCCATTTGGCATTAAGAAAACATTTCCTATTGTCTGGTGTGCTGCACCTGCCATGGATTTCCCCCTATTGTTAACCCTCATATTTGCAAATAATGACCAACTCTGTTTACAGTGGCTTCGATTTTCATTCATTCATCTACTCTCCCTATACCGCATATATATTTGTAGTGAAGCTCGGTTGGATGTACCCACCAAGGCCTGATTGAGCTTTGATGGGGATGAGAGATGATCGAGCATACTCATTAAGGTGATTTACTCGAGAGAGCATCGCCTTTTTCGAGTAACTGCTGGCTCATCCTTGAAGATTCGGGGGGGCCGCGGGGGTGAGCGGGGGGTTGTGGAGGGGATCGGGAGTGATCCCGCTCCCCTCCACAACCCCCGCGCCACACCCTGAGGCCTCCGCCGAATCTTAAGGGATGAGCCAGAAGTTACTCGAAAAAGGTGATACTCTCTCGAGTAAATCGCCCTAACGAGTATGCTTGCTCATCTTTAATAGCCCTTCACAGTATAAGACAACTAAAATATAACTTTTATTTAAGAATATTTATAAAACAATTAGGGCTAAGACAAACCAGACATACATAGAGACAGAGAACAGAGATGGTCAGCGTGGGTAGATAAAAAGGTAGTAGTACCCAAACTAAACTTGTAGATACTTGAGACTTGAGATTTCCCTTTAGAGGATGACTGTCACTATTTGTTTCTGCTTAATTTATCTAGGCAGTAATAGGTCTTGATCTGAAAACTACTCTACCTCTACATAGAGCTTGGGAATCCATTATCATCTCAATTGGTATCCCTGATGCCAATTTTCATTCATTCTGTCATCTACTATCTCTCACTAGTCCATGGACAATATACACTAAGGTTATATTATCCTTTCTGAACCTGTGTTCCACATTCTACCTGAGAGCTCTTTTATACTATCACACCAACGATAGCTGACAGAGGCTACCTAACTCTGTTGTGTGATAGTTAGCTCTCCTAGCTGGGTAGCAAAGATATCGTTCTGCTCCCGCTATTATGCTGTTCATGTTTGACTAACTTTGAATGAATGGGATCTAGTTGCTCTAATAATGGCCGGGATTTATTCCCTTTAGAGGATGACTGTCACTTAATTTATCTAGGCAGTGATAGGTCTTGATCTGAAAACTACTCTACCTCTACATAGAGCTTGGGAATCAATTATCATCTCAATTGATATCCCTGATGCCAATTTTCATTCATTCTGTCATCTACTATCTCTCACTAGTCCATGGACAATATATACTAAGGTTATCTTATCCTTTCTGAACCTATGTTCTACATTCTACCTGTGAGCTCTTTTATACTATCACACCAACGATAGCTGACAGAGGCTACCTAACTCTGTTGTGTCTCAGATTACCACTGTGGCACTTTTTGAGACTATATTCTCTCTTTTTGCCAAAAGATATCAGTATGGCAAAATATCTTTGATGATACTGTCAACTCTAATTGACTAAAAACTCATTTAACCGCTCCTGATGAACTACTATCTACCCTGGTAGGGAAACACGTTGAGCGTCAATTAATCCATCTGAGAGGACTACTCTCCTTCTCAAGTGGTTATGAGGTTATGATACCCCCAGAAAACTGAGGAGACACCATTACCTCCCCAGTTAGACGGGTCCTTGAGTTTCTAAAAAATACCTAAAATTTGAGATCTTCATCTACTTTTGGCGTTACTCTTATCATCTAGATATTGGTGTGGGTCGCTTCTTAAATATATGAGATCCTTGGATTTTTCTTTTTACATCTTCAATACTGAAGTCCAGCGCTGCTGACTTTTGAATTTAGTCAGCCTCTGCTGTCATTCGAATTATTGTCAACACCACGCTCTTTGAGGGTAATTTTACCTATGTGGTGAGTGGCTTATGAATTGTTGCTTGGTATCGCACCTAGCCACATAAACCACATACCTCTAATTTTGGAGCTTGAGCTCTGTTGACTACTGAATGAATTTATCCTGTGACACTATCTTAAGTAATCTATACTCCACATGTATGTGTAGCTTACGTATCAATGATTGTTACTGTCACAATCTAAGATCATCTCGCATCATATTAGCGACCACCTAGTCTCAAGTATCTACAAGTTTAGTTTGGGTACTACTACCTTTTTATCTACCCACGCTGACCATCTCTGTTCTCTGTCTCTATGTATGTCTGGTTTGTCTTAGCCCTAATTGTTTTATAAATATTCTTAAATAAAAGTTATATTTTAGTTGTCTTATACTGTGAAGGGTTTCGATTTGATTGAGACAAATTCTGCCCCTGCGATTCTCATCTTTAATAGGGATCCATTCATCTAGTTTAGGTGTACCTTAAACATTCTGGCTTCCTGCAGAGCCATCGCTAGAGGAGATGAAAAGGTAGCAGTCACACTTGGGTCCTGGTGGCTGAGGGACATTTGGGTCTCCCAAGTAAACCGTATCAGTGCCACATGGTAATTGGAGGGTCCTGTTAGGGCTTTTTCACATGAGCGGAAATATTCCGCTATCCGCACCATAAGGCATGGTTTAATCTGCCGCTGCGGAATTCTGCTCCACGACCTAAATGTCCACATGTGGATTTTGACATGGAATTGTCAGCAGAATCAAGCTACTTTCAGTTCCGCATCAAAATCTGCATGGAGTCTTTGGATTTTGGTGTGGAATTTACCATGGCTTGAGGTGCAAATTGTGCAATAATTTTGCTTGTGTGAAAGAACCCTCATATGCATGGGATTATTCCACCAGGAGGCATGGGAATTTGTTAGTCTGTGGAATAGTCTGCCCAAAATCCACATGGCTAACATGCAGTTTTTAATGTAGAATTGAAATTGGCTTAAATCTGCCTGCAATTTCACATCAAAATGTAGCCATGCAGATTTTGGTGTGGATTTCTGCAGCGGCAAATTAATAATTTCTCCCGTGTGAAAGTAACCTTAAACAAGCATGCAACTAACAGAGGCAGAAAATGATATAGCGCCCTGTGTGCTGAGAAGCCCTTAAAAAAAAACTGTCAGGAGGGGAGTTGCGGTCGCCGGTGGTGGTGTGCAGCGTAGCGGTGTCGCCCGGGGGTCGCCTGGGGTGGTGGGCGTCCGGGCTGGTGTCGGGCGTGGGGTCCGCGGCGCTGCTGGGCAGGACCTCGGCAGCCGGGCTCGGAGTTCCCCTGTTAGGGAGCGCTGCCAGAGAAGGGTCGGAATTTATGCATTACCGGCTGGCGTGTCACCAGGCTCCGCCCCAACCTAGGCGGGGTTTTGGGTATTTAGCTCTGCAGACACTGTCAGTCCCTACCAATGGCTGCTAATTGTTCTTCAGCTAACATCCGCTCAGGTTGCTTACTCCAGTCCTCTGACCTGGTTTGCTCTGACCTATTGTCTCCCTCTGGATTCCTTGATAGTTCTTTGGTGGTTATTGTCTCTCTTAGTTCTGACTTTGATTTTTGTTATATTCTGTCTTCTGGTTAGTTGGTCTCTCCTGTCCCTGTCCTCGGTGTTCCTTCAGTGCAGAGTAGGGACCGCTGCCCAGTTGTCGCCCTGGGAGTTAGCCCAGGGGGGCAAGTAGGTAGGGACAGGGGAGAGAGTTGCATGTAGGGATTTCCAGTCATTCGTTCCTAACCAGCCCTGATAGAACCCCTGGTCATATAAAGATTCGGGGTAGAAGATTAATCCCGAGTATCTGTTCATCATGGAGGCAGTTACTGCGGTTATAAATCAGGTCCAGAAATTGACGGAGGTGGTACAAGATTTGTCGGCTCGTCTCTCGCACCAGGAGTAGGCGGTGACAGGGACTCTGGCAATGGTATCACGGGGACCTTTGTCTGTTTGTGAACCCAAGGCGACTTTACCTGACTACTTTTCTGGTGACCGTAAGGCATTTTTTGAATTCCGTGAGGGATGCAGACTATATTTTAGTTTGCGGCTACAATCTTCTGGGTCAGAACATCAGAGGGTTGGAATTGTTATTTCCAGACTAAGAGGGGACCACAGAATTGGGCTTTTTTATTACCATCAGATTCACCCTCTCGTCAGTTGGTGGATGCCTTTTTCTCCGCCTTAGGTCAGATATATGATGAGCCGGATCATGCAGGGTATGTGGTTTCTAAATTATTGAGCCTGCATCAGGGTAAAATGATGGCCGAGGAGTTTTGTTCACAATTTCGACAGTTTTGTGGAGTCTGGGTGGAATGATCGAGCCTTAAAAGACTTTTTTTTGACCAGGCTCTCTGAGTAGGTAAAGGACTTGTTGTGTCATCTGGAGCCTAAGACGTTAGAGACAGCAATGACGTTAGCAGTATGAGCTGACCGGCGGCTGAGGGCCTGTAAAGAGCCGCACCTCAGTTCCCCTGGTAACCAGATTGAGAAGATGGAACTGGGATACCTGTCAGCATCTGAGCATCGGGCCTTCCGACAAAGAAACAGGCTGTGCTTCTACTGTAGGGACCCTGTACATCGTGTCGCCACCTATGACCAGAGACGGCAGCAGGAAAACTTCCGCTCCTAGGCGATCTCCTGAAGGATCGCCTAGGAGCTCAGGTACTTCCGGATTTTTCCAAGTTGCTTCTCCCCTGCTCTATTCTGTTGGGTTCCTGCCTCATTTCTGGTCACGCTTCTGTTGACTCAGTGGCGGCAGTTAATTTTGTGAATTCCGAGTTTGTCAAGTCAATAGCTTCTGAGTTGCTAGCTTTAAATCCCAATGTACAGGTCTCTGGAATTGATGCCACCCCGCTGGCTGCGGGTCTGATAAAGAAGTTTACACCGGAACTAAGGTTTCGGAGGTTTCGGTGGGAGTTCTACATATAGAGATCTGTACATTTTTGGTGATGGAAGGTTTATCGGCTGATCTTTTGGGGCTACCATGGTTGCAACTACATAACCCCATTATCGATTGGGCAGCTTCCGAGTTGATACAGTGGGGTACCAGATGTCAGGACCATTTGACAACCGTCCAGTTGCATTCCTCTGGTTGTGAGGTGGTCGGCCTACCTAAGTATTTAGAAGTATTCGCAGATGTATTTTCCAAACAGCTTTCAGAAGTTTTGTCCCCTCATAGGAGGTGGGATTGCAAGATTGATCTCTTTCCGGGAAGTAAGATTCCTAAAGTGGGTATTTACAATGTTACTGTGCCAGAACGACAGCTATGAAAGAGTATGTAACAGTTTGGCCAAGGGCCATATATGCCATTCGGAGTCTCCTGCTGGGGCCAGACTCTTCTTCGTGGAGAAGGATGGTAGTCTCCAGCCTTCTATTGCTTATCGGGCGTTACATATGATTACTGTAAAGAATCAATACTCTCTTCCATTGATTCCCGATTTACTTAATCAGGTTGTGGGGGTTAGATGGTTCTCCAAGCTCAATTTGAGGGGAGCTTACAACCTGATTAGAATCCGTGAAGGGAATGAATGGAAGACCGCATTCAATACTCAGTTCGGGCATGTTTGGCAATGTTGTTTGGATTATGCAATGCTCCGGCCGTTTTCCAGGGCTTCATGAACGCCATTTTTCACAATATCACTGGGGCTTTCATGGTGGTTAGCCCAAGGGGTCAAGTAGGTAGGGACAGGGTTAGTTGTAGGGACTTCCAGTCATTCGTTTCTAACCAGCCCTGACAAAAACTAGGAAAAATTCTATTAAATGTATTACGTGTCTTGGAATCCTATTTCCAAGCGAAATTCCCCGCAAATGTACGATATATACTTATTTTTCCTGCCTAGTGAATGCATAAAAACCCCCTGCAATTCGAGAATTGTATATTTTTGTCACCTCTTCTCCCCCCCAAAATAATTGCAGAATAAAAAGTGATCAAAAAGTTGCATGTACCCCAAAATGCATATCATAATATGGTGACAAAAGGCTTATTTTTATTTTTTAATATAGTGAAACATAAAAAACTGTATTTGGTATAGTCATCATTGTAGTGACCCAAAAAATACAGTTATGTCATTTTTTTTTTATACCATGATCATCATAAAAATTTAATCTCCACCCAAAAAAATTGCATTTTTTCCTTTTCACATTACCTAAACCTTTTTAAGCGCCTCGTGTGGCGCAGAGTGTTAAGGCAGCAGTATGCAGTCCTAAGCTGTTTCTTATGACCTGAAGGTTGCGGGTTCAACCCGGATAAAATGAGTACCCAGCTTGCTTGGGGGTAAAAGTGACTGGGGAAGGCAATGGCAAACCACACCGCAAAAACAGTCTGCCAAGAAAATATCACAATGTGACGTCACCCTAGGAGTCAGTCACAACTCAGTGCATGCCCCAGGGGACTTTACTAGAGATGAGCGAGCACCAAAATGCTCGGGTGCTCGTTACTCGGGACGAATTTATCGCGATGCTCGAGGGTTCGTTTCGAGTAACGAACCCCATTGAAGTCAATGGGCGACCGGAGCATTTTTGTATTTCGCCGATGCTCGCTAAGGTTTTCATGTGTGAAAATCTAGGCAATTCAAGAAAGTGATGGGAACGACACAGAAACGGATAGGGCAGGCGAGGGGCTACATGTTGGGCTGAATCTCAAGTTCACAGGTCCCACTATTAAGCCACAATACCGGCAAGAGTGGGCCCCCCCCCCTCCCAACAACTTTTACTTCTGAAAAGCCCTCATTAGCATGGCATACCTTAGCTAAGCACCACACTACCTCCAACAAAGCACAATCACTGCCTGCATGACACTCCGCTGCCACTTCTCCTGGGTTACATGCTGCCCAACCCCCCTCCCCCCTGCACGACACAGTGTCCACAGCGCACACCAAACTGTCCCTGCGCAGCCTTCAGCTGCCCTCATGCCACACCACCCTCATGTCTATTTATAAGTGCGTCTGCCATGAGGAGGAACCGCAGGCACACACTGCAGAGGGTTGGCACGGCTAGGCAGCGACCCTCTTTAAAAGTGGTGGGGCGATAGCCCACAATGCTGTACAGAAGCAATGAGAAATCCAATCCTGTGCCACCTCCATCAGGAGCTGCACACGTGGGCATAGCAATGGGGAACCTATGTGTCACACACTATTCATTCTGTCAAGGTGTCTGTATGCCCCAGTCAGACTGGTAATATGTACCTTAACAGTAACCGCGTTGGTGGTAATGTGGTGGTGACTGCGGACCTAGTAGCACGGTTGTATTTTGTTGGTTTTCGGAATGTGGCCAGGATTAAGTGGGCCGTGGCGGGGGGATGGTGGGGGGGCTCTCTTGTTGTGTCGGTAAAGGTGAAATTCTTGGACTGCCACCAGACGAACCAATGCAAAGGCATTTGCCAAGAGTGTTTTCATTGTTGGAGGAGGAGGGGGATGTTTTTGAGGCACTACATGTCCTCTCCACGTGTCCGTGGTTATATGCACCTTAACAGTAACCGCGTTGGTGGGAAATGGCCTCGCCGCCATCATGTCTTTGGGAAGCCTCTGTTTCCACACCCCAGAGACATACCATTAGCAGCGGTATAGGCAGAGCCCAGAATTCGTAACATTTCAGCCGTAGCATTAGGACAGGCCCCACTAACATATCACTAGCAGCATTATAGGGGGAGCACAGTATTAGTTCCATTTCAGTAATAGTAGCACTCAAGACAGGCCCCAGTAACAATTCCGAAGCAGCAGTATAGGAGGAGCATAGTCTAAGTTCCATTTAAGTAATAGTAGCAGCCTACACAGGCCCCAGGAACAATTCCGAAGCAGCAGTATAGTGGGAGCGCAGTCTTAGTTCCATTTCAGTAGCTGCAGTATAGCCAAGGCCCAAGTTACATTTATGTAGCTAAAGTGTAGGCCAACCCCACACACCTTTCTGTACCATGAGTGCAGGCGAAGAACATAGAAATTGCTATGATTACACTGTAGGTGAGGGCCCAAAAAAATTGGTGTACCAACAGTACTAATGTACCTCAGTAAAAATTGGCCATGCCCAACCAAGATGGCAGGTGAAACCCATTAATCGCTTTGGTTAATGTGGCTTAAGTGGTAACTAGGCCTGGAGGCAGCCCAGTTTAACGAAAAATTGGTTCAAGTTAAAGTTCCAACGCTTTTAAGAGCATTGAAACGTATAAAAATTTTTTAGAAAAATTATATGAGTGAGCCTTGTGGCCCTAAGAAAAATTGCCCGTTCAGCGTGATTACGTGAGGTTTCAGGAGGAGGAGCAGGAGGAGGAGGAGGAATATTAGACACAGATTGATGAAGCAGAAATGTCCCCGTTTTGGATGGTGAGAGAGAACTATGCTTCCATCCGCGGGTGCAGCCTACGTATTGCTTAGGTATCGCTGCTGTCCGCTGGTGGAGAAGAGAAGTCTGGGGAAATCCAGGCTTTGTTCATCTTGATGAGTGTTAGCCTGTCGGTTGACAGGCGGGTACGCTTATCTGTGATGATTCCCCCAGCCGCACTAAACACCCTCTCCGACAAGACGCTAGCCGCAGGACAAGCAAGCACCTCCAGGGCATACAGCGCTAGTTCAGGCCACGTGTCCAGCTTCAACACCCAGTAGTTGTAGGTGGCAGAGGCGTCACGGAGGACGGTCGTGCGATCGGCTACGTACTTCCTCACCATCCTTTTACAGTGCTCCCGCCGACTCAGCCTTGACTGGGGAGCGGTGACACAGTCTTGCTGGGGAGCCATAAAGCTGTCCAGGCCCTTAAAGACTGTTGCACTGCCTGGGCTGTACATGCTGCTCGATCTCCGCACCTCCCCTGCTACCTGGCCCTCGGAACTGCGCCTTCTGCCACTAGCGCTGTCGGATGGGAATTTTACCATCAGCTTGTCCGCCAGGGTCCTGTGGTATAGCAACACTCTCGAACCCCTTTCCTCTTCGGGAATGAGAGTGGGAAGGTTCTCCTTATAGCGTGGGTCGAGCAGTGTGTACACCCAGTAATCCGTAGTGGCCAGAATGCGTGTAACGCGAGGGTCACGAGAAAGGCATCCTAACATGAAGTCAGCCATGTGTGCCAGGGTACCTGTACGCAACACATGGCTGTCCGCACTAGGAAGATCACTTTCAGGATCCTCCTCCTCCTCTTCCTCCTCCTCCTCCTCAGGCCATACACGCTGAAATGATGACAGGCAAGCAGCATGGGTACCGTCAGCAGTGGGCCAAGCTGTCTCTTCCCCCTCCTCCTCATCCTCCTCATGCTCCTCCTCCTCCTCCTGAACGCGCTGAGATATAGACAGGAGGGTGCTCTGACTATCCAGCGACATACTGTCTTCCCCCGGCTCTGTTTCCGAGCGCAAAGCGGCTGCCTTTATGGTTTGCAGGGAACTTCTCAAGATGCATAGCAGAGGAATGGTGACGCTAATGATTGCAGCATCGCCGCTCACCACCTGGGTAGACTGCTCAAAGTTTCGAAGGACCTGGCAGATGTCTGCCAACCAGGCCCACTCTTCTGAAAAGAATTGAGGAGGCTGACTCCCACTGCGCCGCCCATGTTGGAGTTGGTATTCCACTATAGCTCTACGCTGCTCATAGAGCCTAGCCAACATGTGGAGCGTAGAGTTCCACCGTGTGGGCACGTCGCATAGCAGTCGGTGCACTGGCAGAATAAACCGATGTTGCAGGGTGCGCAGGGTGGCAGCGTCCGTGTGGGACTTGCGGAAATGTGCGCAGAGCCGGCGCACCTTTCCGAGCAGGTCTGACAAGCGTGGGTAGCTTTTCAGAAAGCGCTGAACCACCAAATTAAAGACGTGGGCCAGGCATGGCACGTGCGTGAGGCTGCCGAGCTGCAGAGCCGCCACCAGGTTACGGCCGTTGTCACACACGACCATGCCCGGCTGGAGGCTCAGCGGCGCAAGCCAACGGTCGGTCTGCTCTGTCAGACCCTGCAGCAGTTCGTGGGCCGTGTGCCTCCTATCTCCTAAGCTGAGTAGTTTCAGCACGGCCTGCTGACGCTTGCCCACCGCTGTGCTGCCACGCCGCGCGACACCGACTGCTGGCGACGTCCTGCTGCTGCTGACACATCTAGATTGCGAGACGGAGGAGGAGGAGGAGGAGGAGGAGGGTGCTTTAGTGGAGGAAGCATACACCGCCGAACATACCACCACCGAGCTGGGGCCCGCAATTCTGGGGGTGGGTAGGACGTGAGCGGTCCCAGGCTCTGACTCTGTCCCAGCCTCCACTAAATTCACCCAATGTGCCGTCAGGGAGATGTAGTGGCCCTGCCCACCTGTGCTTGTCCACGTGTCCGTAGTTAAGTGGACCTTGCCACTAATCGCATTGGTGAGGGCGCGTACAATGTTGCGGGAGAAGTGGTCGTGCAGGGCTGGGACGGCACATCGGGAAAAGTAGTGGCGACTGGGAACTGAGTAGCGCGGGGCCGCCGCCGCCATCATAGCTTTGAAAGCCTCCGTTTCCACAACCCTATACGGCAGCATCTCAAGGCTGATAAATTTGGCTATGTGGACGGTTAACGATTGAGCGTGCGGGTGCGTGGGGGCGTACTTGCGCTTGCGCTCCAACACTTGCGCTAGCGACGGCTGGACTGTGCGGTGCGAGACATTGGTGGATGGGGCCGAGGACAGCGGAGGTGAGGGTGTGGGTGCAGGCCAGGAGACGGTAGTGCCTGTGTCCTGAGAGGGGGGTTGTATCTCAGTGGCAGGTTGGGGCACAGGGGGAGAGGCAGCGGTGCAAACCAGAGGCGGTGAATGGCCTTCCTCCCACCTTGTGGGGTGCTTGGCCATCATATGTCTGCGCATGCTGGTGGTGGTGAGGCTGTTGGTGGTGGCTCCCCGGCTGATCTTGGCGCGACAAAGGTTGCACACCACTGTTCGTCGGTCGTCAGGCGTCTCTGTGAAAAACTGCCAGACCTTAGAGCACCTCGGCCTCTGCAGGGTGGCATGGCGCGAGGGTGCGCTTTGGGAAACAGTTGGTGGATTATTCGGTCTGGCCCTGCCTCCACCCTGGCCACCGCACTGCCTCTTGCAACCTGCCCTGCTGCTGCCCTTGCCTGCCCCTCTGAAGACCTGTCCTGAGTAGGCGTTGCACACCAGGTGGGGTCAGTCACCTCATCGTCCTGCTGCTCTTCCTCCGAATCCTCTGTGCGCTCCTCCCTCGGACTTACTGCCCTTACTACTACCTCACTGCAAGACAACTGTGTCTCATCGTCATCGTCCTCCTCACCCACTGAAAGGTCTTGAGACAGTTGCCGGAAGTCCCCAGCCTCATCTCCCGGACCCCGGAAACTTTCCAATGGTTGTGCATCAGTGACGATAAACTCCTCTGGTGGGAGAGGAACCACTGCTGCCCAATCTGAGCAGGGGCCCGAGAACAGTTCCTGGGAGTCTTCACGCAGCTGAGCAGGTGTCATTGGAGTGGAGTGAGGAGGCTGGGAGGAAGGAGGAGCAGCAGACAGAGGATTCGGATTTGCAGCACTGGACGGCGCAGAACTCTGGGTGGATGATAGCTTGCTTGAAGCACTTTCTGCCATCCACGACAGGACCTGCTCACACTGCTCATTTTCTAATAAACGTCTCCCGCGTGGACCCATTAATTGGGCGATGAATGTGGGGACGCCAGAAACGTGCCTCTCTCCTAATCGCGCAGCAGTGGGCTGCGACACACCTGGATCAGGAGCTCGGCCTGTGCCCACACCCTCACTTGGGCCTACGCGTCCTCGGCCGCGTCCACGTCCTCTAGGCCTACCCCTACCCCTCAGCATGCTGTATTACCAGTGATTTCCAAGCCAGGAAAAAAATTGGCGCAAGCCTGCAGCCAAAATAGAATTTTTCCCCTTGTTTTTCAAAGGACAAGCCACACTGCGTGTATTCAATGAATACTACTAAGTTTAATAACTGTGTTGTGGCCCTGCAAATGTGTCAGAGAACTGCAGTGATGCAAAGTTATTCGCTACAGCAGATCAGGGATTTCCCATGCAGGAAAAAAATTGGCGCAAGCCTGCAGCCAAAATAGAATTTTTCCCCTTGTTTTTCAAAGGACAAGCCACACTGCGTGTATTCAATGAATACTACTAAGTTTAATAACTGTGTTGTGGCCCTGCAAATGTGTCACAGAACTGCAATGATGCAAAGTTATTCGCTACAGCAGATCAGGGATTTCCCATGCAGGAAAAAAATTGGCGCAAGCCTGCAGTAAAACGTAGCTGGCTGCGTCTGATTTTTTTTAACGTTCTGCATGCAGCACACACGTACCCAGAGCCCTGAGGACTGTCAGAGGCAGGCGAAATAGAATTTTTTCCCTTGTTTTTCAAAGGAAAAGCCACACTGCGTCTATTCAATGAATAATGTATGTCTTCTGGCCCAGCCTACACAATTCTATCCCTGTAGTATTAATGCCGGGTGCAATGGTCTGCACAGCCGGTTTTGAGAAAGAAAAAAAAAAATGCAACACTGCTAACAGCAGCCTGGACAGCACTGCACACGGATAGATGTGGCCCTAGAAAGGACCGTTGGGGTTCTTGAAGCCTACACTCACTGCTAACACTCTCCCTTTCTAACCACCACTTCTGTCCCTATTGCAGGGCGCAATGCTCTGCAGATCCAACTTTGAAAAAAAAAAAAAAAAATACAGTGCTCACACAGTACTGCACACTATTAGATGTGGCCCTGAGAAGGACCGTTGGGGTTCTTGAAGCCTACACTAACTCCTAACGCTCTCCCTACAGCAGCACCAGCAGCAGCACTTTCCCTCAGCTAACTCACAAGGCATCTGAGCCGAGCCGCGGGTGGGGCCGATTTTTATACTCGGGTGACATCAGATCTCCCCAGCCACTCACAGCAGGGGGGTGGTATAGGGCTTGAACGTCGCAGGGGGAAGTTGTAATGCCTTCCCTGTCTTTCAATTGGCCAGAAAAGCGCGCTAACGTCTCAGAGAGGAAACTGAAAGTAACCAGAACACCGCGTGGTACTCGTTACGAGTAACGAGCATCCCGAACACGCTAATATTCGCCCGAGTATCAAGCTCAGACGAGTACGTTCGCTCATCTCTAGACTTTACCTTTACCTAAATGTTTTTCAGTTGTACCAATAAAATATACAACTCATGTGGCAAAAAAATAAGCCCTCACAGTGTTATGCTAATGGGAAAATAAAGCAGTTTTGGCTCTTTAAAGGCAGGGATGAAAAGAACAGCCTGTTTGTGTTTTACTTCATATTAGCTAGTTAACGAGTCTCTTAAGTTATGTGTTTAAACCGAATTTCTTAGACCTACTGTAGCTATGCTGTAATGCGGCTGGCATAAGCTTCATTGGCGGATGTTTCTAAAAGGGACTAACAACATTCATTTTGCATTTGGTTCAAAGGAAAAATGTTGTTTTTGCAACCTGGCCCTTTAAACGTTGTTCCTATTGTTTAAGTGGCCACAGTAATCAATGTGCACTCTGTTTTTGTGCGGGTCTTTTCTATGATATTTATTTGCCGCAGGTGGCGGATTACAGAATGAAATCTTATGCAAAGTCCTTAAAACAGATGTTTAGCTTCCGTATAGTGATGTATCAAAAGCAGTCTGCCATTCCTTTCTCTTCTTGTTGATCTTCATGTGTACTTTGGATCACTCTCTAGCTAAACACCATCTTAGTTTGTAAGAGACTGACACCCGGCATTGTACTTCTACTACTAAATAGAGTTGTTATGTACTGTGTGTGTATTTAACAAACCGTGTACAAGCATATAGACTACTTTAGTATTACTTCGGATGCCCCATAGATTGCAGACACAAACTTTATAATGATAACTGCAGTATTACAGATTCTATGCTCTGCAGGTGGCTCAGTGGTTAGCATTGTTTCCATGCAGCATTGGGGTCCTGAGTTTACATCCAGCCAAGGGCAACATTTACAAGTGGTTTCATTGTTTTACATGGGTTTCCTCTGGGTTCCTCTAATTTTCTTCTACACTCTAAGGGCTCAGTCAGACGGGCATTTTTATGTGCGCAAAAATGCATGCATAAAAAAATCGCTTGACTGAAGCCGGTGTCACTCTGAAAAAATACGCACTTGGCTGTGTTTATGCGCACATAAAGTGTGCTGCCCACTATCCCCTGCCGTGGCTGTGACAGCTGCAGCAGGGGATTCCTTGGATGTGAAACCCCTGGATGCTGTCACATGCAGGGGTTTCACCCTTGGTCATCGGGGCCGGTGGCAGCAGCGGCGGTCCCAGTGACATATTGAGATCATCGCGGTCCTCTGCCACAGCTGTGACAGCGAATTTTTTCATCTTTGCGGGGAGTCCCCTTGTCAATGGATGCAGAGGACCGCAATGCTATCCCATTGAATTCAATGAAGCCGGTGCTACAGCCCCACCTGCTTAGATGCTAAATCGGAGTGCCGAGACAGTCATATATTTTAACGAAAAAACGGACTTTGGATTTATAACAGATGTGAAGCTTCTGGACAATGCGTCTGCTCTATGATCTGAAAAGTCCCCATGATCGCCGAACCTAAGCCTGGGGGAATAAAAACCTGCCTAAAGATTTAATATAGAACTGTAATATTTCCATGCTCTTTCTTGCTATGCAACATTGGTTCAAGTATTTGTCCACCTTGCCGAGGATGGGACAAGAAAATGGAGGGGGGTATGGTTGTTGCTGACAGTTTTATTGTTTATCTGATGTTCTGATGTGTTAGTGATTTGTAAACTACTATAACTTTAGAGAGAGGAGAAAACAAGGAACAGAGCTGAACAGGAAGAAGAAACAGGAAGTGGTCAGTCTGTGAAGCTATGCTGTAGTGTGGGGAGCTGGGGATACTCCCCTGAGTCTGTGCAGCTATGCTATGGAGAGAAAAGTAAGGGATACTCCCTGGTATGAGAGATATCATGGTGCGCATGATTATCCCTATGGGTATGAGCTCCTCAATGGGACACACCTTTCTTTTGGATAAAGGCTGAGCTGAATACAAGCATTGGAGAGACTTCTGCCTCATTGTTCCCCTACTCCCTTCTGCCTGACAATGTTGATATGAGGCAGCTGCCAGGGACTACATTACCGGTGACTGGGTAAGGACTTTTCAGAAACCAATTATACAAGGAAAAGAGAACTTTGATTGAAACCCCAATTATTGGATAGTGATTTTTGGAAACCCAATGTAGGGTACTGAACTTTTTTTTTTTTTTTTCAAATCAAAAATTTTTATTGTATTTTCAACAAGTAAGTAAACATCAACATGTTGTCAAGGAGCATATATCGAATACAAAAGGATCCATCCGGGACAACTTCATCAGTCAGACAATAGCCTGTATTATGTAGATCAAACTATCTTTGCTTGGCATAGTCTATCTACTGTAACAGACAGGGGGAAGACAGACATCAACTGACAGGTTGGGAAAGTGGGGAGAGGATATTGTGGGGGGGGGGGGGTAAGGGGTAAGGAGGAGGGGAGATCTCCCGAGGTCGACACCAATGCAGGTCTGAGGGAGCTAAGATCTGGCTCCAGGGGAGTCACCAACGTCACACGCACTTCTCTGCTCTTAGTTGTCTTAGGCGCGACCCATTTGCGCACTCCGACATAATTCTCTCCAAGGACCCCATATCTCTACGAATTTGTCATGTGAGCCCCTGGCCCACCCGGAAAGCTCCTCCAAGTTAGCTGTGAGGTCCATTCTGTCCCTCCACTGACTCACGAGGGGCGGGTCTTTCTGCAGCCATAGAAGAGGGATAAGTGCCTTAGCAGCGTCAATCGCATGGGCTAGTAGTTTTTGCTTAAGAGGATTAAAACAGTTCGAGGGCTTCCACAAAAATAGTATTTCCGGTGTAAGTGTAAAATTTGGGGCTATTTTTTGAAGCGACTCCATCACTCCCTGCCAGAAGGTGCTCAGTGCCGGGCAGCTCCACCACAAGTGTAGATAGGTACCCGTATCCCCCTCACATCTCCAGCAATTGCTGCAGGCCGAGAGTTTATGGTCGGTAAGCCACTGAGGGGTTCTATACCATCTGGCAAGGAGTTTGTAGTGGGCCTCTTGTGTGGTAATGCAAGAGGAGAGTCCATAGGCGAGTCCCAGGATTAAGTGTGTTTCGTGGGAAGTAAGCGTGATGTGTAGCTCTTTTTCCCAAGAGTATAGGAAAGATGGTTTAGTGTCAAGCAGGGGAGAGAGGAAGGCTCTGCGAATAAACGCAATTTTCCTGCAATGCTGACTATTTCTGCCTACCTCTCTCTCAAAAGTGGTTGGGGGTCTAGTGGAGGTATATGTCTTTGTGAATTTACCGATCACCCCTTCTATCTGTGCCTTCTGGAGGAACGTCAGGGCCTGGTCAGGCAGCAGGGACCCCACTATCTCTCTAGGACTGCGATGTCTCATATCCTGAAGCTCACCGAGGGACTTATTTCCAAATGATCTCCACAGTTTCCCAGAGCATGGATCCTGCGGCAAACCCAGAAGGGCCGGGAGAGAGCTTAGAGGGGTTAGTGGGGAAGGTGTAGGAGCCAGTGTCTCCCTTCGTAAGTCCCATGCCTCGCAAGGACCCCTCAACAAGGGGTTAAACTTTTTGTTTCTGTATATTGCCTCTCTGGTGAACCACAAGTCCTCCGCCGTAGAGGTCCCATACATCTCTGTGATCATATGATATAGAATTGGGTCTCCTCCAGGTAAGGTCAGTCTCTGCCAGTTACTAATGTGAGCTGCTATATAGTAGTCATGTAGATTAGGCATTCCAATTCCACCTTCCTCTCTTCTTTTCATTAGGAGGCTATAAGCCAGTCTAGGGCTTTTTTGCCTCCAGATAAATTTTATAAACCATGAGCGCAGGGTGTTAAAGAAACTTGAGGGAAGTTGAATCGGGAGGGATCTAATCTGATATAGGATTATGGGAAGGATGTAGGTTTTTATTAGATTCTTCCTCCCAAACCAAGAGACGTATGGGACGTCGTATTTTTGGAGTAGTGTTTTTATTTTAACTAGCAGTGGGGGGAAATTTGCGGTGTATAGGTCCTCAATTCTCCTGGTCAGTTTCACTCCCAGGAAGGATATTGACGAGTTGGACCAGGTGAACGGGGAGTCCCTCTTCAGGCGCTCACATCTAGCACTCGAGATCGAGACGTTCAGAACATTTGATTTGTTAAAATTAATTTTAAAATTAGAGAGTGCACCAAATTGTTCCAAGCATGCGGTCAGCTTGGGTAATCCCTCTTCGGGGTTTGTAATTAAAAATATAGCATCATCTGCAAATGCTGTCGTGTAGAGAGCCTTGTCTCCTACGTTTAACCCCCGAATCTCCTGGTCCATCCTAATACTCTGCAGCAGAGGTTCCAAGGCCAATATAAACAGGGTGGGTGACAGTGGACATCCCTGTCGCGTGCCGTTACTTATCTCAAAGGGGGGGGGAAAGGATGTTGTTAATTTTTAACCTGGCGTGGGGCTTTGCGTATAGAGAAAATATGGCCTCGACAAAGGGGGGAGGGAAGTTAAAGTGCAGCAGGACAGATCTCATGTACTCCCAGTCAACTCTGTCGAAAGCCTTTTCGGCATCGGTGCTTACCAGAGCGAGTGGGATACTTTTGGCGTTAGCGTAGTGTATTGCATGGAGAATACGCATGCAGTTATCCCTTCCCTCCCTGCCTCTCACAAAGCCCGCCTGCTCCCTGTCTACCAGAAGCGGAATGTAGTTCTCCATGCGTTTGGCGAGCAGCTTCGCCCACAACTTTACGTCCAGGTTTATTAGCGAGATGGGCCTATAACTACCACACATCTCAGGGTCTTTGCCCTCTTTGTGAATCAGTGTGATATGGGCCTCTTGGGCCTGTTTAGGGAGAGGCTCGCCCCTCAAGAGGGAATTGAACAATTCCGTAAGGCGCGGTATCAGGACGGGGCGGAGGGATTTATAATAAACCAGGGGAAGGCCGTCCGGGCCAGGGCTCTTTCCAGGGGGGGAGGCGTCGAGAGCGTTACCCACTTCCTCCTCCGTCACCGGAGCTAGAAGTGTGTTAGAAGTTTCGGTCTCCAGTTGAGGAAGGTGGAGCTTATTTAGAAAGTCTGTTATCCGGTCTTTGGCCTTTGTGGACTCCCCAGACTCCCTCAGGGGTCGCAGATTGTAGAGTTGTGAATAGAATGATTGGAATTCCGTTGCAATGGCAGCGGAGGAGGTAACCTTCGATCCTGCTGGAGTCTTGATGGCATCTATTTGGTTTTTAATGCGGGCTTTTTTTAGCAATGATGACATGTATCTACTGCCCCTATTACCTTGGACGAACACTATATGTTTTAAGTGGAGGCATTTTTTGTCGAATCTGGACTTTAAACACAGGTTTAAATCTTTTCTAAGGGAAGACAATTTGTTTAGGTTCTCCTTGCAGAGTTTAAGTTTAGTGGAATATTCTAGTTTGGCAATTTGCCTTAATAAGTCATCTATTTCTCTCTGTTGTCTTTTCTTTTTCTTAGTTCCCAGGGCTATAAGCAAGCCTCTAATGAACGCTTTGTGTGTTTCCCACACCAGGGGCGCTGACTGATCACCTCCTGAGTTTAACCTAAAGAATTCCTCTAATTGCTCTGCTAGCATTGCCCTGTCTTCCCTAGAGTCCAACAGGGCCGGATTCAAGCGCCATCTCCATTCCCTGGGGGTATTGGAGAGCATTTTTAGGTCCACATGGAGTGGTGCGTGGTCAGAGATAGTGGTAGCATCGATGCTTGAGGTCACCAGAGAGGGAATAAGCTCCGAGGCTAGCAAGACATAATCCAGCCTCTGAAATGAGGCATGGACTTGAGAGAAGTAGGTATAGTCCTTAGTGGTGGGGAAACACTGGCGCCAGGCATCCACCAGCCCCATCTCAGAGAGGGCACGGTGTAATCTCCTCAGCTTAGCTTGTGAGATATGAGAGCGTCCCATCGACGAATCCAATAGGGGATTCAACGTTAAATTTAGATCGCCCCCAAGAACAATGGGACCCACCGCAAATTCCCTGAGGACTTCTAACTGCGCCACCAACCAGGGGACCTGACCGGAGTTCGGTGAGTAAAAGTTGGCCAGGGTGATCTTGAAGTTATTAATATGGCCTCTAAGAATAATAACCCTGCCCTCCTCGTCTGTATATTGCGCTTCACTAATGAAGGGGACAGAGCTATGGAATAGAATAGAGACTCCCTTGGATGCAGAGGAGGGGTGTGAGTTGTGGAAGCCCAACGAAAACTGTCTGCCCGGCAGGGCTAAGCACTTACCCCTCTTGTAGTGCGTTTCCTGGAGAAAGACGATTTTTGAGCCATATTTTCGAAGAAGTCGTGCTACATTGTGTCTCTTGAAAGGGGAATTTATCCCTCTCACGTTAAAAGAGGAGATGCGGAGGCGTTCGTCCGCGTCAGGTCGGTGAGGTGAAGGCATATCGTGCTGTGGCGGGAACCTACGGGAAGGAAAGCTGACACGTAAAAAGTCTTATAAGCGTTATTCAAGGACTTTTCGAGGGCGCGGAGAGGAAGGCGGGTTGGGAGAGACGTTCAGGAAGACGGGAAAGACGTAAGGAAAGGATAACACAAACTTTAAATGATATGTTAAGATAACAACAAGACTAGTTAGTCCTAAGACAGTCAGTGGGGGTGGTGTGCAAGACGGAACACCCTCCAGGGGTGGGATACTGGTATCAAATTGCACCAGGCAGAGATTCCGTGTTGCACCAAACCTGCCCTGACAGACGCCCTAGAAGGACTAGAAAAATATACCGGTGTAACAATATAATAGAGTAAAGTTGCACTTTTGAAGAGTTTGGGTAGGAGGTCCCCCGAGGCCACCCCGGGACACGTAGGGCCAGCAAGGCAACAAAAAGTCCAACATAAAGTCTAATATAAAGTCCAACATGGCCGACAAGGAGTCTCCCGCAAACCTGGGAGGCTTTGTGGTGGGAGATTTCGGGCAGGGTCCAGAACCCGCCTCCGTCCCATAACGTTTCCAACGAAGTCGAATCCCTAAAAGGTGGTAAAGCCCCCGGGACTCTTCAGGGGGTTTTGCAGGTGGTCAGACCGCCCGTAAAGTTGTGGGCTAAAGTTCAGTCCCCTGCTGGTGTGTTGTCGCGGCTTTTCTTTTTTTTATTCCTGGGGGATTTTGTCGGGCCGACAGGGTTCCAGGAAGCCGGGGACGAGAGCTTAGGCAGGTCGGGTAGCTCCGGTAGCGCCAGCCAACTCGGGAGATCTAACGGCTCCATCTCCAGAAGCTGCCAGCACGTCGGCAGATCCCCTGGGTCTCTGATGTTGATTCTGCGACCTTTGTAGGAAAAGCTCAGCCCGAACGGAAATAACCATGCGTACTTAATGCTTTTTCCCCTGAGCACCTCCAGGAGTGGTCTGAGCAGGCGACGCTTAGCCAAAGTGGTAGGGGCGAGGTCCTGAAAAATCTGCAGAGGGGCCTCTGAATACTTTAAGTTTTTCTGATTCCTGGCGGCCCTTAAAATAGCAAATGCGTCCTGAAAGGACAGGACCTTGCATATTAAGTCCCTTGGTGATTCAGTGCTCGCAGGGAGGGGTCTGAGGGCTCTGTGGATCCTTTCGATCGTAATATGGGCGGATCTTTCTGCCCCGAGCAAGGTGGAAAAAATTTCTGTAGCCACTTTTGGGAGGCAATCCGTGGCCCACGATTCCGGTAGCCCTTTGATGCGAATATTGCATCGCCTGTTTCTATTTTCTAAGTCCTCCTGCATCAGGAGGACTCTATTAAGATGGTCATGGTGTAGCTGTATTAGTTGTGCCATTTCCGTGGCATGGCTGATTATGGAGGATGTGGAGGTTTCAAGGTCCTCTACCCGCTTCCCCAGGTGCCTTAAGTCCTCTTTAATCTCCCCCAACTCGGACATAATGGGATGAAGGGCATTCGTTAGGAGCTCCTTCATAAAGCCTCTTGAGACTGTCTCTCCGTCCTCCCCCTCAGAGATGGCCCCCTCGTCCCCCTCCTTACTGAGAGCTGCAGCGGCGGTCTGAGCCGGCGCCATCTTGCCTGGGAACAGCGGCGAGCGGGGACTTCTCTCCTTCAGGAACCGCTGCATGTCGGCTTGTCCTCTGCTCACCCGCGGGGTCCCGGAGTGCTCCGCAGCCCTTTCCCTCCCGACTCTTCTCATAACGGTGCTTTAGGTAGCCGCTGTATCCTTCTGCTGGGGTCTTGCCGACGGAGCTCTGCTCTCACGCGGCCATACAACACAGCGGTCAGGCTCCGCCCCCTGGGTACTGAACTTTTAACACAATACTGCTAACGTGGATCTTCTGTAATACCCGACCTATACACAAGTCACCCCAGAAAGGGACTAACACTGTTTGCTTTCTTTTTTAGTCGTTCAGACGTGGCATCTCTGGAGACACAGGTCTCTGTGTTGGCAGACTGGCAGCAGCGTATAGAGCACTGACTAAAAAGAGCCAAAGAAGACCCGCATTCTGACAACATGCGGGCGGAGCGTCATTCTGACAGGAGGAGAGCTAGACCTGTCCAGCCTTTCATGCAGCCAGTCTAGAGTCTGCACTGTCTGTTAGTGTGAGTGCAGTAGAGAAATGAGCCAGCAGGGGGCCCGGACTGGCTCCGTCAGTGTTGACTGACTGCGGGAATGTAGTAGTGCACCTTGGAGGAGGATCAGGGTTGTATTGTGGAAGACATTGGAAGACGATGATGGGGGGGGGTTGATGGTCAAAGGGTGAAATCATATCTTTTGGTGTAGGGAAGAAAATAGGGTGACGGGGGATCAGTCCACTGCCGGCGGAAGTATTTTATTCTTTGCCAGTTAGCCCTTTGGCAATGCATAAAATGCCTAGGAAATGTGTGAAATATTCATCATCTCATACTTTGACGTTCCATTTTTCGCATTCTATGGATTGCCAGGTCATTCTATACAATAACTCATATCACACATAGCCTGCAACATTATTTCAGACCCTCAGTATTTTAAAATGGGAAGGGGACATGTGACATATATATCTGATAGAGACTTTGATGAGCAATCCAAAAATGTGACATAACTTTATTCCTACCAAAGTTATCAATTTTCACCCTATTATAGATGACACACACACTGTACAATGGACCTTCGTTAAATCATGCTGCCTGTTCTAGTTTTTATTCCTTTGTCAGGTCTTTGGCAGTCATGACCTTACTCTTCATCTTCATTAATCCCAGAGATGTATAATGTGGACAGATCTATCAGCCTGTCATTCTTCTCTTTGAGACCGTGTGGGCGATATAAAAATCATTACGCCTTCCTTTTTGTGTGGGACTTTTAAAGTTTAGACAAGTTTGATCCCTGTTGTGATTTCTATTCAAGATCTTCAAAGGGCGACTCAAGTTCTCCTCCGTCACCACATTATTCTAGTTAATCGTTTTCTGCAAAATAAATAAAAGAGAAGAGGGAAGCACAACGGACCCATGGGTACGAACCGCCATTCACTGGCCTATTGAGATGTTAGCTTTTTATTGTGATGCGACCAAAAATGCCGGTGTTTGGGGGGTACTGGTACTATTAATTTACTGGATGCCAATTCAATCTAGAGGACTGGTCAGGAAAAGTAAGTACTGGTTAAAAAGCACCTCACGTCTGCTCCATAGCAACGGCCCTGCTGTTTCTGATGGGGCCTTTAATTCATTTATACCCATCCCTGTACAGGGTTTTCTTAGATTCAGCTCTCAGTGCTTTGAATGTGTCAAGTGGGAGGTTCCTGATGCTCACTGTCAATGGGTTACATCAGACTTGACAGTGGGGACCGCCCTCTTGACACATGCACAGCAGCGGGAGTCTACTGAAATGAGGACATTACAAGTCCCCTTTAGGCTATCTTTTTTGGTGACCGCATGGCATACTGTTACTATATAATATATTACACATTGTCTAATATACCATGTATTAAGGAAGGTATAGCTTCTAGAAAAATGTATTTACCCTACAAAAGACCAGGCTGAAGAATAATATCTTCATAAAGATATGCATGTGGCCCGATATTACAACCAATGGGGTATGTTTTTTGTGTCTTTTTGCAAAACCCACCCAAAACACTTTAGATTGCTGTTGCTGGTAAAGAAAACGCAATTTCATTACAGAGTTTGAAAGCAGTACTGTATAGAACATGCTGCTACAAGAAATAGTAGTGGCTGAAAGTCGGGAAAGGTTTAGGTCTACCTTACATTGTGTTTTTGGCATGTGTTCAGGATATATGTTGGGGTTTTCCCAGTGTATACTGGTATATCAAATGGAGGCTGTGATAGATGCTTATAATAGCATCTCTTACCTATAGGCTATAATACTATCCAGTTACCAGAGGTGTCAGGAGCTTTTCAATAGATTTTTATGACCTGAGGGGCATAACTACTGCCATAGTCTGGCAGCTCATGCCCCCTGAGACTGCAGTTACCATAAAGTGGGGGATACTGTAAAAACAAAAAAAAAACCCATACTGATCTACGTCACTCCTCCTGCATCCCAACAGCTAATTACATGCCTTCCAAACACATGACTGCTGTAGCCAATCCTTGACTTCCACATTTTTCAAAATGGCTGAGCCTAGGGTTTGCCCGCAGCAAGGAAAGACCGGACAAGGGGTGGAGGGCGTGATAGAGGCGAGTATAGGCTGCTATAATATAATATAATATAATGGGCCATTATTTCTAAAGAGAGTGTGAGTGTGTGGGGTTAAAGGGGGGCATAAGTGTGAGCAATAAATGCAGCACTTGTATGAGGCTCACAGGGGGTGCAAAAGGTAGTTACTATTGTGTGGGACACCACATATGGCATTACTGCTTTCTGGGGCACTGTGGAATGGCAGATTGTATAGAGATGTGGGAGGAGTAGGTAAGATGCTGGAAAAATTAAGAGCCAAAGATGTCTATACATCAAATTATCAAGTTGTGGCTGGGAGAAATTGTCATGGTGGTTTGGGCTGGATAGAAAAGAGAAGAAAAGTGAATGACTTCGGTCAGAGTAAACAACATCACCTATGAGAGAGAGAGAGAGAGAGAGAGAGAGAGAGAGATTTACACATCCCTACTGAATTCTATAAGAACTTTTGGCGCACAAATGCACAGGAAAGTACAGCATGCTGCATATTTTTTTTGTGCGCAGGAAATTACGCACATGTGAACGAACCCAATGGGTCCTATTCACTGCGTATTGCGCACGCAAATACACCTGTGGGAATCTGGTCTTAGTAAAAAAAATGTTATTTATTCATTTATTTTATTATGGTAGTCTAACTCTTTTCTATAGGTGCCCTTTTTTCGGGGGTGAGGAATGCAAGTTACAAGTAACAAACATGTCTCTTTTCTATCATTTCTACGATGCAATTTTTGAATACATTTTGCATCTTTTAATCCTTCAGCAGTGTCAATATCTCTGCTTGCTGCAGTTGGGTAAAAGAGTTTGTCCTTGTTCCTCAAGGGCTGAGGCTTCCTTTTGGCTCTGGGCTCTTGGACAATGCCTTAATGTCGAAGTATTTAGTTCACTCCTAGACTAGTCAATCCTAAACAAAAGATTTCTAAGGACTATGAACATTTTGTTGTCTTTGGTGGTTGCTGGATGCCAAGTTGTGATTGAGCTACTAACTGGTACTAGAATATTTTATAGAAGTCACCGTGCCCCAAAATTCCTGCAGATTTTCCATCCAGATTTGCCAAGATGAAGATCCGCAATGGAAAACTATGAAAGCAAACAGGATGAGAACGACGCCTCCGCACCCTGCAGACATGGATTAGTGGTACGGGAGTCTGAGGCCAGTCAATTTGTCGCAGGTTTGTTCTGAATTTTCTCCATTGAGGTCCATCATAGGCTGCAGCAGTCAGACGTGAAGACAAGTCATTGCTGGAGGCACAGAGGCCAGTGGTGGACTCAGAAAGCATTACTGTGGGTGCGCCAGGGGTGACAACTCATATACTGTAGGATTTCTTTGGCCAGTGTCACACAGGTGTAAGTGTATGGACATTGTGTATTAGCGTGTGCATGTTTGTGTTTTATTGTATTTTTTGCATACACAAATTGTATGCATTTGCGTACAGAAAAAAATAACGCAACTATGCTCCCATACATTGAAATGGGCAATTACTGTAATTTGTTTAATATGTGCAATTGTGCGGGAAAATAGAGCTTGCTGCATATTTTTTTGCGCAAACGAAATACACAAATAAAATTCGCTTATGTGAACAGATTGATTGAAATCAGTGGGTCATATTTACTGCGTATTGAGCACCCAAATTCTGCACATGCAAAAATCTTCGTGTGAAATTCATTTCTCTGTGGCTTCCTGCAGATATTTTCTATGATAAGGGCTTTTTCACACGATCATATATGTTTTTACAGTGGGCCATACGGGCCAAACCATTGCATGAATGAAGAATTGCCACAATCAAGCCCCGATCTTTAGCTGCATATTTTCTGCCGTTCACACGGACAGCGGCTGCATATCTGCAGGAAAATACACTGCAGCGCGGAAATCCCTCGATCGGCAGAAATCCTTGGAATGACCGCTAATATGGGGCAGTGAATCCCGTCCCCATATCGCGCTCCCCACCATGTGAAATCCACGGGGATGCGAGGTATTTTCATGGCAAAACAGTCTTGCATCACTTCGGGGATGCAGGGAACTGCCAGCGCGGCTGTCACAGTCACAGCAGAGGATCACAGAGTTTCTCCCATTATTTTCAATGGGGTCGGCGCTGCTGCCGTCGGCCCCATTGAAAGCAATGGGCGCTGCGAAGCAAGAGCACGCAGGAGGATAGAACATGCTGTGATTTGTTCCATGCCTAGCATCGCAATGCAGTGCCATGCAGTAAAACATCACTCATGTTAAGTGCTGCGCAATAAGTTAGCGCTATACAAAAATTATTATTATCATGTGTATGACCCCATTCAAAAGAATGGTGTTCATTTTTGTGCGTCTTACAATGCACAAACCTCGTGCAACTTCTTTGCCCGTGTGAAGTTGGTCTAAGGCCCCCTTCACATGGACAAATTTGCATAAGCAAGATTTGATTTAAAAATGGATAAAAACAGCATTTGCACACCAAAGTTCCCCATAGAAGTCAATGGAGTGAGCGCAAAGATGCAAGGAGATGTGCGATATGCTGCAAAATTGCGCAAGGGAAAATAAAAAACACACTGCAACTCCTTAGACTGCTAAATTAGCCATTTCAATTAGTGCAATCTGTTTGACACGCACAAATGAACATACCCTGCAGGCGGAAAAAGTACAGATAAATACGCATGCCAAAAAGCCTTGATCGGTGGTCAAATACGTTGTGCTGAGGCATGCGCAAATGTGCATACGCTCACTGGAAGACTGCCTGAGTCTGCTGCAAGTGGATGTAGCCTTTATATCTGACTAGTAAATATATGAACACCCTGGATAGAATGGTCAGTCTACTCTTGTATCCTACTGGGGTCTGTAAAATAGATGCCTACAGGAAGAATTCTACATGCTATACCATATGTATATAACAAGATCAGAGGATAATATACACATATAGTTGCTACTGTCCATATTGTAGAGTAGAGCCAGAGTTGATTTGATAGAAGGTGACCTACAATCAGAGGCGTAACTTGAAGTTCCCGGGCCCCGATGCAAAACTTGTAACAGGGCCCCCAACTATAATGCTTTACTTATAGTACTGGGTTCCCTATGTGGAGTAGAGAGGCCTTATGGGCCCCCTAAGGCTCCTGGGCCCGGGTGCAACCGCATCCCCTGCATCCTCTATAGTTACGCCCCTGCCTACAATCCTAGCAGTACTGTACGCCGCTTCTCTCCATCCCGGTCAGTACGTGACACAGTGAGCAGCGGTTTAATTGCCGTACAGTTATTGTATTGTCAGGCACGCTGCTCAGCGTTACAGCGACCCTACAGCCCTGGAGACACGCAGATAGCCCCACCATTTCTCTGACTACCTAATGCACACCTTAGTGAGTGCTTTGTCTGACTACTGGACTCCACAGAAGAGCAGAATATTTTTTGGATGGTGTTGCTCCAGGGGTTCCTAGATTTGGAATTCCTATTGGAAATGAGTGTCTCGGGCAATTGCTCAGTTTGCTACCCCGAGCAAAACACAGAAGGTGACGCTCACTAATCAGTCATCATGCATATCAGAATGTCACCACTAGATGGCGATGGAGTCGTTCCCAACAGCAGTTGAGGGCATTTTCCCGTAGTATGCCTTGGTGAATCAGCGTATACTACACCTTAGGCCTTGTTCACATGAGCTTTTCATGCTCTAATAGCATCAAAAAAAATAAAAATATGATAAAGAAAAAAAATCGCAGAATGCGCAGGAGAAAATAGTGTGAACGGTGCTTTTCAGCTATTAAGTCTCAAGTTTAATTAGCTGTGAAATTGCCCATTCCCACAATCGGGAGCTGCGAGGTGCGTGTTATCCTGCTCCCATAGGAGTCTGTGAAAACTGCAGCGCAGCACGCAGCAAAGATAGGTGAGGTCTTATCTTTTCCTGCAGCACAGACCTTAGATGTGAGCATTGCAGTCGTGTGTCCTTTGCTAGGTGCTAGCTTTTTGCATATCTAAAATTCCTTCATTGCTATGTTCAGTATAACCGCAGTTAATCGTTCGCTTTACGCAGGCATAACGATCATCGTTGGCTCGCTCACTTATCGTTCAGTTTAAATTCTGAGTGTTCAGTCATTCAGTCGTTCTCATTGACTTATCTAGCGAATGTGAATGACTGAACGATTTCTTGTTTGATGTATCTGCTGTATAATAAGGCCGCCTAAGCGAATTAGCGAACTCTGACATCAGTCGCTCATTCAAATGATGAAGGCCGCCTGCAGACAGGCGTAAATTCCACAGCGGGATTTCCGCCGCTGGAAGCCTGCATAGGATTGTGTTAACAAACGCAATCCTATGCAGATGGACGCGGCTTGGCTGTGCGAAATCTCACGCGGCAAACAAACCGTGGCATGCTTTATTTCTGTGCGGGGCTCACACATGAAAGAGACAGGGCCGCGGGTCAGTGTGCGCTGCTCCATGCAGGCGCTCGGGTCGGGTCCCCCAGCGAGAATTCTCGCTGCCGGGTCCGACCCGGCCGTCTGCAGCCGGCCAAATAGTTTGGTGTAAATGGATCCTAAGGGCTCATTCAGATGAGCGTGTTTTTGCTGGTTATTGCGCGCAGGAGAATCCTAACCACAAAACGCAGAGAATAGAACCTATTGAGTTCAATAGATTCATTCTCAATTCTTTTTTTGTGCCCACGGTTCTCATGGGCGCAACAACATAGGACCCGCTCTATTTTGTGCATATTAGCATAACAAAGAACCCCAAAGAGGTCTATTAGAGGTGTGCAAACACACACATCTGCACGCACAGGTATGCGCTAAACGCTGCACATATCTGCAATCACCAGCAACTCGTTTGGCTAAATAGCCATATAAATCATCGGGTGTGATTCCCCCGCCCGTGTGAATGAGTGGTGCCTGTGCAAAATACTTGTTCACCACGCAAAAAAATTGCACAGGAGCGAGCGTATTGCCAAATATGCTCGTCTGTAGAAGCCCTAAGGCTAGATAAAGGCCGCCTGCACAAGGGCGGATTTGCATTGCGGAATCTGGAGCGGGTATTCGCCTCCAGATTCCGCAGCAAAACACGACTTCCTCTACACGAGCGGAAATAGATTGTGATTTTCCGCTTGTGGAGCAGCATTCTCAATTTCTGTGAGGACTCCGAATGGACGGCTTTTATTGAAGTCAAGGGATGCCGTCCAATCTGAGGTCCTTCCGTAGCGACGCAGGAAAAGCCGAGATTAAAAAAAAAAAAAAAATACTGTACTGTGCATGTCCGATGGCTCACCGTGCAGACCATCTGCAGTACAGCCAGCGAAAGAAAAAGCAGGTACGCGGGGGTCACCGGCCCAAATCCGGCCCGCCCGTGTGCAGGCGGCCTCACACAGACATTTGTACGGGCAAAATTTACGCATGTAATATTAAGAGAATAAAAGCCATTAATTTCAGTGGGGTCATTCACATGCATTTTGGTCATGCAAAAAACGAACAAAAATGCAACATGCTCTATTTTCCTGCACATTTGCGCACCAACGGTCGCACTGCATAATTCCGCTGGAAAAATAACCCAATTTATTAGACTAAATTAGCCATTACAATTAGTGCATCTGTTAGACTTTGCAATCTGTGTGTCTGTTTGCAGTGCGCAAATGAGCATGCCCTGCAGGTGCGAGAAGTACAGTAAAACACACAAAAAATATTGTTCTTTTAGCAAGAATGCTGCGCTCATGCTTGCGCAAATACACATACACCTGTGTAAAGGAAGCCTAACTCAGATGCAGGAAATACAGGAACACAGCAGAAGATGAGAACATACGGGGGAGACAATAGAGCTGAGACCACAGCGCAAGAACAACCACCGGGAGTACAACTCGACAGTTCACGTTCTACAGTGGGGTCTCCGCAGCCTCACATTCTGGATTCCAGATAAAGCCACAGGTTATGGGGTACAGGAGCAAGGTACACAGTCACACCCCAAGACCTGCATGCATGCAAATCATGCTCATTCACTGCGCAAATACCTTACACTGAGGCAAGTGTATTTGCGCATACTTTCATTTGAAGCCGCTCTTAAACCCTTTTCTTTAATGGATACCTGCCAGGTCCTTGAACAACTATAGCGTGTGCACTCTGTCCATACTGAGAGATCAGTGTGTAGGTGAGCGTGCGTGAAGACAGGAAGTCTACTCAATGGATACAATATTCTCAACATATAATGGTCTTTCTGGGACATTGTAACTTGAAGACAGACTTCACATACAATGTCAGACAGTCCGGAACCCTGTATTATGGAGGTGCATGCATTGAATAGCTCACTAGTAGTGCCTCTCTACAGAACAGTACGGTACTACATGTCCTGTGCTGCTCTTTACCTGTACCAGGATGAGCGGCTCCTCTGGATACCGGCTGAGGACGGCTCCTGTATATACTGTACAGACCCTAAAGAGGCTCCTGTCCTCTACATAGAAAGTGATTTATAACTTCCAGCAGCTCTTTCTGTTATATGTAGGGACTTGTTTTACCTGTATTACTTAACTGCTTTATTTTAGTATTCACTTTGTATTACTTTTGGGTGACATTTTGGAGGATTTGGAAACAATTACCAGCTTTCATAGTTAATAGGACATAAAGTGATCGGGTGCTTGCAGGGTAAAGTGTAACTAGGTGTCTAATAGAAAGGCTGTTCGTGACCCAAGAAGAGGAATGGATACCGATGGGTTTCTGACAACTGACCCTGAACTACAAGGAAGATGAACCTGGCCCTACCTAAGCGTGGACATCGCCCCAATAAAGGGCAGCCCAGCGGTCTTCGGATCTGGGCTCTAGCTGCTTCTAGGAACCACGCACCAGAAAAGGATACACAAACAAACCACATGACGGAGAGAACAATCAGGGCACACAGAGCCAGAAAACGCAGTGTACAGCAGCCAAAATGCAACCACTAGTAGCAGGTGATAAGCTATATATACATACCAGGTATTAGTTGACATTTTGATCAAGACATGGAAGCTAGCAGGCCACTTCATGGCTCCTGGCTATACCGCTAGTCCCTACACTAACCAGGAGTCCAGCAGCACCAGACACAGTTCACACAGCAAGCTGCAACAGGACAGGACAGAACAGAGCACAGATCACACAGCAAGCTGCAACAGGAAAGCACCAAGTACAGATCACACAGCAAGCTGCATCAGGACCAAACTGAGCACAGATCACACAGCAAGCTGCATCAGGACAGAACAGAGCACACAGCCAGCTGAAGTAGCATGACTGTTCACCCTGAACACCAGACAAACACACAGCAAGCTGTAACAGACATGGATACATGACTGCTCACTCTGGACACTAGAGAACGACTGACAGGAGCTGGGTTTATATGTGAGCAAAGACCCAGGAGATTGGCTAGCAGGAAGTCCCCACACCCAGTCAGCTCAATCATTCACCACCTGTGTAGCTATGCTGCTAGAAACCATAGTGCTACAGGTCTCAGCAGCACACGTAACAAAGGCACTTACTCATATAGGAGGTCTCACACCTGGAGACCCCACCTCCCCATGGAACAGTACTCACATAAATATATTGGTCTCGCTGGTATAGTATATAGACAGTTAATACTTCAAAACAAGAACAGGTACAATGGTGACAAGAGAAGAAAACAAATATATATATGGTCCAAAGGTTGGTGTTTGCAACGTGTTTTGGAGCTATCGGTTGCTCCTTTATCAAGCAAATCCTGTATGTTTTCTTTCTTGTGCACTTTACCCTGCGAGCACCGATCACTTTTTTTCCTATTGTCTTTCCCCTGGAAGGCCTAATTTTTTATGCCTTCTGGTGTTTCTCTGGTCTGATGTACGCTCTCCTCCTTGTGGTGGATTTGGGTAAAAACTCTGTTTCAAACACATAAGCTTAATAATTCAGACATATATACTTATGTCTTCATGTAACTAATCAGGGCGCTGTCCCGAAACTTATTTTTCCACTTTCCATAGTTATGATTTTAATATACCATATTGTCAATGGTCGTGCCGGGACCAATTAATATTGTATATTGAGGGTCCGTTGCTAGTTTAATCTTCACACTACAATAGAGGTGTTGGATAATTCTAGTAGATTTATCTACATCAGTGATCTAAAAGTTTTTGTTAGAAGCTTTTTAGTTTGTAAACACAAAATGAAACGTATATTGTATCTCGAGAGAGAACAATACATCCCCATAGAATTGTACAAAACCAACAGCATGAATGTCTAGAATACCACAATCTGTGCGCTATAATGAGGAACACAGAGAAGTGAAAACTGTGGCGGTCAATTCATGCACCCCACCACTTCAGTCACATGGGGGATGCTATTCTAGGGATCATTAGGGGTCCCAGAGATCAGACATTTATCCCTGGCCCTGTGGGTAGGTAATAAATGTTTTTGGCGGTAAAACCCCTTTTATTAATTGCCTAGATTTAGGATCAGCTATCAATGTTTGACCAGTGATACGGTCCAGTTAGTGCTGACCATAGCAGACTGTGTAGAAACACACTCTATTAACATGGGGAATGGTCATGGGCAGTTGTCCATTTATTCCTGCATTTCCAGGAGGAATAACAAAGGCACGACATTGCAGAGCTCTGAGTAAAGGCAATTAGGGTCAGGGGTGTAACTATAGAGGATGCAGGGGATGCGGTTGCACCTGTGCCCGGGAACCTTAGGGGGCCCATAAGACCTCTCTTCTCCATATAGGGAGCCCAGTACTATGAATAAAGTACTATATTTGGGGCCCTGTTTCAGATCTTGCATGGGGGCCCAGAAGCTTCAAGTTACGCCTCTGATTAGGGTTATTTGATGGGAAGTACAAATATTAACTGCAACAGACATGTCGGGAGGCCTCTTTAATTACAGAATCTAATTAAAATCAACATACTTAATAAAAGACAGCAAATCAATAAACAATATAACGACTAGTAACCAATATGAAATAAGGTATGAAAACCTGTTGCCTAAACCATTTCCTGCTGCCGAATGCCTGAAGATCAGATTGGAGCTTGCGGTCCCACTTACATCAGTGTTGGATCTGTTTCTGGTTCTGTTCCGAATAGATACAAAGTCTGGCTTTGCCTTTGCTGAAAATGATTTATGATTTATGGTCGATTAGAAAATAGAATATAGGAAATGATTAGTATATAAAACTAATGTAACTTAGAAGCCAAGTCTTCCACCCTCCAGTCTTAACGTACTATATTTTTGGCCACAGCTTAAACAACTAATCGTAAAAAAAGGGGGAGGGGGCAACCAAAACTTAAACACTTAGTTTTCAGCCAAACCTCAAACCACAAAATAATTTCTTGTGCCTCAAACATCTGTATTTTTCTCTCTTTCTTATAAAGTGTCTATTATCTTATTCTAAAGTGTCACTGAGCAATCTGATCCTTTAAGATAAACGGAGAGTTTCGGATGCAAGGATGATAGTTGATGGGCATAATTAAGTAGTTTAAGAAGTGACACAAACCACATGTATTGTTATCTGGATAGCTCCGGGGGATATTATGGGGAAGAAAACCAGAAAATTATTAAGGCACACTTCCTTTCAAGGCCCCCAAGGTAAAAATGTTCCTGCTCATTATCAGAACTTCATCATCATTATCATCATCTTCATCATCATCAACAGCAGTAACGCACCCTTGTGTGTGCATGTGCTGGAATCTCTATTGTTAGGTGGCAAAAAGGGATTCTTACCTGGAGTCTTTTTCCTCTTCCTCCTTTAACCCCTTAACGCTATAGGACGATCAGTTACGTCCTGCAGCGTCGGGGTGTGTATGAAGAAAAAAAAAGTTTTACTAATTATATATATAAAAAAAAAAGTTATAAAAGTAAAAAATAAGAAACATTTTGCCATATTTATAATAAAAGAATTTAAATAAAACAAAAACACGTATTCGGTATTGCTGCGTCGGTATTGAAGTCCGATCTATCAAAATAATGCATTATTGAGGGCTCAGTCAGACGGGCGTTTTTTCGCGCGATTTGCGTGTGCGCATGCGTCCGGCGATTTTATAAAACCATTGCTTTGCAATGGTATCGGACACATGAGCGCTTTTTATGCGCTCGTCCGATAAATTATAGAACAGAAATCGCAGATCGCACCTATCTGCGATCTGCGATTCCTGTTCTCTTCTCTATATGCGCTCAATCGGGCCGGCGGCAGCAGCGCCGACCCCATTGAGAACATATAGTAGACAAATCATTCTCCTCTGCCACAGCTGTAACAGCTGTGGAAGAGAAGAATGATGTTTGCCCATTGAATTCAATGGAGCCGGCAATACAGCCGGCTCCATTGAAAGCAATGGGCTGCCGGCGAGCGCGGGATGAATTTTCAGGAAGGGCTTAAAAATATAAGCCCTTCCCTGCAATTCATCCAGAAATGTGTAAAAAGAAAAAAAAATGCTGAATGACAGCTGAGAGCTGCCCCTGATTGGTCCCTGCGTTGAGCCAATCAGAGGCAGCACTCACTCACCCATTCATGAATGGGTGTGAGTGAGCGCTGCCTCTGATTGGTGAGGCTGTGACCAATCAGAGGCAGCTCATTCAGCAGGCGGGGATTTTAAACCCCCGGCTGCTGAATACTACTCAGAGCAGTTCAGGAGAACTGCCGCCGGCCGCGGCTGAGCTCCGTCTGCCGGGACCAGGTAAGTATATATATATATTTTTTTATTTTTACACATTTCTGGATGAATTGCAGGGAAGGGCTTATATATTTAAGCCCTTCCCGAAAATTCATCGTGAGATCGCCCGCAGCGTATTGCTTTCAAAGGAGCCGGCTGTATTGCCGGCTCCATTGAATTCAATGCGCTGGACAGCGCTGCACTGCTCCGGCCCGTTTCTATTGAAACGCGGCTAGGAGCAGTTTTTTTGGGCGATTTTTCTGCCCCGATCACGCGATTTGCGGATGCGCATCCGTCATGCGATCCGCAAATCGCGGGAAAAAATGCCCGTGTAACCGAGGCCTTACCCCGCATAATGAACATCGTCAGAAAAGAAAAATAACGCTTGAGTTGAGCTTTTCTGGTCACCCTGCCTCCAAGAAAAAGTGTAATAAAAAGCAATTAAAAAGTCGCATGTACTCCAGAATGGTACCAACAGAAACTAAGGACGTCCCTCGAAAACCAAGCCCTCGCACAGCTAAAAAAATTAAAAAGTTATGGTGGTCAGAAGATGGCGGCAGAAAATAATAATAAAAAAAAAATCTTTGAAAATAACTAAAAGTTGTACAGAGAAAAAAAAACTACTGTATATAAATTTGGTATCGTAGTAATCTTTCTGACCCATAGAATAAAGTTATCATGTCATTTGTGTTGCAGTGTGCCGTAGAAACAAGATGCACCCAAAGATGGCGGAATTTTGTTTTTTTTTTTCATTTTATTCCACTTAGAATTTTTAAAAAGTTTTTCAGCACATTATATGGTACACTTATATAGCACCATTGAAAAATACAACTCGTCTCGCAAAAAACAAGCCCTCATACAGCGACGTCGATGGATAAATAAAAGAGTTATGATTTTTTTAAAACGAAAATGGAAGAAAAAAAGGGGCGAGTCCTTATGCCATTTTATTTCAATTCATCTTTTTTTTTTTTGTTCTTTTCTATTCATTACATTTGAATAAATAATACAGAACTGTCCGTTGCTATATTGTTGTTTTATTAGTGCTCTACATGTTCCTTCCTCATGTGTTTCACTGTTGTCAATCCTGATAAGTAACTTTCCCTACTTTTTTTCTGTACCCACCCAAAATTTTATAAATAAAGAATGTATATTAAAAAAAAAAAACCCTGAATTCCTCAAGTCATTTTTTTAGACGTCCAATTAATTGCTGGATTGGCTAACATTCAAAAATGTCACATTTTTAACATGGCGCACTGCCCGCTCCACTGACTTATCTATTTTAGAAAATACTTGTATCCCCATTACATAATTCTGAAGCATCATTCTCTTAGCACTCTGCATTGCGCCGTTCCTCTGTTATTCCTCCGAGAAATTTATGAATAATTTGACAGCTGGGTGTTACCAGTTGGAGGTGTCCCAACACATCCTGATACTGTCCAATCAGTGATGACAGTATTAGACCACCTTCTCACATGGTGGGATTGCCACGGAATACCTGCAAGAATTCTGCAGCAGCCAAATCCACATCTAAATTATATGTATTTGGCGGAGGTTTTTTTATTTGCAGAATTCAACCCTTGTATTTCAAGGGTTAAATTCTGCAGTGCGATTCCGCAGCATAAGTAGACATGCCTTAGAATCAGAAGCTGCGCATTCGTTGCAGAATTTATCTACACCATCTGAAGGAGACTTTTAAATCCCCTCCACAAGGCTTGATGTCTCGGCTCTTTCTCTGTTTGAATTTGGGTCTGATCCTGTTTCCTGTCTCTGCAGCCCTTGATGTCCTGGCTCTTTCTCTGTTTGAATTTGGGTCTGATCCTGTTTCCTGTCTCTGCAGCCCTTGATGTCCTGGCTCTTTCTCTGTTTGAATTTGGATCTGATCCTGGATCCTGTCTCTGCAGCCCTTGATGTCCTGGCTCTTTTTCTGTTTGAATTTGGATCTGATCCTGTTTCCTGTCTCTGCAGCCCTTGATGTCCTGGCTGTTTCTCTGTTTGAATTTGGATCTGATCCTGTTTCCTGTCTCTGCAGCCCTTGATGTCCTGGCTGTTTCTCTGTTTGAATTTGGGTCTGATCCCATTTCGTGTCTCTGCAGCCCTTGATGTCCTGGCTCTTTCTCTGTTTGAATTTGGATCTGATCCTGTTTCCTGTCTCTGCAGCCCTTGATGTCCTGGCTGTTTCTCTGTTTGAATTTGGGTCTGATCCTGTTTCCTGTCTCTGCAGCCCTTGATGTCCTGACTCTTTCTCTGTTTGAATTTGGATCTGATCCTGTTTCCTGTCTCTGCAGCCCTTGATGTCCTGGCTGTTTCTCTGTTTGAATTTGGATCTGATCCTGTTTCCTGTCTCTGCAGCCCTTGATGTCCTGGCTGTTTCTCTGTTTGAATTTGGATCTGATCCTGTTTCCTGTCTCTGCAGCCCTTGATGTCCTGGCTCTTTCTCTGTTTGAATTTCGGTCTGATCCTGTTTCCTGTCTCTGCAGCCCTTGATGTCCTGGCTCTTTCTCTGTTTGAATTTGGATCTGATCCTGTTTCCTGTCTCTGCAGCCCTTGATGTCCTGGCTGTTTCTCTGTTTGAATTTGGGTCTGATCCTGTTTCCTGTCTCTGCAGCCCTTGATATCCTGGCTCTTTCTCTGTTTGAATTTGGGTCTGATCCTGTTTCATGTCTCTGCAGCCTTTGATGTCCTGGCTCTTTCTATGTTTGAATTTGGGTCTGATCCCGTTTCCTGTCTCTGCAGCCCTTGATGTCCTGGCTCTTTCTCTGTTTGAATTTGGGTCTGATCCCGTTTTCTGTCTCTGCAGCCCTTGATGTCCTGGCTCTTTCTCTGTTTGAATTTGGGTTTGTTCCTGTTTCCTGTCTCTGCAGCCCTTGATGTCCTGGCTCTTTCTCTGTTTGTATTTGGGTCTGTTCCTGTTTCCTGTCTCTGCAGCCCTTGATGTCCTGGCTCTTTCTCTGTTTGAATTTGGGTCTGATCCTGTTTCCTGTCTCTGCAGCCCTTGATGTCCTGGCTCTTTCTCTGTTTGAATTTGGGTCTGATCCTGTTTCCTGTCTCTGCAGCCCTTGATGTCCTGGCTCTTTCCTGCTTATTCTTAAGCTGATGCTCACGTTGTTCACCTGTCTCACTTACTCGCAGTCATTTTGCTTACTTTGCTTTTGTCTGGTTATGTCTGATGGGTTTATGGTAAATTAAGATGCTTTGTGCTGCAGCGTGGTGACTAAGGGCTTATTCACATGGGCATTTTTACGTTTCTAATTTAGCTGCAATAAAAAAAGTGGCCATGTGAAGCATTTGTTTTCAATGTATTCATTCAAATGAGCGATTTTTAGCCACGTTAAAATGTTGCGCTGGGAATAATAGGACATAGGCGACTGATTTTATATGCTGCCGGAAAAGATAGGTCTTGCCTTAACTTTTGCCGAGATATGTGGGAGGTTCCCATAGGCTTCTATGGGAGCTGGAAAAGAAAAGGGAGGAGGAGGGAGTTTAGCTGCGTTTAATGCAGGGAAAATATTACAGCTGGCTCTATTTAACTATTAGAAGTCATTCCGAGGATTTATGCCGACCAAGGGATTTCCGTGTTGCAGCGTGTATTTTCACTAATACACAGCAACCACCTGTAAAAATGAACAAGAAAACACGGCTGAAGCTTGAGACTTGATCGTAGCTATTCTTCATTCATGTGATTTTTCGATGATGATGCAGCCAGCAGGAAACCGCATCGCTTGTGTGAAGGAGGCCTTATTTTGACACCCTGTGCAGTACCGTCTATTGATGCCTTCCCCCATATTTTTTTCCATATAGCACCTAAGTAATACATCAATACAGTGTGCCTTGCTAGTCTGATATCGAGTGACATATCGTAATGAGAAAGTCCGGTTTAGTTTGTTAATTTCAAGTACCGTGCATCCTATGGAGCAGAAATATTCATCAAGTTCCAGGCCAGTAGAATTATATATTTAGTAAAAAATCTGGTCTCGTCTCCGTCTATCAGCTGCTGCGCCATCCTGAACCGGTTGTTGCACCACCAACGGCGACACAGGACACAATGTAAACCAAGGCTGGTCCAGCAAGGAAGGCAACATGCCAAGCAGGAGGGATTGGATAAGGAGAGTAATCTGCTGTTTGTCTTGGAGGAGGACAAAGAAGAAAGGATGGCTTCACGGTAAGTGCTTTTCCTTGAGGAAGAAGAACACGTTCAGGTATATTCACATGGGTGATTTTTCCCCTGCAAGCTCTGTCCAATCTTGATTGAAAAAACTCCTACTAGAAAAGAATCCATTCATTTCAATGGGTTAATTCACACAAGCAATTTTTTTTTACCCTTGGACCAATACTCAGAGTGAGAAAAATCGCAGTATGTCCTATGTTTGTGCGATTCTTCTTCAAGAACCGTCTTATGGGAGCATTGAAAATGCATCGCAATTGCATACCATGTGATTCTCATGCAAGTGCAATACATTTTTAATGCGGGTTACAATGAAAAAAAAGAACCAAGAAGTGCAGAGCAGAGAAAAATGCATGAAAACAGAATGTTTTTTTACTAACCAAAATCACACTTGCCCATGTAAATACGGCTTTAGCCCCATATAGGACTCAGGGTTGCCAACCATTCAAAACTTCCTGGACAGTTCGTAAAAGTAGGACACTTTTTCCAGTGTCCGTGAAAAAAATAGGTGTCTGTGAGTTTTTTTCTTATGCTATTGGAACTTGAGCAGTTATTATCACTGTAATTACTATTATCATTTTACAGGTCACAGTAAAAGCTAGTAATGAGTCCATATCAGTATCTGACCTATAAAGACATCATTTATTGGGGTTTTCTAATGTGTCTGTAAGCAAAATGTTCGCTGTCTGTAATTTTTGGATAAGTTGTCCAGGAAAATGAAAAAACCCAAGTTGGCGACCTTAAAGGGGTTGTCCCGCGAAAGCAAGTGGAGTTATACACTTCTGTATGGCCATATTAATGCACTTTGTAATGTACATTGTGCATTAATTATGAGCCATACAGAAGTTATCAGAAGTTTTTCACTTACCTGTTCCATTGCTGGCGTCCTCGTCTCCATGGTGCCGTCTAATTTTCAGCGTCTAATCGCCGGATTAGACGCGCTTGCGCAGTCCGGTCTTCTTCTTTTCTGAATGGGGCCGCTCGTGCCGGAGAGCGGCTCCGTGTAGCTCCGCCCCGTCACGTGCCGATTCCAGCCAATCAGGAGGCTGGAATCGGCAATGGACCGCACAGAAGCCCTGCGGTCCACCGAGGGAGAAGATCCCGGCGGCCATCTTCACCAGGTAAGTAAGAAGTCACCGGAGCGCGGGGATTCAGGTAAGCGCTGTGCGTTTTTTTTTTTTAAGTCCCTGCATCGGGTTTGTCCCGCGCTGAACGGGGATGGGGGGGGGTTGAAAAAAAAAAAAACCCGTTTCGGCGCGGGACAACCCCTTTAATACAACTGGGATGACAGTAGAGGATGAAGTAGACGTAATAAATGATGCTGACCTGCAGCCAGGTAGAACACATAGTTGGTAGAACATGATGGGTGCCGTTAGAACAGTGACCATCAAGCATCATTGGTGGCTGTGGTGTGATGGATCCCACCCAATGTTATGGCCTCTATTATAGCTCCTTATTAGAGACATAATAGGAGCTTCCCTGAAAAATGAAAATTAAACTTGTGACTCCCGAAGTGCAGCATAAACTCAAGTGAGCAAGCTTTCCTAGGATCAATTTCAGTGTGAATCCACAATAGAATGGAAAAATGAACTCAATTCCCGCCCACCTCAACTCATATATCCAAGTTCCCCACAATTGGTATCTTCAAATCTCAGGGACCTAAGGGACTAATCTCGGCCCTATACACGCACCTCCTCTCGGCTAAAATAGCCCTCAACCTGCCTTCAGCATACGACAAGTGGAAACAAAACATTCCATCCCTCACACCCGAGGAATGGCAGGACATTTCCGAATCCCACTTGGCAGTTTCCCCGCCGTAAACAACAAATTAATGCAGTTATACATAACACACCAAGCCTACCTTACCCCCAGCCGCTTATACAAAATGGGCAATACATCCTCAAATTCCTGTCACAGATGTCGCCAACCAGAGGCGAATTTCTGGCACCTAATATGGGAGTGCCCCCCAATTAACGAGTACTGGTCGGAAATGACTGACCTCATAAACTCACTACTACTGCCCCCACTGGCTATCGACCTAGACCCCAAGGTGGCGCTGTTTGGCCTGCTGGAGGAGGAGGTGTGGCCATACCACACTTGCACCTTTCTGGAAAGAGCGTTATTTTTGGCCCGTAAGGTAATAGCCACGAAGTGGATGGCTACAGAAGTCCCCTCAATCCCACACTGGATTCAACTGGTAAATACCGTAACCTCTTATGAGAAAATTATTTATCAGAACCGAGGCTGCCCGGCCAAATTTAAAAAAATATGGGGGATGTGGCTGGACTCCCACTCTACTTTATCTACGGAATGAGCCTCGAGGCCTGACCCACACATTTCCCCCCCTCCCCTGCCTTCCCACAGTCCCCCCTCCCCTCTTCTCTTCTCTTCCTCCCCCCCCTCACAGACAAGTGTCTGCAGACTTACGTTCCTCGCTTTCTACTAAAGACCGAAATAAGATAGAGCAGAATCGGTTGAAAAAAGTTTAAAAGTTTATTGTTATAATTGTTTAATTAAGTAACTCAAGAAATACAGTAACAAGATTGCATCGGTTTAACCATAACGGAATAAGTATATATGAACAAGGATGTATCTAACATAAGTCTTTTTCTTCATTCTGTATTTCGCAATGCTTTCTTCAAAATAAAACGAATTTAAAAAAAGAATGGAAAAATGAAATGATCTGAGCAACTTCCAACGAGGTTCGGTCATTGGTACTAGACTAGGATTTCATACACTACCAACCTTGTGGGGATTCCTCATGCAACAATGTGGAGAGCATAACTAACATGACTGACCACACAACTTGTCGTTTCTTAGCACGGATGGGCTATAACAGCAGACAAGCAGATCCAACGCCATTAGAGAAACCGTAAGACAAGACTTCAGTGGGAAAAAGTGTTCAAAAGTTGGATGACAGATCAGTGGAAAAACATCTCCTGGTCAGATGGATCCAGATCTCTGTTGAACCATGTAAGAATTTGGCACAAGCAGCATGAACTGATGACCTCTTCCTGTCAGCTGGTCAGAACATGTCAGCACCTCCAGCTAATTTGCGGCAATTACAAGAAGCTTCTGGTCTGCATTGGCCAATATTTCTGTGTAACAATTTCAACATCTTGTAGAGTCAATGCCATGATGAACGACTGCTGTTCTGAAGGCCAAATGAGGTCCAATCCACTTCTAGAAGGGGGACCCTATTAAAGTGGTTACTCTGTGCAAATGGAAGTCACATTGCTGATGTGAACAGAGCATTAATTGTATTATAAACTGAAGTTTTAATTTCGCACACTGGTTGTACAATCAATAAGGACTAATAAATAGCCCAATATTAGACGGATCTGCAGTATCTGTCTTTCGAAAAAAAAAAAAAAGCCATCAGCACTGTATTCCTAGTAGTCGGGTGTAAGCCTCTGGGTGCCAACAGTACAAAGAAATCCTTAGATATCCAAGTGAAATATTGCTGGTCTTTGTATTTACCTATATGGGCAACATTTCAGCCCAAACTCATTTCCCACACATTCGTTTTTTTATATATATGCCTCTATTTTATTTACTGGACACTCCCATTGTGAATCAGGTTAACAGATGGCTACCATGTGAATAGTATGTTTACCCGGGATCAATATTGAGCCATTCAGGCAATGTCTAAATCCAGGTAATTTCCAGTGCAGTCATTCTAAACAAAGGGGTAATTATCTGTTTAAGAACTTGGCAAGTCATAATTTTAATACAATATTTAACAATGTCATGATATCCTTAAGGCAAAACCTGTTTTAATATGGGGAACAAGAAGCAGGGCAACTTTTTCTATAAAATTCTTCTTTGCCAGATTTACCGTGAACTTGACCTCAATTGGTTTATGTTGAACTGAAAAGTAAATTTAATTTCCTAATGTAGTGGCTATGACATCATTTTTAGAAAGTTAATATGAAAATAAGGTACTATTAAAAGTATAATCCCATCATAGAGTTTCTTGGCAAAGTCATAGGATATGCCAAAAATGTCTGATAGGAGCTGGTCTCACCCTTTGGGACTTGCATCTCTCTCTAGTAGGGGAATTTTCCATCAGACTGGTGGGGTGACCACTAATTGCCACAACTAAACAGGGAATGAATGGAGAGGTGGATACATGTATGACTCCCTGTATATATTTCTATGGGAGTTACAGAAACACTTGATCAACTTTGCTTGGCTGCAAATCAAATTTACATTTAGACTACAGATCTTTTGGCAGACTGGATGCTGTCACATACAGCAGTATACACTTTATCAATGGACTCTAGAATATGTCTGTTGACCGGTCTTCCAAGCAACTATGGTGAATTTGAAACTCCTTGCTGGCCTGAATGTTATACTATATGGCCAAAAGTATGCGGACATCTGACCATCTCACCTATAGGAGTTTGTTGGACATCCTATTCCACATGTGTCAAACTCAAGGCCAATGGACAAATCTGGCCCTCCATGTCATTTTATGTGGCCCATGACTAGGTTCAGATGCTGGAGGATGTCTCTCCACTTTCCCCAGATGACCCAGTCAACACTTGGCAGAGGGCATAATGCCAGTACAGGGAGCGGGTGCCATCTTCTATTCTGAGCTCTGGTGCCCACCTCCACGCTACTCTGTTCAGCAGCTGAAGGTTGGTGGCACAGCCCTGACGCCCTATCCAGGCACACTAACACCCTCCAAAGTAGGAAGCTTGGTGCTTAAGTATTGGAAGGCGAGAAACACCATCATAGTGCATAGAGCTCCATAGCCATGTTAAGGAATGGGAAGACTTTCCAAAAGAGTTTGGAGTCTATCTGTGAGGATTTTGCCCGTCAATCAAAAGGATATTCTTATGTTGGATGAGAAGTTCTGGCTCCCAATTGGCATTCAAATTCATCCCAAAGGTAATTGTGGGGTTCATGTCGGGGCTTTTTACAGCCACTCGAGTTCCTGTGCTCCAAACTCATTAAAGCATGTTTTTATGGAGCTTGTTTTTTATACAGCGGCACAGTCATGCTGGAACAGGCAGAGACCTTCCCCAAACTGTTGCCCCAAAGTTGGAAGTACAATATACAGATGTAACAGTTCACTCCAAGAACATTCATTTGGTGTAATGAATACTCATATGCAATTTGTGTAATGTGGCTGCTACTATATGAATAAAATAGCCAACTACGCAACACAAATAGCGGAAATGCAACACAAATATGTTGGCATGCCATGAACATTTGTGTTAGCAACTGTACAGTTCTCTTAGATGTCTTTCAATGCTGTGGCACCAACATCACCATTCACTGGAAATAATGGACCAAATCCTGAAAAACAGCTTTATAACAGGGGTGTATCCATAGGGGCTATGTAGGTGGCAGTTGTAAAAGAGCACTGGTGTCTAAGGGGCCCAAAGTCCCAAAGACCCTTCTGTCAACTAAGAAGATTATTAATGGTACATGATAGATGGCGACGCTGTTACAGATTTTGCATTGAAGTCCAGGAGCTTCAAGTTACACCTTTGCCCATACAATTATCCATCCTCTAACAAAATTTACTGAAGGCACTATGCAATTCAGTAGGCACAGTTCTTCAGGCATCTGCCACACCAACACGCAGTTCTTGTACTGGAACTGTAATAAATGAGACAACAGAAGATGGGTAATCCAGCACTCGGGTGTCCAGTTCTTTGAGTTTTGTGGTCTACGCTACATAACTAAGATTGTGTTACTGCTAGATGCTTCTACCTCACAATAATAGCAACTACTAGTAACCAGAGCAGATCTACCAGATCAGAAATGTCACAAACTGACTTCGCTATGTTGGAAACAATGGAAGAACATCGCGATCCCTTGATTCACGGCCCGATATTGCCCTCCCCAGTGTGAAGGAGCGCTGACTCTCTATACCTTCCGGAGGAGGACAGTGCAGTACTGGTAAGAGGAAGCAGAGCAGAGACTTTTACTAGGAGGCTGCTGACAGTGTTGAGCTTCCCACGGAGCTAGTAACCAGACCTTGTCTGCTGGGTGGGCGATGCAAGTCTCCTTGGAACGCATGGAAGAAATAAATTATAAAATGTAAAAGGGGATGAGATGGGCAATCCATAATTGGCAAGGAATTCAGAATAAACTACATTTTCAATGTACCAACCTCCATCTGAGTGTACCCCTTGAACTGTTCACCCTACACAGCTTGGTTTTCCACGTTTTGGGGACATGGCAACATTAAAACTGGTAAGCGCTTGATATGATTATCACTTAGCATCGCTTGACTCGCTGAAGCACAACAACATCACTAGACTTAACATAGGAACTTTGACCTGGCCTGGCAGGTCACTCAATGTATCACAATCAGATTTTATGATTTTATGGCAATGGTGAGGATGTCCTAAATCTAATAACACCAAAATCATCCGCCAAAGGTCATGCAAAGGGGTCAAAGTGTGGTGTAAGAACAAGCATGTCCTGTAGGCTTCTTTATATTAGATACGTTTAATAGACAAAAAATGAATACTGTACGGAGTGAAAAAAACAATTGAGCTATGAGTCTCACAACATGTTATATCAGGTTTTTCTAGAGATAATCTCCTTGGTTGACAAAGGCTATTGTAGCCGAAACGCGTCCAGAGCGGACCTGTGAGCTGTATGCTTTTTATTAAATAAATATAATTTTTTTAACGGTAGCAGATCCTCTCCACTTCTATTTTTTTACATGGAGTTTAGCCACCTGCCATCAGGTGCTTGAGGACGGACCTTCCGTTGAAATTCTGATTTGCCTGCGATATTGGAGGATACTGCTGGCGAGGTGAGCCCATACTTCTTTTTTGGCTTATGTGTCTCACAACATGTTATATCAGATTTCTAGAGATAATCTCCTCAAGATTTAGACTCTACAACATTTTTAGCCCTATTTATAATCTGTCTAGACTGAATAAATCCTTAAGTAATGTATTAGACTCAGATGCGCGATCATTGACCATGAGAACAGGCACGTTTGGCATGACCAAACTCACCAATAGGGAGATTGTACAAAGCCACCCACTGAACATTGCCTTCAGAGCCTGGTTCATAAATGCCGCCAAATGGGGTATGTTACAAACATGAAGAAACCAAACCCTCTATCAGTTGGGAAGTCCGAAGTCGTCCATGACATTCATCTGCAGATTGCAAATAGCACTCAAAAATCTGTGGGAAAATTTTAAGCAGAAAGTGTACCCCAATAATCCACAAATCCTGACTGAAATCAAGGAAACCATCATGAACACAATCTGCCGCATCACAGTTGAAGAGCTGCAGGCAGTATCAGCCAACATGTTGCAACGTGCCCACAGGGGACCACTTCCTGCATCAGTTGTAACAGGGGTAAATTAATAAAGCTACTTGCTCATTTTTCCTTTTGCATTATTGTTGGAACCGTGCTTCTTTTCCGTGGCTCATTGTGACTGCAGCAGCATCTTCTGACAATATGATACTCATGGATTGGCTCACAGCAGTTTCAGAGTTGTGTATTAACTCACTACCATCAAACAAGCAAGACTTATGTACCGTATTACCGTCTGCATGAGATCTCATGTGAAACATATGCAGAATCTACAACCTGATCCATTCCTGACAACAAAGTATTTCCTACTTATGATTAAAATAATCTTAATTAAATGGAAAGTATGTGGTTGTTTGAAGATTGATAGTTAAACAATTCCTTAAAGGGGTTTTACCATCTTGGCATTTCATGACTAAGATGGGAATACTCGTGTCTGTGATCCGACCAGGTATTACAGAAACAGCCAAGTTGGCAGTCTTATGCCATTTTCTAACTCCCATTGAAATGGAATTATGGAAAAAGCATGAGCTAGCTTGCTATGTTACACTGTTTCGGTAACTCCAAGTTATGGAAACAGCGTAAGACTGCTGCCACCTACTGGAAGGTATCTACCTTATGAGTCAATGTCCAACCTTTTAACATGACTTGCAACAAGACTAGGGATGTGAGCCAAATCCAAATATCCATGTATAGACAGCTGTTTTGGGGTTATTGTCCTTCATCAATGTGTAGTAGGATTCTGGTTGGCTGGATGAGAGGCCATCAATGTGAGTCTTGGTGGGTAGTGTATCTCCTTGTTCAGAGCAACACATGGGTGTAGGAAGTCTTCTAAACCATGTAATGCTCCCTGGGAAAAAGCTATATAAATAAGTGATGGGATAATACTCCACATCCCTAGTCATGTTGCAAGGCCTGTTAAAAGGTCACATATTGACACATACTACACCTTCCTATAGGTGGAGCTATGGATGCATTATTCTATCATTCATTTGCATAGCACCCTAATCTAATAGGAGAAAACGTGAATGACAAGAATAACAAAGACCACTACACATATGATTCTAGTAAAAAGTAGCTTTGTTATTCAGAATTCACATTTTGGACAAAATGTACAAAAAAAATGATCCTTCACTTTGTGTTCCCTGAAATGTTTTACGACTACTTTGTAAATCTCTCCATTTACATAAAAACACAATCAAATCCTGTTTTACTGCAGTTCAATTTGTTCCATTGACAACTAATAATGCCAAGATGGGCACAATGTTAGTCTCTGTATATTTCAATAATCATTGCATCTCAGTCATGTTTTATAGTATGTTGTCTTCATTTCAAAAACCGCAATGGGCACTGGTGATTGGCAAAATGGGCTGAGGGCATTTATCATTTCCAGCTAAAACAAGAGAGCAGCTATTGTGTGTTAGACAGTTAGACCGGAGTTAATTGCTTGGAGCAATCCTATAGACCTTGTCACGGCAAGTTTGTAAAAAAGGGAAAACAGCTTGGCAAAGGTGAGTTGGATAATCTATTGTTTAGATAGGTGCAATGATCAGTGCATAGAACTATTGTCTCTTCCTCTCACTGCTTGCATGCAGGTCCCTCTTAAACATCATGTTTGTGAAAATAAAAATACACTTAGGCTGGGTTCACACGGGACAGATTTGCTGTGGAAATTTCGTGTGGAATTTCTGCGCAGCAAATCCGCTCGCAGCTCCTAATCCCGGGATTAGCCAGTCATGTGGACGAGATTTTGCAAAAATCTCGTCCACACGGGGCGGCCAATCCGTCGCGGAAAAGTCGGGCAGAACCGGCGATGTGGCGCGGAATTGACAGCTCTAGCATGTCAATTTTTTTTTTTCCGTTGCAGCCTCACCCCTCTCTATGGGGAGAGAAAACCGCAAAGGAATGCCAAGGGCCGTACCGCTCCAGAACTGAAGCTGCGGCTCTCTGAAGCTGCGGCTCTCCTACGGATATCTTGCGGCTTTTCGGTGCGGCCAAGCCTTGAGATTTCCGCGGGATTTCCGTCCCGTGGGAACCCAGCCTTATTTGTTCTATACTGTGATTATTATTCAAGCAAAAGATAGGGTCATTTTGTAGATAAAGCTGAAGAGATTACATGCCAGCATCATAGACCCCAATCCAGGGTCAAAACACTCCATAAATACGCTGCACTACTCAGGATATAAGGCTTAGTGATATTTATTCACCCATGCACCAATTTCAGCCCCATCATGGAGTTGTTTTTGCAACCTTAAAACCTTATATCCTTGGAAGTGCTGGGTATTTACAGACTCAGTGATATCAATTAATTAATTGCCTTTTTAAAGGACCACTTCAGGGAAGCGTTTATTTCCATGGGGTTCAATTGCTATAAAGAGCATATTAGGGTAGCTGATATTTTTACCAATTGCTACGTTGTTGGGATTTTGGCCCTGTTCAGGCCCCCATCGTACCACATAAATCATAAAATCATAGGGTTGTAAAGTTAGAAGTGACCCCAAAAGCCATAAGATCCAACCACCTGCTCTTTCCATTGAAGCATAACTCACCACCTCCCATGGCAACCCGTTCCACTCATTGATCACCCTCACTATCAAAACTTTGTTTTCTAATATCTAATCTGTGTCTCCTCCCCTTCAGTTTCATCCTATTGCTTCTAGTCTTTCTTTGTACAAATAAGAATAGGGCTGATCCCTTCACTGTGACAGCCCTTCAGATATTTGTAGACAGCTATTAAGTCTCCTCTCAGCCTTATCTTTTGCGAGCGAAACATTCCCAGATTTTTTAATCGTTTCTTATGGAACATGGTTTGCAGACCGCTCACCATCCTGATAGCACTTCTTTGAACTTGCTCCAGTTTGTCGATGTCTCTGATTGGTTCTTGAGTGCTGCGGCTCATCCAATCAATGCAGTGCTCAATGAACCAATCAAAGCCATTCAATGCGATGGGTGTGATTGGTTCATCGAGCGCTGTGTTGGCTGAGCTACGGTGCTTGAGAACCAATCAGAGCCAGCGCTTCCTGGAGGCGAGATTTATTAACTCCCTGGCCTGGAAGCGACACCTGAAGACTACAAACAAGTGTGCCAGAGCTTTAGGAGGAGAAGTGCAATGGAGTGGACAGCACCTGTTAGGTAATATATTGCTTTTGTTTTTTTTTTAAATACAGCTAGGGTTTATTTTAGGGACAAGCCATAGGACTTCCTACTGTAAAAATCATAGAATGGTAGAGTTGGAAGGGACCTCCAGGGTCGTCTGGTCCAACCCCCTGACTGTGGACTGGAATGAAGCTGAAGTCCCAGCAATTTGGCAATCGGTAATTATATCAAGTGCCTTAATATGCACTGTATGGTAATTGTATTGAATCAGCACACTGGTGGTAATGCACAGGTTCAGGATGGTGTGGCGATGACAGACATTTTTACAAAAGTGTAACTTTTACTGAACTTTTGCATTATAATGGTAATTGCTCATCATAAGAGGGTTCGTGTATTTTTAACATTGCATACCAAATGTCTAGCATAAATTCTTTCTTAAAGCAACATTATTTTCTATGCATCTACTCTGACTCACAACATGCTCCTCATTAACCGATGTCCTGTGCCAATATATACATCTCCAGTGTAACCACTTTGTTAATCCCATGATTGTCAAATTCTGCAGGGACAAATGGTGATGGGAAGAAGTCATGGTGTTCTGGGCCTGATGGAGAAGAAAAGGGAAAGTTATTGACTCCAGTAAGAAATTATGTCACTAGTGACTACTGGATATAATAGTATTATAATCATTTATATGGTCTGCATCACACCTTTGTAATGCTGGTATCTACCATCATACGGTCACTGCAAGGGAGTTAATAATGGTCGTTGTATCACGTTTTTTTCAGCAACCCCATGGTGATTTTAGATGGTCACAGTCTGCGTGTATTATCTGGCCTTCATATGGTATTGTTATTGATCTTTGCAGATATTAAGGGGATCTGTTCCGCTCTGCTCTTGTAATGTATATACATTTTCTCTAGGTCCTGGCCTGCCACTGCCCCGTCTCTGGACTTCAGCGCATTTTGACTTATGAAACCGTGATCTATGTAAATATTGTCCCTTCCGCTTTCCATCTTCAGAGGACGCAAAATTTATTCTTCTGCCCTGTGTGTCTTCGTCCACCTCTGACCTCCTTCTCAGTAGGCTGTCTTTGTCTATCACTGAAAGTAGTAGCCCCAGCCCTTAAGCTAGGGGGGCCCATGGGCCCTGCTCTCCACATTATGATGTCTACCCCCCCCTCCCCAAACTGTACCACTTCTTGCCACTCAGCAAGATAAAACTTCTTATCACCACCACTCACTCACACAATCCGGCGGCCTTTGGTTATCCCCGGCTAGAGATATAGGATGGGTGGCAATTGAGGAAGCATCAAGCAGAAACCCTTTGGGCCTTTATTCTATCCCTGCTCGGAACAATTTCCACACCCAATATTATATATTCTAATTTATCCACCACAGTACAGGCCTCTCTAAACACCTGGAAATACCTGATCAAAAATCTTGATCCCTCCCCTCAATTCGATAGACCCAACATTCCCATAGAGACACTGGAGTTTTTTTTTATAAACGATATGGTCTTAAGATCTTGGAAATCAAGAGGAGTACACCATTTAGATGAAATGTTAGAAAAAGGGGCCATAATCCCCTTTAAGTCACTCAGGAAAAAATTTAACTTTCCTGAAGGCAAATGGCTGAGATATTACCAGATCAGATCTTTCCTTCTCTCAACCAATATCCATCAAATCAAAATGCCCATAATAGTATCTAAATTTTTTAAAACAGACCTCCCAGTAAACGAATTCTGGGAGGCAGCATTTAAACTCGCGACAAGAGCAACTAAAGGCTCTGGACTTCTTGAGGTCTATATTAAAATTGTTACAAGATGGTATTCAACTCCAGTGTCTCTCAAAAACAGGGACTTGTCCGGGAATGACAAGTGTTTGAGGGGAATGCGCTGGTAAAAGTTCTTTGCTCTATATTTTTTGGGAATGCCCGTGATTGCCCATTTACTGGAAAGACATATTACTTATAATCAAAAACATCTCAAACCTCAATATCGCCAAACAACCTGAAAGCGCCCTCCTTCTCTTAAGTATAAGGGATACACGACCAACTTAGAAAGATGATAGGACATATTTTTATGTCCGCATCTTATCTAATTGCCAAACAATAGAAAAAAGTGTTGCCCCCTAGAATAGAAGACCCTTGTGATTTACTGATCTCCCATGCTTCAATGGAGAAATTAATGGCAACTCGATCTGCTGAAATTTAAGGAAATGTGGAATGTATGGCTTGCAAAATATACCAAATAGACTACAAAGAGCAAATTTTAGTTTTTTATTGTTTTTTGTTCTATATAATGTTGTGGGTATTGTATTAAAAAAGGAAAAAATTCCATCAGGACATACTCTACAACGTTTAACTGCATGTATCATGTAACTCGTATAACAATTTTCAAATAGGTTGTTCACATGCTCGCAAGATATTAAATGCAGCCTGAAGCCTAAGTCACACGGGCGTTTTTTCCTACGATTTGCGGATCACATAACGGATGCTCATTTGCAAATCTCGGGGCCGACGATTCGCTGAATAAACTGCACCTAGCAGTATTTTCAGTGAAAGGGCCCGATCAAAGAAGTGCTGCCAGCTATTCTCTGCCACAGCTGTGGCACAGGAGAACGATGTTCGCCAATTAAATTTAATGGAGCCGGCAATACAGCCGGCTCCATTGAAAGCAATGGGCTGCCGGCAAGTGCTGAATGAATTTTCGGGGAAGGGCTTAAAATATAAGCCCTTCCCTGAAAAGCATCTTGAAATGTGTAAAGAAAAAAAAAAGTATACTCACCTTTTTTCTGCAGCCCGAGTTTAGCAGCGTCCGGCCGGCAGTTCTCCTGAACTGCTCTCTGTAGTATTCAGCAGGTGGGGATTTAAAATCCCCACTTGCTGAATGGGCTGCCTCTGATTGGTCACAGCCGTCAGCCAATCAGAGGCAGCTCTCACTCCCCCATTCATGAATTCATGAATGGGTGAGTGAGTGCTGCCTCTGATTGGCTGAGCACAGGGACCAATCAGAGGCAGCTCTCAGCTGTCATTCAATAGCTGAGAACTGCCTTTGATTGGTCCCTGAATACTACAGAGAGCAGTTTAGGAGAACTGCCGGCCGGACGCGGCTCAACTCCGGCTGCAGAAAAAAGGTGAGTATACTTTTTTTTTTTTTACACATTTGCAGGATGCTTTTCAGGGAAGGGCTTATATTTTAAGCCCTTCCCCGAAAATTCATACAGCGCTTGCCAGCAGCCCATTGCTTTCAATGGAGCCTACTGTATTGCTGGCTCCATTGACTTCAATGGGAGAACATTGTTCTTCTCTGCCACAGTTGTGGCCCAGCTGTGGCCCAGCTGTGGCAGGGGAGAACAATCTTTAGTATATGTTCTCAATGGGGTCGGTGCTGTTGCCTCCGGCCCCATTGAACGCATATATAGAACACAACAATTCGCAGAATGCAGATAGGCGCGATCTGCGAATCGTTGTATCCTATAATTTATCGCACATCCGCTTAAAAAACGGATATGTGCCTGCTCCCATTGGGATGCATTGGGTCTATATATCTGCAGATCGCAAGCACGTCTGCAGATTGGACCAAAAAACACCCGTGTGACTGAGCCCTGAAGTTATCCTGTAGAAAATAAAAATGTTTTAAAGAATATCAATATATCACCAAGGTACAGAATGACAGAAGTGTATGGGAGTTCATATAACACATCATTTACTAAATCTTGAATTACAGCAGGACCATTGCACAGACCGAATGGCACAACTACGTTCTCATAATGTCCATCTCAGATGTTAAATGCGGTTTTCCACTCATCTCCCTCCCGTATTTTGATAAGATCTGAAGACAGTAGCACCTTGGATTCCATCAAACAACTCTGCGATTAGAAGTAATGAGTCTTTGTTCTTTACTGTGATTGTATTGAGACTTTTGTAATCAATAAACGGACATAAGGAGCATCTGGTTTCCACCGGTGTGGAGGACTTTGGGATAAAAACCTGATTGACATTCTCCTTGATATACTTGGACATGACTTGAGTCTAAGGCAAGGACAACAGGTATACTTGACCTCTGGGAGGAGATGCGCCTGGCAGATCAATTAGGCAGTCATTCGGTCTGTATTGTGGATGTAAACCTGAGAGCTCTGAGGGAACTTGGGGTTTCAAGACCAGATCAACCAAACATAAACAATAGGTTTAGCAATGGGTGTTCCAATGAAACATTTGCCTAGTGTGCCAATTGATGACTGATGAGTGCAGACGGAGCCAGGGAAGTCCCACCAACACAGAGTTTATAGACCTTGATAGAGTCAACAAGAAAATCTTCTTTCTGTGCAGAACCCAAATTTGTAGATCCAGAGGAACTTTGACAAATCAGATGACATTAGGCAGGAGCTCCCCATTCACAGAACTGAAAAAGATGGGCTTCTTCAGGGGTAGTGTTGGTATTCCGTGCTTGTCTACCAAAATCTGACAGATGAGGTTTACAGCAAAGCTGCATTTTATGTCCCATCACCATTATATTTTTATACTAGCAGAATTCTTCTGTTTTTTCTTACTGGAGTGCATTTTGTGCCCACGGGCTCGTGAAATTATTCCTGGTCTTGGTTTATAAATTACTATGTAGCAGCTATTATTACATAATTTATACTTCATTATCCTGTGTTATTTCGTATAATACCACAGCAGGCACAGCTCAGTGTCTGTACCGCTCTGCCAATCCAATATGGAGAAGGTGGCAGGGTACGGGATCTTTTCTTAGGCTCCCTGGTGTCGCTGGAATGCAGTCAGGTAAGTTTTATAAGCTGTAATGATGCTGTTGTACATTTTGCAATGGATGTAGTTGTGAATCTTGCCAGTCTTTGCTCCTCACCATGGATCCTTGCTGTCAGATGGATTGACACCAAGGTCAAGCCAATCCATTGCGACAACTCACCAAATAATTGTTAGGACTTCTTCTATCTTTATTGTATTTTTCTTAGTTTCCTTCCTTATAGCGGGGTTAATATTTTATTATTTGTGAGCTTTAATGTTTCTCTTACAGGGTAGACGAATGTACCAAGACCTAACAGGAGTGGAGGTGGTAAGATAAGTAAGGGGGAAAAAAAGAAGGGGAAAGGACAAAGTAAAAACATAAGCTTCAAACTTTCTCCTTTATTCCACTTGCCGGTACTTAGATGAGATTGAAAAAAATGAACAAATAATTTCTGTTTCTTTCAATGTTTTCATAAGAAGGAAAATCCCTGACAATTCCCGATGGCGAGAAAAAGTGTGTACTTAATTTACAAGAATTACATTTTCTTGAGTAAACAAACTCTAAGTAGCTAAATAACAAGTAGGATTAAAGATACGTTTGTTAATCTGTACACTGTAATTAGTCACCAGTTTCAGAACAATATTCGTTACCACTGTCATGGGTAATTTTCTCGCTAGTCATGAGCAGGAAAGTGAAATTTAAAGGCAAAGTTCATACTTTCATTGGTTATGGTGTCACACATGCTTCATCAGCTGAATATTATATTTTAATGCTTAAGGGCTCATTCCGACTGCCATATTTTTTGTGGATAATACATTTTCAGTACATCTGGTTTAGTATGACTCCGCAATAAAATGGGAATTCCAGCGATCCGAGTGACTTCGAATGAGGCCATTAAAATTGGGATGAGAACAACCTAGAAGGTGTCATCCATTCTCCAAGTGTTCCATAAAAACGACATGAATGTCATATTAGTATGTACATCTTTCAAGCAATCTATCCATTTAGTCATGTCCGACTCTTGGTGACTTTATAGGTGAACATTCTCCATGCTTCCCTGCCAAGCACTGCTTCTTTTAACTGCTTGATGCATATTTTAGTATCCATTTTAATGGTGTCGAGCCAACGTGTTCTTTGTCGACACTTTCTTCTGCTTCCACTGGTCATTCCCAACATTATTGACTTCTCTAACGAGTTGGCATGCATGACGTAGCCAAAGTAAGTCAATCACTGCTTTTATGCGATCCAACACTTCTCTGTTTGTTACCCCAGCTGTTCATGGTATTCTTCAGACTTTCTGCCAACACCACATTTCGAATGCATCGATTCTCCTTTAGTCGGCCTTTCTTAGTGTCCAACTCTCTGACCCATACATCATCTTAGGAAAGATGAGGGCTCCAATTAGTCTGCTTTGGTAGTTAGGGTGATATCTTTGTTCTTCCAGATCTTATTCATGCCAACCATTGCAGAGCAGCCCAATGCGACCCTATGTTTGATTCCTGGGGTGGATTCACTATTGTGATCGATTTTTGATCTAAGGAAGATGAATTCCGGTACTGATTTGATTTCTTCGCTGTTAATTTTAAGCTTCAGTCTTTCATTAGCTGCTGTTGTCATGATCTTTGTTTTCCTGATGCAGAACCATTATTTCACTTTCTACCCTAAGTTTCAAAATCATGCTTATCAGGTCCTCCTCTTTTTCTATTATCTGCATATCTCAAGTTGTTGATGGTCCTTCCTCCGTCACTCCACTGTTGGGCAAGTCCAGGTCTAATTTCCTCATGATCACCTTAGGTACTTGTTAGGGGGGAAAGGGACTATCCTATTTGTATAGCGTCAACTTATTCCACAGCGCTTTCAGGTAATTTTTTTTCTTTATTACCCCCCAGCAAGTACTCATTTTACCATACTGACCTCAGAAGGATGGAAGGCTGAGTCAACTTTGAGCCAGCTACCTGAACAATGCGGGGATAGAACTCGCAACCTGCAGGTCGTGCCTTAACACTCTGCACCACATGAGACCACCTTAGCATAAAGGTTGAAGAGAAATAGTGGCAATATGCAGCCCTATCTCACACCCTTGCCAATCCTGAACCAGTCTGTATCACCATAGAGTGTTCGGTCCATTGCTTCTTGATTGATATACAGTGATCTGATAAGTTTGATCAAGTCAACCGGGACATCAAGGTCATGCAGAGCCGTCCAGGGCTTGTCATTTTCAATGCAGTCGAAAGCCTTCGCTGTAGTCAATGAAACATATCTACTAGAGATGAGCGAACGTACTCGTCCGAGCTTGATATTCGTGCGAATATTAGGGTGTTCGGGATGCTCGTTACTCGTAACGAGTACCACGCGGTGTTCCGGTTACTTTCAGTTTCCTCTCTGAGACGTTAGCGCGCTTTTCTGGCCAATTGAAAGACAGGGAAGGCATTACAACTTCCCCCTGTGACGTTCAAGCCCTATACCACCCCTCTGCTGTGAGTGGCTGGGGCGATCAGATGTCACCCGAGTATAAAAATCGGCCCCTCCCGCGGCTCGCCACACATGCCTTGTGAGTTAGCTGAGGGAAAGTACTATCGTGCTGGTGCTGCTGTAGGGAGAGCGTTAGGAGTCAGTGTAGGCTTCAAGAACCCCAACGGCCCTTCTCAGGGCCACATCTACTAGTGTGCAGTACTGTGTTAGCATAGTATTTTTTTTTTTTTTTGTCCAAAATTGGATCTGCAGAGCATTGCGCCCTGCAATAGGGACAGAAGTGGGGGTTAGGCAGGGAGAGTGTTAGGAGTGAGTGTAGGCTTCAAGAACCCCAACGGTCCTTTCTAGGGCCACTCCTATCCGTGTGCAGTACTGTCCAGGCTGCTGTTAGCAGTGTTGCATATTTTTTTTTTTTTCTCAAAACCGGCTGTGCAGAGCATTGCACCCGGCATTAATACTACAGGGATAGAATTGTGTAGGCAGGGCCAGAAGACATTTATTATTCATTGAATACACGCAGTGGGGTCTTCCCTTTGCAAAAAAGGAAAAAAATTATATTTGGCCTGCCTGTGTCAGTCCTAAGGTCTCCGTGTACGTGTGTGCTGCGTGTACAACGTACAAAAATCAGACGCAACCAGCTACGCTTTACTGCAGCCTAGCGCCATTGTCTTTCCTGACTGGCAAATACCTGCTCTGCTAGAGTTAATAACTCTGCTACACTATAGTTGTGTGACACTTTTTGAGGGCCACACCACAGATATTAAACTTCTTGTTCATTGAATATACGCAGTGGGGTCTTCCCTAAGCTAAAAAGGAAAAAAATTATATTTGGCCTGCCTGTGTCAGTCCTAAGGTCTCCGTGTACGTGTGTGCTGCGAGTACAACGTACAAAAATCAGACGCAACCAGCTACGCTTTACTGCAGGCTTGCGCCATTGTCTTTCCTGACTGGCAAATACCTGCTCTGCTAGAGTTAATAACTCTGCTACACTATAGTTGTGTGACACTTTTTGAGGGCCACACCACAGATATTAAACTTCTTGTTCATTGAATATACGCAGTGGGGTCTTCCCTAAGCTAAAAAGGAAAAAAATTATATTTGGCCTGCCTGTGTCAGTCCTAAGGTCTGCGTGTACGTGTGTGCTGCGTGTACAACGTACAAAAATCAGACGCAACCAGCTACGCTTTACTGCAGCCTAGCGCCATTGTCTTTCCTGACTGGCAAATACCTGCTCTGCTAGAGTTAATAACTCTGCTACACTATAGTTGTGTGACACTTTTTGAGGGCCACACCACAGATATTAAACTTCTTGTTTTTCATTGAATATACGCAGTGGGGTCTTCCCTAAGCTAAAAAGGACAAAAAATTATATTTGGCCAGCCTGTGTCAGTCCTAAGGTCTCCGTGTACGTGTGTGCTGCGTGGACAACGTACAAAAATCAGACGCAACCAGCTACGGTTGAGTGCAGCCTTGCGCCAATTTCTTTCCTGCCTGGGAAATCAAATCACTGGTAATACAGCATGCTGAGGGGTAGGGGTAGGCCTAGAGGATGTGGACGCGGCCGAGGACGCGGAGGGCCAAGTGAGGGTGTGGGCACAGGCCGAGCCAGTGCGGTGGCCAGGGGTAGAGGCAGGGCCAGACCGAATAATCCACCAACTGTTTCCCAAAGCGCCCCCTCGCGCCATGCCACCCTGCAGAGGTCAAGGTGCTCTACGGTGTGGCAGTTTTTCACAGAGACGCCTGACGACCGACGAACAGTGGTGTGCAACCTTTGTCGCGCCAAGATCAGCTGGGGAGGCACCACCAACAGCATGCGCAGGCATATGATGGCCAAGCACCCCACAAGGTGGGACGATGCCCGTTCACCGCCTCCGGTTTGCACCACTGCCTCTCCCCCTGTGCGCCAACCTGCCACTGAGATCCAACCCCCCTCTGAGGACACAGGCACTACCGTCTCCTGGCCTGCACCCACACCCTCACCTCCGCTGTCCTCGGCCCCATCCAGCAATGTCTCTCAGCGCAGCGTCCAGACGTCGCTAGTGCCACAGTTTGAGCGCAAGCGCAACTACGACGCCACGCACCCGCACGCTCAAGCGTTAAACGTGCACATTGCAAAATTGATCAGCCTAGAGATGCTGCTGTATAGGCTTGTGGAAACGGAGGCTTTCAAAAGCATGATGGCGGCGGCTGCCCCGCGCTACTCGGTTCCCAGTCGCCACTACTTTTCCCGATGTGCCGTCCCAGCCCTGCACGACCACGTCTCCCGCAACATTGTACGCGCCCTCACCAACGCGGTTACTGCCAAGGTCCACTTAACAACGGACACGTGGACAAGCACAGGCGGGCAGGGCCACTATATCTCCCTGACGGCACATTGGGTGAATTTAGTGGAGGCTGGGACAGAGTCAGAGCCTGGGACCGCTCACGTCCTACCCACCCCCAGAATTGCGGGCCACAGCTCGGTGGTGGTATCTGCGGCAGTGTATGCTTCCTCCACTAAAGCACCTTCCTCCTCCTCCTCCTCCTCCAACGCAACCTCTGTCTCGCAATCAAGATGTGTCAGCAGCACGTCGCCAGCAGTCGGTGTCACGCGGCGTGGCAGCACAGCGGTGGGCAAGCGTCAGCAGGCCGTGCTGAAACTACTCAGCTTAGGAGAGAAGAGGCACACGGCCCACGAACTGCTGCAGGGTCTGACAGAGCAGACCGACCACTGGCTTGCGCAGCTGAGCCTCCAACTGGGCATGGTCGTGTGTGACAACGGCCGTAAGCTGGTGGCGGTTCTGCAGCTCGGCAGCCTCACGCACGTGCCATGCCTGGCCCATGTCTTTAATTTGGTGGTTCAGCGCTTTCTGAAAAGCTACCCCCACTTGTCATACCTGCTCGGAAAGGTGCGCCAGCTCTGCGCACATTTCCGCAAATCCCACACGCACGCTGCCACCCTGCGGACACTGCAACATAGGTTTAATCTGCCAGTGCACCGACTGCTGTGCGACGTGCCCACACAGTGGAACTCTACGCTCCACATGTTGGCCAGACTCTATGAGCAGCGTAGAGCTATAGTGGAATACCAACTCCAACTTGCGCGGCGCAGTGGGAGTCAGCCTCCTCAATTATTTACAGAAGAGTGGCCCTGGTTGGCAGCCATCTGCCAGGTCCTTGGAATATTTGAGGAGTCTACCCAGGTGGTGAGCGGCGATGCTACAATCATTAGCGTCACCATTCCTCTGCTATGCATCTTGAGAAATTCCCTGCAAAGCATAAAGGCAGATGCTTTGCGCTCGGAAACAGAGCCGGGGGAAGACAGTATGTCGCTGGATAGTCAGAGCACCCGCCTGTCTATATCTCAGCGCGTTGAGGAGGAGGAGCATGAGGAGGATGAGGAGGAGGGGGAAGAGACAGCTTGGCCCACTGGTGAGGGTACACATGCTGCTGGGCTGTCATCCTTTCAGCGTGTATGGCCTGAGGAGGAGGAAGAGGAGGAGGAGGAGGAGGATCCTGAAAGTGATCTTCCTAGTGAGGACAGCCATGTGTTGCGTACTGGTACCCTGGCACACATGGCTGACTTCATGTTAGGATGCCTTTCTCGTGACCCTCGCGTTACACGCATTCTGGCCACTACGGATTACTGGGTGTACACACTGCTCGACCCACGCTATAAGGAGAACCTTCCCACTCTCATTCCCGAAGAGGAAAGGGGTTCGAGAGTGTTGCTATACCACAGGGTGCTGGTGGACAAACTGATGGTAAACTTCCCATCCGACAGCGCTAGTGGCAGAAGGCGCAGTTCCGAGGGCCAGGTAGCAGGGGAGGCGCAGAGATCAGGCAGCATGTACAGCGCAGGCAGGGGAACATTCTCCAAGGCCTTTGCCAGCTTTATGGCTCCCCAGCAAGACTGTGTCACCGCTCCCCAGTCAAGGCTGAGTCGGCGGGAGCACTGTAAAAGGATGGTGAGGGAGTACGTAGCCGATCGCACGACCGTCCTCCGTGACGCCTCTGCCCCCTACAACTACTGGGTGTCGAAGCTGGACACGTGGCCTGAACTCGCGCTGTATGCCCTGGAGGTGCTTGCTTGTCCTGCGGCTAGCGTCTTGTCAGAGAGTGTGTTTAGTGTGGCTGGGGGAATCATCACGGATAAGCGTACCCGCCTGTCAACCGACAGTGCCGACAGGCTTACACTCATCAAGATGAACAAAGCCTGGATTTCCCCAGACTTCTCTTCTCCACCAGCGGACAGCAGCGATACGTAAGCAATACGTAGGCTGCACCCGCGGATGGAAGCTACGTTCTCTCTCACCATCCAAAACGGGGACATTTCTGCTTCATCAATCTGTGTCTAATATTCCTCCTCCTCCTGCTCCTCCTCCTGAAACCTCACGTAATCACGCTGAACGGGCAATTTTTCTTAGGGCCACAAGGCTCACTCATAATTTTTCTAAACAATTTTTATATGTTTCAATGCTCTTAAAAGCGTTGAAACTTTAACTTGAACCAATTTTTTGTTAAACTGGGCTGCCTCCAGGCCTAGTTACCACTTAAGCCACATTAACCAAAGCGATTAATGGGTTTCACCTGCCATCTTGGTTGGGCATGGCCAATTTTTTGGATGTACATTAGTACTGTTGATACAGCAATTTTTGTGGGCCCTCGCCTACAGTGTAATCAAATGAATTTTTAGCCCACCTGCATTACAGCTGACGTTACATCCGCTGTGTTGGGCAATGCAATGGGATATTTTTGTGTATCGGCGGTGGGTTCCAGGGAGCCACCCATGCTGTAGGTGCACACGGAGTTTAACCTACATCTGTCCACTTGTAAAGAACCCCAGTCTGACTGGGGCATGCAGTGTGGGCCGAAGCCCACCTGTATTAAGCACGACATTACTACCTCAGCTGTGTTGGGCAATGCAATGGGATATTTCTATGTACCGCCGGTGGCTTCCTGGCACCCACCCATGCTGTGGGTCCACAGGGACTTCACAATAGGGAGTTGTACCTGCCTGTGTCTATGAATTAAAAACCGCGCTCTGACTGGGGCATGCAGACACCTTGACAGAATGATTAGTGTGTGGCACATAGGTTCCCCATTGCTATGCCCACGTGTGCAGCTCCTGATGGCGGTGGCACAGGATTCTATTTCTCATTGCTTCTGTACAGCATTGTGGGCTATAGCCCCGCCCCTTTTAAAGAGGGTCGCTGCCTAGCCGTGCCAACCCTCTGCAGTGTGTGCCTGCGGTTCCTTGTCATGGCAGACGCACTTCTAAATAGACATGAGGGTGGTGTGGCATGAGGGCAGCTGAAGGCTGCGCAGGGACACTTTGGTGTGCGCTGTGGGGGGGAGGGGGGGGGGGGTTGGGCAGCATGTAACCCAGGAGAAGTGGCAGTGGAGTGTCATGCAGGCAGTGATTGTGCTTTGTTGGAGGTAGTGTGGTGCTTAGCTAAGGTATGCCATGCTAATGAGGGCTTTTCAGAAGTAAAAGTTTTTGGGAGGGGGGGGGGGCCCACTCTTGCCGCTATTGTGGCTTAATAGTGGGACCTGTGAACTTGAGATGCAGCCCAACATGTAGCCCCTCGCCTGCCCTATCCGTTGCTGTGTCGTTCCCATCACTTTCTTGAATTGCCCAGATTTTCACACAAGGAAACCTTAGCGAGCATCGGCGAAATACAAAAATGCTCGGGTCGCCCATTGACTTCAATGGGGTTCGTTACTCGAAACGAACCCTCGGGCATCGCGAAAAGTTCATCCCGAATAACGAGCACCCGAGCATTTTGGTGCTCGCTCATCTCTAATATCTACATCTTTAGGGCCTTAGAAAGCTTGGTACAAGTTATGGTAAGTTACATTTACTATTTATTTTAATACATTTATAACATCTATAAAAGTTAATGATTTATGAGAATTACAAACCTGTAATTACTCACTGTATTTCCAGACTAATATGATAAGAAAAGCGTTTATATGATAAGGAAAGAGTTTAAAGGAGTTGTCAGAGTTGTCATATATTGGTACAACCAGTTCCCGATGTAGTAACATAACAAATCGATCTCTGCACATCCTGTTATTGGCTGCAGTCCCTGCAGCGTCTCTGAAGCCGAGCGGGACTGCAGTGAACACAGACCAGAGAGGGGGTCCGAGAACTGGTGTGGGACACAGCGGGAGCTGGGAGAGGTGAGTATATGCTTATCTGTTAGGTTAGTGCATGGGGAAGGGGTTGTACCGAGATATTACAACTCGGACAACCCCTTTAAGAAATGGATTCTAAAACTGTTCTCTTGTTCTGAACTGTTTGCTGGGCACTATGTAAGTTACTTTTTTTTGAAGATGTGATGACCCATTGCTTCGCATGTCTATATGGTAGATACAATGCTATAATGCTGCTGTAAAACTATAACAACTTCTCTGCAACATATTAAAAGAATAAAAAAAATCCAGTGTAGAGTAAATATGTTTCTTTCATTTATCGGTCATCACTTGCAATGCTAGATATTACTACTAATAAGAGTGATATCATATTTCTATTGGATGTATGAATGAGTCTGGCGGCTGTACTGAACTGGTGCTGGCAGTCTAAATAGAACATGTTCTGCTAATACATTGCCCCTCACAGTAGAGGAGGACACAATTAGCCAAATGTATAAAAATTGTTATCATATTTAGGTCTAAACTTCACTTTATTTCTTCTTTTTAAGGTAGTCTATTTCTCTAATCAGTGGCATAGCTATAAGAGTCACAAGGATCGTAATTACAACTGGGCCCCTAAGCCACAGTTAGAGGTGCCTTTGAAGCTCCAGGCTGGAAGAAAGGACATGGCTGCTCTAAACCTTGGGCTGCCGAAACAGCCTCTCGTGGCATCTCTCAAAGAATTGATGTCAATGACATCTGCACCTGAAATTACAAGTGCCGTCCACTACATCGGGGTAAGAGCAGCGCCTCCGCTCTGATCCCGATGTATCCTGGCAGAAGCTGTCTGGAAAACCCCTTCAGACTGGGTCCACACAGGGCGGATTTGCTGTGAAATCTCCATGCTGACCCTATGCACAGAAATTCAGCGAGATTTACAGTAGCCCCAAAGTGGACGAGGTTTTGAAAATCTCATATACAAGGTGCCGAAAAAATCTGCACAAAACCTGTGCAGAAATTGACATGCAGTACGGGATTTAATTTCGCAGCATGTCAATTTCATTGAAGCTTCCGCTGCAATATTCCCCTTTTTTCAATGAGGGGGTGAATTCTGTACAAGTTATGCACCGTTGGTGGGAATTTTGACTCGAAATAGCTGCACTGCCGTTGCTGATTTCAGAAAACATCACGCTCCCTCTCAACCCCAAAGTCTGCACACTCTGGGCGCCTCCTAAGCCTGGCACTTGGCAACCTTTAGTGAGCGCAGCACACTGGTCAGGTGATGCGGAAGTGGCCAGCGGTGCTTCACTCACTAGAGCCTGCCAGGTGCCTGGAATATCGGAGGTAAAATTATACGGTGGGACATGCCCCTGACCGCACCCCCTTTTTGATAGAAGTGCCCCGCCATAAAAGTTTTTTCTCAGGGGTGCCCAAGGTTGAGAAACACTGATTTAGAGGTATACTAGAGCTGAGACTCTGTATCTAAGCCTGCCATCCATGATACATAAGCTCTTTTATTCTGTCTTAGATTCAAGTATTGAATATATTTATATGTCACTATGTCACTTAAAGGGGTTTCTCACTGCTCAAAATTGTTTAACAACCACTTTGGGCTTCCCAGTTGCTGCTGACCAGAGCATGTGACGACTGCAGCCAATCCCAGCAGTAAAATGTAGATGTATGACATACTGTGAGTCAACATTGTCTACTAAAAAAGTTTTGGCCAGCTAACATCAGGACAGACCTGACAGACAGACCTGATATTTACACTGAATGGGCCATTTATTGGAGACATTGGCTCTTTAAAAATTGGAGCTTCTTGTATGTAAATTAGATCCGTGACCCCGGAGTGCAGCATAAAATCACATTAAGTAAGTTTTCCATGGATGTGTGTGAATCCACATTAGATTGGGAAGTTTGAGTGATCTGAGTGACTTCCAACGAGGCCCGGTTATTGATGTGAGACTAGCCGGGCCAAGATTTCATACACTGCCAACCTTATGGGGTTTTCTCATACACAAGCGAGGAGAGAGTATACTGAGAATGGTGTGATTGAGGAGAAAAATACAGTAAAAGGGAATCTTGTAGATGTGTAAAAACTCACCACCAATGGAAGAGATCAGAGGAGGATGTCAAGAATCGTTCTGATGAACAGGCAGTACACAGTCAAGCGAATTGCAGCTGAATACAACACTGCTGCCCCAAATAATGTGTTTGAATGCACAACTAGACGCACCTTAGCACGGATGGCTTCTAACAGCAGGCAACCAGTTCCAGCGCCATTGCTGTCTGAGGGCTCTTTCACACGAGCGTATATCAGCTGCCGTTTTCACGGCCGTCCGAAATAAGCTACAATCTGAGGTGTAAAAACTTGTGAACAGGCTCACCAGGACATTTGAACGGGCGCACGAATGTTTGATTTGTGCGCCCGTTCACCAGATTATCCTCTCCCAACATATTGTATATCGGCCGGCCATGAAAACGGCCACTGATATCCGCTCGTGGGAATAAAGTCTAAGAGAAACAGAAAGACAAGACTCCAGTGGGGAAAAGAGTGCAGAAATTGGATCACTGAGCAGTAAAAACACATCACCTGGTCAGATGAATCCAGATTGCAATGCAATGCAATGACCACTGCCCAAAAGTCTTGCGCAGCCCATGAACATGTATGCTGTGTGATATGAGTTGTGTCCCAGAATGTTGAGCGCGAATTGCATACGCCCGTGTGCATGGGCCCTTAGGATTGTTTCACACAGTATTTTTTTTAGAATACTACTGCAGTTTTTGTTCCAATTTTTGCCTCAGGCCTTGTTCACATGGGCATGGTTTTTAATCAGAATAGGCGCATGAAAAAAATTGCGTCTATTAGAACCAATGGCTTCCTATAGAAACGTTCAGATGAAAGAATTTTAGATGCACAAAAAACTCGTACCTTCCAAAAGCAGGACATGCGTGACTGCAATACATGTTTCTAAGGTCTGTGCTGCATGAAATGATAGGACCTGACCTATTTTTTCGCGTGATGCGCAGGAGTCTCCATAGACTTCTATGGGAGATGGATAACATGCACCACGCAGCTCCCAATCCTGTGAATGGGCAATTTCACCACTAATTAAGCTTGGGACGTGATAGCTAGAAATTGCCCGTTTAGGCAATTTTTTTTGTGCAGTTAGCTGCGTTTTTTTTTTTACGCTCCTATTTTGCGTGAAAATGACGCCTGTGTAAACGAGTCCTTAGACAAAGCCCGGAATGGGTTCAAAAGGATTAGTAATAGAAATGAGCGAGCACGCTCGGTTAAGGCAGTTACTCGAGCGGGCATCGCTCTTCTCAAGTAACTGCATACTGGTCTGAGCAGATTCAGGGGGGTAGCAGGGGGGGGGGGGGGGGAGAGATCTCTCTCCCTCTGTCTCCCCCCTGCTACTTCCCGCCACCTCCCGCTCATCCCGCCGCCTCCCCCCCGAATCTGCTCGGACCAGTATGCAGTTACTTGAGAAAAGCGATGCTCGCTCGAGTAACTGCCTTAAGCGAGCATGCTCGCTCATCTCTAATTAGTAAGTATAAAGTCGGACTTCTCCTGCTCCTTCCTTCTGGATCCACTTCTGGCTTTGGCTCAGAAAGCTGCACCAAGAGCTTAAGTGGCATTTTTCCAAACACTGCTGTATGTGAAAGCACCCTAACGTATGGCCTTTATTACAGAACTCCCCCCTCCATGACTGCATGCCATTACACAGCACTTCTTCATGAATATGCACATGCTCGACAACATTTGCACCAGTTTTTCTTAATATTGGTTAATCAGGATCAAAAACAAAAAGAACAGAATCCCTTCAGTCTAGTGATGCACGGCGCAGCTCAGTCGTACAGGTTTGCGAGGGAGCCTGTTCTCATAATGTTGGCACTGAGAGAATATCTGTTTTGCCTGAAGTCTGTTGCAGAGAATAGTAAACAGCTGTTGTAGCAATCCAAATAATTATTAACCTTCATTTCCTATTGTCCTCCTATGGACTGCATGTCTTTATTATGCTTCCACCAAACCAACTGTATTTCCAAGGAAATTTTATGATACTGACTATACTGGTAATCTAACGATAAAGGATTAGGTCTGTTGGCAGTATATAGATAAAGGAAGTCTGCTGCGCTAATGGTCAATTACAAGCAGTTTATTTGTTTTATGCCAAACCCAAATGAGCCCAAATGTTTCAGTGATTAGTATGATGAAGCTGTCAACCCTGTACTTAATCTGCCCTTAAATAGTTATATACTCCTTATCAGGTAACTAACTTGCTTTAGCTATATACACACACACACACACACACACACACACACACACACATATATATACACATACATACATGCATGCACAGACATATATATATATATATATATATATATATATATATATATATATATATAACATAAACACACACACTTGTCAATTTATCAGAGACTCCAATCTAGTAGCATGTTAGACCTCCTTTGTCGGGTCCCCATCGACTTTGATCGAAGCTGTTGATGGGGACACAGTACAAAAGTAGAGCATGCTAGTTTCTGCGAGTGTGCAGGAAGAATCGATTTCCCATAGCATGCTGTGAACGGCATTTGCTGTGGATCCACGGTGCGGATTCCACAATACAAATCTGTTCGTGTGCAGGCCGCCTTACTTAAATTAGCATTTCAAACACCAGTCTAAAATATGATAAGATGTGCCAAATTTATTAAGGGATGCACGCCTCATAATAAATTTTGCATATCCTTGGCTGCTCATGTTCCACAAATTGAAATCCACTACCCACTTTTCTCAACATCTTTCAAAAGAAGCATAAAAAGCAAAAACTTGCAAATTATTGCACAAATGTAGCATGTGCCCTAATTTGACTTTTTCTTCTACAGTAGTACGTAATGCATTAGGTGCTACTGTAGATGTTGATTGCAGCGACCAAATCTCTACTACTGCTTTACTTGGCCCAACACAATTGTTATGTTTGTGTAGGGCTTATCCTTACATGGCCTACGTTGGCAGAAATTTAATGACCTAAATGGAAGGAAATACCCCACAAATGCAAATGTCATAAACTCACATAAAAACATATATGTTTTTTTTTTACAATGCCCAACTCCCAAAAAAGTTAGCACACTGTGTAAAATGTAAAGAAAAAAAGAACACAATCTTTTTGAAATCTCATATAACCATATGTTATTCACAATAGTATATAGAACACATCAAAAGGTGAAAGGGAGACATTTTTCCATTTCATTTAAAAAAATAACTAATTTAGAAATTGATGACAGCGACACATCCCACAAAAGTTGGGCCAGGGCCATGTCTACCATTGTGTGGCATGCCTTCTTCCTTTTACAATAGTCTGTAAACATCTGGGAAATAAGGAGACTGATTGCAGGAGTTTTGGGAGAGGAATGTTGTCCCATTCTTGTCTAATGTAGGATCCTAGCTGCTCTACAGTCCTCGGTCGTCTTTACCAGATTTTTTGTTCCATAATGTACCAAGTGTTTTCTGCAGGCAGGCCAGTTCAGTCCCCGGACTCCTCTTCTGTGAAGCTGTGCTGTAGTGATGGATGTGGCTTAGCATTGTCTTGCTGAAATATACAAGGTCTTCCCTAAAAAAGAAATGTCTGGTTGGGAGGATATGTTGTTCTAAAACCTCTAAACACTGCTCAGCATTGATAGTGCCTATCAGGATGTGTAAGCTGCCCATACCACAGACACTAATGCAGCCATTGCACATGCAAGTTTTTGAACTGTGCACTTCTATCAAGCAGGATGGTCCCTCTCCTCTTGAGTTCACAGGAACAAACATCTGTAGTTTCCAAAAGAGTTTCAAGTTTTGAGTCATCTGACTACAGAACAGTTTTCTTTTTTGCCTCAGTCCATTTCAAATGAGCTTTGGCCCAAAGAAGTCGCCGGCGTTTCTGGATTGTGTTGATATGTGGCTTCTTCTTTGCGTGATACAGCTTTAAAGGGATTGTCCCGCGAAAGCAAGTGGGGGTATACACTTCTGTATGGCCATATTCATGCACTTTGTAATATACATCGTGCATTAATTATGAGCCATACCGAAGTTATTCACTTACCTGTTCCGTTGCTAGCGTCCTCGTCTCCATGGTGCCGTCTAATTTCAGCGTCTAATCTCCCGATTAGACGCGCTTGCGCAGTTCGGTCTTCTCCCTTCTGAATGGGGCCGCTCGTGCTGGAGAGCTGCTCCTCGTAGCTCCGCCCCGTCACGTGTGCCGATTCCAGCCAATCAGGAGGCTGGAATCGGCAATGGAACGCACAGAGCCCACGGTGCACCATGGGAGAAGACTTGCGGTCCACCGTGGGTGAAGATCCCGGCGGCCATCTTCGCAAGGTAAGTAAGAAGTCACTGGAGCGCGGGGATTCGGGTAAGTACTATGCGTTTTTTTTTTTAAACCCCTGCATCGGGTTTGTCTCGCGCCGAACGGGGGGGCTATTGAAAAAAAAAAAAAAACCGTTTCGGCGCGGGACAACCCCTTTAATTTGCATGTGTGGATTGCACAGTGAACTGTGTTCACAGACAATGATTTCTGGAAGTATTCCAGAGCCCATGCAGTGATTTGTATTACATTATGCCTATCTTAATGCAATGACGCCGGATGTCTCGTAGATCTTCAGCATCTAATATTGACTGTTAACCTTGTCCTGTGTGCACATGAATTTCTCCAGATTCTCTGAATCTTTTGATTATAATATGTACTGTAGATCAGTGTTCCCCAACTCCAGTCCTCAGGGACCACCAACAGGTCATGTTTTCAGGATCTCGTCAGTGTTGCACAAGTGATGCAATTATTGTCAGTGCCTCGGACATTGCCACAGGTGTTCTTACCATAGGATATCCTGAAAACATGACCTGTTGGTGGTCCTTGAGGACTGGAGTTGGGGACCCCTGCTGTAGATGGTGGGATATTCAAAGTCTTCACAATTTTATGTTGAGCAACATTTTTTTGTAATTGTTCTACAATTTTTAGTCGGTTTTTCACAGATTGGTGAACTTCTGACCATTTTTGCTTTGGAGAGACTCTGCCTCCCTAAAATGTTATTTTTATACACAGTCATTTGACTTAGTAGAAAGTTGACCCTCCAGATGTTTTACATTAGTAACACTTACTTTTCCAGTCTTTTATTAACCCTATCCCAACCTTTTTGAGATGTGTTGCTGCCATTAATTTCTAAATACAATAATTTTAAAAAATGAAATGTAAAACTATCTCACCTCACCTTTCGATATGTGTTTTATATTCTATGGTGAATAAAAGATGGTTATATGAGGTTTCCAAATCATTGCAATCTTTTTTTTCACATATCTTTACATTTTACACAACTTTTTTTGGAAGTGGGGCTGTAGAACAAAATTAGATTACATAACATGGTATAAAAGAGCAAAAAAAGGGAAATCTGACCCTGATCTGCCGGATACAGAAACGCTACCTATAGGCAGAGTGATTATCCTGATAAGGACGGTTGTAAATCAGAAACCTAGGGCATTTTCCTATTTCGCATTAGGAAAACTGTGACAAACATTAGATTACACAGTATATAACAGCTAGCACAAGGATAAGATCTTGCAACACTCCATCTTTTAAGTGATACCACAGACTGACCTGTCTTAACCAAGGTGCAGTATAGGAACAGGTGTAGCTGGTGAAACCAAAAGCACCTTGAGATTGAGAATCAAAAGACAAAAGTCAAACAGCAACAAACGAGACTCAGACAGCATGTTGGAACAGACAAGAGTCGGCATTCAGTCTTGACTCGATGCAGAGAAAACTCAGGGGTCAGACAGTCCATCTGACAGTGTTCAGACCATACACAGTTCAAACCAGTCTCAGGAGTCAGACATTACTTCTGATTAGTATTCAGACAAGACTCATTTCAGACTAGACTCAGGCAAGACACAGACATGAGACAGAATACAGACAGAGATATGATCTGCATGCATGCTCAAACCAAACTAAAGTCAGGAGAATAACCAGTGCCCTCAAAGAGGAGGGGCCAGAACAAATGTGCACAGACAAGAAACTGTCTGGGCAAATCCACCTTACAGCCAACGAAATCTACTTACACTTGTGGAAAAGTGCTCCTGTCAGTTCCTTGCACTAGTAAGACAGGGAGCACATGCTGACAGGTCATGACACCTTGCCTTAAAGGGGTTGTCCCGCGATGACAAGTTAAGTTAAACACTTCTGTATGGCCATATACATGCACTTTGTAATATACATCGTGCATGAAATATGTGCCATACAGAAGTTATATACTCACCTTCCCTGCGCTGGCGTCCCCGTCTCCATGGTGCCGTCTAATTTCAGCGTCTAATCGCCCGATTAGACGCGCTTGCGCAGAAGGGTCCTCTCTCTTCTGGTCGGTCCGGGCACGAGTGGTGTTCTGGCTCCGCCCCCTTCTACGCGTCATCACGTAGCTCCGCCCCGTCATGTGTGCCTATTCCAGCCAATCAGGAGGCTGGAATCGGCAATGGACCGCACAGAGCCCACGGTGCACCATGGGAGAAGACCCACGGTGCATCGTGGGTGAAGATCCCGGCGGTCATCTTGGAGGAAAAGAAGGAAGAAGTTGCAGAGAGGGGATTCGGGTAAGTAAAATTTTTTTTTTAAATTTCAACACATCCCTTGGGTTTGTCCTGCGCTGAACAGGGGGCCTATGCAAAAAAAAAAACAAAACCGTTTCGGCGCGGGACAACCCCTTTAATGGATTCAAAAAGTTGATCATATACTTTATGGAAGAACGTTTCTGGAAAGCATAGATCCTTTTCTAATACTTTGGACTGCACTACCAGCCTGGCTAATTCTTTTCTGATATTTAACTCTCTTTTTTTGAAGTTTTTATTATGAAAAACAAAAATTCGAGGCAGTACCAGGACCTTATACCCAACTGAAGTCCCCATAGTGGCACCTTTTGGACCCGGTAAATACTCACGCTCTATTACAATAAATTGCTTCCTGGTTCCTCTTCCCCCACCCTGTGTTATTTCTTAGAAATGTTATGAGTGTATAACTATTTTTAAGCCATTTTCTAAGTTTATTACATGCAGCTACTAGAGCATGGCCTCTGATTACTGTTATGTTGGAAAGTACTGCTCAGAAGGTTACTTTGGGTATGATTACTTTTTTTGAGAGAGCAATGAAGCCATTGTTTCAATTATTAGAGTTTCTGGCAAGGTCACAACTGACAAGTCAACTTCAGATACCTGGAGGGATTTTGTGCAGTTTGAAAGCTTTTGGCTATGGAGAAGACAAGAACAAAGCCAGTAAAAATCTGATCCTAGAGAAGAACAACATTAGATTTGGCACCTAGAAAACCAGCACTTCTGAGATCTCCTGCGCAAGCAAAGTCACGTTTACTCACGAACCTTAAAAACATTGTAGACAAATTGCAAATAACATATTAGGAAAGAATATTGATACAGAATCCTAATTCCCACGAACATTTATATTGTAGAGCTAATACAAAGGGTTAGATTACATTTCATTGAGGCACTAGAATTTATACAAAGTGACATTGAGGCCATAGGAGAGTATATGTACCTCTATGAGGCTTCAAATTCTAAGTCGGTCTACTTATCTATTTATGTACTTAAGGGTACCTGAAACCATTGTACCTGCAGTCCTATTTGTGGCCACAGTACTGGATTGGATTAAACCATGTGACCTCCTTGAAGGTCCTTACAACTACATATACATAGAACTACTGTAACTAAATATGTACATTTCTGTTTAACCCCCTACATCTGCACATTAAAGTTGTTGTTCAATAGATCAAAAAAAAAAAGAAGCATCGGATGTCTTGAAATAAAAAACCCTCATTTCTGAGTGGTGATGCCAGTAAGAGCACAGTGATTGGCTGTGGTGGTCACATGCTGTTACAGCATATCATTGCTAACAGCCAGTAAGCAAAGGCTGATGGGTGACCACTGGAGCATCAGCACTGGATCGGAGGGGGATAGGGGAGATGAGTAGCATTTATATATTTTTTTAAATTCTACGACATTTCCCTTTTTTGTTTCTTCTTTCAAACTACTAGACAACCATATTAAGGCTAGTTTCACACGAGTATATTATAGTCTCAATCATGTGCGCTTGTTAAGGACCGCTAGGTCACATTAACCTTTCAAGCCTTGGGTTCCAAATCAATTCGTATCCGGTGCACCACGGAGGCCAAGAACCACACAAAGAGTCGGTTTTTAGTTCTCCTCAGATACGGAGAGAGAGCCACGGCAAGTATATAGCTCACTCTGCTTAAGGCGTATGTACTCTGAGCGTTTATTGACTGAGTATAGTTCTAATACAGGAAAGGAATACGTCATTAGTCACGAGGTTAATCTTATTGGGTTAGAAAAACATCAAGAATTGTGCTTTGTTGAACAATCAGCGCAGTGAGAATAAATATGTGAAATGTCCTTCAAATGATTATTCTCCCTTGTGAGTTTGGATGATCGCAGCGTCTTATCAGCACGATTTGCTCTTTTCCCAAAGCTCAGGACGTGGGGGAGTCTTTTCTGATAGCGTCTGTACCAGGCAAATGTTCTCGGATGAATAGAAAGAAAAAAAACAAATCATTAGACATTGCACCGAATACCCTACTGTAAAGTTATTTCTGCTTTAATTATTGTTTCACTACACACAAGCTTATTTACATCTTATAATGCTCCATTTTGTATCTAGCGGCCATTTTGAGACAGATTCTTCCATTTTATGGACCTGTACCTTCTCAAATCCCCCTAGAAACTGTCTCAAAATAAACAATACCTTATAACTTCTACTGGGCGGGGTAAGGTTTGCTTTCCCTATCTCTAGTTTATTATCTATGCCCTACCTATCATTGTTGGTCAGCTGTCCAAGGGCTAATCCCTTCCCCGACAACTAATCCTAACTAACTAAACACGAAAACCTAGTAGACACAGAAGGGATCTACAACACACATGCTACTCTAGTCTAATGGCTGGGAGACTAGAGTGGTCACCCCTGCTTCTGCTGAGACAGATCCATAAGGGGACAAATCGCTCTGTTGTATTATAGGCATATAGCCATCGCCTGGGGTCTCTATATCTACGTATACGGGGGCGACAGGTACCATCTGATCTGTAAGCTTAGCACAACCCTTCACAGATATAGATTAAAATATAATGACATTTATTGAAAATTTCTAAAATTGTGGGCTCACATATAACATTTATAGACAATACGTAAAAAGGACAGGTAACATATAAGCAAAGAATAGGCCCTTATGGATATATGTAAGACAACGTATCTCTCGGATAGATTTTTAGAGATAGCTGTACCATATCAACATCTAAGTACAAATAATCCTTAGACGTGGATATCACTCTTTTACCTTCTGGAGTTCTATCCTCTCTCATTTGTATGAGCGGCAGCAATCTCTAAAAATCTATCTGAGAGATACGTTGTCTTACATATATCCATAAGGGCCTATTCTTTGCTTATATGTTACCTGTCCTTTTTACGTATTGTCTATAAGTGTTATATGTGAGCCCACAATTTTAGAAATTTTCAATAAATGTCATTATATTTTAATCTATATCTGTGAAGGGTTTCAGTTAAATTTATATAGATCTCTATACCACTGTGATTTGGTTGTAAGCTTAGCACAGGAGCGTTTTATGCAGGGTACAATACAGACAGAAAGTAGCAGGAGTATGATAAGAGTAACCAGAATCCCTATTCCTATCTGCATCAAAATTGTTTCCATTGTCCGGTCCATGCAAACCACTCATCCCAGGGGTTAGCTATCCCAGAATTACGCTTCAGCTCTTCTGACAATGTGGCCAATTTCTTTATTGCGATAGTCACTTTACCTGTGGGGCCTGTATTATCTGGAATATTCGTACAGCAAGTTTCACCAATCATTTTACAAACACCACCTTTCTCGGCTAGCATCATATCCAGAGCCACTCGGTTCCGGAAAGCCATGGTGGCCGTGGGGCCCAACTGATCAGCAAGCCTCTAAAGTGCATCTCTTGTATAGCTCACGAACCCCTGCTGGTTGTAATATATATACAAACATTCTTATTGATGGTTACTATTCCAAACAGGGACTCAAATCCGGCCCCAACCTGATCCCTGGCCTCAAACCCATCCGGCACCCCCCTTGGCACTCCGATTGCATCTATATATATACACATGTGGATCAAACCTGCCACCTGGTTTCAGATTGTGATGCTCGTCTGTAGGACCCGTTTCCTTCATTGCCCATGGATCTACTTTCCCACTACTCCGTGGACGGTAGGGTGTGTGAAAAGCCTGGAATATACCCAAAGCAGACATGATGTATTGCATTATTTCACCTGTGACATTTGTACCTTTGTTAGACTCAATTACTTCCGGTACCCCATATCTGCGGATTACCTCATTCATGAGCTTCTGTACGGTTACCTGCTTATTTACTTTGGTAACAGGGTAGGTCTCCAACCTGAAAAGAAATCAACAACAAGCACATATTCATACTTCCCAACAAGTGGGAGCTGAATGTAGCCAATTTGCAATCCCTGAAATGGGTAGAGTGGTCTAGGCAAGCGTTATGTGGCAAATTTACTTCTGCCCTGTTGCTTACGGCAAAGATCATGCAAAATTGGACAAATGATGCAGCAGCTACAGAAAACCCAGGAGCCACCCGTCCTTGTTCAAGCGCCGAAATCATTGCTGCTTTGAACGGGGTGCTGGATGAGGCAAGCATCGCCACCATGCTGAAGGAGGTGCTAGAAGGCCTGGAGTACCTGCATAAGAACGGCCAGATCCACAGGGATGTTAAGGCTGGAAACATCCTCCTGGGTGAAGACGGCTCCGTGCAGATTGCAGATTTCGGCATCAGCGCGTTTCTAGCCACAGGAGGCAACATTATCAGGAATAAAGTCAGAAAGACCCTTGTGGGCACGCCATGCCGGACGGCACCGGAGGCGACGGAGCAGGCCAGAGGACACGACCTCAAGGCGGACATCTGGACCCCCGGTAGGTGTGTCTTTTCGTGCATTCGCTGGGCCATCATGGGGCACAGGGACCGTGGTGGGCAAGTTCTGTTGACTGTCCGCCATACGCCGCCCTGTTCTGTTGCTCCCATATTTAGTCCATTTGTCTTTTTTCTTCATTGCTGGCTTGTAACTGTAAAGTCCTTAGCATATCAATGTCCAAAGTTTTTAGCAAAGTCCAAAGTTTTTAGCAAATTCTTCTTTTCTTCTTTTCTTCCACGGCTTCAGGGCCACTGCCTTTGCTGTGTGGTCTGTGATGGCGTTGCCTCTTGCTTCTCCGGTGTAGGAATTGGTGTGAGCTTTCCACTTTGTCAGGTAGTAGTAGGGCTTCCATGAGACTTTGCACCGCTGCACCATTCTTAATTGGCTGTCCTGCTGAGGTAACAAGCTGTCTGGCCTTCCATGTTGGGCCGTAATCATGAACTATGCCAAATGCATACCGGGAGTCAGTGTAAAAGGTTGCCATCTTACCTGTGGCCACTCTACACGCCTCTGTGAGTGCTTTCAGTTCCGCTTCTTGTCCTGAAACATGCGGAGGCAGAGCTTCTGCTTTTTAGGACATCTTGTTGTGTGACCACTGCATATCCAGTGTGGAGTCGTCCATCACCTTGGTACCATCTATAAAAAACAACTCAAAATATGCATTGTTAACAGGGGCTTCAGTAACCTCTTAAAACTTACATTTTCTTGTTGCATCATTGCTAGACAATCATGCTTATATTCTTTTTTAAATAGATCAGAACCTTGTTGCAAACAATTTAAAAATAGCTGATCTGCAATACCTAGATCACCTATGCCTTCTCCTCCCCCCTGTGAACCAGGATACTCAATTGAAAGAAGAGTAGCCAGGTTCAAAAGAGCACATTGTAGCCGGATCTGACAGGCCAGAGATAAGTGCTTGGGTTGCACTTGCGTGAGTATGCTCCGAATGACTTGAGGGGTGAGGACCACTAAGGAATGGGGGGGTGGGGGGGGTGTAGTCCAATACCAACTCAGAAGGATTGTCAACCATTGCCTGTACTGCTGCCACCGCACAAACACATGAGGGAGCTCCTCGAGCCACTGGATCCACCCTCATTGAGTAGTATCCAAGTGGCCGTGGTTGTCCTCCGTGCTTTTGTGTCAACACTGCCGTCACATGGCTAGAAAGTTCAGTACAGAAAAGAGTAAAGGGTAAAGAGTAGTTGGGAATACCCAAGACTAGAGAGCTGCTTCAGAGGTGAGAGAGAAAAGAATAATTGAAAGACAGTCATAGAGTGGTTGCATGAGAGAGGAAACCGAGTGGATTCATGGGTGACAGTATGAAACAAGGCCCAGAAAGGTGCGGAGTTTGGCAACAGATGTAGGTACAGGTATGGCTTGGACAGCAGCCTTTTGTTCCTCTGTCAGATGTCCTGTTCCTTGGCCTAAACAATGACCCAGGAGAACAACCTTTATTTTGCAGGACTGGAGTTTGTCATTTCTGCAAGAAAAATTAACAGTGAAATTGTGGCCTGTTGGCAGGCTTCCAAATTATCAGCATACAGAACCGACATGCCGTAGGTGTCTGGCTGACCCTTCAGCGTCTTTTCTGGACTGGAAAAAAGAGGGGTGTTTGTTGGAGCAGTTAGTTTACAAAACTCTTCTGAACTGGCACCTGAGGTCTCAACCCGTACCGATCTATCCGGTGGGAATTTGGTGGATGCAGATAAGGCCTGTAAGATATCAGTACCAATAACAGAGACATGAATTACATCAGGGTAGAATATTCTACAAACATCTATCCACATTGAAAAATTACAGTCTGCCTTTGCAGGGGGGAGGAGGGGAAATTGTATCCCCAGTCAATATCTGCATCGTCTGAACACGGGTCATTAACTCTCATCCATCCATGCGGTCAAGTCTGTCTCTCTCATTCAAATGTTAGTAAGAGTTCACACAGGACGTAACGCATATGATGCGACTGTCCTTATCTTGCAAACAAATGCATTCAATCACTACCACCTCTCCCTGGAATCAGTCAAACTTTAACTGTCTGTAATACTAGAGATGTACAACAGATTCCACAACACTAATATTTCCCATAAAAGGAACACACATTTAGCAATTATGCACACGCCCAACCAATCACAGAACTGACATTTACACAAAGAACTGCAAAAACAGTAAGATTCACTGGATTCATTACGGGTTCTATTCTAGTCAAGCAAACTTAATTATTATCCAGTGCTCTCCGCTCTAATCTTTGGCCTTGAGAGTTAGATGAAGAGAAAAACAAAGGGAAGGGGGGAGATTGAAAACAGGGGGGATGACCTGCTCCGGACTAGCTGCGGCTTCTCATAGATCAAGCATTAACCCTTTATGTACTCCTATATATATATATATATATATATACCTATATATATTATCACATATTGACCCTCTCCTTCCGACCTTTCTTCTCAGCAGTATCTGACTTATGAGGAATGGACAACACGTACAGCAATGACACAATGTTATGACATTAAAACATACAGGACAGACAGCACGGTGGTTAATTGTCACATAATTGTCTGCAGACTCTGCATGAACTTGCTTCATGTCATAGGGGGACACAGACTAGAGGATTCCCTTTCTTCTCCATTTTTCCCCCTTGCAAAGTGGAAAAGATTTTTCCAGCAACAACTACATTCATGGGAAATTTTAAGCACAGACCTACTTGGGATGGGGGTGCTAAACACAGACTGCAGAACAGATAATCGGGAGGAGGCTATTTGCAGGCGGGATGAGGGGACTTGAATGTTTCTATGCAAAATTCAGAAAAGGCACTCGTCATTGCAGTTCAAAGAATTGGTATGCCAGGTAAAAACATACATAGATGGGAGTTCAGAGGCCAGCTCATTTCTGCTGCGGAGCTAAGATGACGTCTGAGCGGCAGCTGAAGGTATTGATACAACAGATGCTAAAATGGCCGCTGGGCTATGGCTGGCACTGAAATGGCCACCGAAGGCATGGCCTAACTGCGCGATGGTGACGGGAGGGTCCAGGAATACTACATACTAGACACGTATCAAGATATACCGACTGGTATTGGCCCCAATAACAACACGGCCATCTAGGGGCAGGGCAAAGGGAGAAAAACATCATCCATGACACGGCCGGGGCGGTGCCCTCAGATGGTGAAGAAGGGCTGCCTTCCTTTGTCTTCAACTCAAAGCATATGAATAATCGCCATCTTGAATCTGCAACTTTCTTACTTCAACTTTACGTCACTTACTGAAACATCTTTCTCTGCAAACTTGAGCAATCGTCTATTAACTACAATTCCTTCATTATCAGCTAACACACTTTTCAAGCCTTCTCCGACAGCCCCCACCTTTGTAAAATGGCTGTCCGCTCTCTGTGAATATGAACTATTCCCTGCATTTAGACTCATAAATAACACATATGCTGGCACCTTCTGATAACGCCACATGTTCTGCATTTTTCAACTCCTCTCTATATACTACCAACTGGACAGGATCCAAAAGACCATCATCTACAGTCTTCTTAACAATTTAAACATCGTATATCACAACGGCCTAATTATAAGTATATATAACTGCCTGAGACCCTGGTATGCCTGTAGCCTTATGCTCAATCATGTAATGTAAGAACTCTTACGTCTGACGCCCTTTCACATAACTTCTTAACTTTTTGCCTGCTCTACATGACACCAAGTGGACAGAATCCAGGAGGCCCTGATCAGTAGTCTTCTTAAAGAACTTCAACATGTTATTACGTACGATACAACAAGACGTAGTGTTCAAAGACTTCCACGCCAAATGCCCTGTCCTCGATGATGTAGTGTTCACAGACTTCTACGTTCGATACAGTTAAACAGCCAAAATGCCAGATACAGTTAAACAGCCAAAATGCCCTGCACCGTTAAACAGCCAGTCCTAATGGACCCACAAAATGCCATGTACAGTTAAACAGCCAAAACGCCCTGTACATTTAAACAGCCAGTCCTACTGGACCCACAATGAAAACACATATATATGCATATAGTCAAATTACAGATTCTGTCTCTCGGTGTCACTTAAGAGTACCCAAGACCTGAGGTAACAACATCTATTGATGACAGCTTAACAATTGTACATTGAAATAACGACTGACCGCAGGACAGACTACAATCAAACGTACCGAAACAGACCAACGGCAGACATCATATATATGTATATATGTGACTTACCGCGCTGTATGGGGTTGATCAGTCCCCGGCCTTTGGCACGGCTGATATCATCAATCCAGGTCTGTGTCGTAGTCCAATGGTTATCATCAGCGTCAATCAATAAATCATCCTGCTGACTACGCCAGTTGTTAAGGACCGCTAGGTCACATTAACCTTTCAAGCCTTGGGTTCCAAATCAATTCGTATCTGGTGCACCACGGAGGCCAAGAACCACACAAAGAGTCGGTTTTTAGTTCTCCTCAGATACGGAGAGAGAGCCACGGCAAGTATATAGCTCACTCTGCTTAAGGCGTACGTACTCTGAGCGTTTATTGACTGAGTATAGTTCTAATACAGGAAAGGAATACGTCATTAGTCATGAGGTTAATCTTATTGGGTTAGAAAAACATCAAGAATTGTGCTTTGTTGAACAATCAGCGCAGTGAGAATAAATATGTGAAATGCCCTTCAAATGATTATTCTCCCTTGTGAGTTTGGATGATCGCAGCGTCTTATCAGCACGATTTGCTCTTTTCCCAAAGCTCAGGACGTGGGGGAGTCTTTTCTGATAGCGGCTGTACCAGGCAAATGTTCTCGGATGAATAGAAAGAAAAAAAACAAATCATTAGACATTGCACCGAATACCCTGCTGTAAAGTTATTTCTGCTTTAATTATTGTTTCACTACACACAAGCTTATTTACATCTTATAATGCTCCATTTTGTATCTAGCGGCCATTTTGAGACAGATTCTTCCATTTTATGGACCTGTACCTTCTCACGCTAATATGGACAAGTTTATCCGCCTGAATATCAGTATGACCATAGTCAGGCTGAGACACCCGTCCATATTATGAACTCATGAATGCACCTGTAGAAGTGTTGTGTGAAACTAGCCTAAGGTAGACAAATCATAAGTTTCAGAAATACAGAAAAGATAATGAAAGAGTTAATGCCACATCCCTGGTAGCCTTAGACAGTGAATGGCACATCCCTGGTAGTATAAGGCAAGAAAGGGGTGAATTGGCAAAACTCTAATGGTCTGGAGCAGAGAAAAGGTTAGTAGACACATCCATAGTGATTCCTATAGGACAGTGAGGCAATCATGGTGGTCTAGAACAGGAAAATCCCTGCTGGGCCTGGGACGCATGATTCTGCCCCTACCCTCCTTTAGGGAACTACAGGTCCCAGCATGTCTAGGTTGCTATAGGTTATCAGAGGAAAATAGAGGGAGAGAAAGTAATGAGGGGCAACTACAAATCCCAGCATGTTCATGCTGTTATTATGTTAAATCAGATGGCATTACAGGCAGTTGGAACAATAGAACTACAACTGCCAGAACATCTGGGCTCTTATTATGGGATGTCAGAGGATATTACTGGGAGGGAATAGGAGAAGAGAACTACAATGCCCAGCACATCCATAGTTTTACTATGGGATATCAGAGGATATTTCATTGGGGTGCAGGTAATAAGGATGGCACTATTGCATTGTTCATGTTCTTATTATTGTCCTGTGCATATGAATATGTAGTATTTAACCCCTTAGTGACCAACCCAATAGTGTTTTTACATCCTGGCTAAGTGGGCTTCAATTCCCAGGGCCGTAAAAACACGCTTGCTCTGGAGATTAAAGCCAAGGGGGCTGTAGACGTGACAGATCCCTGCTGTAAGCTGCTGAAGGTAACTGACAACCTGGAGCTGTTATGGGGGGCTGGGTTATCCGGTAAATAAAAAGTTAAAGTTTCAGCTCCCCTCAAGAATCGGATCCATGAGGGGAGCTGAAGCTACTCACTACCATCCTCAACAATGTCCCGGAAAGGACCTGCCACTGTCTTCTGCGCATGCGCACCAAGGGAAAAATAGCGACTCATACGCAGAAGATGGGATAAGTCCGGGAGATTTGAAATCTCATGGCTCCCAGCCGCTGACGGTAGGAGATGTCCCCGCAGAACAGTAAAAAAAAGACAAATAAAGTTAAAGTTTTATCCCCCCTTATAGATTGGATCAATGTGGGAGCTGAAACTACTCACCTCTATCCTCCGTGATGTCCCGCGGCAATCTTGACCTGCTGTGGGCTTCTGCGTATGTGCAGAAGGTCGGAGAGCATGGCAAATTTTAAATCTCCCTGCAACCGACTGTCAAAGATAGCTGAGTGCAGGAAAATGTCATCGGGGGCCGCTGTATAGATAATGGCGATCATGTAAAGTTAAAAAAAGTTTTTTAAAAAGTTTAAAAAGTTAAAGTTTCATCTCGCCTTACATATCTGTGAGGGGAGATGAAATTACATACCTAAGGTCCCCAGATTTGTCTCCCGATCAGATCTTTATCTGTGGATCTTTCCCAACTATATCCGCAGCCTATACGCAACTACATTGCATCATCACTTAATGACAGCGTGTGAAAATTAAACAAAAAAATGTGTACTGCGCATGACCGCCTGTGTGAGTACGCAGTTATGCGCAGTACATTACGTGGCTGTATGGAGATCCATGGCTGGGCTCACAGCTTAGATCCACTACGGGCCTCCGGAAGTGTGCAATGGGGCCTGGAATTTATTAAGTTGGGCCCTAAAATTAAGTGGGTGTTCTCTCCATTATAGGCCTAGCCATGTGTACTGTAAGTAGATTAGGGCCACAATGGGTATGTTTCTGAACACACGGGACAAACAGGGGAATCCATTTAGGGGTGCAAGTCTTCGTTCATATGTGTGCTGTAGAAAAAAAACTGTTTAAAAATTGACACAATTGCCTAGAAAATGAAAATGATATTTTTTTCCTTCTGCTTTGCTTAGATTAATTCAAAGAGTGTGGACTCCAAATATGCAGTACACCCCTAGATGAAGTCATTAACGGGTCCAGTTTTCAAAATAGGGTCATTTTTGAGGGTTCTTCATCATTTTGGCTGCTCAAGGGCCCTACAAGTGTACAATGGGGCCTAAATCACCTTCAAGCAAAATGTTGGGACAAACAGGGGAATCCATTTAGGGGTGCAAGTCTTCATTCATATGTGTGCCGCAGCTCCCCACCGGTAATCACGCAGCAGTGCTGCTGGCTGCGCTGATCCCAGCGCACACTCTGACGTCAATGTGCACTCGGGATCCTCTTCACCTGACCTCTCCTCCTTAGTTCCACTGGAGAGGACCAGGGAGGAATCGTTCCAGGCTCACACACTGAACTCAGTGTGCACCCGGGCTCAGCGCCAACAAAAGGAGGAGCGGCGCTGACTACAAGGGGGATGTAAGTATATGGGTTGGGGTGGACTATTACTACTGGGGCTACTGAGGGGGTTAATATTACTACTGGGGCTACTGAAAGGGTTAATATTATTGCTTGGGTTGCTGAGGGGATTACTATTATTACTGGGGCTATTGAGAGGGGTTAATATCACTACTGGGGCTACGGTGGGGAATAATATTACTACTGAAAGGGTTAATATTACTGGGGCTGCTGAGGAGTTACTATTATTACTGAGGCTGCTGAGGGGTTGTTATTATTATTACTGGGGCTGCTGAGGGGTTAATATTGCTACTGAGGAGGTTCATATTATTACTGGGGCTACTGAAAGGGTTAATATTACTGCCGTGATAAACATGTTCACATAACAGGATGAAACAAAACCATTGATTTCAATGGTTTCATTTTTATTAGCGGTATTCTCACCTGTCATTAGTATGTGCAAAAAAAAAAAGATAGGACTTGCCCTATGCTTCCCACACGTAGTATTAACAATGTGCAGGAAAGATCGGGCAGGACCAATCTTCGGACTAATTTTTTCAAACTCACATGCACTAGCGCGAAGCTTGAAAAGTCCAAAAAGGGAAAAGAAAAACATTCATGCGCAACTCCGCTCCGTAGCGGCAAGTGTAGTTGCGCATATGGCCGCCTGTTTTTGCCGTGAGATTGTGAATTTATACTTCGAATTTCCTGCATATCCTTAAGTGAATATTTGTTCACTGCGATTTCTGTAATGATTTGAAATGCGCTTTGATGAACAAGAAGGATTTCCACAGAAAAACCACAGGCCAACGGCACAAGAATCAAGCTGCAAGTTTTCTGTAAAGTTTAAAACTTTGATGAGGAGACCCCACAGACTTGGTGAACTAAGGTGAACTTAACGTGTTGCCTTAGGTATTATATTTCTTGTTATACGCTTATCTGGCTTAATTGGAAATAGATCCCCAGTCTGGTAAATGTATTCCTGAACTTTAAAGAATCACTTGAAGAAGAGGCCTGAAGCAAATGCTGAACGTATGTTTTACAGCTTCTTGTCATTATATTTGATCACCGCACATGCAGTGGGCAGAAACAGGAAATCCACACACTTTGATGGAGGAGCAGAAGTGGAAATCAGTATTTCAAAGTACAGTTGTTCTTTCTTCAGCTGTTCACCTTGAACTTGTCATGTATATATACATAGCATGCCACATATATCTATTTATAGTAGCATTTTATTGGAATAGATAGAAGATCTGCGTATATAATATATTTGCAAAAAAAAGTAAGTGAACCCCTTGGAATCACCTGCATTTCTGCATTGACTACTACCAATTTGCAGAGACAAGTTGTGGCTGGGAGGAGTCATGGTGATGGTCTGGGTGTGGATAGAGAAGAAAAGGGAGAGAGATCAACACCAATCAGAGATGACGCCACCTGTAATCACTGGAGGTAACTGCGCTGTAATCAATGTCACGATAAAGAGCTGGCAACTGACTAGTTGTTTAAAGAGGTGCTATTACTGTGAAGGAGTCACCAGCAAGCAATATTACTGTGAGGGGATACAAAAAGTGTGGTTTAGTGTAAAAAGGAATGTGGCCCAAAATTTTGGCTTGCCACACATTGTGCAACAAGATTACGCAGCCAGCGGGGTTTAACATGGAGGGGGGGGGGGGGGCATGGCAGCCTTAATGTGGTGCTCATTCAGCCTATCGTTTGGGATGGATCTGGAAATGGACCTATTATCAATAAGTTATAATAAGGCATATGGAAAGAACTGGCGCAGAGTGTTAAGGCAGCAGAAATGCAGTCCTAAGCTCTTGCTCACATCCTGAAGGTTGCGAGTTCACTCCCTGCATGGTTCAGGTAGCCGGCTCATGGTTGACTCAGCCCTCCATCCCTCCGAGGTCGGTAAAATGAGTACCCAGCTTGGTGGCGGGTAATACATAAATTACCTGAAAGCGCTGCGGAATAAGTTGGTGCTATACAAATAACAAGATTTAATTTATTTTTATTTAAGAGAATGGAAACAAAATGAGTTTTTCATGTCCTAAACTCCCTTGATCTTGGATTTACTTAGACTGGTGTTTCATACGCTGGTGTAAGTGAACTATGTGCCGACATAAGTGCGATAAATGTATTAGGAGGCACACTTATGTCGGCACATCTGGCGGCATCTCCGTGTATCAGACTGAACTCTATGTCTGCGATAAGCTATAATTTACACCAGTTTCTTACATGAATGATAGTAAATCTGATGGGCAGTCTGTGGCGCCCTCTTTATGCCCAACCCTGCCCACTTTTAATAAAGTGGCAGAGGCAAGTGTAAAAAGGCCAAATGTTGCAAATTATGACATGCACTATGATTTTTCCCTTTTGTACGCCAGATGTCTGGCAAACATATTTCAACACATATACACTAGAGATGAGCAATTACTCGATCGAGCATCCCTTTTTTGGAGTAACTGCCTAATCGGGCGAAAAGATTCGGGGGGCGCCGGGGGTTGCGGTGGGGAGTGGGGGGGGGGGGGGAGAGAGCTCCTCCTGTTCCCCCCTGCCAACTCCTGCTCAACCCCGCCGCCCCCCACCACCCCCTGAATCTTTTAGCTCGAGTAGACAGTTACTCGAAAAAAAGCGATGCTCGATCGAGTAATTGTCCTAAACGAGCACGTTCGCTCATCTCTAATCAGCATCGATAAGCATGTTCTAGTGATCCTTAAAGGGGAAGTCTGCTGAGAAACAATCTTATTGAAATCTGTTCAACGCTATGTAAAAACATAAAGAAGTCACACTCGCCTGAACCTCTGCAGCTCCTGTTCCAACAGTACCCGATCCCCTGATGACCTCACCTCAATGGGGCATACAATATGATTGCTGCAGCCAGTTACCGGCTGATCCCAAGTTACATACAGATGGTAAATGGTTGCAGTGGTCACATGACCCTGTGAAGTGACATTATTGCCAGAGATGATTTGTTTCTCAGCAGACTACCCCTGTAAGGGCTCGTTCCCATCAGCATTTTTGATTTCTGCTTTGCATTTCCATCAGAGGAGTTGCAAAATGGAAAAACACTGGATTTTCTGAGCTTTAGTTTTGCTCAGTTCAATTCTTGTTTCATTTGATTTCCATTTTTGTCTCGGAAACAATAGCGCAGCAGCAGCACTATTATTAATGTTTAAACAACGGAAATCAAACGGATCAGTTTTTTACATCATAGTTAGAGATGAGCGAGCACCAAAATGCTCGGGTGCTCGTTACTCAGGACGAACTTTTCGCGATGCTCGAGGGTTCGTTTCGAGTAACGAATCCCATTGAAGTCAATGGGCGACCCGAGCATTTTTGTATTTCGCCGATGCTCGCTAAGGTTTCCTTGTGTGAAAATCTGGGCAATTCAAGAAAGTGATGGGAACGACACAGCAACGGATAGGGCGGGCGAGGGGCTACATGTTGGGCTGCATATCAAGTTCCCAGGTCCCACTATTAAGCCACAATAGCGGCAAGAGTGGGCCCCCCCCCCCCAACAACTTTTACTTCTGAAAAGCCCTCATTAGCAATGCATACCTTAGCTAAGCACCACACTACCTCCAACAAAGCACAATCACTGCCTGCATGACACTCCGCTGCCACTTCTCCTGGGTTACATGCTGCCCAACCGCCCCCCCTCCCCCCCACAGCGCACACCAAAGTGTCCCTGCGCAGCCTTCAGCTGCCCTAATGCCACGCCACACTCATGTCTATTTAGAAGTGCGTCTGCCATGAGGAGGAACCGCAGGCACACACTGCAGAGGGTTGGCACGGCTAGGCAGCGACCCTCTTTAAAAGGGGCGGGGCGATAGCCCACAATGCTGTACAGAAGTAATGAGAAATAGAATCCTGTGCCACCGCCATCAGGAGCTGCACACGTGGGCATAGCAATGGGGAACCTATGTGCCACACACTATTCATTCTGTCAAGGTGTCTGCATGCCCCAGTCAGACCGGGCTTTTTAATTCATAGACACAGGCATGTCCAACTCCCTATTGTGAAGTCCCTGTCGACCGACAGCATGGGTGGCTCCCTGGAACCCACCGGCGATACACAAAAATATCCCATTGCATTGCCCAACACAGCTGAGGTAGTAATGTCGTGCTTAATGCAGGTGGGCTTCGGCCCACACTGCATGCCCCAGTCAGACTGGGGTTCTTTACAAGTGGAAACAGATGCATTTATAATTCCCTGTGGACCCACAGCATGGGTGGGTGCCAGGAAGCCACCGGCGGTACATAAAAATATCCCATTGCAGTGCCCAACACAGCTGAGGTAATGTCATGTTTAAAGGGGTTGTCCCGCGATAGCAAGTGGGGTTATGCACTTCTGTATGGCCATATTAATGCACTTTGTAATATACATCGTGCATTAAATATGAGCCATACAGAAGTTATTCACTTACCTGCTCCGTTGCTGGCGTCCCCGTTGCCATGGTGCCGTCTAACTTCAGCGTCTAATCGCCGGATTAGACTCGCTTGCGCAGATGGGTCTTTTCTCTTCGGCTTGGCTCGGCATCATCGGCGTTCTGGCTCCGCCCCCTTGTACGCGTCATCGCATAGCTCCGCCCCGTCACATGTGCCGATTCCGATTCCAGCCTCCTGATTGGCTGGAACCCACCGGCGGTACATAAATATATCCCATTGCAGTGCCCAACACAGCTGATGTAACGTCAGCTGTAATGCAGGTGGGCAAAAATTTATTGGATTACACTGTAGGCGCGGGCCCACAAAAATTGGTGTACCAACAGTACTAATGTACCTCAGAAAAATTGCCCATGCCCAACCAAGATGGCAGGTGAAACCTATTAATCGCTTTGGTTAATGTGGCTTAAGTGGTAACTAGGCCTGGAGGCAGCCCAGTTTAACGAAAAATTGGTTCAAGTTAAAGTTTCAACGCTTTTAAGAGCATTGAAACGTATAAAAATTGTTTTGAAAAATTATATGAGTGAGCCTTGTGGCCCTAAGAAAAATTGCCCGTTCGGCGTGATTACGTGAGGTTTCAGGAGGAGGAGGAGGAGGAATATTATACACAGATTGATGAAGCAGAAATGTCCCCGTTTTGGATGGTGAGAGAGAACGATGCTTCCATCCGCGGGTGCAGCCTACGTATTGCTTAGGTATCGCTGCTGTCCGCTGGTGCAGAAGAGAAGTCTGGGGAAATCCTGGCTTTGTTCATCTTGATGAGTGTAAGCCTGTCGGCACTGTCGGTTGACAGGTGGGTACGCTTATCCGTGATGATTCCCCCAGCCACACTAAACACACTCTCTGACAAGACGCTAGCCGCAGGACAAGCAAGCACCTCCAGGGCATACAGCGCGAGTTCAGGCCACGTGTCCAGCTTCGACACCCAGTAGTTGTAGGGGGCAGCGGCGTCACGGAGGACGGTCGTGCGATCGGCTACGTACTCCCTCACCATCCTTTTACAGTGCTCCCGCCGACTCAGCTGTGACTGGGGAGCGGTGACACAGTCTTGCTGGGGAGCCATAAAGCTGGCAAAGGCCTTGGAGAATGTTCCCCTGCCTGCGCTGTACATGCTGCCTGATCTCTGCGCCTCCCCTGCTACCTGGCCCTCGGAACTGCGCCTTCTGCCACTAACGCTGTCGGATGGGAAGTTTACCATCAGTTTGTCCACCAGCGCCCTGTGGTATAGCATCATTCTCGAACCCCTTTCCTCTTTGGGAATGAGAGTGCAAAGGCTCTCCTTATACCGTGGGTCGAGCAGTGTGTACACCCAGTAATCCGTAGTGGCCAGAATGCGTGCAACGCGAGGGTCACGAGAAAGGCATCCTAACATGAAGTCAGCCATGTGTGCCAGGGTACCTGTACGCAACACATGGCTGTCCTCACTAGGAAGATCACTTTCAGGATCCTCCTCCTCCTCAGGCCATACACGCTGAAATGATGATAGGCAAGCAGCATGGGTACCGTCAGCAGTGGGCCAAGCTTGTCTCTTCCCCCTCCTCCTCATCCTCCTCATGCTCCTCCTCCTCCTCCTGAACGCGCTGAGATATAGACAGGAGGGTGCTCTGACTATCCAGCGACATACTGTCTTCCCCCGGCTCTGTTTCCGAGCGCAAAGCGTCTGCCTTTATGCTTTGCAGGGAACTTCTCAAGATGCATAGCAGAGGAATGGTGACGCTAATGATTGCAGCATCGCCGCTCACCACCTGGGTAGACTCCTCAAATTTTCCAAGGACCTGGCAGATGGCTGCCAACCAGGGCCACTCTTCTGTAAATAATTGAGGAGGCTGACTCCCACTGCGCCGCGCAAGTTGGAGTTGGTATTCCACTATAGCTCTACGCTGCTCATAGAGTCTGGCCAACATGTGGAGCGTAGAGTTCCACTGTGTGGGCACGTCGCACAGCAGTCGGTGCACTGGCAGATTAAACCGATGTTGCAGTGTCCGCAGGGTGGCAGCGTGCGTGTGGGATTTGCGGAAATGTGCGCAGAGCTGGCGCACCTTTCCGAGCAGGTATGACAAGTGGGGGTAGCTTTTCAGAAAGCGCTGAACCACCAAATTAAACACATGGGACAGGCATGGCACGTGCGTGAGGCTGCCGAGCTGCAGAGCCGCCACCAGCTTACGGCCGTTGTCACACACGACCATGCCCGGTTGGAGGCTCAGCGGCGCAAGCCAGTGGTCGGTCTGCTCTGTCAGACCCTGCAGCAGTTCGTGGGCCGTGTGCCTCTTCTCTCCTAAGCTGAGTAGTTTCAGCACGGCCTGCTGACGCTTGCCCACCGCTGTGCTGCCACGCCGCGTGACACCGACTGCTGGCGATGTGCTGCTGACACATCTTGATTGCGAGACAGAGGTTGCGTTGGAGGAGGAGGAGGAGGAGGAAGGTGCTTTAGTGGAGGAAGCATACACCGCCGCAGATACCACCACCGAACTGTGGCCCGCAATTCTGGGGGTGGGTAGGACGTGAGCGGTCCCAGGCTCTGACTCTGTCCCAGCCTCCACTAAATTCACCCAATGTGCCGTCAGGGAGATATAGTGGCCCTGCCCGCCTGTGCTTGTCCACGTGTCTGTTGTTAAGTGGACCTTGGCATTAACCGCGTTGGTGAGGGCGCGTACAATGTTGCGGGAGACGTGGTCGTGCAGGCCTGGGACGGCACATCGGGAAAAGTAGTGGCGACTTGGAACCGAGTAGCGCGGGGCCGCCGCCGCCATCATGCTTTTGAAAGCCTCCGTTTCCACAAGCCTATACGGCAGCATCTGTAGGCTGATCAATTTTGCAATGTGCACGTTTAACGCTTGAGCGTGCGGGTGCGTGGCGTCGTACTTGCGCTCAAACTGTGGTGCTAGCGACGTCTGGACGCTACGCTGAGAGACATTGCTGGATGGGGCCGAGAACAGCGGAGGTGAGGGTGTGGGTGCAGGCCAGGAGACGGTAGTGCCTGTGTCCTCAGAGGGGGGTTGGATCTCAGTGGCAGGTTGGGGCACAGGGGGAGAGGCAGTGGTGCAAACCGGAGGCGGTGAACGGGCATCGTCCCACCTTGTGGGGTGCTTGGCCATCATATGCCTGCGCATGCTGTTGGTGGTGCCTCCCCAGCTGATCTTGGCGCGACAAAGGTTGCACACCACTGTTCGTCGGTCGTCAGGCGTCTCTGTGAAAAACTGCCACACCGTAGAGCACCTTGACCTGTGCAAGGTGGCATGGCGCGAGGGGGCGCTTTGGGAAACAGTTGGTGGATTATTCGGTCTGGCCCTGCCTCTACCCCTGGCCACCACACTGGCTCGGCCTGTGCCCACACCCTGACTTGAGCCGCCGCGTCCTCGCCCGCGTCCACGTCCTATAGGCCTACCCCTACCCCTCAGCATGGTGTATTACCAGTGATTTGATTTCCCAGGCAGGAAAGAAAGTGGCGCAAGCCTGCAGCCAAAATACCATTTTTTCCCTTGTTTTTTAAAGGACAAGCCACACTGCGTGTATTCAATGAATACTACTAAGTTTAATAACTGTGTTGCGGCCCTGCAAAACTGTCACAGAACTTTACTGTTGCAGAGTTACTAACTGTGGCAGAGCAGGTATTTCCCAGGCAGGAAAGAAATTGGCGCAAGGCTGCACTGAACCGTAGCTGGTTGCGTCTGATTTTTTTACCTTCTCCACGCAGCACACACGTACCCAGAGCCCTGACGGCTGTCAGAGGCAGGGCAAATATACTTTTTTCCCTTTTGTTTAAAAGGATAGGCCCACTGCGTCTATTCACTGAATAATAATTTTAATAACTGTGTTGCGGCCCTGCAAAACTGTCACAGAACTTTACTGTTGCAGAGTTACTAACTGTGGCAGAGCAGGTATTTCCCAGGCAGGAAAGAAATTGCCGCAAGGCTGCACTCAACCGTAGCTGGTTGCGTCTGATTTTTTCTGAACGTTCAGCGCACAGCACACACGTACACAGAGCCCTGAGTACTGTAAGAGGCAGGCCAAATAGATTTTTTCCCCTGCTTTTTACAAGGAACACCCACACTGCGTGTATTCAATGAATACTAAGTTTAATAACTGTGTTGTGGCCCTGCCAATTTGTCCCAGAACTGCAGTGATGCAAAGTAATTCACTACCTACAGCAGATCAGGGATTTCCCATGCAGGAAAAAAATTGCCGCACGCCTGCGGTAAAACGTAGCTGACTGCGTCTGATTTTTTCTGAACGTTCAGCGCACAGCACACACGTACACAGAGCCCTGAGTACTGTAAGAGGCAGGCCAAATAGAATTTTTTCCCTGCTTTTTACAAGGAACACCCACACTGCGTGTATTCAATGAATACTAAGTTTAATAACTGTGTTGTGGCCCTGCCAATTTGTCCCAGAACTGCAGTGATGCAAAGTAATTCGCTACCTACAGCAGATCAGGGATTTCCCATGCAGGAAAAAAATTGCCGCACGCCTGCGGTAAAACGTAGCTGACTGCGTCTGATTTTTTCTGAACGTTCAGCGCACAGCACACACGTACACAGATCCCTGAGTACTGTAAGAGGCAGGCCAAATAGAATTTTTTCCCTGCTTTCTACAAGGAACACCCACACTGCGTGTATTCAATGAATACTAAGTTTAATAACTGTGTTGTGGCCCTGCCAATTTGTCCCAGAACTGCAGTGATGCAAAGTAATTCGCTACCTACAGCAGATCAGGGATTTCCCATGCAGGAAAAAAATTGCCGCACGCCTGCGGTAAAACGTAGCTGACTGCGTCTGATTTTTTCTGAACGTTCAGGGCACAGCACACACGTACACAGAGCCCTGAGTACTGTAAGAGGCAGGCCAAATAGATTTTTTTCCCTGCTTTTTACAAGGAACACCCACACTGCGTGTATTCAATGAATACTAAGTTTAATAACCGTGTTGTGGCCCTGCCAATTTGTCCCAGAACTGCAGTGATGCAAAGTAATTCGCTACCTACAGCAGATCAGGGATTTCCCATGCTGGAAAAAAATTGCCGCACGCCTGCGGTAAAACGTAGCTGACTGCGTCTGATTTTCTCTGAACGTTCAGCGCACAGCACACACGTACACAGAGCCCTGAGGACTGTCAGAGGCAGGCCAAATAGAATTTTTTCCCTGCTTTTTACAAGGAACACCCACACTGCGTGTATTCAATGAATAATAAATGTCTTCTGGCCCTGCCTACACAATTCTATCCCTGTAGTATTAATGCCGGGTGCAATGCTCTGCACAGCCGGTTTTGAGAAAAAAAAAATAAAATGCAACACTGCTAACAGCAGCCTGGACAGTACTGCACACGGATAGATGTGGCCCTAGAAAGGACCGTTGGGGTTCTTGAAGCCTACACTAACTCCTAACACTCTCCCTGCCTAACCCCCACTTCTGTCCCTATTGCAGGGCGCAATGCTCTGCAGATCCAATTTTGGAGAAAAAAAAAAAATACTGTGCTAACACAGTACTGCACACTAGTAGATGTGGCCCTAAGAAGGGCCGTTGGGGTTCTTGAAGCCTACACTGACTCCTAACGCTCTCCCTACAGCAGCAGCAGCACTTTCCCTCAGCTAACTCACAAGGCATCTGTGGCGAGCCGCGGGAGGGGCTGATTTTTATACTCGGGTGACATCAGATCTCCCCAGCCACTCACAGCAGGGGGGTGGTATAGGGCTTGAACGTCACAGGGGGAAGTTGTAATGCCTTCCCTGTCTTTCAATTGGCCAGAAAAGCGCGCTAACGTCTCAGAGAGGAAACTGAAAGTAACCGGAACACCGCATGGTACTCGTTACGAGTAACGAGCATCCCGAACACCCTAATATTCGCACGAATATCAAGCTCGGACGAGTACGTTCGCTCATCTCTAATCATAGTCAATGTGTGACGGGATTGAACTGAAACATTCCCGTTCGGTTCCATTTTCAATGTCCGTTTAACTGACTTGTTTTGAAAAAAAATGTGCAGAAGGTTAAGACAAAAGTTTAAAAAAGGGATCCAGTAAAAACACATGAAAATAGGAACAAAATGATAGAAATTGGCCATTTTTTTAATGGATCCGTCTATCGGATTTGTTAGAAAACTGGAAACTGTGGTTTCCATTAGAATTCCATTTTACTATTTGTTCCATTTTTTTAAAAATTGGATCAGTTCAAAACAGAAATCAAAACGCTAATATGAACGAGCCTCAGTTGTTCTTCATGTCATGTCGAAAATGATATTTCCTTAACTTCTACTATAATGAAACGCTGTAGATTTATTTCCTCTTTATTACTCTAGATGATTACATCTACATACGTGTATTTCTCACTTTACAGCCTGCAAGACAATAGCTGCACCATACAATATAAAGCTTTATAGATCTGATTTATGTATATATATCCACATTCCTCCACATGATGGCACTCTCCAGACAGACTAGGTTGTGACATATCATTACCACGCTGCTATACATATATATGGTAAGAAATAAAATTAGGGATACCACATGATACAATGAGAAGCTGTGGGAAAATACAAACTTACTACAACTGGGTAACAAAGTTGTGCTTCATTGTGCTTTATGTATGGATTAATGAATGTAACACACACGTCTATCATTTTTTTTGTATATTGGGGTGAACAAACATCAGCATTGGTCACAGGGGTGTATATTTAAGTATAACGGCACTTTCAAAAACTTTTTATATGTTATGGAGAAGTGTCAAAAGTTTTGATCGGCAGGGGTGTGAGTGCTGAGACCCCCATTGATTGATAGAATGAAGCAGCAGCGCTCATGCGAGTGCTGTCTCTGGTCGCTAGCTGAAGACGATCTCATAGTCTTTGTAGAGGAGCAAAGAGACATATGCCAGCAGCACAGTACGGATTGCTGTTTCACAAAAAGGAGCCCAAATCAAGGATCCACTAATGCAGCAAAATAAAGGAGTGTGACAGCATAAGTGGTGCAAAAAAGATACTTTATTCTTCCATACGGATAAGCGACGTTTCAACTGAGAAGTCTTTACTAAGCATATCAAACATGTTGAATGAGCATAGATATATAGTGAAATCACAAATTAGGGACAAATTAGACACTCCCTTTAAAACCCAACCCTAATAGTAAACACATCGTCTTATGGCGCGGTGGGAGGCGATGTTTGTAATGGCATGCATGGCGACTCGGAGGAATCCATCACAATTCAAAGTCATTAGTGCAGAGGTGCGAAAATCACGATCACAGCAGCATAAGAATATAGATGCACGGCGCATGCATGGGAGTTTCAGCGAAAAGACAGCCATCCAGTGTAATATACAGTATGCATGCATGGGAGCTTTCAGACGAAATCCCGCAAGAGTGCGGTTATTTAACGTCTCAGATGCTCAACTGTACATGATGGCCCCACAACAAAAACTCATTGACTTTCTATTGAGCCCATCTTCAGCTAGTGTGTCACAGGTACAGTGATGCAGGATTCGGGATACTATGCAGTAGACGGAGTTACCAAATTGAGCAATATCTATTTGTTACCAAATGAATAAAAGTGAACAAGGTTATGATGATAATTCGGCAATTTAGTTATTTCTTTTATACAATTTGTTGCTACTTATGGCTACCTAGATCCTAGGAATAATAATACTTCGTGCACAATGTGAAGTAGCAGTATGTGAAGAACAATATCAATAAGTCTACATAAAGATCCTGTAGAAGAGAAGTACAGTTCACAAAACATAACATACAGTTCGTCTATAAAGGATAAGCACTTTATTCTTACCAATGCAATCTCATTGGAAACACGGGGCTCGAACTCAATTGACAATGTCTCTCTAATCGTCAACTCACACACTACCCTCTGTGTAATATTTCAGTCCAGAAGTAACAGTGCACATAACTGAAGTTTTCTCAATAGTGCAATCTCCTCATTCCAGTTTGTGAATTCTAAAACAGTCCTGTGGACTACCTAACAGTGCACACCTAATTTCAGAATTGAGGCTAGCCTCACTTTCGGTTTTATCGGGTGAGAATTACTGTACAGCTGTCCTCCATCAGTTAAGGGTGATGGCACAACTGATCAGCTCCTCTTTGCAGAAGATAGCCTCCAGTTCTTGCACACAGCGATTAGGGGTGCTCTCCAAGCAGTCTTCTTCCAGGCAGTCGCGTGAAAAAAATGCGCAAGAAAAACGTAAGTGTGCATGAGCCCTTAAAGCAATCTAACACCCCAGAATTAAAAAAGAAAGAAAAAAAACATCGGGAGGGATTTGTTAAGGCTAATGTTTTATACATCTTAGGCTGTTTTCTCTTACAGCGATGCTGCGAGGGGAAAACCCATAGTATGTTCTGTTTTCCCTTGCCTTGGAACACATTGCTCATTGATTTCAATGCGACCTCAAATACGTTGCATTGCTCTCTCATCAATGGGAAACACTTCCGATTAGAGATGAGTGAGCATACTCGCTAAGGGCAATTACTTGAGCGAGCATTGTCCTTAGTGAGTACCTGCCCGCTCAGAAGAAAAGATTTGGGTGCCGGCGGGGGAGAGTGTGTGTGTGTGTGGGGGGGGGGACGGAGGGGAGATCTCTCTCTCCCTATATCACCCCCGCTCCCCTCTGCTCACTCCTGCAACTCACCTCTCACCCGCGCCGGCACCCGAATCTTTTCTTCCGAGCGGGCAGGTACTCGCAAAGGACAATGCTCGCTCGAGTAATTGCCCTTAGCGAGTATGCTCACTCATCTCTACTTCCAATCCTCTAGTGGGCATGAAACTCCCGCAAGAATATCAGGAATTCACAGAAGTGATGTTAGGCGTTTTTGCGATACGTTTTTAACATTAGAAAATCCTATTGACATCCGCGTAAAAAAAACGTAGCGATAACACAATCACAAATGTGAAGGCACCCTTAATTTACTGCGATTTGTGAGCATCAGCTATGCTTTTTGGAGAATAATCTCACATCGCATTGCTGTCACCCGTGAGAAAATCGCGCATTTTTTATTGCAAAAGTTAATGGGCCTTTGTAATGTTAAAAATTGCATTGCGATGCGATAAAAAGAACCCTCCATAGGAATACATGGGAGATTAAAAAAATGTAAAAAAAATCGCACATCACAGAAAGATAGAGCATGTTGCGATTTTTTAACCTCTTCAACATCGCATCAGTGAAAACATCACAAATGGGAATGAAACCGTTGTAAATCACTGGTTTCATACTTCAGCTTTTTTACTGAATATCGCAGCAGGTGAAAATCACACGATTCTCTTGCCTGTTTGGAACCAGCCTTACCCACTACCTAAAATTGCTCTACAGCCACTCTACTTCTTGCTTGCTGCTGACTAGGTCATGTGACTTCTGCAGCCAATCACTGATGGCTGCAGCAGTCACAGTAACCAGGAAGGACAGAACGGCTGTGGAGCAATTTGAAGCGATGGGAAAACCCCTTTAACAAAGCTACGACGAAGACGGAGCAGATTGACATCTGATGCTGACCGCACATCCCTTTGACATAGGACATGCTACGGTTTAGAAGATCACACATGCGGAAACATGAGTTGCTATATTAACTGAAATATTTGTAACAATTTCCCGCATCAAGGCGCTGGCTGTGCATGTTGTTATATGTAGTCATAGGGAGTAGGAGGTAATAACAAGTGAAGGTGACATGACTCATTGTCGTGTAGAGCTTTGTTCCAGGTTGTTGTTGAACACATCTTTATGTACTACTTTTAAAATCTGCTTTGTACTCTTTTTGTCTTTCTTCCTCAGTCTCTTTGCTCATTAGAAATATGTCTAGCGAGTTTCTTCATTGCAGCACTGTTCTGCTACTCATTTTCTATTGCACACAGTCATTAAACGGGTTGTACCAGAATTAACTTTTAGCACCTATCCATACGATGGGCGATAAAAGTCTGATCAGTGGAGTCCCACCACTAAGAGCCCACTAATGCCAAGAACAGAGTTCTCAAGTCGTCCCCCCCTCTTATCATCCGTGTGTGGTCGCTTCTCCCTCCCGCAATGATGTCAGATTGAATGCAGTGTTGACCATGCCTGTGTGGCTACTACAGCGTCTGAGGAGCGGGCCGCAGCCTAGGAGACAGCGGGGGTAGAGTAGTTCACTTGTCGCGGTGACTCTACCCCCCCAACCAGAGGGTAACCAGGGACATGTTCAAGGGCCATGGGCAGACTATATTAAATGGGGAAACCCAGGAGTGGATTACCTTAGCCCTTCTTGTCACTCGTGACGCCACCATTTCTTCCTCTACTGTGATCTCGCCGGGGAATAAATAAGAGTCCACTCATAGGGTAGAATTCAAAAGGCCAAAACCGGAACAGTCGGTGAAGCCGTTTACTGGGCAACTTGAATAGACAATTCACAACAGTCCTCTTTACATCCATAAAACAGTCCTCTTTACATCGGTAAAATAGTGAGGGTTCAGAACACATGAAGCAACAGAGAGGAAACACAGGAGAAACAGGGTGACTTACACAAGCATAGTTAACTGTGGTTCCCTGGTCCTGGACACCGACTCTTGAGAAACTCCACCAACACTCTACCGGTCCACTCTCACGGATCTTGCAACACTTTTCACCTCACACCGCACGGTGGGCAAACTCCATTTGTACTCTGTGAAACAGGGAAGAAGGGGTTTGCGGCTTTGAAGGGGTATCTGCTTAGCATCTTCCATCTCTTTTTGTACTCAGACTAAACATGTCTGAGCTCAGGCCAGGCTCTCTCTCTCTCTTTCTCTCTCTCTCTCCAAAGAAACAGCCAGAAGCTCCTCTCACACACCTTGCACCCACATATATCAAACAAAGTCACATGACAAACAAATAGATACTTTCCCAGACATAACCCATAAAATTCTATTTAGCCTTATGAGTTTCAGATGTGTTTTTTATTACTGCGGTTTTGCGCAGTGTTTCACGCATCCCCTTGCGTATTCACGCACCTCCCATAGACTTCCATATTGGCCTTGGCAGCATAAAACACGGAAAGATAGAGCAGACCCTACTTCTTTCTGCGTTTAAAATGCACGCGCAAAACACGCTGATGAGTACGAGCCTAAAAAAAATCAATGGGTTCTATTATTTACAAGCGCAAAAACATGTGTATGCCAGGAAAGCTCCCGATATACCAAACGAGTCGATAGGTTTACATTAGCAAGACTGACGACAAAAGTGTGTCATTTTGGCTCCAACTGTACAATATACATTAGTATATCACTAAAAAAGGTATAGAATAGTGTTGAACAATGTGGCTGCAGGAGAAGTGTAAAAGGCTAGTCCTCTTACCTTTCAGTTAGGATGGGTTTATGGTACTGGTGTACCTTGACGCCACCGGAAGCTAGGGATTTGACAGACGTTGCATTGAGGAACGCCCCTGTCACGCCCCTAGCTCCCGATTGGCAGAAATCTTTATGGATTTTTGCCTGGGCCGGAGGGTTAGGGTTATTTTTCCTGTTAGGCTTACATTATATGCAAGCCTAACAGGAAAAGTAAGCCTAACCATAACCCTCCAGCCTAGGCGGGTATATTAACCCTCTTTGGTCTCTGTAACTCTTGGCTCAAGTGATGTCCATGGCCAGAGGTGTAACTTGAAGCTCCTGGGCCCCAATGCAAAACCTGTAACAGGGCCCCCAACTATAATGCTTTATTCATAGTACTGGGCTCTCTATATGGAGAAGAGAGGCCTTATGGGCCCCCTAAGGCTCCTGGGCCTGGGTGCAACCGCATCCCCTGCATCCTCTATAGTTACGCCCCTGTCCCTGGCCCCTAGTGGCCAAGTGAGCAAAATAATTTGTTTGTGTTCTCATGTTTATTTTTTTTTTTTATGGGATTAGTTGTAAATGCTCACGTGGAGAGGAATGCAGATGCGGGGAACGTAGGCACACTCTATATAATTCAAACAAAGCAAGCGGCAGAGAGAGAGAGTGAGCAGTGAGTGGAGCGTGGCAGTAGAGATATCATACTAGTCCCATTGTAATAGTCCAGCTGTACCCAGTTTGGGCTGCAGAGAAATTGCACAGTGGTTTCCACCGCTAGGGACACCAGGCAAGAGCTATTCTTTCAGCATTTAAATCTGGAGTGGTTTTGATATAGAAGGACCTCCAAGAGTTTGCAGCAATCTTCTCTTTGGGCAGAGAGGCCTGTGTTTGTACTGCATTTGAATATAGTACAGCTTGTCAAAGACTGATACAAATTGTGTCCTAATAAACGTTACTAGCATCAATAATGTGGTCACTTCCTCCATTGGTGCCTCACCGGAGAGCCCTATCAACCATGTGTCAGTGTAGTGGCCCGAAGTCTATGTATCTTGCCCCTCCTTAAAGGGGTTGTCCCGCGGCAGCAAGTGGGTCTATACACTTCTGTATGGCCATATTAATGCACTTTGTAATGTACATTGTGCATTAATTATGAGCCATACAGAAGTTATCAGAAGTTTTTCACTTACCTGTTCCGTTGCTAGCGTCCTCGTTTCCATGGAGCCGTCTAATTTTCAGCGTCTAATCGCCGGATTAGACGCGCTTGCGCAGTCCGGTCTTCTTCTTTTCTCAATGGAGCCGCTCATGCCGGAGAGTGGCTCCGTGTAGCTCCGCCCCGTCACGTGCCGATTCCAGCCAATCAGGAGGCTGGAATCGGCAATGGACCGCACAGAAGCCCTGTGGTCCACCGAGGGAGAAGATCCCGGCGGCCATCTTCAACCGGTAAGTAAGAAGTCACCGGAGCGCGGGGATTCAGGTAAGCGCTGTGCGGTTTTCTTTTTTAATCCCTGCATCGGGGTTGTCTCGCGTCGAACCGGGGGGGGGGGGGGGGGGGGTTGAAAAAAAACCAAAAACGTTTCAGCGGGGGACAACCCCTTTAACTGTCTTGTATTTGTGTCACATGTCATGTTTTCACTGGGGATGCACTGTGCAAATTGTCCTGTCACTAGTTATGTGTATTGCACAGCTGCAGCGCGCAAGAGGTTGATGTCTATGAATGTCTGGGTTATGTCTGGAAATGTAACAATTTTGTCTTGTCATGTGACGTTGGATGATTTATGTGCTTACAAGGTGTGTGCAAGAAGTTAGTTTGTTCTTGTGGGAGTTTGTTCTTGGTTCTTCTTCTGAGAGAGAGAGAGTGCCAGCCACATGTAGGTACCTTCAACCTTCATGTGGCTTGGAATGGAAGAGGAAGAGAGGTATTGGAGGTTTCTGCCCAAGACCTCATCTCACTAAGACCTAAGGAAGTGAATGCCACCGTGCAGTGTCTGGAAGAATAGGTGTGAGTGTGCAGTGGAGTGTCTCTGTTTCTCTCCTCCAGAGTGTGCTGTTTTCCAGGAGCGGTGCTGCACAGATAACTTGGACTGTGGGCCCAGTTTCATCCTGCGTTCTCCTCCCTGACCTCAATTGTTTCCTGCACTGGCATGTAATTTACCAACAAGCTGCCTGAAAATTCACCTGTTGGAAAACTTCAAGTAAAGTTCCAGTTGCTGCCTGTTTCCAGCAACTGTGTGTTCTATAATTTACCCTTGTGTGTATCTGGACTTTATTTCTCCTGTTTGGATTTCACCATGGAGTAAGGAACGATGGCGTCACCCGTGAAAACTTCCTATGCAGGTAAACCGCACCATCAGAATTTGCCTGAAGAGGCCTGTCAGTGCCTTGGCCACACGCGTCCCCCCAGGGGAGGAGTTGGTAGAGCCACCGTGACAAGTGCCATCTTCTTCTCCGTGACAAGAGCCACCGTGACAAGTGCCACAAGTGCCATACCCCTGCCATCTTCTCAGCTTTGAGCCCAGCACCACGGTCGCTTCATCAGCACTGTGATTTTATCTGCTGTAGATTGGAGTTTGCGGTGAGTTTCCTCTGCTTCTGGAGGCCCCTCATCAGCGAATCTGCCTTTGGCCCCTCTCCCACCCAAGGAGCCACTACAGAGGAACAGACTATAGCCACGAGTGCAGCGGGATGGCTGGCAGCATCCTATTCTCCATGTTAAATACCATTCTGTTAGTTGCCACCCACTTGCGCGGTGGGCGGCGACTAACAGAATGGTATTTAACAATAAGAAATGCAAAGTCCTACATCTGGGCAAGAAAAATGAAAAAAGCACATACAGAATGGGAGGAACTGAGCTAAGCAGCAGCACATGTGAAAAAGACTTGGGTACACTAATAGATCATAGACTGAACATGAGTCAACAATGTGATGTAGCAGTCAAAAAGGCAAACACAATTCTGGGATGTATTAAGAGAAGCATAGAGTCTAGATCACATGAGGTCATTATCCCCCTCTACTCTTCCTTAGTCAGACCTCATCTGGAATACTGTGTCCAGTTCTGGGCACCCCACTTTAAAAAAGACATAGACAAACTGGAGCAAGTTCAGAGAAGTGTTACCAAGATGATAAGCGGTCTGCAAATCATGTTTCTATGAGGAGTCGTTAAAGGATCTGGAAATGTTTAGCTTGCAAAAAAGAAGGCTGAGAGGAGACTAGGGCTGTCACAGTGCAGAGAGATTAGCCCTATTCTCATTTGTACAAGGAAAGACCAGAAGCAATGGGATAAAACTGAAAGGGAGGAGACACAGATTAGATATTAGGATAAACTTTCTGACAGTGAGGGTGATCAATGAGTGGAACAGGTTACCACGAGAGGTGGTGAGTTCTCCTTCCATGGAAGTGTTCAAACAAAGGCTGGACAAATATCTGTCTGGGATGATTTAGTAAATCCTGCACTGAGCAGGGGGTTGGACCCGATGACCCTGGAGGTCTCTTCCAACTCTATCATTCTATGAGGGGTGGAATGGAGCTGCCGAGATAAAAGGCAGCCATAGTCCTCGATAGAGCATCAGGATTCAGAGAAGGGACGTTTTCTCCCAATGCTCACCTGGGAGGCTGCTTTGTCAGACCTTCAACAGAAGGATCACATAATGTGAACAGGACCTTACCAGAAAGTGTCTGTGATACTTTATCTAATATGGATGTTGTGTTTCCTGGACACAAGAACATTTCTTGGCAGGTATGTGCTTATAGTGCACTCCAATGGCTCATGCAACCAGTGCCATGAATGTACTGGTAGAGAGAACTGAGCTCATGACTGCACTTGTTTCTATATCTTGTATTATTTAGTGGTGTGCCATACTTTGTAAAATGCACAGTGCTCTGTATTAATTCACCCAACTGGCATTTTGGAGGGAAGAGCAGCCAGCAAATGTGCAGATTCAGCCTTGCCATGTATTACATGGGCAAAATTGGCCATTTATTCCCCAGGCATTGGCCGTGCAATGGCTAGGGAATAAAGTGTGGCCAGAGAAGACTTCCTTGATTCAGGAATGCCTCCAAGGAAGTTGTAAGGAGAAACACATTAGGCTACTACAGAAAAGACCTTGCATGCTCTTTGTTCATGCCTTTTTGTAGGTGAAAGTGTTTTTATATAGTTATTTTTAATACATGATTTGACACTATCCTGTGCTCTCTGGTATCATCCACTCTAGTGAGCATATGGTTGGCTGCAGTAGATCCTGAGGTTGCTGGCAATGTAGGAAAGATGCCAGGGGATTAAAATATTCAAATGAGGGTAAGTCACAGACGGAGTAAGTGTCCATCCTGGAAGGACAACCTAAAGAGCTTGAGAACATTTCCTAAAACTTAGACACAGAAAGAACACCCCAGAGAATTATTGAGTTCTGTCACAGTCGGTACTTTGTTGGGTCGATATGTGTGAGTCTCTGGTAATTTCAAGAGGCAATTTACTTGAATAGAACTCAAACAGGGCAACGAGTTTACAGTCAGATTCTAGTCACACAGTAAGTTCTCCAAAGCTTGTTTAGCCAACATTACAGCTAGAGATGAGCGAGCACCAAAATGCTCGGGTGCTCGTTACTTGGGACGAACTTTTCGCGATGCTCGAGGGTTCGTTTCGAGTAACGAACCCCATTGAAGTCAATGGGCGACCCGAGCATTTTTGTATTTCGCTGATGCTCGCTAAGGTTTCCTTGTGTGAAAATCTGGGCAATTCAAGAAAGTGATGGGAACGACACAGCAACGGATAGGGCTGGCGAGGGGCAACATGTTGGGCTGCATCTCAAGTTCCCAGGTCCCACTATTAAGCCACAATAGCGGCAAGAGTGGGCCCCCCCCTCCCAAAAACTTTTACTTCTGAAAAGCCCTCATTAGCATGACATACCTTTGCTAAGCACCACACTACCTCCAACAAAGCACAATCACTGCCTGCATGAGACTCCACTGCCACTTCTCCTGGGTTACATGCTGCCCAACCGCCCCCCCTCCCCCCCACAGCGCACACCAAAGTGTCCCTGCGCAGCCTTCAGCTGCCCTCATGCCTCACCACCCTCATGTCTATTTAGAAGTGCGTCTGCCATGAGGAGGAACCGCAGGCACACACTGCAGAGGTTGGCATGGCTAGGCAGCGACCCTCTTTAAAAGGGGCGGGGCGATAGCCGACAATGCTGTACAGAAGCAATGAGAAATAGAATCCTGTGCCACCGCCATCAGGAGCTGCACACGTGGGCATAGCAATGGGGAACCTATGTGCCACACACTATTCATTCTGTCAAGGTGTCTCTGCATGCCCCAGTCAGACCGGGCTTTTTAATTCATAGACACAGGCAGGTACAACTCCCTATTGTGAAGTCCCTGTCGACCGACAGCATGGGTGGCTCCCTGGAACCCACCGGCGATACACAAAAATATCCCATTGCATTGCCCAACACAGCTGAGGTAGTAATGTCGTGCTTAATGCAGGTGGGCTTCGGCCCACACTGCATGCCCCAGTCAGACTGGGGTTCTTTACAAGTGGAAACAGATGCATTTATAATTCCCTGTGGACCCACAGCATGGGTGGGTGCCAGGAAGCCACCGGCGGTACATAGAAATATCCCATTGCATTGCCCAACACAGCTGAGGTAGTAATGTCATGCTTAATGCAGGTGGGCTCCGGCCAACACTGCATGCCCCAGTCAGACTGGTAATATGTACCTTAACAGTAACCGCGTTGGTGGTAATGTGGTGGTGACTGCGGACCTAGTAGCGCGGTTTTATTTTGTTGGTTTTCGGAATGTGGCCAGGATTAAGTGGGCCGTGGCGGGGGATGTTTTGGAGGCACTACGTGTCCTCTCCACGTGTCCGTGGTTATATGCACCTTAACAGTAACAGCGTTGGTGGGAAATGGCCTCGCCGCCATCATGTCTTTGGGAAGCCTCTGTTTCCACACCCCAGAGACATACCATTTGCAGCGGTATAGGCAGAGCCCAGAATTAGTAACATTTCAGCCGTAGCATTAGCGACAGGCCCCACTAACATATCACTAGCAGCATTATAGGGGGAGCACAGTCTTAGTTCCATTTCAGTAATAGTAGCAGCCTACACAGGCCCCAGGAACAATTCCGAAGCAGCAGTATAGTGGGAGCGCAGTCTTCGTTCCATTTCAGTAATAGTAGCAGCCTACACAGGCCCCAGGAACAATTCCGAAGCAGCAGTATAGGAGGAGCATAGTCTTAGTTCCATTTAAGTCATTGTAGCAGCCTACACAGGCCCCAGGAACAATTCCGAAGCAGCAGTATAGTGGGAGCGCAGTCTTAGTTCCATTTCAGTAGCTGCAGTATAGCCAAGGCCCAAGTTACATTTATGTAGCTAAAGTGTAGGCCAACCCCACACACACTTCTGTACCATGAGTGCAGGCGAAGAACATAGAAATTGCTATGATTACACTGTAGGTGAGGGCCCCAAAACATTGGTGTACCAACAGTACTAATGTACCTCAGTAAAAATTTGCCATGCCCAACCAAGATGGCAGGTGAAACCCATTAATCGCTTTGGTTAATGTGGCTTAAGTGGTAACTAGGCCTGGAGGCAGCCCAGTTTAACTAAAAATTGGTTCAAGTTAAAGTTTCAACGCTTTTAAGAGCATTGAAACATATAAAAATTGTTTAGAAAAATTAGATGAGTGAGCCTTGTGGCCCTAAGAAAAATTGCCCGTTCAGCGTGATTACGTGAGGTTTCAGGAGGAGAAGCAGGAGGAGGAGGAGGAGGAATATTAGACACAGATTGATGAAGCAGAAATGTCCGTGTTTTGGATGGTGAGAGAGAACGTAGCTTCCATCCGCGGGTGCAGCTTACGTATTGCTTACGTATCGCTGCTGTCCGCTGGTGGAGAAGAGAAGTCTGGGGAAATCCAGGTTTTGTTCATCTTGATGAGTGTTAGCCTGTCGGCACTGTCGGTTGACAAGCGGCTACGCTTATCTGTGATGATTCCCCTAGCCGCACTAAACACCCTTTCCGACAAGACGCTAGCCGCAGGACAAGCAAGCACCTCCAGGGCATACAGCGCTAGTTCAGGCCACGTGTCCAGCTTCGACACCCAGTAGTTGTAGGTGGCAGAGGCGTCACGGAGGACGGTCGTGCGATCGGCTACGTACTCCCTCACCATCCTTTTACAGTGCTCCCGCCGACTCAGCCTTGACTGGGGAGCGGTGACACAGTCTTGCTGGGGAGCCATAAAGCTGTCCAGGCCCTTAAAGACTGTTGCACTGCCTGGGCTGTACATGCTGCTCGATCTCCGCACCTCCCCTGCTACCTGGCCCTCGGAACTGCGCCTTCTGCCACTAGCGCTGTCGGATGGGAATTTTACCATCAGCTTGTCCGCCAGGGTCCTGTGGTATAGCAACACTCTCGAACCCCTTTCCTCTTCGGGAATGAGAGTGGAAAGGTTCTCCTTATAGCGTGGGTCGAGCAGTGTGTACACCCAGTAATCCATAGTGGCCAGAATGCGTGTAACGCGAGGGTCACAAGAAAGGCATCCTAACATGAAGTCAGCCATGTGTGCCAGGGTACCTGTACGCAACACATGGCTGTCCGCACTAGGAAGATCACTTTCAGGATCCTCCTCCTCCTCCTCCTCCTCCTCAGGCCATACACGCTGAAATGATGACAGGCAAGCAGCATGGGTACCGTCAGCAGTGGGCCAAGCTGTCTCTTCCCCCTCCTCCTCATCCTCCTCATGCTCCTCCTCCTCCACCTGAACGCGCTGAGATACGGACAGGAGGGTGCTCTGACTATCCAGCGACATACTGTCTTCCCCCGGCTCTTTTTTCGAGCGCAAAGCGGCTGCCTTTATGGTTTGCAGGGAACTTCTCAAGATGCATAGCAGAGGAATGGTGACGCTAATGATTGCAGCATCGCCGCTCACCACCTGGGTAGACTGCTCAAAGTTTCGAAGGACCTGGCAGATGTCTGCCAACCAGGCCCACTCTTCTGAAAAGAATTGAGGAGGCTGACTCCCACTGCGCCGCCCATGTTGGAGTTGGTATTCCACTATAGCTCTACGCTGCTCATAGAGCCTAGCCAACATGTGGAGCGTAGAGTTCCACCGTGTGGGCACGTCGCACAGCAGTCGGTGCACTGGCAGATTAAACCGATGTTGCAGGGTGCGCAGGGTGGCAGCGTCCGTGTGGGACTTGCGGAAATGTGCGCAGAGGCGGCGCACCTTTACGAGCAGGTCTGACAAGCGTGGGTAGCTTTTCAGAAAGCGCTGAACCACCAAATTAAAGACGTGGGCCAGGCATGGCACGTGCGTGAGGCTGCCGAGCTGCAGAGCCGCCACCAGGTTACGGCCGTTGTCACACACGACCATGCCCGGTTGGAGGCTCAGCGGCGCAAGCCAACGGTCGGTCTGCTCTGTCAGACCCTGCAGCAGTTCGTGGGCCGTGTGCCTCCTATCTCCTAAGCTGAGTAGTTTCAGCACGGCCTGATGACGCTTGCCCACCGCTGTGCTGCCACGCCGCGCGACACCGACTGCTGGCGACGTCCTGCTGCTGCTGACACATCTAGATTGCGAGACAGAGGTTGAGGAGGAGGAGGAGGAGGAGGGTGCTTTAGTGGAGGAAGCATACACCGCCGAACATACCACCACCGAGCTGGGGCCAGCAATTCTGGGGGTGGGTAGGATGTGAACGGTCCCAGGCTCTGACTCTGTCCCAGCCTCCACTAAATTCACCCAATGTGCCGTCAGGGAGATGTAGTGGCCCTGCCCGCCTGTGCTTGTCCACGTGTCCGTAGTTAAGTGGACCTTGCCACTAACCGCATTGGTGAGGGCGCGTACAATGTTGCGGGAGACGTGGTCGTGCAGGGCTGGGACGGCACATCGGGAAAAGTAGTGGCGACTGGGAACTGAGTAGCGCGGGGCCGCCGCCGCCATCATAGCTTTGAAAGCCTCCGTTTCCACAACCCTATACGGCAGCATCTCAAGGCTGATAAATTTGGCTATGTGGACGGTTAACGATTGAGCGTGCGGGTGCGTGGCGGTGTACTTGTGCTTGCGCTCCAACACTTGCACTAGCGACGGCTGGACTGTGCGGTGCGAGACATTGGTGGATGGGGCCGAGGACAGCGGAGGTGAGGGTGTGGGTGCAGGCCAGGAGACGGTAGTGCCTGTGTCCTGAGAGGGGGGTTGGATCTCAGTGGCAGGTTGGGGCACAGGGGGAGAGGCAGCGGTGCAAACCGGAGGCGGTGAACGGCCTTCGTCCCACCTTGTGGGGTGCTTGGCCATCATATGTCTGCGCATGGTGGTGGTGGTGAGGCTGTTGGTGTTGGCTCCCCGGCTGAGCTTTGCGCGACAAAGGTTGCACACCACTGTTCGTCGGTCGTCAGGCGTCTCTGTGAAAAACTGCCAGACCTTAGAGCACCTCGGCCTCTGCAGGGTGGCATGGCGCGAGGGTGTGCGCTTTGGGAAACAGTTGGTGGATTATTCGGTCTGGCCCTGCCTCCACCCCTGGCCACCGCACTGCCTCTTGCAACCTGCCCTGCTGCTGCCCTTGCCTGCCCCTCTGAAGACCTGTCCTGAGTAGGCATTGCACACCAGGTGGGGTCAGTCACCTCATCGTCCTGCTGCTCTTCCTCCGAATCCTCTGTGCGCTCCTCCCTCGGACGTACTGCCCTTACTACTACCTCACTGCAAGACAACTGTGTCTCATCGTCATCGTCCTCCTCACCCACTGAAAGGTCTTGAGACAGTTGCCGGAAGTCCCCAGCCTCATCCCCCGGACCCCGGGAACTTTCCAATGGTTGTGCATCAGTGACGATAAACTCCTCTGGTGGGAGAGGAACCACTGCTGCCCAATCTGAGCAGGGGCCCGAGAACAGTTCCTGGGAGTCTTCCCGCTCCTGAGCATGTGTCATTGTAGTGGAGTGAGGAGGCTGGGAGGAAGGAGGAGCAGCAGACAGAGGATTCGGATTTGCAGCACTGGACGGCGCAGAACTCTGGGTGGATGATAGCTTGCTCGAAGCACTTTCTGCCATCCACGACAGGACCTGCTCACACTGCTCATTTTCTAATAAAGGTCTCCCGCGTGGACCCATTAATTGGGCGATGAATGTGGGGACGCCAGAAACGTGCCTCTCTCCTAATCGCGCAGCAGTCGGCTTCGACACACCTGGATCAGGAGCTCGGCCTGTGCCCACACCCTCACTTGGGCCTACGCGTCCTCGGCCGCGTCCACGTCCTCTAGGCCTACCCCTACCCCTCAGCATGCTGTATTACCAGTGATTTCCAAGCCAGGAAAGAAATTGGCGCAAGCCTGCAGCCAAAATAGAATTTTTTCCCTTGTTTTTCAAAGGACAAGCCACACTGCGTGTATTCAATGAATACTACTAAGTTTAATAACTGTGTTGTGGCCCTGCAAATGTGTCATAGAACTGCAGTGATGCAAAGTTATTCGCTACAGCAGATCAGGGATTTCCCATGCAGGAAAGAAATTGGCGCAAGCCTGCAGCCAAAATAGAATTTTTTCCCTTGTTTTTCAAAGGACAAGCCACACTGCGTGTATTCAATGAATACTACTAAGTTTAATAACTGTGTTGTGGCCCTGCAAATGTGTCACAGAACTGCAGTGATGCAAAGTTATTCGCTACAGCAGATCAGGGATTTCCCATGCAGGAAAAAAATTGTCGCAAGCCTGCAGTAAAACGTAGCTGGCTGCGTCTGATTTTTTTTAATGTTCTGCACGCAGCACACACGTACCCAGAGCCCTGAGGACTGTCAGAGGCAGGCGAAATAGAATTTTTTCCCTTATTTTTCAAAGGACAAGCCACACTGCGTGTATTCAATGAATACTACTAAGTTTAATAACTGTGTTGTGGCCCTGCAAATGTGTCACAGAACTGCAGTGATGCAAAGTTATTTGCTACAGCAGATCAGGGATTTCCCATGCAGGAAAGAAATTGGCGCAAGCCTGCAGCCAAAATAGAATATTTTCCCTTGTTTTTCAAAGGACAAGCCACACTGCGTGTATTCAATGAATACTACTAAGTTTAATAACTGTGTTGTGGCCCTGCAAATGTGTCAGAGAACTGCAGTGATGCAAAGTTATTCGCTACAGCAGATCAGGGATTTCCCATGCAGGAAAAAAATTGGCGCAAGCCTGCAGTAAAACGTAGCTGGCTGCGTCTGATTTTTTTTAACGTTCTGCACGCAGCACACACGTACCCAGAGCCCTGAGGACTGTCAGAGGCAGGCGAAATAGAATTTTTTCCCTTGTTTTCAAAGGAAAAGCCACACTGCGTCTATTCAATGAATAATGTATGTGTTCTGGCCCTGCCTGCACAATTCTATCCCTGTAGTATTAATGCCGGGTGCAATGGTCTGCACAGCCGGTTTTGAGAAAAAAAAAAAATATGCAACACTGCTAACAGCAGCCTGGACAGTACTGCACACGGATAGATGTGGCCCTAGAAAGGACCGTTGGGGTTCTTGAAGCCTACACTCACTGCTAACACTCTCCCTGCCTAACCACCACTTCTGTCCCTATTGCAGGGCGCAATGCTCTGCAGATCCAATTTTGAAAAAAAAAATAAAAAAATACAGTGCTAACACAGTACTGCACACTATTAGATGTGGCCCTCAGAAGGACCGTTGGGGTTCTTGAAGCCTACACTAACTCCTAACGCTCTCCCTACAGCAGCTCCAGCACGATACCACTGTCCCTCAGCTAACTCACAAGGCATCTGAGCCGAGCCGCGGGAGGGGCCGATTTTTATACTCGGGTGACATCTGATCGCCCCAGCCACTCACAGCAGGGGGGTGGTATAGGGCTTGAACGTCACAGGGGGAAGTTGTAATGCCTTCCCTGTCTTTCAATTGGCCAGAAAAGCACGCTAACGTCTCAGAGAGGAAACTGAAAGTAACCGGAACACCGCGTGGTACTTGTTACGAGTAACGAGCATCCCGAACACCCTAATATTCGCACGAATATCAAGCTCGGACGAGTACGTTCGCTCATCTCTAATTACAGCATATCCAGGTAGTGGTCTCCCTTTTACCCCTAATTTTCCAGGACTGCTTTAGCTAGAGGTTTCTCCTCAACTACAACAGTCCCAAACAAGGGCAGGATGGACTCAGTCACGGGACCAAGGTGGTGGGTTAGCACCCACAGGGCACCGATGACCCTATCACCAGTTTACTGGTTGTCCATCCTTAGACCATTTCCAGTAGGTACCAACCAGTTTAAACTGTATAACACCCCTCAAGACCTGCCATTTTGGAGATACTCTGGCCCATCATCTAGCCATCATAATTTGGACCAGTGTTGCTCCGATCTTCACTCTTGCCCATTTTTCCTGATTCTAACCTAACCTAAATCAAAAAGAACTGACTGTTTACTTGTGGCTTACTGTCCAATTCCTAAGGCCGGCTTCACACTGGCAATAGCCTATCTTGTGTTGCGAGAGTGAGTGAAAGTGCATGAAAATGAAATCAATGATTTTCAATGGTTTCATTCTCCTTTACGATGTCTTCACTGCACACTCGCAGCGCTAAGAAAAATCTGCGCTATTGCCAATTGTTTTCAATGGGGCCGGCAGCAGCAGCGCTGGCCTCATTGAAAGCATAAGGAGTACATTGCGCTTCCCTGACACAGCTGTGGCAGAGGTCTGCTATGCCAACCCATTGCTTTCAATGAGGCTGGCGCTGCTATGGTCTCATTGAAAGCAATGAGTTGTAGGCATCCCCTGCAGTGCTGATTTTTGGGGAAGGGCTTCAAATATAAGGCCCTTCCCTGAAAATCATCCCTAGCTGTAAAGAAAAGTAAAAAAAAAATGTTTAACTCACCTAGGCGAGTTGTCTAGCTCTTCTGTCCATCCCCAGCAGTCATCTCCTGTCTTCTGGAGGCCAGGGATTGAAAAATCCCTGCCTCCAGAAAGAGCTGCCTCTGATTGGCTGAGACCTTGATGAATCACAGGCAGCGCTCAGCTGTCGTTCAATGATGTTTGGGTTCAGCCTCTGATTGGTTACAGTGCAATTGTCACAAGATAAAGTGATTCGCTACACCTGTCAATGCTTATAAATGCTATGGCTGTGTAGTCTACAGAAGTTAATGAGTGGAACTTTCTGGATGGTTCTGAATGGTCTATGTTGTTTTGTGCTTGTAAGTATTGTCAATGTGTTGCATGTGAGTGAATATGATATCCGTGAGTGTGTACCGGTAGAGAGTCGGTGAGTGTTCATGAGATGGTGTCCGGGAACAGAGGCCCACAGATCACCAGCCTGTGAAAGTTACTCTGTCCTCCCGTGTTTCCACCCTGTCACACTATGTGTTCTTCTGCACTAAGTGTATTGCTGGTGGATCCTAATTGTGCTGGACTGTGTTGGATTTGTCCAAGTTGTGTTCAAGTAAACAACTTTACCGACTGTTCCCCTTCTGCCTTTAACCTCAACTCTGTGTGTGGACTCTTTATTCCATCACCGAGAATTCAACGTGGAGGATGGAATGGTGGGGTCACACTGACAAATGGACTAAGGTGACCACCAGTAGGTTAAGCTATTTAATAGCCTGCTCTCGGCCCTTTCGATGTGTCCCTGGTTACCCTCCGGGTGGGAGACGGTAGAGCCACCGTGACAAGGCCTACATCTATACCCCGCTGTTTCCTAGGCTGGGGCCCACTCCTTGGATGCTGCAGCTGTTCAATGTACACTACCGTTCAAAAGTTTGGGGTCACATTGAAATGTCCTTATTTTTGAAGGAAAAGCACTGTACTTTTCAATGAAGATAACTTTAAACTAGTCCTAACTTTAAACAAATGCACTCTATACATTGCTAATGTGGTAAATGACTATTCTAGCTGCAAATGCCTGTTTTTTTTGTGCAAAATCTACAAAGGTGAATAGAGGCCCATTTCCAGCAACTATCACTCCAGTGTTCTAATGGTACAATGTGTTTGCTCATTGGCTCAGAAGGCTAATTGATGATTAGAAAACCCTTGTGCAATCATGTTCACACATCTGAAAAAAAGTCTAGCTCGTTACAGAAGCTACAAAACTGACCTTCCTGTGAGCAGATTGAGTTTCTGGAGCATCATATTTGTGGGGTCAATTAAACGCTCAAAATGGCCAGAAAAAGAGAACTTTCATCTGAAACTCGTCTATTCTTGTTCTTAGAAATGAAGGCTATTCCATGCGAGAAATTGCTAAGAAATTGAAGATTTCCTACAAAGGTGTGTACTACTCCCTTCAGAGGACAGCACAAACAGGCTCTAACCAGAGTAGAAAAAGAAGTGGGAGGCCGCGTTGCACAACTAAGCAAGAAGATAAGCACATTAGAGTCTCTAGTTTGAGAAACAGACGCCTCACAGGTACCCAACTGGCATCTTCATTAAATAGTACCCGCAAAACACCAGTGTCAACATCTACAGTGAAGAGGCGGCTGCGGGATTTTGGGCTTCAGGGCAGAGTGGCAAAGAAAAAGCCATATCTGAGACTGGCCAATAAAAGAAAAAGATAAAGATGGGCAAAAGAACACAGACATTGGACAGAGGAAGACTGGAAAAAAGTGTTGTGGACGGATGAATCCAAGTTTGAGGTGTTTGGATCACAAAGAAGAACGTTTGTGAGACGCAGAACAAATGAAAAGATGCTGGAAGAATGCCTGACGCCATCTGTTAAGCATGGTGGAGGTAATGTGATAGTCTGGGGTTGCTTTGGTGCTGGTAAGGTGGGAGATTTGTACAGGGTAAAAGGGATTCTGAATAAGGAAGGCTATCACTCCATTTTGCAACGCCATGCCATACCCAGTGGACAGCGCTTGATTGGAACCAATTTCATCCTACAACAGGACAATGACCCTAAACACACCTCCAAATTGTGCAAGAACTATTTACAGCAGAAGCAGGCAGCTGGTATTCTATCGGTAATGGAGTGGCCAGCGCAGTCACCAGATCTGAACCTCATTGAGCTGTTGTGGGAGCAGCTTGACCGTATGGTACGCCAGAAGTGCCCATCCAACCAATCCAACTTGTGGGAGATGCTTCTAGAAGCGTGGGGTGCAATTTCTCAAGCTTACCTCAACAAATTAACAGCTAGAATGTCAAAGGTGTGCAATGCTGTAATTGCTGCAAAAGGAGGATTCTTTGACGAAAGCAAAGTTTGATGTAAAAACAATGTTATTTCAAATACAAATCATTATTTCTAACCTTGTCAATGTCTTGACTCTATTTTCTATTCATTTCACAACGCATGATGGTGAATAAGTGTGACTTTTCATGGAAAACACAAAATTATTTGGGTGACCCCAAACTTTTGAACGGTAGTGTATATATAGTATGTTACTGGCAGTATGTGAAAAGCAGGCATTGCATAAAATGCCTAGGCAATCTATAGAACTTGTGCGGATTTTAGGCAAAGTATGAAATGTGTGTTTGAGTTAAATATTCTATATACTTTCCCTAGGCATTGTATAAATTAGCTGGGCATTATACAGAATGACAAGTACTATTTAGGCAAAGTATGAGAAAAGAGTTATGAAAAGAAAAAAAAATGTATGAAAACGCAACAAGAAATGCAAGACTAAATTACAGGACTTTCTTACTAAAAAAAACAAGAAATAAAAAGAAAAAAATAGTATTGACCTAGCAGCATACAGTACAAGAGTCTTTCGGGGTCCCAAAGCATCAGATTTGCAGTCAGTCAGATTCTTGAAGTGGTGGCGACTGGGGTAGGTGAGGAGCTAGATGGGTGCTGACTGCCGCCCTAATGAGCTGCGGCAGCAGACAAGCCACTGCTGGAAACACAGGTACCTGTGTTGGCAGAATGGAGGGCATAGGGCACTGAGAGAGGGGAACTGATGAGGAACCGTGTCCCAACACCAGCAAGCCTGAGGATGGAGGTTGGATTATGGGACATTGGAAGACAATGATGGGTTGATGGTTTAAAGAGTGGAATCATATCTTTTGGCATAGGGGAAAAAAATGGGTTGCCCGGGAGAGCAGTCCACTGCTGGAGGGATAATTTTATACTTTGCTGATTCACCTTTTGGCATTGCATAGGATGCCTAAGAAATGTGTGAAATATTCATCATTGACGTCCCATTTTGTGCATTCTATAGATTGCTTGGGCTTTCTAAACCATGACTCATTTCACACATTACATAGTGAGAACTCGTTGGCTCACTCTCAGTGGTGCCAGGGCTCCTGCTCCTGGTGGCAGCTCTCCTTCTTCTGCTCTCAACAATTGTTTAAGGTTTGACTTAGTAGGACAACATATTTCAAAGTCCGTATGAGGGCATATGGATATTATAGAATGGCATGCTTAACTCAGAAGCAATCCTTTATTAGTTAAGAAAGGACACAGCTTTTTCATACATGTGCAGCTCTGTGTGGCCTCCATATTTAGTCCGTGTGTCAGGGTTTTTTTCTGTATGCCATGCGTTTTTCATGTCCGCTAAAAAAACAGAAACAAACCCAATTTTTTTTTCCTGCACCTTTAAAAAACAACAGACAGCACACAGACTGCACTCAATTGGCATCCATGTGCTGCCTATTTTTCTCTGCCCCTTGACTTAAATGAGCGGTGTTGTCTGTAAAACATGAGAATAGTGCATGCCATAAGTTTACTTCACACAGTCCATGTCAGCATGAAAAACGTGGTAGTGTGTGTAGTACCGTAATGTCTGTGTGTAATCTGTTTTTTTTTTAAATAGTCAAATGTAAAGTTGGAACAATATCTCTACAGCGCCACCTATTGGAAGGCAGCATTCCTGCAAGTCAATGTCAGAGTTTTTTTAACAAACTTTGTAACAATAAGGGCCGCCTGCAGACGGGAGGAAATTCCGCAGCGGGATTTCCCGCGGAATTTCCGCCCCTGGAAGCTGCCATAGGATTGCGTTAACAAATGCAATCCTATGCAGATGGCTGCGATTTGGCCGCGCGAATGTGAGCCCCGCACAGAAACGTCACTCACCAGCCGCCAGCTCCGCTCTGCACATGCTCCGGCTGCCCGGCAGCCGGCACATGAAAGAGCCGGGGCCGCGGGAGCAGGTGAGTGTCACGTTGCTCTTTGCAGACGCTCGGTCGGGTCCCGCTGCGAGAATTCTCGCAGCCGGATCGGACCCGGGCGTCTGCAGGCGACCTGACTGGGAATTGTGAGCCAAAGCTAGAATAGACATGCACAGACAGCTGTTTGGGTGTGATTGCTCCTAATCAGTGTACAGTAGGTTTCTGGGTTGGCTAGTGAGAGGCCTATAGACTTGGGTCAGGAAGAGTATTGTTTCTCCTTAGGGGGAACACCTAGAAGGTGTGCGGTGATTTATAAGGCCATGTAAGCTCCTCTGGGAAATAAGCAAATATGAAGATGGAACAATACCTGTGCAGTGCCACCTATTGGAAGGCAGCATTCTTGCACGTCAATGTCCGACATTTTAACAACCTTTGTAACAATGACTGGAAATTGTGAGCCAAAGCTACAATAATCATACACAGACAGCTGTTTCGGGGTGATTGCCTCTCATAAATCTGCAAGAGGTTTCTGGCTTGGCTAGCGAGAGGCCTATAGACATGGATCAGGAAAGGTATAGTTTTTCCTTAGGGAAAGCACTGGGAAGGTGTAAGAAGATGTATAAGGCCATCCATGTTCCTCTGGGAAATATGCAAATATGATGATGGACTACACACGGATGAAAAGAATGCTAGCATGCTGGACTCCTTGCAAAGAGCAGCTCTCACTCTGGGAGTCCCACCCAACCATTTGTGTTGCTGTTGTGTAATTATACTTTTCACCTGCAGCAAGGGAAATGTAAAGCTAGATACATAAAAATATTTTTGGGTGAAGTCCAACAGTAAAATGAGTAATGTTGTAATTTGTGTATTTTGTTAAATTGTCCCTGCTTCTCATTACACCTATTTTGTATTAGTGTCAGTCAAGGGAGCAGTGGCTGAAGTAGCCAACTCTTGAAAAGTTTTTCATTGACTTATTTTCAGAAGGAGTGTAAAGCTGTGTGTCATTATATCTACCATAATTATTTGCCAAACACTTGACTAAATATTTGTCTGTCACCACAGTTTTAATATATTCCCACAGGTTAACTAGTCCAGGCAAGGATCTCATGTGCTGCATATTTCTAAACGACACAAAATAAGGCATGCCCATAATAAATGTTAAATTAAGAAATCCTTACCCAACTTCAGCATAAGGAAAAATATTTATAAAACTTAAGTCTTCAGGGGATCATCTCAAGGATGTAAGAGCATAAAATATGAAATCTAAAGGGGCCCAAGAAGACATCAGGCCCTGCCCAGGTTGGCCCCATTCAATAGAAAACAGCAATATAGATAATGATGAAGGATTAAAGGGTTTTATTTATCAAGATTATCCGGGTTGCCCATGGGCCTAGATACAGCAGCTCAGCTCTAGTATACCTTTAAAGGGGTTGTCCCGCGCCGAAACGGGTTTTTTTTTTTTCAACCCCCCCCCCCGGTCGGCGCGAGACAACCCCGATGCAGGGAGGTAAAGAAAGCTTACCGGAGCGCTTACCTTAATCCCCGCGCTCCGGTGACTTTAATACTTACCGCTGAAGATGGCCGCCGGGATCCTCTGTCTCCGTGGACCGCAGCTCTTCTGTGCGGTCCATTGCCGATTCCAGCCTCCTGATTGGCTGGAATCGGCACGTGACGGGGCGGAGCTACACGGAGCCGGCATCCTGCACGAAAGGCTCCATAGAAGAAAGCAGAAGACCCGGACTGCGCAAGCGCGGCTAATTTGGCCATCGGAGGGCGAAAATTAGTCGGCACCATGGAGACGAGGACGCCAGCAACGGAGCAGGTAAGTAAAAAACTTTTTATAACTTCTGTATGGCTCATAATTAATGCACAATGTACATTACAAAGTGCATTAATATGGCCATACAGAAGTGTATAGACCCACTTGCTGCCGCGGGACAACCCCTTTAAGTAATATAGTTACCATATAATAGTTAGCAGCTCTAAATAGTGATAGCGATCACTGGTGATTGCTATCATCACTTTTTGTTTTTGTCTCCATCTGCTTCCAGACCACCATGAATGGTTTTTCTAGCCACAATTCTTCTATGCACACTATTCGGATCTTGCTGCTACCTCCAATGAACCTTTCAGTATCCTCCATAGTACTATTGCACCGTCTGTAACCTCAGATGTGATAGTGCCACCTCGACGGCCCCACAATGTAATAATGCCTCCTTTGAGATGGTCTTACATTGTAATAGTGCCCCCTCTGTTGCTTTACAGAATAATAAAGCCTCTAATGTTATCCTTCAAGTTATAGTGCACCCTTTGTGTCCTTTAAAATTATACAGTGCCCTTTAAATTGTTGTAGTGCACCTCCTGTGCTTCATCATCCTTCCCAGCTGACCCAATGCCCACTTTCCCAAAGTCGTGACAGCAAAAGTCTCTCAACTCACAGTCCTCCCACCTGGCTTCATGCAGTCACAGCATAACCTGACTCCTCCCCTATGTTCTGCTGCCAATGCAATAAAGCCATAGAGATGGGGGAGGAGTCAGGCTATACCCTATGATTGCACATGGTTGTGCAGCAGGACTATGAGTTAAGAGACTTCTGTTGCTAGCCAAACTTTGGGAAGAAGGGGCAGTGAGTCACTAAAGGAGGGCCCCAAGCCTCTCTGCCCCATAGGCCCCATAGCAGTAAGTGTTCTGTTGCTATTCGTGGCATGTCATTTGTCCTGAACACCATGGCCCACATTCATTAAGACTGGCATTTCATATGCCAATATAAAAAAGTTTGTTGGAGTGAATTACATCAAATTTATTAAAACATGACACCTCTTAACATATTTGGTGAATTCGGACTCTTCTAAAGTCAGAAAATGGAATCTGGATTAGCATAGATTTGCATCAAAATATGTGCGTTTTTTGGCTTTAATAGTAATAAATTGTTGACCATGTCCACTCCCAGTAGAGCACACCCATTTTCACATTATTTTCAAATTTTGTTGAGTGGGGCGAAAAAAAAGACTTTTTTTTTACAAAACATTGGTGCAAATTAGGATTTATGTCAGTTTTATGGCACAAACTGGTGCAAATTGTTTATTAAATGTGGTCTACAAACCTGGCACAAATGCACTAATAAATTGATCCCATTTGTGGATGCTCAGAAATGACATTTTGACATTTAGAGCCATTGACCATGTGCTTGAAAAAGTCGGGTTGCGACGAAATGCGTTGCACAGTTATGTTTAAATTGGAATAAAGGAAGAATTTTCTTTCATGAATTACATCCGTTCCCTGGAGTATATGTTTAACCCTTAAGGAGCGCTGGATTTTTTATCTTTTTTTGGAGGAATTGACTGATCATTGATAGATTAACTAGCTGCCCTGACGCCTGCTGTAGGGCACATTCCTCTGGGATTAGTAGTGGGCTGGTGGGGCAAATGGGATAATCAAAAGAGTAGTTCTCCTCCTATGCATTTGAGTAAAATGTTCAGGGTTAGCAATGTTTTTTGCAATTATTCAGCACCATGTCACCAGAAGTTTATTGCAATGCTTTATTTTGAAGCGTCCCTTAAATAGACTCATATAGACACGGTAGGACGTACTCTCTTTTCCACAACCTGGCTGGGTGTAACCTTGGTTTAAGGACCACTCCATAAAGTTGTACCACTGTTCTATAAAACTTCTTGTTCAGCTACAACTTCTGCATCATTCTGGGGTGTCCGTCTTATAAACAGTCATTGCCTTGAAGTGTCATGTCATGTATCTGGCTAATCTTGGCACAAGTTAGCATTTTGTGGGTGTAAGGTTTATTTAAATCTCCTTGTGCTCATTTCCTCCTGAGCGGCAATAACTCTTAATTGGAAGATTCTATCTCATATTATTTATATATTATATTGCTTGGCAATGTATTGCTTATTTTGGCTTATCTGTGGCCTAAAGCTCAACTGTGGTAATGTTTCTTCCTCTAACCCAAGTGCCAGCAGGTCTAGTATCTGTTACCTCTATGTCTGCAGAAGGGATTAAGGAGATGTGCTGCTGATTATCACCTTACAGCAGCTTGTTGATAGATCATGATAGTGCATAGCAGGAACAGGTAGAGGGGTTTTCTGAGACCTTAGTAAAAAAAAATCATGGGTTTAACGTGGTGTAAAATAAAGAAAAAATGGATATTCACCTACTCCAGTGGCTCCTTGTCCAGCATTGGAGTCCCATGCTCACCATTAAGAATCCAGAAGAAACAGCGAGCCGTCATGTGTTGTACATTATACACATGACTGATCAGCCAATCACAGACTTTAGTAGTGATTCTAACATGGCCACTCAAGTCTTTGATTGGCTGAGGGGTCACATGCACAATGTATGGCATGTGACCGCCCACCACCTCTTCCAGATTCTGAGCACCCCCTCTTCCTTCTCTTCCTCCACCCCCTCCTACCACTTTTAAGGTACCAGGTCTCCAACACTGAATAGGGAGCAAATTGGGCAAAGTGCTTAACACACTCGTCAAAAAATGAAGCACCTAGAAGAGTTGTTGGAATCAAATAAAGCTTTATATGTGTGATTGTAATGTTGAAAATGAATAGAGTTGTGGCATGACCTGTCTTACTATCTGAGGCCCTAAAAGTCTTCCCTCCTTGCCCTATAAGAAGGCTCTCAGAGGCAGCTTGTGTGTAGTGACCTCTTCTTCTGCTTGTGTAGAGCTTGTTGACCACTAGACGCCTCCACAATGCAATCAAAGAGATTTCACCCTGTTAACAGAGCTTCAGAGGGAGCACATTATTGGAATGCGAGAAGCTGGATAGACATATAGATGAATTGCCTGCCACCTGGGCTGTTTCAACCAGACTGTTAGAAGGTTTTGGGATCAGTGGATGCAAGAAGGCACGCACACAAGGCGAAATGTATGCCCTCAACAGACCACCAGTAGAGATCATCGTCTGATCATCCAAAAAGCATGAGCAGCTTCAACTGTTTCATTGTCCACCATCGTTACAGGCCCCTGTGTTTGTGCAAACTATTTGCAGACACTTGGCCAATGGACATTTGGTCTTATGGCCCCCATTCCGTGTACCTTTGACACCTCTGTTTGCAGTGGTGTCATGAACGACAAAACTGGACTGCTGTTATGAATGTAGCTAGGTTGTCTTCAGCAAAAAATCCATGCATAGTTTGGGCACTGACAATGGCTGTGCTCATGTCTGGAGACCTTGCTGTGGAGCGGCACACTGCCCCCACTGCTTATGTAATGGTCTGGAGGGCTATCGTATACGACAGTTGGTCCCCCTAGTAGTGATATGTGGGATGACAGCTCAGAAATATGTTCAGGAGATCCTGCTGCTACATGTGTTTCTCTCATGGCGGCTAATGCTCAGCTGCGCACAGCAGGGGTGTCACAGGAATGCCTCCACAACATTGCCACACTTATGTGGCCTGCCCGGTCACCAGATTTATCAACAATAGAACAAGTATGGGACCATGTGGGGTGCCAATTTCGACCACCTATGAGTTTGCATGATCTAGAGGCTCTGTTACAGCAATTGTGGACCAATATACTGCAGGATACCATACAGAACCTGTATGTCTCCATGCCCACCTATATCTAATATTACACCCAAGCCAGAGGTGGCCTAGCAGGGTACTAGAGCCTCCATTCCTTCCCGTATCACATGTTGTATCCAAGCTAGAGGCTGCCCAACAGGGTACTAGAGTCTCCATGCCCACCTGTATCACATCTTGTATCCAAGCTAAAGACGGCCTAACAGGGTACTAGAGCCTCCATGCCCACCTGTATCACATCTTTTATCCAAGCTAAAGACGGCCTAACAGGGTACTAGAGCCTCCATGCCTGCCTGTATCACATCTTGTATCCAAGCTAAAGACGGCCTAACAGGGTACTAGAGCCTCCATGCCTGCCTGTATCACATATAGTATCCAAGCTAGAGGTGGTACAACAGGGTACTAGAGCCTCTATGCCCACCCTTATCACATCTTGTGTCCAAGCTGGAGGAAATACAACAAGGTACTAGAGCCCACCTATATCACATCTTGTATCTAAGCTAGAGACAGTACAACAGGGTACTAGAGCCTCCCTTCATGTGTTCAGTTTTCTGCAATAAATGATCCTTTTGCTCTGATATTGTAATCACTTATATCAACCTTACAATCACACAGAGAAAGTTTCATTCGATTCCTTCAAGCTGCTTCATTTTTTTTTACAATGAGTGTATATTCCTATTTAGTATATATAAAGGCTATTTGGTACACAACACGATAAAAGTACCTCTACCTTTCAGCAATCTACATTTTAAATGGTATTGATATCACATGTGTATTTTTTTTTACTATACTTAACATATCAGATCTGAGTTATCATAAGCTTGTTTCACGTCTAAATTAAGTTTCACTAAACTGCTATCTGGCAAGCGTCATCTTAAAAGAAGTAAAATAGAGAATGTTTGAGGTTCAGTGAAGCATGAAGCCCCCGCAGGTGCTTCCTTACAAAACTAGTGTCCTTAGGGGCATGAATCAAAAACAAAGCGATTAAGAAGAAAAAAGTTGATGTTTGAATTTAATTTGAGAGCCGTTAAGTTTACATAACTAATAACTTATATTCAAAAATAATGTACATTTCACACTATATTACAAGGGGGAAAACTTAAGAAAGTCATGAATGAATAGACTAGGGTTACGCACGTCGTTACCGCATCCATTGACCATTGATTTTTCTTAAATACATAATAGCCGATTTAGTCATCGCCGGTATAGCTATCATTCTGAACCTGAAACTTATCATCTACACAAGCCATAGGGGCTAAGACTGAAGATGATTTCCTTTCATGTGTGTCTTTTCTTTGACACATATCTTGTGGTCATGTGATGATGACATCTACAAATCGGGCACTTGGGGTTATAAAACCCTGAGGGAGACATCCTCTCTTTTAATTGTTGAACTGCTTTTTAAAGGTGAAAAAAGTTCCACGCTGAAAGCATTCAAACAGCCAAACTGTCTACTTCAAAGAAGAAAAACTCCAACTTGCTGTCGCAGAACATGCACTGGCAAAAATGTAAGTTTCTTTTCTTTTATGCTAAGAAAGCTGAACATTATAACTATCCTAATAGCAAAAAAAGTGCAAACTCGAAACAGCAGAAACATGTTATTCAACTTTTTTGCGAAGTCCCCTATACAGTCAGAACATAATGCATTAATAATACATTTAGGAATCAGCTTTTATTGTCTAAGCATTACCTTTCAATGTCTTTCACTTATTCCCACCACAGATGTTAAATATCAATTAGGCTAATGTTTAGAAAATCTCGAAAAAATTGAATGGGTATTATTGTGTTAAATGTAAGTTTGCTGTATATATAATTGTGTCGATATTATATATGTATTACTGTAATAAAATTGTAAGTAATGGTGGACAGCTGTTACAACTTCAGATGCATATGGGCTTATGATCCTCTACTAAAAAGGACCTATATTTTAGTCCTGGTTAGCAGCAAAAATGAAGGAAGATGGACTTGAATCTGAGCCGTGTCTCCTTTGTCTTTCTTTTTTAAGCTCATCATTGCAAGAAAATTGTCAGAATTTCTATATCGGTCATACAAATTCATAGAGCCCATGATGAAAAGCAAAGACAACGTACAACAACGTATAGCGAATTATATGTTTTTAGCTTCTGCTGTTGGTATAAGTTGGGAGAATTCCACCTCATGCCAGTTGCCTCCCATGGATGCCGCTTTACAGGCATACAGTGGCTTATATCCACTATTGACTCTCATCATGAAAAAAGCATATTGCATGAGATATATCTATTTATCGCATTCAGGAAAGTACATCAAGCTATACTTTCCTATACTGTTAAAGGAAAGTTCTGCCAGGTCATTCTTTTGGCATATGCTAGATGCACCGAGGCCTACGGATATATTCGGTATGTTCGCCAGGAGGCTTCCTAGTGCATAAGCGCATTATTCTCAGAAAATATAATGTGAACAGAGCCGTAGGGCGTATTTGCACTCTCTTTTAGGGCTTTTTCACTCGACTGTGTTTGCACGCGCAAAACACAGAGAATAGAACCCATTGATTTCAATGGGTTGACTTACGTGAGCGCATTTGGCGTGCGCATTTCAAGCATGCTTTATCTTCCTGCATACTTGCGCAACAATAGCCTCATAGAAGTCTATGGGAGGAACGCAAATAGGCAAGGGGATGTGTGAAACACTACACAAAACCTGGGGAAAACAACACATCTGGACCTCATTAGGCTAATTAGCTTTTTAATCCATGGAAAGTGTGTGGCACTTGTGACTGTGAGTTGTCCCTGCATGCGCAAAAAGTACAGTAATATGTGCAGACACCTGCACAAATGTACGTCACCCAACCTCATTCATGCACAAATACATTGCGGTGACCGATTTTGCACTTAAGGCTCATGTAAAGGGGCCCTTACGTATGTATTTCTTTAAGCGTGTAATACGGGGAGCTTAAACTCCATTGATTTTCCGCAAAACAAATCCACCCGTGGACATTGGGCCTTAGGCTCCTTAGTGGCATGTAGTAGGACTCAATACATGAAATCATGCCATTAAGTCAGACCAAAAATGCTACCATTATACAGTTGGGGCGAGATGGAATTTGGCTGCTCACAGTAGCATATTACCCTTTCTGTCCAGGTTTCGGTACTATTAACAGCAACAGTATTGTTGGCTGCGATTTATATTTGCAGTCACAAATACCAGAACCCAAATGGAAACCCGAGGAACCTCATTATAAGTCAATATCGACATCTTCAGGTCAAATAATAATCCCCCCAAAACATCTGCAGGGAAGGGGTTGTTGGAAACTTACATTTCCAGCCCAACTTGAACAACTGACTAAGTTAAAACATTTTCCCACATGGAATAGGAAGAAAAATCACCAGTTAGGGTACAAGCAAACGGCTGCTCTAAAAGTTTCACCCCAGATTCTCGGATGCAACTTCCATGAGACAGCACTTAGACATCCCATCCATGTGCTGTCGGATGCACTGAATACAGTGTATTGGTATGTGCTATTCTCATCCACAAATTGGAGAATAAGAAATATTGCGATTTATTTACTTAGACTTTCAGTCCGAGTTAAAAAAAAATCCAGTGTGCATACCCCCATTCCATTTCAGGCCTTTCAGCTATCTTTGTATGCGCAGTATACAATCAAACCTCTAGTTTCGTTGGTAATCCGTCTGAAAGCAATTGTCCAAACTTGAAACCAATGAAACTAGAGGCAATTATTTCCATAGGAATCAATGTAAATCCAATTAATTTGCTTTTGACATTCCAATTTTCTGGGGGGTGGGACAGGGGGCTTGAAATATAAGCCCTCCCCGAAAATAAGCCCTAGCTACAATACATGGAAAAAAAATTTACTCACCTCGCAGGCAGCGTTCCCGTCCCTCTCACGGCTCTCCAGGTGCTTCTTCCGTGTCGGCTTCAGCGCTGAAACACCATTCTCTTCCTGAATACCCCACCTCCAGGAAGAGAATGCTGTAATTGGCTCACGACCGCAGCCTGAGCAATCACAGCCAGCGCTTGATGAGCCAATCACAGCCATTCAATGAATGACATCATTGAATGGCTGTGATTTGCTCATCAAGCGCCAGCTTTGATTGGCTGAGCCATGGCACTCCTGAGCCAATCACAGTATTCTCTTACTGGAGGTGGGGTATTCAACCCATGTTACCAGGAAGAGAATGGTGTTTCAACACTGAAGCCAACACAGAAGCCTGCTGGAGCGCTTGGAGAGCCGCAAGAGGAACGGGGACGCCACCTGCGAGGTCAACTAGACCAGCAGCGAAACTAGAAGCAGCCAGCAAAACTGGGGGCGAAATCCTGGCTAGAAAAATTGGCAAAGCTGGCAACCAGCTAAAGGAGAAGACGACAAAAGTAGAGGCTTACTGTATATGTAAGATTGTGATTCACTGCCTAGGACCACCCACTTGATTCCTTTAACCCAGGATGAGCAGGGATATAAATGAATAAATTGCAAGTTTTACTAAAGCTTTTCCCATAACATTATATATCAGTCTGCTCAGCTCCTCCTGCTCTATAACATGATGCCTGCAGATCAGACACCATGCTCAATGTGACAGATTCCCTTTTAATACATTACTTTTGTAAGGACCCTTTTATTCTTAATGAGTAAGAGAGCTAACAAAAATAAGTAATCCCTGACAGCCCCTACAGTGTTGCTTCTGGAAAAAACAGCAGCTATGTTTTTCTAATCCCGTATAATCCCTAGAAATAACAGCATTTAAAAAACCCACTTCCAAAGGTTATATATTTTTCTAAGATACCGAGTGAAAAAAAAGTTTGCGGTACTCATGCGAGTTATTTATTTCGGTGAGTGCTGGTATCGTGGGAATGCATGAATCTATCATGAACGCACAGCACCACCAAAAATATGGACCTCGTATTTTATAAAAAAAGGCTAAAACTAGGAGTGGTGCCGACATCCATCTCTTTTGGACTCTATATATTTATCTATAACCTAGTTTTGAGGGAGCAAGGGTGGTTCCACATCTGCGTTGGAACCTCTTGTCACACAACATACCAAAAGAAAAAACGCTGCATGCTAAAGGCAGGCAGCTGAGCAGAAATCGAATGGACCCCATTGTAGTTAATGGGGTCCATTCGGCGCTGTTCAGTTCCATCTTAAGACAGAGCCTTCGGCCATGGAGATTCCCCTCTTCCTGAACAGAGCAGGAAATCAGAACCCAACAGCAGATGTGAAACCACTAGAGATGAGCGAACGTACTCGTCCGAGCTTGATACTCGTTCGAGTATTAGCGTGTTCGAGATGCTCGTTACTCGAGGCGAGCACCACGCGATGTTCGAGTTACTTTCACTTTCATCTCTGAGACGTTAGCGCGCTTTTCTGGCCAATAGAAAGACAGGGAAGGCATTACAACTTCCCCCTGCGACGTTCAAGCCCTATACCACCCCCCTGCAGTGAGTGGCTGGCGAGATCAGGTGTCACCCGAGTATATAAATCGGCCCCTCCCGCGGCTCGCCACAGATGCATTCTGACAGAGATCAGGGAAAGTGCTGCTGGTGCCGGAGCTGCTATAGGGAGAGCGTTAGGAGTTATTTTAGGCTTCAAGAACCCCAACGGTCCTTCTTAGGGCCACATCTGACCGCGTGCAGTACTGTTGAGGCTGCTTTTAGCAGTGTTGCACAATTTTTTTTTTTTTGTATATCGGCTGTGCAGAGCATTGCGTTCGCAGTCTGCAGTCATTGTACAGAGTATAGGGCCAGTACTGGTGAGGCAGGGAAAGAGATATTCAGGCTATATAGGCAGTGGGCTTTTTCCAAAAAATTGGGGAAAAATACTATATTTGGGCTGCCTGTGACTGTCTTCAGTTTACTGCATGTCTGCTGGGGGTAGTAGTCCTAATTAATACGCAGCTAAGCGTTACAGCAGGCTTGCGCAAAATTGTTTCCTGGATCTGCTGTCTCTGTTACATCAGCGCTGTCATCCCGCCAGAGGGAAAGAGTATACATAATACTATACGCTGCCTACAGTATCTATCTGCTTGGGGTAGTAGTCCTAATTAATACGCAGCTAAGCGTTACAGCAGGCTTGCACAAAATTGTTTCCTGGATCTGCTGTCTCTGTTACATGATCGCCGTCATCCCGCCAGAGGGAAACAGTATACATAATATTATACGCTGCCTACAGTATCTATCTGCTGGGGGTAGTAGTCCTAATTAGTACGCAGCTAAGTGTTACAGCAGGCTTGCGCAAAATTGTTTCCTGGATCTGCTGTCTCTGTTACATGATCGCCGTCATCCCGCCAGAGGGAAACAGTATACATAATATTATACGCTGCCTACAGTATCTATCGGCTGGGGGTAGTAGTCCTAATTAATACGCAGCTAAGCGTTACAGCAGGCTTGCGCAAAATTGTTTCCTGGATCTGCTGTCTCTGTTACATCAGCGCTGTCATCCCGCCAGAGGGAAAGAGTATACATAATATTATACGCTGCCTACAGTATCTATCTGCTGAGGGTAGTAGTCCTAATTAATACGCAGCTAAGCGTTACAGCAGGCTTGCGCAAAATTGTTTCCTGGATCTGCTGTCTCTGTTACATCAGCGCTGTCATCCCGCCAGAGGGAAACAGTATACATAATATTATACGCTGCCTACAGTATCTGTCTGCTGTATCAGCTCAGCATTTTAAAAAAATAGAAGCAAAATACTTAAGGCCTACTACTGGCCTTTGGCCACTTGGCTGCTTCTGCACTGTGAATTCCACTAGCTCAGTCATACGCACCTACGTCTCACTGCAGGCGTGCGCAAAATTGTTTCCTGGCTCTGCTGTGCGTTCCGTAAGGGAAGTCAGCCTCCAACCACAGGCCAATAAGTGGCACATTTAATTACAGCGTTCTGTTTCTGCACTACTGGTAATACAGCATGCTGAGGGGTAGGGGTAGGCCTAGAGGACGTGGACGCGGGCGAGGACGTGGAGGCCCAAGTCAGGGTGTAGGCACAGGCCGAGCTCCTGATCCAGGTGTATCGCAGCCGACTGCTGCGGGATTAGGAGAGAGGCACGTTTCTGGCGTCCCCACATTCATCTCACAATTAATGGGTCCACGCGGTAGACCTTTATTAGAAAATGAGCAGTGTGAGCAGGTCCTGTCGTGGATGGCAGAAAGTGCATCCAGCAATCTATCGACCACCCAGAGTTCTATGCCGTCCACTGCTGCTCCTCCTTCCTCCCAGCCTCCTCACTCCATTACATTGACACATTCTGAGGAGCAGGCAGACTCCCAGGAACTGTTCTCGGGCCCCTGCCCAGAATGGGCAGCAATGGTTCCGAATCCTCTCCCACTGGAGGAGTTTGTCGCGACCGATGTCCTTCCTTTGGAAAGTTCCCGGGGTCCGGGGGATGAGGCTGGGGACTTCCGGCAACTGTCTCAAGACCTTTCAGTGGGTGAGGAGGACGATGACGATGAGACACAGTTGTCTATCACTCAGGTAGTAGTAATTGGAGTAAGTACGAGGGAGGAGCACACAGAGGATTCGGAGAAAGAGCAGCAGGACGATGAGGTGACTGACCCCACCTGGTTTGCTACGCCTACTGAGGACAGGTCTTCAGAGGGGGAGGCAAGTGCAGCAGCAGGGCAGGTTGGAAGCGGCAGTGCGGTGGCCAGGGCTAGAGGCAGGGCCAGACCGAATAGTCCACCAACTGTTTCCCAAAGCGCCCCCTCGCGCCATGCCACCCTGCAGAGGCAGAGGTGCTCAAAGGTCTGGCAGTTTTTCACTGAGAGTGCAGACGACCGACGAACAGTGGTGTCAACCTTTGTCGCGCCAAGATCAGCCGGGGAGCCACCACCACCAGCCTCACCACCACCAGCATGCGCAGACATATGATGGCCAAGCACCCCACAAGGTGGGACGAAGGCCGTTCACTGCCTACGGTTTGCACTGCTGCCTCTCCCTCTGTGCCCCAACCTGCCACTGAGATCCAACCCCCCTCTCAGGACACAGGCACTACCGTCTCCTGGCCTGCACCCACACCCTCACCTCCGCTGTGCTCGGCCCCATCCACCAATGTCTCTCAGCGCACCGTCCAGCCGTCGCTAGCGCAAGTGTTGGAGCGCAAGCGCAAGTACGGCGCCACGCACCCGCACGGTCAAGTGTTAAACGTGCACATAGCCAAATTTATCAGCCTGGAGATGCTGCCATATAGGGTTGTGGAAACGGAGGCTTTCAAAGGTATGATGGCGGCGGCGGCCCCGCGCTACTCAGTTCCCAGTCGCCACTACTTTTCCCGATGTGCCGTCCCAGCCCTGCACGACCACGTCTCCTGCAACATTGTACGCGCCCTCACCAACGCGGTTACTACCAAGATCCACTTAACAACGGACACGTGGACAAGCACAGGCGGGCAGGGCCACTATATCTCCCTGACGGCACATTGGGTGAATTTAGTGGAGGCTGGGACAGAGTCAGAGCCTGGGACCGCTCACGTCCTACCCACCCCCAGAATTCGGGCCCCAGCTCGGTGGTGGTATCTGCGGCGGTGTATGCTTCCTCCACTAAACCACCCTCCTCCTCCTCCTACGCAACCTCTGTCTCGCAATCAAGATGTGTCAGCAGCAGCACGTCGCCAGCAGTCGGTGTCGCGCGGCACGGCAGCACAGCGGTGGGCAAGCGTCAGCAGGCCGTGCTGAAACTACTCAGCTTAGGAGAGAAGAGGCACACGGCCCACGAACTGCTGCAGGGTCTGACAGAGCAGACCGACCGCTGGCTTGCGCCGCTGAGCCTCCAACCGGGCATGGTCGTGTGTGACAATGGCCGTAATCTGGCGGCGGATCTGCAGCACGGCAGCCTCACGCACGTGCCATGCCTGGCCCATGTCTTTAATTTGGTGGTTCAGCGCTTTCTGAAAAGCTACCCTTGCTTGTCAGACCTGCTCAGAAAGGTGCGCCGGCTCTGCGCACATTTCCGCAAGTCCAACATCGGTTTCATCTGCCAGTGCACCGACTGCTGTGCGACGTGCCCACACAGTGGAACTCTACGCTCCACATGTTGGCCAGGCTCTATGAGCAGCGTAGAGCTATAGTGGAATACCAACTCCAACATGGGTGGCGCAGTGGGAGTCAGCCTCCTCAATTCTTTAGAGAAGAGTGGGCCTGGTTGGCAGACATCTGCCAGGTCCTTGGAAACTTTGAGGAGTCTACCCAGATGGTGAGCGGGGATGCTGCAATCATTAGCGTCACCATTCCTCTGCTATGCCTCTTGAGAAGTTCCCTGCAAAGCATAAAGGCAGACGCTTTGCGCTCGGAAACAGAGGCGGGGGAAGACAGTATGCCGCTGGATAGTCAGAGCACCCTCCTGTCTATATCTCAGCGCGTTGAGGAGGAGGAGCATGAGGAGGATGAGGAGGAGGGGGAAGAGACAGCTTGGCCCACTGCTGAGGGTACCCATGCTGCTTGCCTGTCATCCTTTCAGCGTGTATGGCCTGAGGAGGAGGAGGAGGAGGAGGATCCTGAAAGTGATCTTCCTAGTGAGGACAGCCATGTGTTGCGTACAGGTACCCTGGCACACATGGCTGACTTCATGTTAGGATGCCTTCCTCGTGACCCTCGCGTTACACGCATTCTGGTCACTATGGATTACTGGGTGTACACACTGCTCGACCCACGGTATAAGGAGAACCTTTCCACTCTCATACCCGAAGAGGAAAGGGGTTCGAGAGTGATGCTATACCACAGGACCCTGGCGGACAAACTGATGGTAAAATTCCCATCCGACAGCGCTAGTGGCCGAAGGCGCAGTTCCGAGGGCCAGGTAGCAGGGGAGGCGCAGAGATCAGGCAGCATGTACAGCACAGGCAGGGGAACACTCTCTAAGGCCTTTGACAGCTTTCTGGCTCCCCAACAAGACTGTATCACCGCTCCCCAGTCAAGGCTGAGTCGGCGGGAGCACTGTAAAAGGATGGTGAGGGAGTACGTAGCCGATCGCACGACCGTCCTCCGTGACGCCTCTGCCCCCTACAACTACTGGGTGTCGAAGCTGGACACGTGGCCTGAACTCGCGCTGTATGCCCTGGAGGTGCTTGCTTGTCCTGCGGCTAGCGTCTTGTCAGAGAGAGTGTTTAGTGCGGCTGGGGGAATCATCACAGATAAGCGTACCTGCCTGTCAACCGACAGTGCCGACAGGCTTACACTCATCAAGATGAACAAAGCCTGGATTTCCCCAGACTTCTCTTTTCCACCAGCGGACAGCAGCGATACCTAAACAATACGTAGGCTGCACCCGCGGATGAAAGCATTGTTCTCTATCACCATCAAAAATATGGACCTTTTAGCTTCATCAATCTGTGTATAATATTCATCCTCCTCCTCCTGCTCCTCCTCCTGAAACCTCACGTAATCACGCCGAACGGGCAATTTTTCTTAGGCCCACAAGGCTCAGTCATATAATTTTTCTAAACAATTTTTATACGTTTCAATGCTCATTAAAGCGTTGAAACTTTCACCTGAACCAATTTTTATTTTAACTGGGCTGCCTCCAGGCCTAGTTACAAATTAAGCCACATTAACCAAAGCGATTAATGGGTTTCACCTGCCCTCTTGGTTGGGCATGGGCAATTTTTCTGACGTACATTAGTACTGTTGGTACACCAATTTTTTGGGGCCCTCGCCTACAGTGTAATCCAATTAATTTTTTGCCCACCTGCATTAAAGTAGACGTTACATCAGCTGTGCTGGGCACTGCAATTGGATATACAGGTGCTCCCCGACTTGCGAACAGGTTCCGTTCCGGGAGCCCGTTCGCAAGTCCGTTTTGTTCGCAAGTCGAACAAATGGTAGTATGGAGCGGGATCGCGGGTGGATCCCGCTCCATACAACGTCGGGTGCAGGCTGTTCTTACAGCGGGCACCCGGCGGCAGCAGTTCCGACGAGCCACGCCGCTTGTCGGAACTGTTAACACTTTAAATACCGCTCTAACAGTGGTATTTAAAGTGTTAACAGTTCTGACGAGCGGCGCGGCTCGTCGGAACTGCTGCCGCCGGGTGCCCGCTGTAAGAAACAGCCTGCACCCGACGTTCAGGGGGCCCGTACAGCGTCCCACGATGAGATCGCGGGACGCTGTGTGGTTGCTAGGCAGCCGGGGACCTCCTGAAAGGCCCCAGGGCTGCCTATGCAGAGTGCCTATCAAGCGCACGGCTTGCTAGGCGCTCTGCATTTCAGAAGACCCCCGGCTGCCCAGCAACCGCGATGTGACCGGACAGGCTTCTATCAGGCTTGATAGAAGCCTCTCTGCTCCCTGCACAGCATGATGTAATGCCGTAGCATTACATCATACTGTGCAGAACAGATAGTTCGTATCTAGTGAAATTCGTAACTCGAATGTTCGCAAGTCGGGGACTATCTGTATTTATGTACCGCCGGTGGATTCCAGGGAGCCACCCATGCTGTCTGTCCACACGGAGTTGTAACTGCATGTGTCCACTTCTAAAGAACCCCAGTCTGACTGGGCCATGCAGTGTGGGCCGAAGCCCACCTGCATTAAACATGACATTACCTCAGCTGTGATGGGCAATGCAGTGGGATATATTTATGTACCGCCGGTGGCTTCCTGGCACCCACCCATACAGTGTGTCCACACGGACTTCACAATAGGGAGTTGTACCTGCCTGTGTCTATGAATTAAAAAGCCCGGTCAGGTTGGGGCATGCAGTGTGGGCCGAAGCCCACCTGCATTTAATCGGACGTTACCTCAGCTGTGATGTGCACTGCAATGGGATACATTAATGTACAGCCGGTGGGTTCCAGGGAGCCACCCATGGTGTGGGTGCACACGGAATTCCCATTGCGGAGTTGTACCTGCCTGTGACTATTTATAAAAAACCGCGGTCTGACTGGGGCATGCAGACACCTTGACAGAATGAATAGTGTGTGGCACATAGGTTCCCCATTGCTATGCCCACGTGTGCAGCTCCTGATGGCGGTGGCACAGGATTATATTTCTCATTGCTTCTGTACAGCATTGTGGGCTATCGCCCCGCCCCTTTTAAAGAGGGTCGCTGCCTAGCTGTGCCAACCCTCTGTAGTGTGTGCCTGCGGTTCCTCCTCATGGCAGACGCACTTATAAATAGACATGAGGGTGGTGTAGCATGAGTGCAGCTGAAGGCTGCGCAGGGACACTTTGGTGTGCGCTGTGGACACTGCGTCGTGCGGAGGGGGGGGGGGGGGTTGGGCAGCATGTAACCCAGGAGAAGTGGCAGTGGAGTGTCATGCAGGCAGTGATTGTGCTTTGTTGGAGGTAGTGTGGTGCTTAGCTAAGGTATGCATTGCTAATGAGGGCTTTTCAGAAGTAAAAGTTGTTGGCAGGGGGGGGGGGCACTCTTGCCGCTATTGTGGCTTAATAGTGGGACCTGGGAACTTGAGATGCAGCCCAACATGTAGCCCCTCGCCTGCCCTATCCGTTGCTGTGTCGTTCCCATCACTTTCTTGAATTGCCCAGATTTTCACAAATGGAAACCTTAGCGAGCATCGGCGATGTACAAAAATGCTCGGGTCGCCCATTGACTTCAATGGGGTTCGTTACTCGAAACGAACCCTCGAGCATCGCGATAATTTCGTCCCGAGTAACGAGCACCCGAGCATTTTGGTGCTCGCTCATCTCTAGAAACCACCCTTAGGCCTCATGTCCACGGGGAAAATCAGGCCCGCTACGGATTCTACATGGAGAATCCGCAGCGGGTCCCTCCTGCCCCGCGGACATGTGGGCTGAAAATAAGAATTAACTTACCCGCAGCGAACCGGGCAGATCTTCTCTTCTTCACGGCCGGATCTTCTTTCTTCGGCTGGCGGATGTGCTCGGTACGCCGGCTGCGTGCCGCGTGCATGCGCCGGGCACATCCGCCGGGTCGAAGAAAGAAGATCCGGCCATGAAGAAGAGAAGAACTGCCTGGTCCACTGCGGGTAAGTTATTCTTATGTTAGGTCTCCCGCGGATCCAGACGGCTTCCATAGGCTTCAATAGAAGCCTGCGGGAGACCCGCACGAAAATGGAGCATGTGGCGTTTTTTTTTCATGCTCCATTTTTTAAAATTCCCTTTTATTGACCATCCGTGGGTATTTATCTACCCGCGGGTGGTGAATGCATCCCTATTGGGTGCGGATCCGCGCGCGGGTGATCCGCTGCGGATTTAAAATCCTATTTTGGACATTGGGCCTTAGGCTCCTTAGTGGCATGTATTAGGACTCAATACATGAAATCATGGCATTAAGTCATGGCATGATTAGGCCTCATGTCCACTAAAAAAATACAATCCGCGCAGATTTCTGCAGCAGATTCCGAGCGGATTTGCTTTAAATGGTATTTTATTTTCATGCGGATATCCGCACCTATTGATAGCAATGTGATAGCAATGTGGCCAATCTGCGTGGAATCCGCAGTAAAATGGAGCAAGCTGCGAATTTTTTTCGTGAGAGAAAAACGCAAATCCATTAAAATGCTATCCGGGAGTGCAAAATTCAATTTAATTGACCTGCAGATGCCCAATGATTTCCTATGGGCAAAATTTCACCTGCGGAATCCGCATGTGGAATCTGCAATTCAATTTTGCTAGTGGACATGAGGCCTTAGGCCCAATGTCCATGGGCAAATTTGAATTGCGGAATCCGCGCGGGGCACCCACGTGGACGATCCACAGTTCAAGCCACCCATAGGACGACATAGGCGTCCGCAGCTGAATTAAAGCATGTAGATTTGTTTTGCGGATCTTTTGGTCCTGAAAACAAATTGCAGCATGCTCCATTTTGCTGTGGTTCCCGCATGGACAGCTTCCATTGAGGTCAATGGAAGCCATCTGAGCGCGGCCTGTCTGCAATTGAATTACGGCCGGGCCACAGATTCTGCGAGAAAACAGGAGATTAAAAAAAAAAAACTTCTACTGCACATGTGCGCCACCGTGCTTCCACTCATATCTGCAATGAAAAGCCAGACAGGTAAGCACTGTCCTCGGCCGCGGGTAGGGTCAGATTTCGCTGCAGGCTCCTGCATGTGAAATCCGACCCGACCGTGTGCATGATACCTTAAAGAAACATTCGCTACCTACAGAAGTCATGTTGAGGCCCAAAGCTCTAGTATAAAATGAAAGCCGTTTCTCAAGGTGTTTTAATCTATAAATATAAAGACGAAAGCCCTCACTGACTCACTGACTCACTCACTGACTCACTCACTGACTCACTCACTGACTCACTCACTGACTCACTGACTCACTCACTGACTCACTCACTCACTTACTCGCCAAAAGTTCTCCAACTTCCCGATGTCGTAGAAACATGAATTTTGGCACGAGCATAGATTATCTCCAAAATAGGAAAAGTAATTGGGTCCCAACTCGATTATTCAATTCTAGTGCAAAAGAATTGGCATCGAAATTTAACGTACATAATCTAAATTTCTCATTTCTCTATGTCATAGAAACTTAAAATTTGGCACGCACATTGAATATGTCATAAATAGGAAAAGCTAATGGGTCCCAACTTGATTATTCAATTCTATGCGCAAAAGAATTAGCGTCCAAATTTTACGTACGGAATCTAATTTTCTCACTTTCCGGTGTCATAGAAACGTGAAATTTGGCACGAGCATTGATTATGTCATAAATAGGAAAAGCTAATGGGTCCCATCTCCATTATTCAATTCTATGCACAAAAGAATTAGCGTCTAAATTTTACGTACATAATCTAAATCTCTCACTTCTCAATGTCATAGAAACATGAAATTTGGCACAAGCATTGATTGGGTCATAAATATGAAAAGTTAATGGGTCCCAACTCGATTATTCAATTCTAAGCGCAAAAGAACTAGTGTCCAAATTTTATGTACGGAATCTAATTCTCTCACTTCCTGATGTCATTTTATATAAAGGAAACGTCACATGGTTACCTCCACGTGGTGTTTCCTGGGTAACGCAGAGAACTATGCAAAATGGTGAACATATGTTTTTGCGGTATCTCTAAAGTAACCACGGCTTCAGAAGATTTTCCATGTGAACACCAGATAAACACCAGCACCAAATTAACTCGGGCGAAGCCGGGTATATCAGCTAGTATTGTATATGTGCTTTAATAATTCAAAAGACAATAAAAGAAAAGATTAAATGTAAAAATTAAGAATAAAATCTCAGTCCACAAATCGAAGAAATAATCACAAACAAGCCAAACAAGAGATACAGTGCTAATATGATGTAAACATCACCATGTGTTTTTCACACTGGAGAGTAAACTGTATATTAGATATTTAGGGCCCAAAGATCTTACAACTACTAATCCTCTAAATGATGAGTAAATTGTGAATGACTGCATCCTTAGGGCTCCCACCCACTTGCGATTTTTTTTCCTTTGCGTTTTGCGTTTTTTCTGAAGAGCAATTAGTATAGAATGTGTTCTTGTCCATTTGCGTTTTTTTTTTCGGTCCGTTGCAATTTTTCACATAGGAACTGTCAGTTGCATATGTGTCCTTATTTTTCTCTTAATGCACCCATGAATGTCAATGGAAATTAACGGAAAAGGCGCGAATAAGGCGCGAAAAATGCCGCGAAAAACGCACGGAAAACGCTGTGTTTTTCACGCACGAAAATGGCAAACGCAAGTGGGTAGGCGCCCTTAAACTAGAGGCCAACCTGACATTGGATACAATCCAGTAGTTGTACGGAACTCCAATCCATTGGGAGGTGTATTACCTGATTGCTAATATGATAAAGATATTATTCTATAGTAAGGTACCATGAAGGTATTTTCACACTGCAAATGTTATTACAGAATTTGCGCCAAAATACACTTACAATATCCTATGCATTTCAATGGGAAATCTACTTGCTGTCTTCACGACACAGATTTTTCCTACGTAGTCGGTGGAAAAAAGAATCGATGTGTCACTTCTTACGGTGGAAATCTGCATCGGAAATTCCACACAAGGATTTTGCCTATTGACAAGGAGTATATCTGTGTGCAGATCTGTGGCATACAGAGGGGCAAATCCACAGCAGAAATACGCAAAAACAGAACATGCCCTGAGCCTTAGCTCAGTTGCAGCATATAGAATTGCTAACTTGGGGGCATTATATGTAAGTGTTTATACAAGACTGACTTTCAATGCTTCAAATATATCCATTTTTATGATTTTCTAAAATAAAAAAAAAACTGTAATGGGACCTTGAATTACAGGGTGTTTCTAAAGAAAATGATGTAGTTGGGATTTGCTTGACTAAAAAGGCTTCATTCAGATTGCGTTTAATACCCTGTTGGGGTTCCATCCCAGCACCCCATTTGGATGGCTGAGAACGGCATCCAGACTGTATCTTGTATGAACCGCAGACTGCTATTAGGAAGACAGAGATCAAAGCTGCAAGATTTGGTCTCTGTTTAGTAGGTCTCCGTTGGATTCTGACATTTTGGCCGGACGGAATAACGTAACGGGTTTATGGATGGAATAATGGTGTTTCAAACTCAATCTGAAGTTAGACTAAGAAGTTTATTATAGAACTGGAAGTAATTTCAGACCAAAGAAACAAAATCCTGTAACTGGTAGTTGTGGACGTGATGTACGAGTAACCATTATCATGTAGTACAGAACTGTCCAAGCCACACATTCTTTATAGTAGACACAGCCATGTAATGCGATGTTCTTTTATTTCCATAACCTATTGTTTAAATCACGTTTTCAAGTTAAACTTTTAGACAAATCTTTATTAGAATTTTTCTTAGTATTTTTCATGTCATTATCTATACTAGAAATATTGATGACTCAAAAAGAGGAAAATAATAAAAAAGTATCCACCGAAAGATACAAAATTTATAAACTTTATTGAATACTAGTTCAAACAGTAATTAACATGCACAAGACGTTTTCAAAATATCACAAAGAAAAAAAAATGAATGCATAGTAAATAGATAAATAGTATTAGCAAACTGTCTTTATGGGGCGAATGGCTGTCCACTTTGATCACACCCCAAGTGCATATTATTGCTGTGCTCACACTGACCACTAATAATACTGTGACACTTCCTGTTCTGTAGAGAAAACTTTTTTAGCAGTCATCTCATTATCATCACAGGTAGAATGATAAGGAAAGTTAGTACCTATACATAGATAACAGGATACAATTTACACAATAGATGTTGGTCACAGCTGACCTCCTCCCTCTCCCTACACAAGTGCTGTGCAGAGGTAACACAATACTCTCCCACAGAAGTCAATGAGTTGTATCTGGTTAAGACTTCTTATGTCCATGTTGCTGCTGTATAGAAAATCTCAGAATTGTTCTATGCTACTCAGAGCAGCAATTCAGACCTGATGGCTATCCTCATAAGCATGTACAGAAAAAAAAAATAAAAACTTGCAATTCGAAAAACACCCAAAACAAATTAGAAAAAAATATGCATCAGTGTAGATTTAAAAAAAAATCTTTGTTCCCATTTTTCAGTATGTGACACCCTAGTATGTGAGTCATTGAGACCAATGTGTCACTATGCACCATTGTCTGCTTCCCACCGCTGGCCTGATTTATAGTGTGTTGGTGGAGCATTGTGTTGTTTCACAAGACTTCTACAATAAAATGCACACAATAGACTTTCATACCAAGAGCAATAGTAGCTTTTTGACTTGATGCCATTAGTAAAAATCAAAATCTATGTGAGGTTGCAGTTCCCACAGAGATAGCATCAATGTACAATGATGTGTGCGAATTCAAAGGCTACAATGATCTGCTTTCCACTTATACAGTATTTTCCAATAGCTGTGATTGCACATCAAAACTACAAAAAAGAATATATTCAAAAAGTTTCCCCTACTTTTATGTATTGACTTCAGTGATTCTTCTTTCCATGTATTTTATTTAACCCCTTACTGTCCTGAGTAAGTGTATGGCACTGGAAGCCAGGGCTTAGCACCCATCTCTGCACATTTGTGGCATTACAAAGCAAGACCACACTGATACATGTGTAAGAGGGGAAATGCTGCCTCAACCCCCTCTTACTAGAGGTAAGTGGTCTGGCTGCTGTAGCTAAGCCCCACGCTAGTGATGTCACCCCTTTAAGCCCAACCCGCCAAAATGCCAAGAATCGTCCCAAACTTTCTAGGTGCCCCAGGCAACATATAAAGTATTTCCTACTTTGCCACAAGTTAGAGCAGAGCCCAGGTTCTACAGAAGTGAGATGTGGTGTCACATCAGAGGTGCTAGAGACCAAGAGGAATGGCAGTGGAGGATTGCTACAGACAGGAAAGAAAGAGGGTGTTGTTGTAGGGTGAGCCCAGCAGAGCAACAAGGAACTTGAGTTGATCTGATGAATTCAGAGCTCGAGCAGGCAGGGTGGACGACCACCCATGACTGACCACCCACAATTGATCACGGCTTGAGATTGGCAATGGCCATCCTGCACCAGGATTAGAGAAAACACACACCCTGGATGTTTAAAGATGATTTTGAGAAGGTAGACTCAATGCATCAAAATGTCTGGGTCGAACACCTCCGTAATCTTCAAGCTCATGAGGTCAACTGTCTCTGGTGGTCCCCTTCAAGTGAATGGAGTTGAGGTGTGCAGGCTTCCACACTTTGGGATGCACTAGGGTTGCATTTTCAATATCAGCTTTGGTGAGACAATCCCTTTAAGTCTTGTTTTTCAACAATCAATATTAACTGAGGCATCACAAGGTAAGGGGAATCGCTTCACACTGGGGATGATGGTTTTAAGAGACATCTCTGGACCAACCAAATGTATCAGGGCTGTCCTATGTGAAGCCATGATAGTACACATCTGATGTACATCCTAACAACTGCTGGACATATCACAGTGTGAATGGAGCCTAAAGCCTCTTTCACACGGGTTACAGCGATATCACCGCTACAAAATTGCAGCGATATTGCTGCTTTGTTCCTGCCACTTTGTAGTGACAGCAATACGTTTTCTTGTGAAAAATCGCTGCTGCCCATGATGAACTTGCACGATTTTATCGTGAGAAGGTTAAGCCCTACCCCGAAAATAAGCCGTAGCTGCATTCCTTGGAAAAAAAAAAAGAATCCTTACCTTGCAGGCTTGGTCCGTGTCCTCCTGCTCCACCATGCATCCTGCATTCCTCATTCGCCCACAGAAGATCATTCCCTGTTTGCGGGATTCAGAAATCCCGCCTCCAGGAAGTGATGGCTCTGATTGGTTCATCTAGTGCTGCTCAGCCAATCAATGCAGTGCTCGATGAACCAATGTGATAGCTGTGATTAGTTCATCCAGCGCTGCATTGATTGGCTGAGCAGAGATCGAAGAACTAATCAACAGCCAGCACATTGTGGAGGCTGGATTTATGAATTGGTTGGGCTGCTGCATTGATTGGCCAAATTTACCAAGTTATAACAAATGTGATCATGCTCGTAGAGGGATGCCTTCTGGGAGGTCCTTTACAATCTACCGTTACAAGAACTCGAATACTCTCTATGGGTAGAAGCAGAGATCTAGCTTCTAAAAAGAAGTTATATTTATGAAAAAAAATCTATTTAAAGGGAATAGAGTATTCCCCTGCTGCTCCAATTCTAATGGTGCTTGGTCCTTGCTAGTCTTCACTATTGGGTGCAGGGAGCAAGCAATGGCATCACCGACATCAGGGCCATGTGAATACTGCAGCCGATCACTGGCTCACTTCAGCAGGTGATCAGCTGCAGAGTTCCACTGACCCGGTGTTGGGTCATCATCAATCTGCAACCGAAAGGAGGAAGGAAAGTGATGTGGTAGCGGGGAAGGTGAGCATAGCTTCTTTTATGTAAGGACTTCAGGCTGAACCAGTTTTTAAAAAAAGTAAAAAATTCTCTTTAATATAAACAATATCCATTGGGGGACATTCAGTTGTAAATGAAGCATGACTGATAATCTAATGCAGGATTAAATCATGTTTCCTAGGGTGAAGGTCATAGTCAGTGGAGTACCAATAGGGGGTGCAGTGTTAGCAGTCGCTACCAGGCCCTGGAGCCTTAGGGAATCCAATAGCCCCTCCATCACATAAGAAGACACTAGTATTATAAACCCTTTCCAATCCACTGTCTGGCCTCTGAAGACATTATGATTTAAGGCTGTACACCTCCGATGTTGGAAGACGTCCATCGGGGTTCTCTTACTGTAGATTGCCAGCCTCTCTGCATATAGCGCCGTTGTATAACGGCAGAGAAAGAATAAGCCCCTAGGAAAACCAGGATACAAATTGGATTGGAAAGGGTTAATAGCACACAATAGGGGCTCTGGTATATATTTGCATCGGGGCCCAAGAGCTTCTAGTTATAATTAATTACCAAATCCTAATTTACAATACTTCCTATACAAGCACATAGTCACCCTTCATATATAACATACCTAGACCTTGTAAGATTGTGATGATACCTGTATATTATGGCGTTAGGGCGAGTTACTGTAACAATACGCTAGCAGAATATAATACCACAATGAAATGTCACAGATTTAGAGGATGAGTAACCGATACAATGGCTTTCATATAACCTGTTGATGGTAGAACTCTTTTGATGTCTTTATTTAGTATAGTTACTCTTACTGTAATTTTCAGAGCTGTGTGGTTTAGGTGTTTGCTAAATTAATTTCCACATGAACTGTCATTTTTTGGTCTTTAAAATGATTGCTTAAATAGGTTTTCTGGAATTTTATATCGCTGGCCTCTCCTTAGGATGGCCAATCAATGCTTGATCGATGGGGTCTACGTCTTTAATCTGAGTGTATCTGTTTAGTGAAACAACCTCCAAAAATTGCATTGAAAAATGGTCTCTGTGAAGGGTGGTCCTTCCACAGGGGATGGCTTGTGTGCATTTTATATGATGGGACTGAAAATCTGGCAAAGGAAATCTGGTCACCATGAAGTGGTGGTCTTCCTAAAATGACCCTCCGGTCCTGAACAAACAAAAACGTCTGAACTGCTTCCGATTACCTGATGCACAGTGTGCATTAGTATTCATCATCACTCTAAGGCTTCTTTCACATGACCATATGCGTTTTTACACTCAGCTGATCGCAGCTAAAAGTCGCATGAATGATAACTAGCCGCGATCAAGTTCCGAGCTTCAGTCACGTTTTCTTGTCATTCATGTGAGTGGTTGCAGCATGTCGGCGAAAAAATACACTGCTGTGTGGAAATCCCTCGGTCAGCAGAAATCCTCAGAATGACTATTAATGTTAAATAGAGCCAGCTGTCTTTGTTTCCCAGTGTTGGACGCAGCTGAACTCCCTCCCCATCCCTTTTTCAGCTCCCATAGGAGTCTATGGGGGCCTCCAGCATATAGTGGCCAAAGATAGGGCAAGACCTATCTGTTCACGTACCATATAAAATCGGTCACCGTTTTTGGTCGCTAATATCTTATTATTCCAAGCGCGATATTTTATGCGGCTTAATATCACTCATCTGAATGCATACATTGGAATCCAATGCTTCAGATGGCCGCCATTGTCTAATTTAGCTGCGTATATACTGTCATGTGACTAAAGCCTAAGGCCTAAGGACTCTTTTACAAGAAACTATTATCGTTTAAACAATCATTGCCAAAATGAATGATAATCACTCAGTGGAAACACTGCGAACGATGAACAATGATTGATAGTTATTGTTCCTTGTTCATTTTATGCAGGCATAAAAATCATTCGTATTTGCCAGTCGTTCAAAGCAAAAGGCGATCGTGCAGTCATTCGAAAAACCATTCCCAGGTGTTTCCTGACTCCTCTGACAGACCAACAGTCTGAACTGAACGGGGAGGTATGATGAAAAAAATGGCAAAAACGTTAAACAATTATCTGTTCATATAGAATCCTAGAATGGTAGAGTTGGAAGGGGCCTCCAGGGTCATCGGGTCCAACCGCCTGCTCAGTGCAGGATCACTAAATCCTCCCAGATGTCTGTCTAGCATAAACGGGTATCATTTGAAATCAAGCAACTTGTTCACTTGTTCCAATGATTAATTGCTCTGCGTTAAAGGACTCCAAGGCCTAGTGCCCACGGCCGTGACAGGGCCCCCCCAGAGACCCCATACTCACCTGCGGATCCACTGCCTGATGTCCTGCATCCCGTGCCGGCGCGCATGCGCAGTACAGCGTATGACGCGCCGGCAGTGTCATGTGATGCACCGGCAGCATCATATGATACGCCCACAGTGTCACGACGCGCCGGCCGTGTCATATGATGTGGGCGTCGGTGAGCGGGAAGCGTTTTTACGCTATCTAGGGGAAGATAGCGTGATGGACGGCTTCCATTGCAGTCAATGGAAGCCGTCCACGCGTACGCCCGCGGCAAATAGAACATGCCGCAGGTGATTACAGGTGATTAGACAGGGCGGAATTCCATGGTGGAATTATGCACCGTGAGCATTGCGCTGTTAGGTTCCATAGAACCTAATAGCTGCGGGGCAATGCGGCGGATTTCGCTAATTAGGCCTTAGACACTACATGCTGCTTTGACTAGTCAGTGCTGCCTACGTGACAACTGTTGGGTGAATAAGCGCCCAACAGCCATCCCACGCATTACCACCTGGCTATTACTTCTGTGCTTTAGACAGGAGTGATCGTCCTTCTGTGAATGGAAGAGGAGGGCACTGGAGATTGTTCTGGCTGCCCACCTCCATTCACAGTAAACAGGTAGTTCATAGTTAAACAACTGCCTGTTTACACAGTTGCATGGTTTTAATTCTGCTAAAAACCAGGGCACTCCAACAAGTGAGCGATGTGCCACTCAGTGCTCTATTGGTGGTCGAGGGTATATGGGACGACTATTATCCAGTGATAATTCGGATGATAGTTGCTCCATGTAAAGGTACCTCTAGTTTAGCGATGCATACTAAAGCACAGTGTCGTCAAATAAGTAGTGCAGTCATCTTTGTTTGTCCAGGACTGGAGGGTCACTTTAATAAGGATTTACGGTGTATGCAATTAGCATGTACTAATTATGGCAACATCAAAACTGCTGCACACAGACAAGGGCAGATTCTTTAGGCCTCATGTCCACGGGGAAAATCAGGCCCGCTACGGATTCTCCATGGAGAATCCGTAGCGGGTCCCTCCTGCCCCACGGACATGAGGGCTGAAAATGAGAATAAATAAGAATAAACTCACCTCTCGCACGCTCCGGATCTTCCCTTCGCCGCGGCGTCATCTTCTCTGCGTCGCGGCCGGATCTTCTTTCTTCGGCCCGGCGGATGCGCAGGGCACATCGGTGACGTTGGTGACATGCCCCACGCATGCGCCGGCCCGAAGAAAAAAGATCCGGCCGCGACGGAGAGAAGATGGCGCCGCGGCGAAGGGAAGAACCGGAGCTGGTGAGTAAATTCCGATTTTTGTCTCCCGCGGATCCGGACGGCTTCCATAGGCTTCAATAGAAGCCCGTGGGAGCCGTCCTCGCGGGAGACATGCACGAAAATGGAGCATGGTCCAGATTTTTTCATGCTCCATTTTTAAAAAAATCACTTTTATTGACCATCTGCGGGTATTTATCTTCCCGCGGGTGGTCAATGCATCCCTATGGGATGCAGATCCGCGGGCAGGAGAAGAGTTAAAATCCGCTGCGGAATTTAATTCTTCTTTTGCCCGTGGACATGAGGCCTTAGTCTTTTTTACATGTTGCATTACTTTGGATTAACCCCTTAACAACCACCCATATGCCTTTTGATGGCGGCCATTATGGGGCCTTACTCTGATGCAATCTCCTTTTTTCAGCGTTGCATCAGAAGCTTGGCACAGATCTCCTGTGCCAGGGGGATCAGGTGCCTGACTGTTGGATAACAGCCTGATCCTCACTGTTTAACCTTTTACATACCACAGCATGTAAAAGGCTGACAGAATAAGATTTTAAAAACCTCGTTCACATGTGGCTGGAAAATCTGCCAAAATCTGTGTGGACATTGACAAGCGGTGTGGAATTTAAATCCTCAGCATGTGAATTAGCTGCAGCGGATTTATGGTGCGGATTCAACCTCTTCAAATGAAGTGGGGAATTCAGTACCAAAATCAACGTTAAAATCTGTGTTTATATAAGGGCTTTTACCCACTAGTGTTTTTTCTTAATGCTGCAATATCGTTGCGTTTTTTTCAGACATTGACAAGCGGTGTGGAATTTAAATCCTCAGCATGTGAATTAGCTGCAGCGGATTTATGGTGCGGATTCAACCTCTTCAAATGAAGTGGGGAATTCAGTACCAAAATCAACGTTAAAATCTGTGTTTATATAAGGGCTTTTACCCACTAGTGTTTTTTCTTAATGCTGCAATATCGTTGCGTTTTTTTCAATGGGACTTTCTAATGTTAAAATCGCATCGCACAAAAATCGCAAAAGCAGAAACTTGCAATTTTTGTCCGATGTGATTTTAACTTTAGAAAGTCCCATTGAAAAAAACGCAGTGATATCACAGTGTTAAAAAAAATGCTAGTGGGTAAAAGCCCTAAGGCCTCATGTCCACGGGGAAAATCAGGCTCGCCACGGATTCTTCATGCAGAATCCCGCAGTGGGTCCCTCCTTTCCCGTGGACATGATTTACTTACTTGTCCGGACGCTGCGGATCTTCCCTCCGTCGCGGCCAGATCTTCTTTCTTCAGCCTGACATGCGCAGTGCACTGTTCTTTTTGAACTCCTGCGCTCCTGCGCCGGAGAGCAGGAATTCAGCTGCGGGTGTGCCGTGGATCCGGACGGCTTCCATAGGCTTTAATAGAAGCCTGCGGGAGCCGTCCCCGCGGGAGACCCGCACTAAAATGGAGCATGCTGCGTGTGTTTTCTTGCACACGCAATCCGCTCCTCAAGGGAAAATGACATCCGCAGGTTTTTAACTACCTGTGGGTGTCCAATGCATCCCTATGGGGCGCAGATCACGTGTGCGGGACACCCGCTGCGGATCTGTCCTTGTGGACATGAGGCCTAATAGTGCAGTTTTGAAATGTGGATGCTGTAGAATGCTTGCTGCGGACACTCTGTGGGTCATACCCTTAGGGTGATGATTATAATTCGAGATGACTGAATTCTAATAAAAGAGGGACTAGATGAAAAATGATAATGTCACTTTTTACAAATCTTCTGAAGCTCTACTAACCTCAACCTGTTGTATCAGAGTATCAGAAAGGTATTGTAATGAAATACAATTAAAATCTAGATATGTCTCTGATAGTTCCTATATTTATATCTATCTAACGTATTTTTATATACACTGCCCCAAAAAATTAAGCGAAAAATGAAAGCGCATCACAGTATAACCCCAAAATCACTTAAAATTTAGTAATATCAATCTGTCTAGTTAGGAAGCATAAGCGAATGTAAAATAATTTCCCATGGTAGCATGAGGTACTACCTGTAACCCAGTCAGGTTGTACAGGAAGTCCTGCTCCACCAGGATGGCACATCCATGCATGCCACTTCCAGAAGGTTTGTGGTGTCTCCCAGCTCAGTCTTAAGGCTTATTCACAGGAGCAAATATCAGCCGCCGTTTTCATGGCCGGCAGATATACGCTACCATTAGAGCTGTCTTCCTCTTTTCCTCCCCCTCTGCCTCTCTTCTCCCCTCCGGCTGTTTGCAATGGGAGGGGGCGGGGCAGAGCTAAGCTCCCGCCCCCTCCCCGCTCTTTATCCGCAGCTGGCACCACACTGATGAATTTGCATTTGCAGAACACTAGAATTGGCAGAGCCACCATTAGCCCCGTTCTCTTCACAGATAAGAGCACATGTGATAAATGTGAAAGAGTCTGGAGACGCTAAAATTTATTAAGATCTGATGTGTGAATTAAATGTTTCCTTCATTTTTTAGCAGTGTATTTCCCCATGTATCTCATGTGTATCTTTCAAAATATTGATCCATCTTGTGTATGTCTATCTATGTGTTGCCTATCTACGAATGTAGCAAAGTGTAACTTGACTCCTAATGCGCTAAGATAACTTTCTGTGCCACAGTTAAACTTGGCTAAAGATGTTGCTGAGTTTAACTCGAGATTTAATACATTATGATAACTTTTATGCCAAAGTTTGTTTACTCTTTTTTAATTGCTTTACAATGTGTTTAGTTGTGTTAATATAAAATAACAATAGCTTCTAAATGGTGTAAGATACGATAACTTGTCACGAAAAAAGGTATCTATACTTCTATCTATCATCTATCTATCTATCTATCTATCTATCTATCTATCTATCTATCTATCTATCCTTCTATCTATCATCTATCTATCTATCTATCTATCTATCTCATATCTATCTCCCATATCTATCTATCTATCTATCTGCTATCTATCTATCTATCTATCTATCTATCTATCTATCTCATATCTGTCTATCTATCTATCTATCTATCTATCTATCTATCTATCTCATATCTTTCTATCTATCTATCTCATATCTGTCTTTCTATCTATCTATCTATCTATCTATCTATCTATCTATCTATCTATCTATCTATCTATCTATCTATCTATCTCATATCTATCTATCTCACTAATTTGCCCTTGCATCTATATTGTCTAACTAGACAATCTCTTGTATAACTTCAGTATATTTTTCATGTGTGAGTCACATTTCATGAGTCACGTTTCGCTTCTCAATATGATTAATACAACCACTTGTGCTCCATATGTTATATTTTGTATAGGATATGACTTTAAAGGTACGTTCACATAGGGCAGAAATGCTGCAGAATATTCCATGACAAATTCTGCAGCATTTCAGCATAAAAGCCCATTTTAAAATCCACACTGTAGGTATGGTTGAGTCGAAATCTGGTTAAGGGACCTTTCCATTTTCCGAATGTAAGGCCTGTAAATCATTTTGTCATTGCCACGACCAGTAAATGGTACGAGAATAGGGAATTTATTAATTGTAAAACACGCAATGTGGTTAATTTGGCCACTTCTGTAATTATGTTGGCAAAACCACACAACAGCTCAGAAGATGAACCCTGGCTTATGTGGGTAACATCTTGCGTGAAGAACCCAACCCGTTCGCAGTACGCATGAAGGCTTATCACAACAATGATCCATCTATGTTAAAATTTCAGGGTATTGAACTGATACTCCCTTACGGTAGAAAGGAGGGTGTAATTCAGAGGCTTTTATAAAAAGAGGCTTCGTGGATCTTCAGGCTTAACCAGGGGCGTAACTATAGAGTATGCAGTGGATGCGGTTGCACCCGGGCCCAGGAGCCTTGAGGGGCCCATAAGGCCTTTCTTCTCCATATAGGGAACCCAGTACTATGAGTAAAGCATTATAGTTGGGGGCCCCGTTACAGGTTTTGCATCGGGGCTCGGGAGCTTCAAGTTACGCCTCTGGGCTTGACAGTTGTTAACCTGCGTGTTTGAATGAGATGCTATCCTTTACCGCCTTTCTTTGAGAAGGGCTTGCCTTTCTGTGGTTGCACTTTTGCTCTGTTTTTTGCATGTCAGTCATTCTCTAAATATATATACAATTGGTCTGTCTTTAGGTGGTATAAGAGACCCTTTTTCCTTCAAATCATCTTTGGATATTCTGTTGTCAACCAATTTGACTTGATTTTGGATTTATATTAAAATATCTCATGTGTCTCACAACTAGCTAAGCACCCTTTTCCTTTTATTATTTCTCATTTTTTGGAATATTTGTGGATGTCAGTAATTGTAGTACCTAAAGTAACAAATATATCGATTTGATTATAAGGTGATAGTAACAGTATTGCCTTACACAATTGTCATAGTATATATATGACCAGGGGCGTAACTAATGGGGATGCAGGAGATGTGGTTGCTCCCGGGCCCACAAGCCTTAGGGGGCCTACAAGGCCTCTCTTCTCCATATAAAAAGCCCAGTACTTTGAATAAAGCATTACCGTTGGGGGCCCAGAAACAGACTTTGCATTTGGGCCCAGAAGCTTCAAGTTACGCCTCTGTAGATGACTATATAGGCTTATCAGTATTAGCCTAAACAGCATATTAAGGGATCAATATGCGCATTAATGTCCACAATATATTGAAGCTTCTGTTGTCCTCATGTAGTCCGGTGGAGACGTCTGTCATGGGAGAATATCTCTCAAGCACATGCGGGCTGGGTGATGTGTGTCGTTTTGCCACTGGCTTTGCCATTGCGCATGAGCTGTTGGCAGCGTCATTGGCTGGGGATGGGTGTGTCTTCTTTCGGTCATGCATGGCTACAACAGGGTTTCCCTTGTAATGCAGAGACGTACGTCTCTTGGTTGTGAGGCTTAGTCGGTATTGGCTGGGCAACATGAGCCTTCTTGAGGGCGACATCTAATTGGGCTTAAAACCAGATCTCTGGTAGAAGGGTTTGCCATTTCTCCTCAGACACTACGAGTCCACCTCAGGACTGGTGTGTTCTTAAGCACCTATTTCTTTTTCTACTACCGTAGTACCTGATATAGTCCATTTTGTATCTTCTCATTGTGTCCCCTTATGCTTTAGGGCCAGGTAGCGACTGCAACCTCTGCACACCCTATTGCTACGCCCATGGACCTATCATATTCCTTATGAGCAGGAGGAAAATTACATTTTTAGGACATTTTTGTGTGCATTCACCTCTTAGAAGCTTCTTGTATCCTGCTCATATTCTTGAGTCTTTCTATCTTTTTTCCTGGGAGTTTAGTGGGACACATACTTTTTATTAGTTTATGTTCTATCTATTCGTAGGTTTTAGTGCATTCAGATGGATTTGACGCAATGTTTTTGTCAGACTTTTCCTTGACATTAAGGCCGCCTGCACACGAGCGTTCCGGATTCCACTCGCGGATTTTCACGCGCGTATGGTACCTAAATGTGCTTGCGGATAGGTGCGGATGCGTGAAAAATCACGCGCGGATATACGCGGATGTGTTGCGGAAAAAAACGCGCAGAAAAATCCGGAAGACACCCTTATTGTAAACCCAACCCCTAGAGAACTGCCCATTCCCTGGAAAACAGCTTAAAAACCAACACCCAGACTCCGTTCTGTCCCTCTTGCTTGTGTGAGCACTGTTAAATTATTCTGACAACATGCTTTCACCCGGTGAGCAGATGTCTTTGTGGGCATGGTTGATCCATGTAACTTTTTTCGGACGTACTGCGGTAACGGAGGAGGAAGAGCCCCCCAGGAAAAAAAGGAGGTACTGGGTGCACCCTGGCTGGTGTCTGCTGGCTGCTCTCTGGTAGATGAGGGGACTGAAAGGACAGATCTGCAGTTGAAATGTGCCTGTGAAGCTCTGTGCTGTGTGCTGGGACGCCTCCTACAATGCCTACTTTCTGTAGTCATAGCAACCAGTGACTCCATCCGCAGCTGCACTCCGGATGTACTGCGTGAAAAAACGCACCCATTCACTTGTATTGGAGGCTTCACGCGCATGATCCGACCAAAATTAGAACAGGTCGCAGATTTTTTCACTCGCGTGAAAAAACGCGATACACATCCGTCCGTCTGGGGACAACTGCGGATCCTCATAGGAGTATATTGGCTGCGGTCTGGGGCGGATTATGTGCCTAAAATCACGCGCTTGAAATTCTGCTCGTGTGCAGGCACCCTAAGTTCTTTATTTTTCTGGTTCAGGATTAGTATATACTAATGTGTAATCTGCGCCAAATTTATTTGGATCTATTCTGCCCACTAATTGCTATCTTTATATTAAAAGTTAAGTATTAAATGGGACGCCCCCAGTGAGCTTTTAAAATAACAATAACCTCTACATGATTAGCTACATATCTATCTATCTATCTATCTATCTATCTATCTATCTATCTATCTATCTATCTATCTATCTATCTATCTATCTATCTATCTATCTATCTACCTATCTACCTAATATCTATCTATCTATGTAAACTTGGTTACAAATCTATCTATCTCATGTCTATCTATGTATCCATCTATCTATCTAATATCTATCTATCTATCTATCTCATATCTATCTATCTATCTATCTATCTATCTATCTATCTATCTATCTGTCTATGTATTCATCTATCTATCTAATATCTATCTATCTCATGTCTATCTATGTATCCATCTATCTATCTAATATCTATCTATCTCATGTCTATCTATCTATCTATCTATCTCATATCTATCTATCTATCTATCTATCTATCTCATATCTATCTATCTAATATCTATCCATCTATCTATCTAATATCTATCTATCTATCTATGTAAACTTGGTTACATATCTATCCATCTTCTATCTATCTATCTATCTATCTATCTATCTAATATCTATCTATCCATCATCTATCTAATATCTATCTTTCTATGTAAACTTGGTTACATATCTATCTATCTTCTATCTATCTATCTATCTATATTCTATCTATCTATCCATCTTCTATCTATCTATCTATCTATCTATCTATCTATCTATCTATCTATCCGTCTAAACTAATCTATTTTTTACATAACTAGGCAATCTCTTGTATAACTTTAGTATATTTTTCATGTGAGTCACATTTCATGAGTCAAGTTTCACTTTCAGAGAATACATTTATTAGTGTACCTTCTCAATATGAATAATGCAACCACTTGCGCTCCATATGTTATATTTTGTATAGGATATCACTATAAAGGTACGTTCACAACACACAGGGGAGAAACGCTGTAGAATATTTCACCGCAAATTCAACAGCATTTCCGCCAAAAAACTCACGTCAAAGTCCACTCTGTTGGCACGGATTTTGACCAGAAATCATCTGCGTATCCACAGCTGATTTTAGTAGCTACATCACTTCGGAATACATGGTGCTATCAGAACACCCAGAATAGTCTTTTCCTCCCGGCAGCCACTACTGAATGTTAAACCGCTGGTCAGGTCATTCCACTTCCGCATCATTCCTGGTCAAATCCGCCCAAAATTCGCAGTGTTTCCAGCTTGTGCGAACATACCCTAAATAATTTTTAAAAAACTATGACAGTACCAAACTTTTAACCCCCTTAATTAGAGAATCCTATACTTGCAGTTTCTAAATAGTAAGTTGACATTAAAATCCCCAGTAAATTAGGGCAGTAATTGGATTAAATTTTTAATGTGTGATTGTAATGTTGATATAAGTAAGTGATTACAATATCAGAGCAAAAGGATAGTTTATTGACGAAAACTGGCCCCTTGAAGAAAGGCTCTAGTATCCTGTTGTACCCCTCTAGCTTGGATACAATATGTGATACGGGCGGATATGGGGGCTGTAGTATGCTGTTGTACCGCCTATAGCTTGGATACAAGATGTGATATGGACAGGCATGGAGGCTCTAGTACCCTGTTGCACCACCTCTAGCTTGGATACAAGATGTGATACAGGCTGGCATGGAGGCTCTAGTACCCTGTTGTACTGCCTCAAGCTTGGTTGCAAGATGTAATATGGGCAGGCATGAAGGCTCTAGTACCCTGTTGTACCGCCTCTAGCTTGTATACAAAATGTGATATGGTGGGCACGTAGGCTCTAATACCCTGTTGTTCCGCCTCTAGCTTGTATACAAGATGTGATACGGGCACGCATGGAGGCTAGCTATCACCGTCCATCGTACCCCTACTAGTTGGCATTCCAGATGGTTCCATACAGGGGTCAGTAATGATGGTGCCACCTGTCTCTGGATGGCGGACAATAAAACAGTTGGAGCAGCTCATGCCTCTCAGACAATCAGATGATCCTTTTTACTGGTGGTCTGTTGAGGGTGCACTGACCCCAGTCGCCGTGTGTGTTTGCCCTCACATGTACACTGGTCCCAAAACATCCTAACAGTCTGTTCAGAATGGCCCAGGTGGCAGGCAATTTGTTGCTAAGACCATTCAGCTTCTCACATTCTAATAATGCGCCCCTCTCAGACTCTGTTAACTGGGTGAAATCTCTTTGATTGCATCGTAGAGGCGTCTAGTGGTCAACAAGCTCTACACAAGCGGAATAATGGTTTGCGGTTTTTAGATGAGTTGCTTTTTTTATTTGCAGGATTTATTAATGTTTCTCATGATGCAACACGATATGTGGTGATGGTGCGGATATATTATAGTGGTACAGGCGCACCAATTCTGCACTTTGTATGGTTATTATTTTGATAGTTGACTCTCCTATAAAAGTCAGTGAATCATCTCCAGACTACAGGTTCCTATGGTCCATGTGGCTGTTTTAGAGCATATCTCTAAATGCTGCTAACAGCAGCTCAGGCAAGATGGCCCCCATCGTCATGTGCAGAAAATAGAATTTTCAAAAATCTATGATCAGAAAACAGAAAACAAAAACATTAGAAAAGAAGAATATTCATCATTATCTGGTTTTGATAAGTAATAAAAATACAGATGATACATTCCCTTTAAGAGCTTATTTCTATTAGATGAACTATAAGGATCCAGCAAGAGTATTTAAAATGATTTAGTGATTAAGTGAAGTTAAGTGAAAATTGGAAAAAAAAAAAAACAGATTGTGCAGGATTGTTGTGAAAATTTGTGGTGAAGTTCTATTCCATTAGTTTCCTAGGTCGTGATCTACAACAAGCCATATAATGCATGTAATCCTGCTTTGTCCCCCCTCACGTCTGCAGCAATAATAGCAGGTCTGTTAAATTGCAGCCTGAAAATCGTGATTCACGTTTCATTAGAAGTGGAGTCATGTCACCAACACATGGGTAAATTAACAGATTCTTAAAACTGAAACTTCTACTTGTTTGCGAGCAACACAAGCTCTACAGAAGCATGAAAAGAGTTGATCGATCGCTGGCTCTGATTGGTTGAGCCACAGCACTCGAGAACCAACCAGAGGCAGCGCTTCCTGTAGGCGGGGTTTTTCAAATCCCTGACCAGGAAGCTCCACTGGAGGTCTTCAAAAAAAGTGCAGAACAGACGAGATGTACTGCAGAGCCGGAAAGTGCCTCTTAGTTGATGTATTGTTTTAGGGCTTCTATTTCAAGCCCCCACCACACCCCCGAAAATACGGGCAAAAGAGCACTACAAAGTCGTGCGATATTGGAGGGACACAAAACCGCAATATCGCGCAAAACACTGATTCAATATCGCTGCCATTATCTCACAGTGATATCGCTGTCGCCAGTGTGAAAGGGGCCTTAGGGGTTAAGCACTGGCAACAGAAGAATATGTTATATTCGAATAATGACCTGCACTGATCTGCCACTATGGTATTTATCTGAGCTACCTGCGATATTGTGTCACATATTTCAGTGACATTGTCTGATTCAGTTCTTACTGCTCACTATTGTTTCTGGCTTCCCAGGAAGTTTTACCGCCTATTCATGAAACTTTCCACACCTACACACATCATTAAAAATAAGATCGTTTTGAAGATTTTGATCTGTGCTCTGAACACTCCTGTTCTGAATAATAAGAACTGGAAAATGAAAGTTGAGCTAATGAACACAGCAGATTGATGAGCGAGACAATATAGAGTGAGGGCAAGTGGTTGACTTGTGATAGGCATGGCTTTAGCTGCTCTCTACCGCAGTAAAGATGATGTAAGGAATAAGAGTGTACATCCTTTGTCATTTCCAGTAATGTTACAGATGTTTTAGGTGTGGTGACAAATGAGAACAGCGAGCATCTGTACACATCCCCAACCACCCGCGGTGCAGAACAGCAACGAGGTCTTACTCAAGTGAGTGGAGCCAGCTGCAGTTCCCTGTGTAGGGTCTTCGAAGCTTCTGGGGTCTCGGCAACTATCAATGGACGGTCACAACTGGCCAAGTTTTTGCAAATGTTACAGACTCTTATACTGGTGGCTTCAGCAACCCGGCTCACTTGCACAAATGGGCATCCACACACACTCGCCATTTATCTGACTTAGCGCTCTTTCTCTGACCCTCTCCAGGCAACACTCTTCTGGAGGTCTGCATCCATCTGGTATACTATCAGTCATGCTCTGCCCGGAGCTGTTTCCCGCTATAACAACTTCCATCTTTATTAAACTTAAAAGGAAATTATCACAGATAGGCCAAATACACATGGCCACGCAGGGATTCCACATAGGGAATCCCACATGGAATGCACCCCTGCCTGCGACCCTGCGTACCTGTCTGTGTCCTCTTTCTTCTGTACTGCGGATGTGCCGTTTGTTGTGCTGTCGCACATGCGCAGAACAGATTTCCCCACGCCATTGCTAGACGATGACGTAGAATCAACGACCTTTCCGGAATTGTCATTCTGGATAGGCCAAGGATCGGATGGCTTCCATTGACGTCAATGGAAGCCGTCTGTGAGGAAAACGCTCTGAAATGGAGCATGCTGCTATTTTCCTTCCTTTGCGAGCGGAAATCGCAGTTGATTTCCGCTTGTGTGCATGAAACAATCACTTTTGCATTGTATCTTATGAACGGACATTGCTGCGTAACCCGCGGGCAGATGCCTGCCGCAGATTTCACAGCAAAAATCCGTCTGTGTGCATTAGGCCATAATAAAAAAAAATTAGACAACACTTTGTAACTCTTTAAGTAAAATGGCCTACCATGCCCGTACATGCTCTTACACCTGCATAGCGAGTGGCCAGGAGAGCTGCTGTGCACTGAAGACTTAAAAGGGGACTTAGTACTACACTAGTGCTGCAGACCCTTCATTTTCAAGTTTGGTGGGGCCACAAAAGTCAGACCCTAATCATTTCTATACCTGCCAAGTAAACCAGTTTTGGAGGGACAGTTCCCATTTTTGACCCTGTTCCTCTTTGAGCTTTAATTGTCCCTCTTTTGGATCTGAGAAATAGATGTCCACTATTGCTCCAGAAACTACACTATCTTTCTGGTTCCTAACTGTATAGTTGATCCTGACTTATATTAAAGGGGTTGTCCCACGAAACAAGGTGGGGGTATACACTTCTGCATGGCCATATTAATGCACTTTGTAATGTACATTGTGCATTAATTATGAGCCATACAGAAGTTATTCACTTACCTGTTCCATTGCTAGCGTCCTCGTCTCCATGGAGCCCGTCTAATTTTCAGCGTCTAATCGCCCGATTAGACGCGCTTGCGCAGTCCGGTCTTCTTCTTTTCTGAAGAGGGCCGCTCGTGCCGGAGAGCGGCTCCTCGTAGCTCCGCCCCGTCACGTGCCGATTCCAGCCAATCAGGAGGCTGGAATCGGCAATGGACCGCACAGAAGACCTGCGGTCCACCGAGGGTGAAGATCCCGGTGGCCATCTTCACCAGCTAAGTAAGAAGTCACCGGAGCGCGGGGATTCAGGTAAGCACTATCCGGTTTTCTTTTTTAACCCCTGCATTGGGTTTGTCTCGCGCCGAACAGGGGGGCTATTGAAAAAAAAAAAAAAAACCCGTTTCGGCGCGGGACAACCCCTTTAATTCATCATTTGGTGCAATTCAGACCTTAAAAAGATTTCTAAGAACAAAACGGCCACTGGCTAGACAGCTTGTGAGAACCCTGTCCTAGGATGGGTTCAATACATCTCTAGACCACTTTTTCGGAAAAACGCCATGATTTTAGTGGCATTTTTCTAATAAAAACATTGTGGCCCGATTTTAGTTGTAGGTCAGTAGGGAAATATGAAATGCACTACAAATACACTACATTGTGTTTTTTGTGATGTTTTATTCTCAATTGTTATACTTATTTGGGTCGGTAGCATCTTTTTTGCAAGCTCAAGGTTTAGCTTTTTTTCTTCTAGTCCTCTTTACAGGAAAAAGAAAACACCAGAAAAAATGCATAAAAAATGTGTGAATTAAAAAAGCCATCTTAAAAAATGTCCCCAAAAAATGAAAGTAGCAGTTTAAAAATGATTGGCTTTTTTAACATGCACCATTTAGTGTAAAAACATCAAAAAGTGAGTGAAGGAAGTTTAAAGGGGTTGGTCCACCATAACAATGTATCGCCTACCTACAGGATAGGTGATAAGTGTGTGACTGATGGAGGTCTGACCGCTGACACCCCACCAATCATGAGAATTGGTTCCACAGTCTCCCTGTATGAATAGAGTAGCAGTCACATATGTGCCCGGCAATTCCATTCATCCTTATGGGTTTGCGGGAGATAGTTATCTACAGCGCAAGGCTGGAATAATAAGTTGTTATGGTGGCCAACCTTTTAACCTCTTCCCTACTGCATAACGTAAATATACATTGTGCGGTTATGGAGGGTGTATAGAGTTGGTTGCTATGTATGATGTAAGATGTCTATTAAGCCCTGCCTGTGACAGAGTGTAATAGGCAACATTTAAAAGTAATAATTGTAAGTTTTAGTCCTCTAGTGTTAGGACTAAAAAAAAGGTTGAATAAAGATTTTTAATAATAGGAAACGTTCAAACCAGCCCATTTTCCCATTGAAAAATCTAAAAACAATAAAAACATAATTTGTATCACCGTGTCTGTACTATTTATCCCACACAGTAATTGGTGTAAAAATAAAAACACAATGCAAGAATTGCATTTTTGGATAATCTATCTCCCCCAAAAATTGAAGAAAAAGTGATCAAAAAGTCGTATGTTTCCCAAAATGGTACCAACCAGAACCACAGCTCGCACTACAAAAAACAAGCCCTCACACCGTTCAATTAGCAGAAAAATCTATATATATAAAGCTGAAAGCCCTCACTGACTCACTGACTGACTGACTGACTGACTGACTGACTGACTGACTGACTGACTCACTGACTGACTCACTCACTGACTGACTGACTCACTGACTCACTGACTGACTCACTGACTGACTCACTGACTGACTGACTCACTGACTCACTGACTGACTCACTGACTGACTCACTGACTGACTCACTGACTGACTCGCCAAAAGTTCTCCAACTTCCCGATATCGTAGAAACATGAATTTTGGCACGAGCATAGATTATCTCCAAAATAGGAAAAGTAATTGGGTCCCAGCTCGATTATTCAATTCTAGCGCAAAAGAATTGGCGTCAAAATTTTACGTACAGAATGTAATTTTTTCACTTTCCAGGGTCATAGAAACGGGAAATTTGGCACGAGCATTGATTATGTCATAAATAGGAAAAGCTAATGGGTCCCAACTCGATTATTCAATTTTATGCGCAAAAGAATTAGCGTCCAAATTTTACGTGCGGAAGGTAATTTTTTCACTTTCCGGTGTCATAGAAATGGGAAATTTGGCACGAGCATTGATTATGTCAGAAATATGAAAAGCGAATGGGTCCCAACTCGATTATTCAATTCTAGCGCAAAAGAATTGGCGTCGAAATTTTACGTACGGAATGTAATTTTTTCACTTTCCAGGGTCATAGAAACGGGAAATTTGGCACAAGCATTGATTATGTCATAAATAGGAAAAGCTAATGGGTCCCAACTCGATTATTCAATTCTAGCGCAAAAGAATTGGCGTCGAAATTTTACGTACAGAATGTAATTTTTTCACTTTCCAGGGTCATAGAAACGGGAAATTTGGCACGAGCATTGATTATGTCATAAATAGGAAAAGCTAATGGGTCCCAACTCGATTATTCAATTTTATGCGCAAAAGAATTAGCGTCCAAATTTTACGTGCGGAAGGTAATTTTTTCACTTTCCGGTGTCATAGAAATGGGAAATTTGGCACGAGCATTGATTATGTCAGAAATATGAAAAGCGAATGGGTCCCAACTCGATTATTCAATTCTAGCGCAAAAGAATTGGCGTCGAAATTTTACGTACGGAATGTAATTTTTTCACTTTCCAGGGTCATAGAAACGGGAAATTTGGCACAAGCATTGATTATGTCATAAATAGGAAAAGCTAATGGGTCCCAACTCGATTATTCAATTCTATGCGCAAAAGAATTAGCGTCCAAATTTTACGTACGGAATGTAATTTTTTCACTTTCCGGTGTCATAGAAACGTGAAATTTGGCACAAGCATTAATTATGTCATAAATAGGAAACGCTAATGGGTCCCAACTCAATTATTCAATTCTAGCGCAAAAGAATTGGCGCCAAAATTTTACGTGCGGAATGTAATTTTCTCACTTTCCGGTGTCATAGAAACATGAAATTTGGCACGAGCATTGATTATGTCATAAATATGAAAAGCTAATGAGTCCCAACTCGATTATTCAATTCTAAGCGCAAAAAAATTAGTGTCCAAATTTTACGTATGTAATCTAATTCTCTCACTTCCTGATGTCATTTTATATAAAGGAAACGTCGCATGGTTGCCTCCCCGTGGTGTTTCCTGGGTAACGCAGAGAACTATGCAAAATGGTGAACATATATTTTTCCTCAGTATCTCTAAAGTAACCACGACTTCATAAGCTTTTCCGTGTGAACACCAGATAAACACCAGTACCAAATTAACTCGGGCGAAGCCGGGTATATCAGCTTGTAAAATTATAAGTCTCAGAATAGGGTGACAGAAAGCCATTTAAAAAAATGTGAAAAAGTAGTAAAACATGCAAAAACTATAGAAATTTGGTATCGCTGTAATCACACCGACCCACAGAATAAAGTGAGCATTACATTACTGCACCATGAATGACGTAAAAATGTTGTAAAAACAAAAACCTACAAAACTGGCGCAACTGTATGCCTTTTATTTTCAATTTCACCCCACTTTGTTAAAAAATTTTCAGTACATTGGATGGTGCCATTAAAAACAAGAACTTCTACAATTACGTCGAAGTTTTAATAAAAAAGTTATGGCTTTTGTAAAAACGAAAATGACAAATGGAGAAATCTCTACTCTTGAAAGGGTTAAGCATGTGTGCTTTCAAAAATGGCTGTGAACCAAGTGTCTTTGTTTGACAGTCCAAAAAGTTGAGGCGTACAACAACATCATATGCTCACCTCCGTAGAAGAAGTCACAGCGCATTCATATTCAGAACTGCGGAGAACCAACGCTCCTAGGACTACAATAAACCCTTCTTGGGTCACTGCCATATATGATATTGGAAATAATGAATTCCCCTCTTTACATGATTTCAAGTAGAAGCAGATATATCATTTTGCTAGTGAGTGTTGGCAGAGTAACCACAAACCAGATGCAATATTTTCACACTTGTTCTGTGTAATTAATAGTAAAAGACGAGAAATGAAAGCAACATGTGTAGTGCCATACCCGGACCACCAGAAACTACTGGAGATGCTGAAAATGTCAAAGTAGCAAGAATGAAACCAGAAACCTGTACATGGCAGTGACTGATGTACACATTACAGGCATGCGGGTCTATAAAAGAACAGGATGGAAAGAGAAGTATCATTTCTACTAGTGCTAATCTCTATAGTATCAGCCATAGCAGTCTGATATTGTAGTGTTCTACATATTTATAGTTTCCCTTGCAGGGTTAGTTATGTAGAAAATAGGGCTTTGAGCGACAAGCAAAGTAGCAGTCTCACTCTTAGCCCATATAATACTACAATATTGTGCCAGATAATACTGCCAAGCAAAGCTCATGTTATACCATTATACTGCTGTCCTATCATTCCTGTGACTGGGCATCATGTTGTTACGATTAATGTGATATCAAATATGTACATCATGTGTTATTTTGTAACCATTATAATGTAAAATAAAATACATTATATACAAATATTGCATTTATGTGTTTTTGCAGTTATTTTTAATGTTAAGTAACATTTTTGAAACCTTTAATCTTTGTTATTTATGATGGTACAGACTAATGTTATTGCAAATATATATACACTATCCGAATATGGGATTGACAAGGCAACTGTTAAGTGGATACACAACTGGCTAACTGATCGTACTCAAAGACTGGTCATAAATAGATTGGAAGAATGTATCAAGTGGGGTACCACAAGGCTCTGTCCTGGGCCCAGTGTTGTTCAACATTTTTATAACTGATCTGGAGGAGGAAATTAAGGGGAAACTGATCAAATTTGCCAAAAACACAAAGCTAGGAGGGACAGCTAACATTAGGGAAGAGAGAGAGAGAGGATTCAAAAAGATCTAGAAAAGCTTGAAAAGTGGGTGGCGACTAACAGAATACTATTTAAAAAGGAGAAATGCACTACAGTCCTATATCTGGGAAAGAAAAAAAAGCACATACAGAATGGGAGGAATAGGCTAAGCAGACTTGGGTATACTAATAGATCATAGACTGAACATGAGTCAACAATGTGATGCAGCAGCAAAAAAGGCAAACACAATCTGGGATGTATTAAGAGAAGCATAGAGTCTAGATCATGTAATGTAATTATCCACCTCTACTCTTCTTTAGTCAGACCTCATCTGGAATATTGTGTCCAGTTCTGGGCACCCCAATTTAAAAAAAGACATAGACAAACTGGAGCAAGTTCAAAGAAAAGCTACCAGGATGGTGAGCAGTCTACAAATCATCTCCAATGAAAAACGGTTAAAGGATCTGGGAATGTTTAGCTTACAAAAAAGAAGGCTAAGAGGGGACGTAATAGCTGTCTACAAATATCTGAAGGGCTGTCACAGTGCAGAGGGATCAGCCCTATTCTCATTTGTACAAGGAAAAACTAAAATCAATTGGATGAAACTGACAGGGAGGAGACACAGATTAGATATTAAAAGAAACTTTTTGACAGTAAGAGTGATCACTGAGTGGAACAGGTTACCACGGGAGGTGGAGAGTTCTCCTTCATTGGAAGTGTTCAAACAAAGCCTGGACAAATATCTGTCTGGGATTATTTAGTTATTCTGCATTAAGCAGAGGGTTGGACCAGATGACCCTGGAGATCCCTTCCAACTCTACCATTCTATGATTTCTTCCAAAAACTATTTGGACACCCTTATCAGTAGTATGTATCATGCCTTATTAGCATGTCAGGAGTCTTAAGCCATGTTATTTAACATGCAGTCCCTTGTAGGTGTCAGCCATGGTTTATGATGGGAACTTGGATATATGGGTTATGCTGCTACACACAAGCCATCCATTATGAAGCATAATGCATCAGCTCATCTTCAATGGTGCAGAAAGTGCTGTCATTGGACAGCAATAAAAGAATGGTTTATGGAGTGAGAAATGTTATTGTTCTCAGTAAGAGAAACCAAGTAATCTTGCAGATATGATACCTTTTAATGGCTAGCAAAAAAACATGATGTCATAGTGAGCTTCTGAACCTACTCAGGGTTCTTCCTCAGGCTTAATTAAATTGATCTGAAGAGGTATATATATATATATATATATATATATATATATATATATATATATATATATATATATATATATATATATATATATATATGTAGAGGAGTAAATAGTTAATTTGTCCAATGATAGGGGATGTGAAAGTTTTATGGTCTCTACATTGGTGTTAGGGGGTCACCAGGCCAGAGTGTTTTGTGCTATAAATTTCTCATAATCTACAGTGATACATGAATCCACTTCCAATGTTAATTGCAGTCTTGAGAGTGTCAAAGATGGTTACAAAATTGTACTCCCAAATTATTCTATGTCATTGAGATTTGAAGTTGCCTTTTAATGTAGTAACTTTTATTTGTTCTATGTTTTGTCCATGACTAGAAAAATGCTCTGCTACAGGGAATTTTGCATTTCTTTCTTTAAGGCCGTAGTCAGACGGGCGTTTTTTCGCGCTATTTGCGGACCGCATGACGGATGCGCATCCGCAAATCTCGTGACCGATGCGCGCAAGTCGCCCGCAAATCGCCCAAAAATCTGCTCCTAGCCGCGTTTCATTAGAAACGGGCCGGAGCTGTCCAGCGCATTGCATTCAATGGAGACGGCAATAGAGCCGCCTCCATTTAAAGCAATGTGCTGCGGGCGAGCCCAGGATGAATTGTCGGTAAGGGCTTAAATATATAAGCCCTTCCCTGCAATTCATCCTAAAATGTGTTAAAATAAAAAAAATTTGTATACTCACCTTCTCCTGGCAGCCGGAGCTCCGCGCGGCCGTCCTGCAGTGGGTGTGAAGGGCGTGTGAGTCAGACCTGCCCCCTGATTGGCTCAGCGCTGAGCCAATCAGAGGCATGCCTCACTCACACCCATTCATGAATTCATGAATGGATGTGAGTCAGACCTGCCCCTGATTGGCTCAGCGCCGAGAGGCAGCAGTCACTCCCCTATCATGAATTCATGAATGGGTGTGTGAGTGAAACCGGCCTCTGATTGGTCAGGGCTGTGACCAATCAGAGGCAGATCATTCAGCAGGCGGGGATTTTAAAGCCCCGCCGGCTGAATAGTGCCGAGAAGCAGTTCAGGAGAACTGACAGCGGCCGCGGCTGGACTCCGGCTGCAGCGGAAAGGTGAGTATACAATTTTTTTTTATTTTAACACATTTTAGGATGAATTGCAGGGAAGGGCTTATATATTTAACCCCTTCCCGACAATTCACCCCGCGCACACCGGCAGCCCATTGCTTTCAATGGAGCGGCTGTATTGCCGCTCCATTGAATTCAATGGGCAAACATCGTTCTTCTCTGCCACAGCTGTTACAGCTGTGGCAGAGAAGAATGATTTGTCTTCTATATGTTCTCAATGGGGTCGGCGCTGCTGCCGCCGGCCCCATTGAGCGCATATACAGAAGAGAACAGGAATCGCAGATCGCAGATAGGTGCGATCTGTGATTTTTTGTTCTATAATTTATCGGACGAGCGCATAAAAAGCCCTCATGTGTCCGATACCATTGCAAAGCAATGGTTTTATAAAATCGCCAGACGCATGCGCATGCGCAAATTGCGGCTAAAAACGCCCGTCTGACTAAGGCCTAATTGTGTGGAGGTAAGACCTCATCCTCGCTTTCAGTTTTTGTCCTTTTTCTCCAGCATAAAGACTCCTAACAGGACATTTACTGCACAGGATCAGGTACACAACATCAGACGTGGAACATGTTAATGTCCCCGGGATCTTATAGTCCTGCTGTTTGTTATATATAATAATGTATGAGCAGGTTTTGCAGCTCCTTACATTGCAGTGATAAGTTGCTTTTTGCATTGGAGGACAATGCACTCTTGATTACAAAGTTCCTCAAATTTGGAGGTTGCCTGTAACACATTTTTAGACAGTCATCCTTGTACACAATCGTTTCCTTCCTTCTCTGTGTATTGGAGTAGTTGATTTTTGGGAATTCTGGTGGCTCTGGTGATTTGGTCATCAATTGAGGTAGGATGGTAGCCCTGATTTAAAAATGTCCTTTTAAGATGGTATAGATGTTCCTCTCTATCTGTTGGGTTGGAGCAGATCCAGGTTGTATCTGATGGCCTTGCTGTAGATGATGGCGTTTTTGAAGTGTTTGGGATGGAAACTATCCCATCTGAGGTATGTAGGTTGATCAATAGGTTTTCGGTATAGGGATGTCTATACTGAGTTGTTTGAAATTTTTATGGTGGTGTCCAGAAAGTTGAGTTCTGTATATGAGTAGCTTATTGTTAGGTTTATAATGGGGTGAAATGTATTGACTCTATCATGGAATTTTACTAGTTCTTGTTCGATGTTGGTCCAGATGATTAGGATGTCATCAATGTAGTGGAAGTAGGCCAGTGGTTTGCAGGAGGCCAGAAAGTCACTCTCCTGTTTTGCCATGAAAAGGTTGGCATATTATGGTGCCATTTTACTGCCCATGGTGGTTCCAGTGAGTTGCAGGAATATCTCTTTGCCAAAGGAGAAATAATTGTGTGTGAGGATGAATCTTGTGAGTTGTAGCACAGATTTAGGGGCAACGCCATTGGCCTCAAAGGTGTACTGGCAGACGGTCAGCCCATCTTCATGTGGGATGTTAGAATATAAGGAGTAACAAATCATGCTATTCCATATTCAAATCAGATGGGCATATCTTTAAGTTGGAAGGGGACCATTTGTGAAATCCATTTTCTGGTCTCTCCAAAGATGTATGATTGGGTTCAAGTCAGGAATCTGGCGGGGCCACTCAAGGACATTCACAGAGTTGTCCCTAATCCTCTCCTGTGTTGTCTTGTCTGGGTGCTTAGGGTCATTGTGCTGTTTTTTCAGGTTTTCATTAAGAATATCTGTACTTTGCTCCATTCAGCTTTCCATTAACCCTGACCAGTTTCACTGTTCCAGCTGCTGAAGAACACCCTCACAGCAAGATGTTGCCATCATCATGCTTCACTGTACAGATGGTATTGCGCAGGTGATGAGCGGTGCCTAGTTTCCTCCAAACATAACATATATTTAGGCCAAAAAGTTCAATCTTGGTTTCATCAGACCAGAGAATCTTGTTTCTCACAGTCTGAGAGTCCTTTGGGTGCTTTTCAGCAAACTCCAGGTGGGTTTCCATGTGTCTTTTACTGAGGAGAGACTTCTTTCTGGCCAGTCTACCATAAAGCCCAGATTGGTGGAGTGCTGCAGTGATAGTTGACCTCCTGGAAATTTCTCCTATCTGTACACACAATGTTTGGAGCTCAGTCAGAGTGACCATTGGATTCTTGGTCATCTCTTTTACCAAGGTCCTTCTCCCCCTTCTACTTAGTTTAGTGGGTCAGCCAACTCTAAGAAGAGCTCTGGTTATTTCAAACATCTTCCATTTAGGAATTATGGAGGCCACTGTGCTCTTGGGAACTTTGAGTGCAGTGGAATTTTGTGGCCTTCTCTAGATCTGTTCCTCCACATAATCCTGTCTCTAGGCTCTACAGGCAGTTCTTTCCTCCTTCTGGCTTGGTTTTGGCTTTGATATGCATTGTGAGCTGTGAGCCTTTATATAGACAGGAGGGTATCCTTTAAAATTATCTCCAATCAACTGAATTTAACACAGTTGAGGTGTAGAAAAATCTCAAAAGGTTTTTTAAAACTTCTATTAGTTATTTTAAAAATAATTAGTAAAACTTTATTGATCTTATTTAAACTTTTTTTTAGTTCCCAAGTGGGACAAAAACCTGCGATGCTTTGATCGCTTCTGCAGTATGATGTATTTCCATAGCATCACATCATACTGCTATCGGGCAGGCTGTCTATCAGGCCACCTGACAGGCATGGTTTGATACGCATTCTACCATGACAACCCTGAGGTCTTTCAGAAGGCCCCCGGCTGCCATGACACCTACACGGCTCCCTGTGATCTCATCACGGGGGGGGGGGGGGGGATTTTTGTGCGCATGAAAAAAATTGCCTGGTCACGCGATTTCAGCAGTTGCTCGATATGTTTTTTTTTTGTGCGCCTATATGTGCGCAAAAAAAAGCTTGTCTGACCGAGGCCTTAAAATGTACAATGCCAGTTTTATTTTTTTTTAAATGAATAGCTCCTCTGAAATAAAGATTTTACTAAATATGACCTATTATTTTTTTAAAAGGCTACATTACTGGTATCTAATTGATAGCTGCTATTTAAATGCAAGCAAACTGTGTTTTTTTAGGCAGAATGCGATCTAACAATAATTAGCAAGATGTTATGTTCTGAGAGTGAATGCTGCCTCTGGGCATGCCTGCAGGATATGGGGGATATTGGGAGCACATTATCAGGAATTCCTTGACTCCTGCTGTGGGGGTTGTGAAATTTGCAAACAATGAGGCATTTTTTTACATTTTTTAATCAGTTAAAATAGTTTCATTTTTTTGGGGGTGGGGGTGGGGGTGGGGGGTGGATATGATTAAATTTGAAATAAAAGAGACATAACATTTTCATGGAATGCGCTCTATAAAGGGAACTTGCCATGGTGTCTTAACTGCAGGCATGATGTTATAGAGCAGGAGGAGCTGAGCAGATTAATATATAGTTTTATGGGGAGAGTAACTATATCAGTGACTGAGCCGCCTTTGTATGAGTATGCATACGCTGATAGACTGATAGCTCCGCCCACTGGACTCATAAGAATAGAATGAGCAGTAATATAAATGAATAAAATACAAGTTATGCTGAATCTTTTCTAAGAAAACTATATTAGAATCTGCTCAGCTCCTCCTGCTCTACAACGTGATCCCTGCAGATCTGACACCATGTTCCATGTGACAGGTTCCCTTTAAACATTTTGGAACTAAAATAAAACAACGTGTTTCTAACAAACCCTTCCTTTGTGTCAGCCTAAACCAGAAAAATAAAGATGTTTGTTAGGATTTCACAGTATTTTTGTAACTGTTCCAAGCATACAAGAGGAAACATGCTTTTGCTTCTGTTGCGCACAAGTAACAACTCATGTTACCACAAAGAGCATTTATACAATGTATGCAATGTTCTAAATGGGATAATGAAATCTCAGTAGAGAAGTTTTAAACCTCCAGGAATTAAAGGGGTAGAATCATCACAGTGGTCATGTTTACAAGCATCCTCCAAGTTCGACTTTTCTGCATTTACAGACCTATATAATGAGAAGTTCTTATTAACTTCAGTTGAGGGGCTATTTCTCGTGGTTGTCAATGGACATGTGAACTTGTAGTCCCTGTTACGTTGGTAATCGATGTGCACATCTTGCTCCTCAGTCCTCAATTCTCCTTGCTGAGCTTATGGAGACAGAGTACCGTATATATTGTTCTTTTCATACACTGAACAGTAAAACCATCCGCCAACTGGGAAATAACACAAATGGCCTGGAATTGACAGTGATTAAAGGGATTGTCCAAGAATTCAAGAAAACGGACACTGTTCTTGCACTCTGTGGAAACCTGTCCTACGATGGGAAAATGCATCTCTAGACCAGAGGAGAAAGTAGGTGAGGTTGGGGACAGGACCTGACACCATACTGTTGTCTCCAGTCAGGCTTAACGTTCAGCCTAATAGGACCAAACAGTGTGTGTTCTGCTCCGCCTCCATCCTGCCCCAGTCCGCCCCTTCTCCTCCAGTCTACAGGTGTATTCCCATGCAACGACTGTGGCCATATATTGAATTCCTGCACAACTCCTTTAAAAGGAATGTATCATCAGGAAAGGATACCTGCAATAACAGCCTTGTGAGATCAGAGTAAATACATAAACTCCTGAGTAAGCATGTTTTAGCTCCGAAACGCGTTGCACTTATATCCACCGTCCCTGTTTGGCTTGTGTAGTCAATAAATTGTAATCTACTAAACATGAAAGATTCTGGATTGAGTTTTCTCACCATTTATCCTCATTTACGTATTTACTCTTATTCCACAAGGGGGTTATTGCAGGTATCCTCCCCTGAGGGTTAATATCACTTGTTGTATGGTGTTTTTGTTCTCAGGGCGCAGTGCATTTTTTCCTTGTATTATTCTGTCTTTTCCTATACCTGGGGTTTTTGGTACCTCAGATTACTCCTTGCATTAGCTCTGCGGTGGATGTCCTCTGGACAGGGTGTCTTTCTAACCACCAATACATTTTTTCCCATGTGGGCCATAGGTGTAACGGTTAAACCTTTATAGGTTGTGCCATTAATGCCCGGTCACTCACCTACATCTGCAATTGGCAGAGGCACTGTTTTCCTATTGTAAATGGTGGATCCTGTGCTATCTGTAAAGGAGTATTACCTGCCAGTGTAATCCTGCCTGTGATGATATTGAGGTGACTGCTGAGCAGTTTCTTTCTACAGAACAGGAAGTGTCAGACTATTTTTAGGCTTAGTGGTCAGTGTGAAAACTGCAGGATTTTAAATATAGATAAAATTATAGATAATGATTTTTTTTTAAATCACTACAAATTTTTAAAAGAATTTATACGAAAGGGTCATTATTTTGATGACAAGTTCCCTTTAAAGAGAGCATGGGGAGCATATTCAAATAATACTATAGAGCCATAACATATATCTAATATAGTATGTTATCCTTAGCTGAGCAAACCCCCTTTAATGGTAAATTGTAATAAATAGAGACTGTTGGAGGTATGTTTGTTCATCTAACAAGTTGACAATTTGTTATATATTCACATTCTTTGAGGTAAGCCAAAAATGTCAAGAACTATACAGAAGAAAAGTCAATATTTGTTCTTGGCAATGAGACTTGGCAGCATAATACAGTAAAGATTTAGAAATATTTGCCAAAATGAAATACATTTAAGCCAGGTAACCGTATTGCTGAAGCTGAACTGTCATACACGAAGGGGAAGATGAAATTTGGCCGCAAGATGACTATTTTTATTTTGGTTCCAAAGAGATATTTGGAAAATGAATCTATTAATAAGAATTTCATATATTCTAGATTAAAGGTAATGCGGCACGTGTAATAATGGTGTTGAGCCAGAAATCTGGCTGAAGTTGTACCCTTTTGGTGCAGATCAATGTAGACAAATTTTCTATCGTTTGTGACAAAAAGAACTCCACTATTCAAAAGTCTCTAGAAAAGGGGTTTATGTGGAATAAGGTTTTAGACCGTTTTAATAATTGCAAAATTTGTCGCAATCTCACAACAGTAACTTGGTGGTATACAAAATGACTTCACATCCCTAGACATATTTTAAAACGCAACAAATTTATCAACATTATGTGACATATAGGGAAGGGAACAAAAGCTGCCAAAAAAGGGGCATGAAAGATTTTCCTGATGGGAAATACCTCCCAGTGTAAACCACCAAATCTTGTAAATGAATGGTCTAGATGTGTTACATGCTAAAGCTGCGGTTGTCCTCTCGTGATTGTTTTATACAGGAAGGTTCAACAAGAATGAAAGTAGTGTAGGGGGCTACCCTGCTGGAACATGTGAAAATGTACAAATAATAGTTGTAGCTGGCAAACCCATAAGGTAGCACTTGATGTTACAGTGGCATCTAGTGACTAATTTGTATAAAAACATCTCTGGTTCGCTTTCCCTCAAACAATTTGCTAATCTGTGTGCTGATTGGCTCACCTGGTTGGAGAAGGGCTGGATGGGATAGAGAGAGTGAGCTCAAACAGAAATTTGTTGCAAGGAGATTTATGGTGTGGAAGGAATAAGTGTGTCCTCCAAGCCAACCCTACGAAGCTGCTACGTAAGCTGATAGAAAGTCACTGACTGCAGAGAAGTGATGTGCAGAAAGTGGATCTTACAGCAACATATCAGCAATGGATCTTGTGAGGATGCATCAGTGCTGCTGAAGCAAAAGGAAGTAGCTACACCATACACAACTCTCAAGAACCATTAAGTGAAACATTGGCAGACTTTGATTACTGAGCTGTGGCCATACTTGAGCAACAATTCTAAGTAGAGACCGGTCTCTAAAACAGGAGTACAGTGCACACAGTTAAAGGGGTTGTCCCGCAAAAGCAAGTGAAGTTAAAACTTCTGTATGGCCATATAAATGCACTTTATAATATACATCGTGCATTAAATATTGGCCATACAGAAGTTATATACTTACCCCCCCCCCCCCGGTGTTGGCGTCCCCGTCTCCATGGCGCCAACCGAAGCCTTCATGCTGCATGCACAGACGACTTGTGCAGCGCGAGCACGCCGGAGCAGCCCCATTCAACGGGACAGAAGAGGTAGACTGCGCAAGCGCGTCTAATCGAGGCAGAAGAAGGCTTCGGTCGGCGCCATGGAGACGGGGACGCCAACACCGGAGGGGGTAAGTGTATAACTTCTGTATGGCCAATATTTAATGCACGATGTATATTACAAAGTGCATTAGAAGCAACTAGGACTATTTTAAGTTCAAAGTGGTAGACCACCGTTAATTTGCTGCCATCATTCATCTTTCTGTGTAGTGAAGAGTACTCCCTAAGAAGTGTTGGGTACCCAAACTACTAATAGAGTTTTTTTTTAATATACTCAAAGGATTGAGAGGACTCAGATTTGTTCATCTTGTTAATAATGACATAAAATGACTATTGAAAGAGAGCTTATACTGTCCTGGTTATACAGTGTAAAGTTAAGTTGTTATAACTAATAGACTGTAGCATTCACTTTCGCCTAGGATGAATTCGAATTGTGATAGAATTTCAGGTTTGGTAACACACTGTTATATAACCCTGTTAATTGTTTGTCAGTCACACCCATTTGTATCAAATATATTAGTATTCAAAAGTAAATACTACAAATTGTGCTTCCATATTCTCTGTTGCATCCTGGACCCTTGCGTGGCACCAGGGTCCCTTTAGAGTAGATGGGGTCATTCTTTTGGCTTGTCTTATTGTTAAAAACAGCGAGTTCTTTCATCTGTAGATGTAATGTAGATCAGATGTCTCATTGAACCTGTATTTCCTGTGACTCAGCGTGAAAATTTAGAATCATTTTACATTGTAGAGATTAACAAAAGGATCCTAAGCGGTGGCGTTGCTGGGCTGAGCTTATAGGACATGCATACTGAGTCTCTTGACCCAGGTAGTTTGCAGTACTAATCAGCATCAGATAAAATAAAGCCAGGGATACATGATGACTTGTGGCCATGTGACAAAATGTTACAATTTCATGCTGTTAATATTTTAATTACTGATAGTGATTGTGGTCATGTTGGAATCCATAGGTTTGGATTTCTGCTGAATGTTGTATCGTGGTGGCCCTATCATTAGTTGCAATGTAGCAGCAAGATATTGTGATTTCATTTCACATGGCCACAAGCCACTGCGCAGCCCTACCATAAAGATATTCATACTGGTGACAAAGATCCATCACTTTGATACAAATGCTAGATTGAGTTCTCCGACACCTGAAGTAAGGCTGACAATGAATCGAACAGAGGACCACCAATTGCCTGTATGATGAGAAAAGAGAGAGGATTCCCTACAAAGTGAATGTAGGGACTAGTGTTGCTGGGAAATATAATTGTGTGTTTCAGTCTTTAGTACTGTTGCCTTTCAGTGCTGAGGTCGATCCAGATATTGCCCTTGGTTGTATTTGAACATGCAAGGCAAGGCTGCAACACCAACAACTGAGTCACCATGTTTGATCTTCCTTTTCTGAGGAGATGGAGAAATACAAAAACAGGGTCCATGCAGATGTTGTTCTTAGACAGATTTGAACTTAGAAACCCAGTAATGCAAAACAACAGTGCTAACCCCTGAGCTACAGCCATAGAACCAACACCATGCTTTTAGACAGTATTGACTGTTAGTATTAGGGGCTTTTATGAGTTTCTGGTTTAGCCGCTGATAACAGTGCTAAAGACTGAGCCACCTTGCTTGTTCTTCCTTCTTATCAGTCTACCTTCTGCTCCTTCTTCCTCTTTCTTTTTTCCTCTCCTCCTCTTGAGAAGATGGAGAGGAAGAAGAAAGTGAAATAGAAGAAGAAGGAAAATGAGAAGAGCGAGAAGTAGGTGGAGGAGAAGTATAGGGAAGAGGAGAAAGGATATAAGAAGATGGAGAAGAAGAAGCAAAAGGAGAAAGAAGGAAGAAGCTTTGCAGATAAGTGACTAGCGATGTTGCCTTGCAGCACTGAGGTTTTAGGTTCACAGCTGACTATAGAGTTTGTATCTGCGCTTTATGTTTATTACTAGCAATTATTAGGAAATTATAGTAACAGTATTTCTGGTGGCACAATGCGCCACCTACTAACATAATATAGAGAAAGGGATTGGAGTTCGGAACAAGTCCTAAACCAGCACAGCCGGACAGCGGCTGTGTGCTTACAGGACCTATGATAATGTCACCGTCATGTGATCAGACACCAGGGCTCTGAGCTCTGCCACGATCACATGATGGTGACGTAATTACAGGACGTAAACCAGCAGAGCTGGACAGCAGCTGAGTGCTTACAGAACCTGTGATGATGTCACTGTCATGTAATAAGTCACTAGAGCTCTGAGCTCCAGCCCTAATTGCATGACGGTGATGTCATCACAGGTGCTAAACCAGCAGAGCCAGACAGCAGCCGCGTGGAGCCCCGGTGACTGATCACATAAAATCTCTCATTCAGTACACAGGGATGAAGCACCTGTAATGACATCACCATCATGTGATCAGGGGTGGAGATCAGAGGCCCAGTGACTGATCACATGATGGTGACATCATCACAGGTCCGGCATATTAGCACTAACTGCTTAGGTTAAGCAGCGCTGCTGATTAGAGCCCCCTGATTGGCTCTTCGGCACCACGTGACTACACAGCGTGCACGCACATTGCCTTCAGCAGCCGTGCACTACACAATACAGTTAAGCAGACGTGCACTACACACTACACTTAAGCAGCATGGGGTTAGGTTTAGGGTTACGGTTTAGGGTTAGGTTTAGGGTTAGGGTTAGCTAAACCTAACCCTAAACCCCAACCCTAAACCTAACCCTTAACCTAACCGTAAACACTTACCCTAAACCTAACCCTAAACCCTCAAACTAACCCTACACCTAACCCTAAACCTAACCCTAAAGCCTAACCCTAAACCGTAACCCTAAACCTAACCCCGTGCTGCCTAAGTGTAGTGTGTAGTGCACGTCTGCTTAACTGTATTGTGTAGTGCACGGCTGCTGAAGGCAATGCGCGTGCACGATGTGTAGTCACGTGGTGCCGAAGAGCCAATCAGGTGGCTCTAATCAGCAGCGCTGCTTAACCTAAGCAGTTAGTGCTAATATGCGTCCGGCTGTGCTGGTTTAGGACCTGTGATGACATCACCCTCATGTAATCAGGGGTGAAGTTCAGAGCTCTGGTGTCTCATCACATGATGGTGATATCATCACACGTCCTGTAAGCACACAAATGAATGGGTTCTTTTCCTGTGTGAGTTCTCTCCATCACAGAATCAGTAAGAACTTGCACAGATAAATCACCCAAGTGAATACAGTCTAACAGATTTTTTTATTATGCTCCCTACATCTACACTGAATCATCACTGCATTAGAGACAGCTAATGCTTGACGTGTTTTTATCACTATTAGGTGATGGCCATGTCACTAGCTTCTCTAACATACACCAATGGACAATAGACAAATGGCTGAATGTCATCTGGAGTGATGAGTCCCATTTCCTACTGAACCCTAAGGATAGCTGGGTCTGCATCTAGTACATAGCATGAAGCTATATCCAATAAGTGCACCATTGTGGTTCAACATGCTGATAATGACGGTGTCATGTTCTAGGGAGTGTTTTCCTAACATGACCGTTGGTCATCATACCAAAATCCTTGAATAGTAAATGCTACAGGGACTTGTTAGCTGACCATCGGCAACCATATCTAGAGGAAGTCTTCCCTGACCACAGTGTCATCTTTTAACAGGACAGCACTCCATGTCATTGAGCTCGGATTATTACGGAGTGGTTGGAGGAATATGACAGTGAATTCTCCACACTCCCTTGGCACCCAAACTTACTAGACTGTAACCCCATTGAACATGCTAAAAAGGGCTGTGAGATCTGCTCCCACTAATCTGCAAAATGTGCACCAGTACTGATGAAGCTGCTGTAGCGGGCATGGGCAGGTTGACTATGGAAACTGACCGCCACCTTGTGGAATCTGTTCCCAGATATTTGGAAGCCGTGATCGCCCAAAAGGTTGGACCAACCGTTTTTTGAGTAGGTGTTCCTAATGCAGTGATCATTCAGTGTATACACTGATTTCTAAAACTGATGCTTCTCCAGTTTCAGTAAAACAGATCAAAAATTTTATTGTGACATAATAAAAAAAACTTGGGGTGTACAATCCAGATTAAAAACATCTTTGTACACATTTTGTGCTATAATTAGCCATCACTGCTGTTAGTAAGAGCTAATTACATCTTAAGCCGTGTAGCAAGTCATTTTTTGTCTGGGTTGTGCACCCCAAGTTTTTTAAGTATATCAATATAAAGTGTTTGATTTTTTACTAAAGCTGGAGAAACATCAATTTTCCAAGTTACTTTTCCCAAGACTGGCTTGGCATCTTTTTTCCTCCATGCTTTGGGTGGATGTCCAAAGCTAATTGCTTTGATCAGGGGATGGTGAGTTGATGTTTATTTCTTGGGCTTCAACATACACTGATTTGTGTCTTACATGAAATATTCATACCCTGGAGGAATATTACTGTACTTGCTCTTTGCAATTACTACTTGGTTGACTAATTGGGAATTATGGCATGGTGCTCTGATCTTCTGAAGCACTTTCCACTTTATGAGCACTCTATAGCATTTAATCACCTCACCAACTAATTTTATGTAACCACATTTTGCATAAGCAACCTTTACTCCAAAGTAAATAATCTGTAACTTGTATCCTCCCTTTAACTTCAAAGACATACCAACTCCTCACCTTTATACTTAAATTTATATTACTGTGTTATTTACACTTGTAACCTTGGTTTCAGAAAATTGTATTGCAATTCTGCATGATTTGTCTGTCTTTCTACTCGTTTATTGTTTCTGTTAGCATAAACGTTATATGAACTGAACAGTTGTGGAAATGATTGCCTTTTATTTAAAATTGTCGGATTAAATTTTGGTATCTTAGTAGCAGATGGGCCATTGAGCAATTTTAAGGCTCCCATACACAATGGCCCCTCTGACGTATAAGACGCCAATATGAAAAATAGCAGATGGTAGATGGAAGGACCCTTTTACAGATTTGGCCTTGGTGTGCATGAGCTTGAAGGTATGTATATTTTTAATAAGAGAGAAACTTTGAAGGCAGAACTGCTGACAGTGCTAGATGGGGGTTCAGGATATTAGTATCAGCTATCTTGAGAAAGTGAAACTATAATTCCCATGTGCAATTGCTGCAAGTGCCCTGGAGGTGGGCCATTGAGTCGTTTCATAGCTCTAATTAACAGCTATAGTGGTCGCTTGCTGTATGCAACTACTGGTAATCAGAGCTATGGAGCAGTTCAATGTAGAAAGAGGGTTAGAACTTGAGAAGTCCCGCTGTTACGGCTCGTCGGTCGCGACAGCGTTGTGGTATGGTGGCCTTGACAAAGGCCAAGATCTGTCACCTTGTTATGCAGGGCAAGGGTTAACGCACCATGTGCAGAGACTGCTGGGTGCTATCTCTCTTTGCTGCATGAAAGAAGATTGCTGGATTAGTCATGCCTGGGACAAGGTTGTAGGTGGGGTTCTCTAATTGCTCTGCCAGTCCTCAGGTGTGGAGTAGCTTTATATTCTCACCCCTCCCTTTGCTCAATGCTGCTTATTCAGCTTCATAGGGGAGTAGTGGAGATTGGAGTTCCTCTGTGCTGGGTGTACTGCTATGTCTAGATAAGTTGCTGCAGTTTACTTTTCAGTTGTATTTCTGTTTTCATTTTTGTTTTGGCTTTGCTGTTCAGTTTGTCTCTCCAGGGGCCTCTATAGGGACAATCAGGGCATACGAAGAAGACAGTGGGTCCTCCTCTATCGAGGCAATTGCTCCGCTTCTAGGCAGGGACCCTTCACCCCCCTGCTAGGTTAGGGCGAGGCTTCCTTCACCATGGAGTGGTGCTACTGTTCAGCATAGCATGGTGCACACTGTTCTACAGTGCATGGTATTGTCAATTGCAGTGGTTGTGAACGTCACCCTGCGTCCGTGCTGAGCGTAGTGCTTGTGTGCCGCATGGACGTAACACCCGCCTCCAAAGCACTTACATTGGTGGAGGGTGGTGGATTAAAGCTTAATTTCCTTGGGATAGCTGATACAAAAGCCCTGGACAAAGATAGGTACAATCACCTCTCTTACGCTCCTACATAGCGCTATCAGCAGTTTTGCATGGGCAAAACTGACACACTCCTTTAAGATGACTAAATAATGAGTAATTTATCTTTTTCTTATAAAATAACAAGGAAAATCACATTCCCTAACTTGTCCACACTTCCTTTTTTGTCTTCTAGCTGTGACTTCAGATCATCAGCAACATACCCAAAATCGACCTTACCTTGGTGTGAGGGTCAAGGAACCAGTCAAAGAGCTTCTGAAAAGGAAGAGAGGGAATTTGTCTGGTACTAATTCCACAACGCCTACGGTAATGTGACTCAATTTGTTTTAGTGGACATATAATTGTAATTTATTATCATTCATTAATTAATTTAATTCATTAATCCATGGAAGAGGTCGTTCTGCTTAATTATAATACCGATTTTTAAAGGAATTTTCCAGTTTAAAACAAAATGTTTATACAAAATACATCAATCATTTTCATTTACAAAGTTTCTTGACTTTTTTGTTGAATATATCTCTGTATAAACTATAATATTGAGTTCAGAGGCGAATAAAACCTTTAAGTGACAAATTAAAGGGGTTGTGCCACCACTAGAGATGAGCGAGCACCAAAATGCTCGGGTGCTCGTTACTCGGGACGAAATTATCGCGATGCTCGAGGGTTCGTTTCGAATAATGAACCCCATTGAAGTCAATGGGCGACCCGAGCATTTTTGTATTTCGCCGATGCTCGCTAAGGTTTTCATGTGTGAAAATCTGGGCAATTCAAGAAAGTGATGGGAACGACACAGCAACGGATAGGGCAGGCGAGAGGCAACATGTTGGGCTGCATCTCAAGTTCACAGGTCCCACTATTAAGCCACAATACCGGCAAGAGTGGGCCCCCCCCCCCTCCCAACAACTTTTACTTCTGAAAAGCCCTCATTAGCAATGCATACCTTAGCTAAGCACCACACTACCTCCAACAAAGCACAATCACTGCCTGCATGACACTCCGCTGCCACTTCTCCTGGGTTACATGCTGCCCATCCCCCCGCATGACCCAGTGTCCACAGCGCACACCAAACTGTCCCTGCCCAGCCTTCAGCTGCCCTCATGCCACGCCACCCTCATGTCTATTTATAAGTGCGTCTGCCATGAGGAGGAACCGCAGGCACACACTGCAGAGGGTTGGCACGGCTAGGCAGCGACTCTCTTTAAAAGGGGCGGGGCGATAGCCCACAATGCTGTACAGAAGCAATGAGAAATATAATCCTGTGCCACCGCCATCAGGAGCTGCACATGTGGGCATAGAAATGGGGAACCTATGTGCCACACACTATTCATTCTGTCAAGGTGTCTGCATGACCCAGTCAGACCGCGGTTTTTAATTCATAGACACAGGCAGGTACAACTCCCTATTGTGAAGTCCCTGTGGACCGACAGCATGGGTGGCTCCCTGGAACCCACCGGCGGTACATAAAAATATCCCATTGCATTGCCCAACACAGCTGAGGTAGTAATGTCGTGCTTAATACAGGTGGGCTTCGGCCCACACTGCATGCCCCAGTGTGACTGGGGTTCTTTAGAAGTGGAAACAGATGCATTTATAATTCCCTGTGGACCCACAGCATGGGTGGGTGCCAGGAAGCCGCCGGCGGTACATAAAAATATCCCATTGCATTGCCCAACACAGCTGAGGTAGTAATGTCGTGCTTAATACAGGTGGGCTTCGGCCCACACTGCATGCCCCAGTCTGACTGGGGTTCTTTAGAAGTGGAAACAGATGCATTTATAATTCACTGTGGACCCACAGCATGGGTGGCTCCCTGGAACCCACCGGCGGTACATAAAAATATCCCATTGCAGTGCCCATCACAGCTGAGGTAGTAATGTCATGCTTAATGCAGGTGGGCTTCGGCCCACACTGCATGCCCCAGTCAGACTGGGGTTCTTTAGAAGTGGAAACAGATGCATTTATAATTCCCTGTGGACCCACAGCATGGGTGGGTGCCAGGAAGCCACCGGCGGTACATAAAAATATCCCATTGCATTGCCCAACACAGCTGAGGTAGTAATGTCGTGCTTAATACAGGTGGGCTTTGGCCCACACTGCATGCCCCAGTCAGACTGGTAATATGTACCTTAACAGTAACCTCATTGGTGGTAATGTGGTGGTGTCTGCGGACCTGGTAGCGCGGTTTAATGTAGTTGGTTCTCGGAATGTGGCCAGGATTAAGTGGGCCGTGGCGGGGGGATGGTGGTGGTGCTCTCTTGTTGTGTCGTTAAAGGTGAAATTCTTGGACTGCCACCAGACGGACCAATGCAAAGGTATTTGCCAAGAATGTTTTCATTGTTGGAGGAGGAGGGGGATGTTTTGGAGGCACTATGTGTTCTCTACACGTGTCCGTTGTTATATGCACCTTAACAGTAACAGCGTTGGTGGGAAATGGCCTCGCCGCCATCATGTCTTTGTGAAGCCTCTGTTTCCACACCCCAGTGACATACCATTAGCAGCGGTATAGGCAGAGCCCAGAATTATTAACATTTCAGCAGTAGCATTAGGGACAGGCCCCACTAACATATCACTAGCAGCAGTATAGGGGGAGCACAGTCTTAGTTCCATTTCAGTAATAGTAGCACTCAAGACAGGCCCCAGTAACATTCCCATTGCAGCAGTTTAGGGAGATAACAGTCTCTTTCACATTTCAGTAGCTGCAGTATAGACAAGGCCCCAGTTACATTTATGTAGCTAAAGTGTAGGCCAACCCCACACACCTTTCTGTACCATGAGTGCAGGCGAAGAACATAGAAATTACTATGATTACACTGTAGGTGAGGGCCCCAAAAAATTGGTGTACCAACAGTACTAATGTACCTCAGAAAAAATTGGCCATGCCCAACCAAGATGGCAGGTGAAACCCATTAATCGCTTTGGTTAATGTGGCTTAAGTGGTAACTAGGCCTGGAGGCAGCTCAGTTTAACGAAAAATTGGTTCAAGTTAAAGTTTCAACGCTTTTAAGAGCATTGAAACGTATAAAAATTTTTAAGAAAAATTATATGAGTGAGCCTTGTGGCCCTAAGAAAAATTGCCCGTTCGGCGTGATTACGTGAGGTTTCAGCAGGAGGAGCAGGAGGAGGAGGAGGAATATTATACACAGATTGATGAAGCAGAAATGTCCCTGTTTTGGATGGTGAGAGAGAACGATGCTTCCATCCGCGGGTGCAGCCTACGTATTGTTTAGGTATCGCTGCTGTCTGCTGGTGGAGAAGAAAAGTCTGGGGAAATCCAGGCTTTGTTCATCTTTATGAGTGTAAGCCTGTCGGCACTGTCGGTTGACAGGCGTGTACGCTTATCTGTGATGATTCCCCCAACCGCACTAAACACCCTCTCTGACAAGACGCTAGCCGCAGGACAAGCAAGCACCTCCAGGGCATACAGCGCTAGTTCAGGCCACGTGTCCAGCTTCGACACCCAGTAGTTGTAGGTGGCAGAGGCGTCAGGGAGGACGGTCGTGCGATCGGCTACGTACTCCCTCACCATCCTTTTACAGTGCTCCCGCCGACTCAGCCTTGACTGGGGAGCGGTGACACAGTCTTGCTGGGGAGCCATAAAGCTGTTCAGGGCCTTAAAGACTGTTGTACTGCCTGTGCTGTACATGCTGCTCGATCTCCGCACCTCCCCTGCTACCTGGCCCTCGGAACTGCGCCTTCTGCCACTAGCGCTGTCGGATGGGAATTTTACCAACAGCTTGTCCGCCAGGGTCCTGTGGTATAGCAACACTCTCGAACCCCTTTCCTCTTCGGGAATGAGAGTGGAAAGGTTCTCCTTATACCGTGGGTCGAGCAGTGTGTACACCCAGTAATCCGTAGTGGCCAGAATGCGTGTAACGCGAGGGTCACGAGAAAGGCATCCTAACATGAAGTCAGCCATGTGTGCCAGGGTACCTGTACGCAACACATGGCTGTCCTCACTAGGAAGATCACTTTCAGGATCCTCCTCCTCCTCCTCCTCAGGCCATACACGCTGAAAGGATGACAGGCAAGCAGCATGGGTACCATCAGCAGTGGGCCAAGCTGTCTCTTCCCCCTCCTCCTCATCCTCCTCATGCTCCTCCTCCTCCTCCTCAACGCGCTGAGATATAGACAGGAGGGTGCTCTGACTATCCAGCGACATACTGTCTTCCCAAGCCTCTGTTTCCGAGCGCAAAGCGTCTGCCTTTATGCTTTGCAGGGAACTTCTCAAGATGCATAGCAGAGGAATGGTGACGCTAATGATTGCAGCATCGCCGCTCACCACCTGGGTAGACTGCTCAAAGTTTCGAAGGACCTGGCAGATGTCTGCCAACCAGGCCCACTCTTCTGAAAATAATTGAGGAGGCTGACTCCCACTGCGCCGCCCATGTTGGAGTTGGTATTCCACTATAGCTCTACGCTGCTCATAGAGCCTGGCCAACATGTGGAGCGTAGAGTTCCACCGTGTGGGCACGTCGCACAGCAGTCGGTGCACTGGCAGAGTAAACCGATGTTGCAGGGTGCGCAGGGTGGCAGCGTCCGTGTGGGACTTGCGGAAATGTGCGCAGAGCCGGCGCACCTTTCCGAGCAGGTCTGACAAGCGTGGGTAGCTTTTCAGAAAGCGCTGAACCACCAAATTAAAGACGTGGGCCAGGCATGGCACGTGCGTGAGGCTGCCGAGCTGCAGAGCCGCCACCAGGTTACGGCCGTTGTCACACACGACCATGCCCGGTTGGAGGCTGCCACGACGCGCGACACCGACTGCTGGCGACGCGCTGCTGCTGACACATCTTGATTGCGAGACAGAGGTTGCGTTGGAGGAGGAGGGTGCTTTAGTGGACGAAGCATACACCGCCGCAGATACCACCACCGAGCTGGGGCCCGCAATTCTGGGGGTGGGTAGGACGTGAGCGGTCCCAGGCTCTGACTCTGTCCCAGCCTCCACTAAATTCACCCAATGTGCCGTCAGGGCGATGTAGTGGCCCTGCCCGCCTGTGCTTGTCCACGTGTCCGTTGTTAAGTGGACCTTGCCAGTAACCGCGTTGGTGAGGGCGCGTACAATGTTGCGGGAGACGTGGTCGTGCAGGGCTGGGACGGCACATCGGGAAAAGTAGTGGCGACTGGGAACTGAGTAGCGCGGGGCCGCCGCCGCCATCATACTTTTGAAGGACTCCGTTTCCACAACCCTATACGGCAGCATCTCAAGGCTGATAAATTTGGCTATGTGGACGGTTAACGCTTGAGCGCGCGGGTGCGTGGCGGCGTACTTGCGCTTGCGGTCAAACACTTGCGCTAGCGACGGCTGGACGGTGCGGTGCGAGACATTGCTGGATTGGGCCGAGGACAGCGGAGGTGAGGGTGTGGGTGCAGGCCAGGAGACGGTTGTGCCTGTGTCCTCAGAGCGGGGTTGGATCTCAGTGGCAGGTTGGGGCACAGGGGGAGAGGCAGCGGTGCAAACCGGAGGCGGTGAACGGCCTTCGTCCCACCTTGTGGGGTGCTTGGCCATCATATGTCTGCGCATGCTGGTGGTGGTGAGGCTGTTGGTGGTGGCTCCCTGGCTGATCTTGGCGCGACAAAGGTTGCACACCACTGTTCGTCGGTCGTCAGGCGTCTCTGTGAAAAACTGCCAGACCTTAGAGCACCTTGGCCTCTGCAGGGTGGCATGGCGCGAGGGTGCGCTTTGGGAAACAGTTGGTGGATTATTCTGTCTGGCCCTGCCTCTACCCCTGGCCACCGCACTGCCTCTTCCAACCTGCCCTGCTGCTGCCCTTGCCTCCCCCTCTGAAGACCTGTCCTGAGTAGGCGTTGCACACCAGGTGGGGGGTCAGTCACCTCATCGTCCTGCTGCTCTTCCTCCGAATCCTCTGTGCGCTCCTCCCTCGGACTTACTGCCCTTACTACTACCTCACCGATAGACAACTGTGTCTCATCGTCATCGTCCTCCTCACCCACTGAAAGGTCTTGAGACAGTTGCCGGAAGTCCCCAGCCTCATCCCCCGGACCCCGGGAACTTTCCAAGGTTGGGCATCAGTGACGATAAACTCCTCTGGTGGGAGAGGAACCACTGCTGCCCAATCTGAGCAGGGGCCCGAGAACAGTTCCTGGGAGTGTTCCCGCTCCTGAGCATGTGTCATTGTAGTGGAGTGAGGAGGCTGGGAGGAAGGAGGAGCAGCAGACAGAGGATTCGGATTTGCAGCAGTGGACGGCGCAGAACTGTGGGTGGACGATAGGTTGCTCGAAGCACTTTCTGCCATCCACGACAGGACCTGCTCACACTGCTTATTTTCTAATAAAGGTCTCCCGCGTGGACCCATTAATTGTGCGATGAATGTGGGGACGCCAGAAACGTGCCTCTCTCGTAATCGCGCAGCAGTCGGCTGCGATACACCTGGATCAGGAGTTCGGCCTGTGCCAACACCCTCACTTGGCCCTCCGCGTTCTCGGCCGCGTCCACGTCCTCTAGGCCTACCCCTACCTCTCAGCATGCTGTATTACCAGTGATTTGATTTCCCAGGCAGGAAATAAATTGTCGCAAGCCAGCTGTTAAACGTAGCTGGCTGCGTATGATTTATTTACGTTCTGCACCCACCACACACGTACCCAGAACGCTGAGGACTGTCAGAGGCCGGCCAAATAGAATGTTTTCCCTTTTTTTTCAAGGAAAGGCCCACTGCGTATATTCAATCAATAATAAATATGTATTCTGGCCCTGCAAATGTGTCACAGAACTGCAGGGTTGCAGAGTTATTAACTACAGCAGAGCAGTGATTTCCCAGGCAGGAAATAAATTGGCGCAAGCCTGCTGTTAAACGTAGCTGGCTGCGTATGATTTATTTACGTTCTGCACCCACCACACACGTACCCAGAACGCTGAGGACTGTCAGAGGCAGGCCAAATAGAATGTTTCCCTTTTTTTTTTAAAGAAAAGGCCCACTGACTATATTCAATCAATAATATATGTCTTCTGGCCCTGCCTACACAATTCTGTCCCTGTAGTATTACTGCAGGGCGCAATGCTCTGCACAGCCAATTTTGAAAAAAAAAAAAAAAAAAGCAACACTGCTAACAGCAGCCTGCACAGTACTGCACACAGTTAAATGTGGCCCTAAGAAGGACCGTTGGGGTTCTTGAAGCCTACACTCACTCCTAACACTCTCCCTGCCTAACCACCACTTCTGTCCCTGTATTATTACTGCAGGGCGCAATGCTCTGCACAGCCGATTTTGAAAAAAAAAAAAAAAAGGTGCAACACTCCTAACAGCAGCCTCCACACTACTGCACATGGATAGATGTGGCCCTAAGAAGGACCGTTGGGGTTCTTGAAGCCTACACTCACTCCTAACACTCTCCCTACAGCAGCTCCAACACAACAGCACTTTCCCTCAGCTATCTCACAAGGCATCTGAGGCGAGCCGCGGGAGGGGCCGACTTTTATACTCGGGTGACACCTGATCTCCCCAGCCACTCACAGCAGGGGGGTGGTATAGGGCTGGAACATCACAGGGGGAAGTTGTAATGCCTTCCCTGTCTTTCAATTGGCCAGAAAAGCGCGCTAACGTCTCAGACAGGAAAGTGAAAGTAACTGGAACATCGCGTGGTACTCGTTACGAGTAACGAGCATCCCGAACACGCTAATATTCGCCCGAGCATCAAGCTCGGACGAGTACGTTCGCTCATCTCTAGCCACCACATCAATTATATTTATTCTGGCATAAAAAGGTGTAAAAGCATAGAATTCTAAGAAAAAAAATGCTCCAGAATTTGTATTGTTTTGCAAGGGAGATACATTTCTGAAGAGCTTTACCTGTATAATAGCTCTCTTCTGCAGCAAGCTGCGGTGGTAGCACATGCTCAGAATGGTTTTTGGGGTCACCCCAGGAGCTATATGAGACCTTAGTGGATAGACTTGTTAATAATAAGTAACCATAATCCAGAATTAGAGATCCGAAAATCAGGGGGCTGCATTTTTAAGGTATAATGTAATCTTTTGACCATATTAGTATTAACAACCCAAGTATCAATGTTGGACATACTTATTTAATGTTTGAATACAGATCCATATTTCAGCTTCCATTATCTTGTATGAGGGAAATACATCTCCAAGGAGGTTATTTACCAGTCACCAAGTGAAATGAATCTTTATTGACTCACTCATATCTATTTGGGTATACTATATTCTGAGAGTTCATCCTGTAATAAAAACTTTGCCTCTGTTTATAGGTGCCCACAACCTACCAGACTCTTCCGCCATACACGTCAGTAGGTAATCATTCACTTTTGTGTTTTTCTTTACTAACATATGTGTTATGTATTTCTGTTCAGCTTTTTTAATCGTGTCATTGTTATTTATTTCTAGTCTCAAATACCGCTGAACTTCCATACGTGGATTTGGATGCTACAACTTCATTACTGCCAATCCAAGATGAAGGCACCTTCTACACTGGGTGGATTTCTCAGCCATCCTCCTTTCAGCCTATAACACAATGGACAACGTGCCCAGAGTATATTTCACATGAGACTGTCAGCTGCCCGTACACAGGAGATATGTATGTTCAACCAATGTGCCAGGGCTATACTGTGGTTGGGCCACCTTCAGTCTTGACTTACACCTCACAACCTCTACTAACAAATTTCACGGTAAGTCCTTTACATTGCTTTACTGCAGCCAAAAGAAATATGTAGAAGATTATAACTTTGTGTAGGACTGTTAAAGACCGCTTCGCGGCCACGTAACCTTTCAAGTCTTGAGGTCCAAATTAGTTGGTACCTGGTTGCATCAAGGAGGCCAAAAACGATATCATTTATAGTTATCAGTTCCCACAGATACGTAGAGATGAGCCGCGGCAAGTATACAGCCCACTCTGCTTAAGGCGCATACACTGAAAGTTTATTCACTTTGGTATAGTTCTAATACAGGAAAGGAATATGTCATTAGTCATGGGGGTTAATCTCATTGGGTTAGAAAAACATTAAGAATCATATATTGTTCAGCAATCAGTGTAGTGAGAATATATCTGTTATGTTTAGAGATGAGCGAACGCGTTCGTCCGAGCTTGATATTCGTGCGAATATTAGGGTGTTCGGGATGTTCGTTATTCGTGACGAACACCATGCGGTGTTCTGGTTACTTTCACTTCCTTCCCTGAGACGTTAGCGCGCTTTTCTGGCCAATTGAAAGACAGGGAAGGCATTACAACTTCCCCCTGCAACGTTTAAGCCCTATACCACCCCCCTGCTGTGAGTGGCTGGCGAGATCAGGTGTTCGCCTAATATAAAAGTCGGCCCCTCCCGCGGTTCGCCTCAGATGCGGTGTGAGTTAGATGAGGGACAGTGCTGTTTATACCGGAGCTGCTGTAGGGAAAGAATTGGTAGTTAGTGTAGGCTTCAAGACCCCCCAAAGGTCCTTATTAGGGCCACTGATAGCTGTGTGTTGGCTGCTGTTAGCAGTGGGATTTTTTTTTTCTCAAAATCGCCTCTGCAGACCGTTGCACCTGGCATTAGGGACAGAAGTGCTGCATAGGCAGGGAGAGTGTTAGGAGTGAGTGTAGCCTTCAAGAACCTCAACGGTCCTTTCTAGGGCCATATTTATCCGTGTGCAGTACTGTCCAGGCTGCTGTTGGCTGTGCTGCATTTTTTTTGGGCTTCTCAAAATCGCCTCTGCAGAGCATTGCACCCTCCATTGATACTGCAGGGAAAGAATTGTATAGGCAGGGCCACAACACCGTTATTATTCATAGAATATACGCAGTGCTGCCTGTTGGTGGGAAAAAACTGAAAACAAATCTATTTGTCCAGCCTCTGTCCGTCCTTACGCCTGTGGACACGTGTGAGCTGCGTGAAAAACATTGCTAAATCATACGCAGCCAGCTACGCTTTACTGCTGGGTTCGCCATTTGCTTTCCTTAATTGGGAAAAAAAATACCTGCTCTCCAAGAGTTATAATAACTCTGCTACCCTCACGTTCTGTGACACATAAGCAGGGACACAGCGCAGTTATTAAACTTCGCAGGTTCATTGAATATACGCAGTGCTGCCTGTTGGTGGGAAAAAACTGAAAACAAATCTATTTGTCCAGCCTGTGTCCGTCCTTACGCCTGTGGAGACGTGTGAGCTGCGTGAAAAACATTGCTAAATCATACGCAGCCAGCTACGCTTTACTGCTAGGTTCGCCATTTGCTTTCCTTAATTGGGAAAAAAAATACCTGCTCTCCAAGAGTTATAATAACTCTGCTACCCTCACGTTCTGTGACACATAAGCAGGGACACAGCGCAGTTATTAAACTTCGCAGGTTCATTGAATATACGCAGTGCTGCCTGTTGGTGGGAAAAAACTGAAAACAAATCTATTTGTCCAGCCTGTGTCCGTCCTTACGCCTGTGGAGACGTGTGAGCTGCGTGAAAAACATTGCTAAATCATACGCAGCCAGCTACGCTTTACTGCTAGGTTCGCCATTTGCTTTCCTTAATTGGGAAAAAAAATACCTGCTCTCCAAGAGTTATAATAACTCTGCTACCCTCACGTTCTGTGACACATAAGCAGGGACACAGCGCAGTTATTAAACTTCGCAGGTTCATTGAATATACGCAGTGCTGCCTGTTGGTGGGAAAAAACTGAAAACAAATCTATTTGTCCAGCCTGTGTCCGTCCTTACGCCTGTGGAGACGTGTGAGCTGCGTGAAAAACATTGCTAAATCATACGCAGCCAGCTACGCTTTACTGCTAGGTTCGCCATTTGCTTTCCTTAATTGGGAAAAAAAATACCTGCTCTCCAAGAGTTATAATAACTCTGCTACCCTCACGTTCTGTGACACATAAGCAGGGACACAGCGCAGTTATTAAACTTCGCAGGTTCATTGAATATACGCAGTGCTGCCTGTTGGTGGGAAAAAACTGAAAACAAATCTATTTGTCCAGCCTGTGTCCGTCCTTACGCCTGTGGAGACGTGTGAGCTGCGTGAAAAACATTGCTAAATCATACGCAGCCAGCTACGCTTTACTGCTAGGTTCGCCATTTGCTTTCCTTAATTGGGAAAAAAAATACCTGCTCTCCAAGAGTTATAATAACTCTGCTACCCTCACGTTCTGTGACACATAAGCAGGGACACAGCGCAGTTATTAAACTTCGCAGGTTCATTGAATATACGCAGTGCTGCCTGTTGGTGGGAAAAAACTGAAAACAAATCTATTTGTCCAGCCTGTGTCCGTCCTTACGCCTGTGGAGACGTGTGAGCTGCGTGAAAAACATTGCTAAATCATACGCAGCCAGCTACGCTTTACTGCTAGGTTCGCCATTTGCTTTCCTTAATTGGGAAAAAAAATACCTGCTCTCCAAGAGTTATAATAACTCTGCTACCCTCACGTTCTGTGACACATAAGCAGGGACACAGCGCAGTTATTAAACTTCTCAGGTTCATTGAATATACGCAGTGCTGCCTGTTGGTGGGAAAAAACTGAAAAGAAATCTATTTGTCCAGCCTGTATCCGTCCTTACGCCTGTGGAGACGTGTGAGCTGCGTGAAAAACATTGCTAAATCATACGCAGCCAGCTACGCTTTACTGCTGGCTTCGCCATTTGCTTTCCTTAATTGGGAAAAAAAATACCTGCTCTCCAAGAGTTATAATAACTCTGCTACCCTCACGTTCTGTGACACATAAGCAGGGACACAGCACAGTTATTAAACTTCTCAGGTTCATAGAATATACGCAGTGCTGCCTGTTGGTGGGAAAAAACTGAAAACAAATCTATTTGTCCAGCCTCTGTCCGTCCTTACGGGCGGTGGACACGTGTGAGCTGTGTGAAAAACATTGCTAAATCATACGCAGCCAGCTACGCTTTACTGCTGGCTTCGCCATTTGCTTTCCTTAATTGGGAAAAAAAATACCTGCTCTCCAAGAGTTATAATAACTCTGCTACCCTCACGTTCTGTGACACATAAGCAGGGACACAGCACAGTTATTAAACTTAGATAATTCATTCACTAGAGGCAGTGGGGCCTTTCGTTTTCCAAAAAGGGCAAAAATTATATTTGCCCTGCAGTCTTGCGCCAATTTATTTCCTGCCTGGGAAATCTAATCACTGGTAATACAGCATGCTGAGGGGTAGGGGTAAGCCTAGAGGACGTGGACGTGGACGTGGCCGAGGACGCGGAGGGCCAAGTGAGGGTGTGGGCACAGGCCAAGCTCCTGATCCAGGTGTGTCGCAGCTGTCTGCTGCGCGATTAGGAGAGAGGCACGTTTCTGGCGTCCCCACATTCATCGCCCAATTAATGGGTCCACGTGGGAGACGGTTATTAGAAAATGAGCAGTGTGAGCAGGTCCTGTCCTGGATGGCAGAAAGTGCTTCGAGCAACCTATCGTCTACCCGCAGTTCTGCGCCGTCCACTGCTGCCAATCCGAATCCTCTGTCTGCTGCTCCTCCTTCCTCCCAGCCTCCTCACTCCACTACAATGACACCTGCTCAGGAGCGGGAACACTCCCAGGAACTGTTCTCGGGCCCCTGCTTAGATTGGGCAGCAGCGGTTCCTCTCCCACCAGAGGAGTTTATCGTCACTGATGCCCAACCATTCGAAAGTTCCCGGGGTCCGGGGGAAGAGGCTGGGGACTTCCGCCAACTGTCTCAACAACTTTCTGTGGGTGAGGAGGACGATGACGATCAGACACAGTTGTCTTGCAGTGAGGTAGTAGTAAGGGCAGTAAGTCCCAGGGAGCAGCGCACAGAGGATTCGGAGGAAGAGCAGCAGGACGATGAGGTGACTGACCCCACCTGGTGTGCAACGCTTACTCAGGAGGACAGGTCTTCAGAGGGGGAGTCAAGGGCATCAGCAGGGCAGGTTGCAAGAGGCAGTGCAGTGGCCAGGGGTAGAGGCAGGGCCAGACCGAATAATCCACCAAGTGTTTCCCAAAGCGCCCCCTCGCGCCATGCCACCCTGCGGAGGCCGAGGTGCTCTAAGGTCTGGCAGTTTTTCACAGAGACGCCTGACGACCGACGAACAGTGGTGTGCAACCTTTGTCGCGCAAAGCTCAGCCGGGGAGCCAACACCAACAGCCTCACCACCACCACCATGCGCAGACATATGATGGCCAAGCACCCCGCAAGGTGGGACAAAGGCCGTTCACCGCCTCCGGTTTGCACCCCTGCCTCTCCCCCTGTGCCCCAACCTGCCACTGAGATGCAACCCCCCTCTCAGGACACAGGCACTACCGCCTCATGGCCTGCACCCACACCCTCATCTCCGCTGTCCTCGGCCCCATCCAGCAGTGTAGTTCAGCGCACCGTTCAGCCGTCGCTTGCGCAAGTGTTCGAGCGCAAGCGCAAGTACGCCGCCACGCACCCGCACGCTCAAACGTTAACCGTCCGCATCGCAAAATTCATCAGCCTTGAGATGCTGCCGTATAGGGTTGTGGAAACGGAGTCCTTCAAAAGTATCATGGAGGCGGCGGCCCCGCGCTACTCAGTTCCCAGTCGCCACTACTTTTCCCGATGTGCCGTCCCAGCCCTGCACGACCACGTCTCCCGCAACATTGTGCGCGCCCTCACCAACGCGGTTACTGCCACGGTCCACTTAACTACGGACACGTGGACAAGCACAGGCGGGCAGGGCCACTACATCTCCCTGACGGCACATTGGGTGAATTTAGTGGAGGCTGGGACAGAGTCAGAGCCTGGGACCGCTCACGTCCTACCCACCCCCAGAATTGCGGGCCCCAGCTCGGTGGTGGTATCTGCGGAGGTGTATGCTTCCTCCACTAAAGCACCCTCCTCCTCCTCCTCCTCCTCCTCTGTCTCACAATCAAGATGTGTTAGCAGCAGCATGTCGCCAGCAGTCGGTGTCGCGCGGTGTGGCAGCACAGCGGTGGGCAAGCGTCAGCAGGCCGTGCTGAAACTACTCAGCTTAGGCGATAAGAGGCACACGGCCCACGAACTGCTGCAGGGTCTGACACAGCAGACCGACCGCTGGCTTGCGCCGCTGAGCCTCCAACCGGGCATGGTCGTGTGTGACAACGGCCGTAACCTGGTGGCGGCTCTGCAGCTCGGCAGCCTCACGCACGTGCCATGCCTGGCCCACGTCTTTAATTTGGTGGTTCAGCGGTTTCTGAAAAGCTACCCACGCTTGTCAGACCTGCTCGTAAAGGCGCGCCGGCTCTGCGCACATTTCCGCAAGTCCCACACGGACGCTGCCACCCTGCGCACCCTGCAACATCACTTTAAGCTGCCAGTGCACCGACTGCTGTGCGACGTGCCCACACGGTGGAACTCTACGCTCCACATGTTGGCCAGGCTCTATGAACAGCGTAGAGCTATAGTCGAATACCAACTCCAACATGGGCGGCGCAGTGGGAGTCAGCCTCCTCAATTCCTTTCAGAAGAGTGGGCCTGGTTGGCAGACATCTGCCATGTCCTTGGTAATTTTGAGGAGTCTACCCAGGTGGTGAGCGGCGATGCTACAATCATTAGCGTCACCATTCCTCTGCTATGCATCTTGAGAAATTCCCTGCAAACCATAAAGGCAGCTGCTTTGCGCTCGGAAACGGGGGCGGGGGAAGACAGTATGCCGCTGGATAGTCAGGGCACCCTCCTGTCTATTTCTCAGCGCGTACAGGAGGAGGAGGAGGAGCATGAGGAGGATGAGGAGGAGGGGGAAGAGACAGCTTGGCCCGCTGCTGACGGTACACCGGCTGATTGCCTGTCATCCTTTCAGCGTGTATGGCCTGAGGAGGAGGAGGAGGAGGAGGATCCTGAAAGTGATCTTCCTAGTGAAGACAGCCATGTGTTGCGTACAGGTACCCTGGCACACATGGCTGACTTCATGTTAGGATGCCTTTCTCGTGACCCTCGCGTTGCACGCATTCTGGCCACTACGGATTACTGGGTGTACACACTGCTCGATCCACGGTATAAGGAGAACCTGCCCACTCTGATTCCCGAAGAGGAAAGGGGTTCGAGAGTGTTGCTATACCACAGGACCCTTGCGGACAAGCTGATGGTAAAATTCCCAGCCGACAGCGCTAGTGGCAGAAGGCGCAGTTCCGAGGGCCATGTTGCAGGGGATGTGCGTAGATCGAGCAGCATGTACATCCCAGGCAGTGCAACAGTCTTTAAGGGCCTGGCCAGCTTTATGGCTCCCCACCAAGACTGTGTCACCGCTCCCCAGTCACGGCTGAGTCGGCGGGAGCACTGCAAAAGGATGGTGAGGGAGTACGTAGCGGATCGCACGACCATCCTTGGTGACGCCTCTGCCCCCTACAACTACTGGGTGTCGAAGCTGGACACGTGGCCTGAACTAGCCCTGTATGCCCTTGAGGTGCTTGCTTGTCCTGCGGCTAGCGTGTTGTCGGAGAGGGTGTTTAGTGCGGCTGGGGGAATCATCACCGATAAGCGTAGCCGCTTGTCAACCGACAGTGCCGACAGGCTAACACTCATCAAGATGAACAAAGGCTGGATTTCGCCAGACTTCTGTTCTCCACCAGCGGACAGCAGCGATACGTAAGCAATACGTAGGCTGCACCCGCGGATGGAAGCTACGTTCTCTCTCACCATCCAAAACGGGGACATTTGTGCTTCATCAATCTGTGTCTAATATTCCTCCTCCTCCTCCTCCTGTTCCTCCTCGTGAAACCTCACGTAATCACGCTGAACGGGCAATTTTTCTTAGGGCCACAAGGCTCACTCAAATAATTTTTCAGAACAATTTTTATAAGTTTCAATGCGCTTAAAAGCATTGGAACTTTAACTTGAACCAATTTTTCGTTACACTGGGCTGCCTCCAGGCCTAGTTACCACTTAAGCCACATTAACCAAAGCGATTAATGGGTTTCACCTGCCCTCTTGGCTGGCCATGGCCAATTTTTGGGATGTACATTAGTACTGTTGATACAGCAATTTTTGTGGGCCCTCGCCTACAGTGTAATCAAATTAATTTTTAGCCCACCTGCATTACAGCTGACGTTACCTCAGCTGTGTTGGGCAATGCAATGGGATATTTTTGTGTACCGCCGGTGGGTTCCAGGGAGCCACCCATGCTGTAGGTGCACACTGAGTTTTTAATACTTCTGTACACTTCTAAAAAACCCGTCTGACTGGGGCATGCAGTGTGGGCCGAAGCCCACCTGTATTACGCACGACATTACTACCTCAGCTGTGTTGGGCAATGCAATGGGATATTTCTATGTACCGCCGGTGGCTTCCTGGCACCCACCCAGGCAGTGGGTCCACAGGGAGTTAAACCTACATGTGTCCACTTGTAAAGAACCCCAGTCTGACTGGGGCATGCAGTGTGGGCCGAAACCCACCTGCATTAACCCTTTCCAGTCCACTGTGTGACCTGTGAAGACATTAGGGTTTAAGGCTGTACAGCTCCGTTGTTGGTAGACGTCCGTCGGGGTTCTCTTACTGTATATTGCCAGCCTCTCTGCTGTCGGAGCCTATCCTACGTGTCAGCTCATGCAGTACTGGCTTTAGCCAGCATATAGCGCCGTTGTATAACAGCAGAAAAAGAGTAAGCCCCCTAGGAAAACCATATACAAATTGGATTGGAAAGGGTTAAGCACAACATTACTACCTCAGCTGTGTTGGGCAATGCAATGGGATATTTCTATGTACCGCCGGTGGCTTCCTGGCACCCACCCATGCTGTAGGTGCACACGGAGTTTTTACTACATCTGTACACTTATAAAGAACCCCAGTCAGACTGGGGCATGCAGTGTGGGCCGAAGCCCACCTGCATTAAGCACGACATTACTACCTCAGCTGTGTTGGGCAATGCAATGGGATATTTCTGTGTACCGCCGGTGGGTTCCAGGGAGCCACCCATGCTGTGGGTCGACAGGGACTTCACAATAGGGAGTTGTACCTGCCTGTGTCTATGAATTAAAAAGCCCGGTCTGACTGGGGCATGCAGACACCTTGACAGAATGAATAGTGTGTGGCACATAGGTTCCCCATTGCTATGCCCACGTGTGCAGCTCCTGATGGCGGTGGCACAGGATTCTATTTATCATTGCTTCTGTACAGCATTGTGGGCTATCGCTCCGCCACTTTTAAAGAGGGTCGCTGCCTAGCCGTGCCAACCTCTGCAGTGTGTGCCTGCGGTCCCTCGTCATGGCAGACGCAATTCTAAATAGACATGAGCGTGGTGTGGCATGAGGGCAGCTGAAGGCTGCGCAGGGACACTTTGGTGTGCGCTGTGGGGGGGAGGGGGGCCGTTTGGGCAGCATGTAACCCAGGAGAAGTGTCAGTGGAGTGTCATGCAGGCAGTGATTGTGCTTTGTTGGAGGTAGTGTGGTGCTTAGCAAAGGTATGCCATGCTAATGAGGGCTTTTCAGAAGTAAAAGTTGTTGGGAGGGGGGGGGGCCCACTCTTGCCGGTATTGTGGCTTAATAGTGGGACCTGGGAACTTGAGATGCAGCCCAACATGTAGCCCCTCGCCTGCCCTATCCGTCACTGTGTCATTCCCATCACTTTCCTGAATTGCCCAGATTTTCACACATGAAAACCTTAGCGAGCATCGGCGAAATACAAAAATGTTCTGGTCGCCCATTGACTTCAATGGGGTTCGTTGTTCGAAACGAACCCTCGAGCATCACGGGAAGTTCGTTACGAATAACGAACACCCGAACATTTTGGTGTTCGCTCATCTCTAGTTATGTTCTCAAGTGTCTGTTTCTCCCAGCGTTATCTGGTCCTCCCTGGTCCTCCCTTGTATTCACTTTGTGATTCAGGTGGCTGTAGCACAGTCAGTTCCTTTGTCCAAGTTTCCGAATGGAGGTGTGGGAGGGTTTCTTCTGATAAGAACTGTGTCCAGACTTGTTTCTCATGAAAAAGAACAGAGGCACATCATTAGACATTGCACCGAATCTCATGCTCTAAAGCTATTTCTGCTTGAATTATTGTTTCACTACACACAAGCTTATTTACATCTTATACTGCTCCATTTTGTATCTAGCGGCCATTTTGAGACAGATTCTTCCATTTTATGGACCTGTACTTTCTCAGGACTACTAAGAAAAGTGAAGAAAGGAGGGAAAATGATAGAAGGTGTAGTGACTGATGAGCCACTAGGTCTTTGCACATGAACAAAATGGTGACTTCTATAACCCTTCCCCATTCCATTTTGGATTCAGGGTTTCCTAATAGGCTTCCTCTTTTTGCTGTTATACAACGGTGCTATCTGCTGGCTAAATCCAGTGTGTGTGCACCAGAGAGGCTCCGACAGTGGAGTGGCTGGCAATAGACGGTACGAATACTCTGCTAGACGTCTTCCGATATTAGAGCTGTACAAGCTTCAATCAGCATGTAGGAAGACGTTAGACAGTGGATTTAAAAGGGTTAAAGCCATTTTATATGCTCATAATGTGCGAATATTTCACTGTCCATACTGCTAGCACAATACCCAGAACCAACCTCCTCAACCAATTGTGGTCCAGCTAAACCAAACTTAGGTCAACATAAAACCCCATAGTAATCTAAATTTATTCTGTAAAAATGCTGTTGGCCTGGTAATGGGGCCATAATAAAGGCACACAACTGCACCCACATCATGGAAATCTGGAATCTTGGATCTCAGAAAACTGTAGGGTCTGTATTTCGGCTACAAATTTCTGCCCAACTGCAGACCTAATGACCTGAACTAACAGTATCGTAGAGACTAGAGATGAGTGAGCACCAAAATGCTCGAGTGCTCGTTACTCGAGTCGAACTTCCCGCGATGCTCGAGGGTTCGTTTCGAGTAACGAACCCCATTAAAGTCAATGGGCGACTTGAGCATTTTTGTATATCGCCGATGCTCGCTAAGGTTTTCATTTGTGAAAATCTGGGAAATTCACGAAAGTGATGGGAACGACACAGAAACGGATAGGGCAGGCGAGGAGCTACATGTTTGGCTGCATCTCAAGTTTCCAGATCCCACTATTAAGCCACAATAGCAGCAAGAGTGCCCCCCCCCCGCACTGTCAGCATTAAGATCGTTCTCCTCTGCCACAGCTGTGACAGCTGTGGCAGAGAAGAACGATGTTAGCCCATTGAATTCAATGGAGTCGGCAATACAGCCGGCTCCATTGAAAGCAATGGGCTGCTGGCGAGCGCGGGATGAATTTTCGGGAAGGGCTTAAAAATATAAGCCCTTACCTGAAAACCATCCTAAAATGTGTAAAAATAAAAAAATAAATATGTATACTCACCTTTCCGCTGAAGCCGGAGTTCAGCTGCGTCTGGCCGGCAGTTCTCCTGAACTGCTCTGAGTAGTATTCAGCAGCCGGGGATTTAAAATCCCCGCCTACTGAATGAGCTGCCTCTGATTGGTCACAGCCTCACCGAATACTCGAATGAGCATCAAGCTCGGACAAGTATGCTTGCTCATCTCTAATAGAGACCCATGCTATTAGTTGTAGTCACTACTGTTGAAACAGGATTTGTAGGCATAATCTAGAGGATAATTTGTGGCTGCATTACATGAGGCCTCAAGTAAAACTGATATTTAGTGACCGCAAAATACAGGGTGCGTAAAATAGTATAGTAACATAGTATGTAAGGCTGAAAAAATACATAAATCCATCTAGACTACTAACCTCCAGTGTTGATCCAGAGGAAGGCAAAAAAAACCCCAAAGAGGTAGAAGCCAATTTTCCCCATTTAAGGGAAAAAATTCCTTCCTGGCTCCAATCTGGCAATGGGGATAATCCCCGGGATCAGGATCAACAACCCTTCTGCAGATATTAATGATTAAATAGCCTGTAGATGTTCAATTTTCATGCACCCATTTGTACATTACTAATAAACTGATACCTAAACACCGTTTAATATTAATTGTAAAGTGGCCAACCCCTTTAATATTTTCCTACTACTACTTGTAAATGGCTGCTTACAAAACTCAGAAAAAAATGCTACTTCTGTAATTATGGCATGAAAACCTAATGTGTGTGAATGCAGATTGTAATTACTTGTCTTCTATATGTTAACTGAATGTGAACCTTTCATATACTTCTTCCTGGCAGACAAGAAACACCACTCCATGTGTGGCAACCCAACTAGAATATGCAGAGCAGCAAACCCCATTGACTTACTTTCCATGGGCACAGACCATTCCGAGTCTTCCTACCACAACTCATTCCATACCCTACCAAGCAACTCCAACCACAATTCAAGGTCAACAGCTTATCTCCATACCGATTCCAGTACAGGATTCTGTACCCGAGGAACTTGATGAGTCAAGACGAGACATCAACAATCTGCCGATGGAAAAATTGTTGCAAGAAGAGGAAGGAAATGATTCTTATGTTCTACATCACACTTTATCCATCGAGGGCCTTTAAAAGATGATTTTTTTTCTAAAGTATTACATTTATCAATTTGTAATGTGAAGTAATTCTTAATGCTACAATGTAGGGCTCACTCACACGGGCGCATTCTTTTTTGCTCCGTGAAATATGCAGCGTTTTCAAAGACCAAAACTGTGCGTATTCCCTGATTTCATGTATAAATAAGTAGTGAATATGCATGTATCATGCATATTCATTGTGTATTTACTTATTCCCATTGCCTTTAATGGGCTATTTCATTCCATAACATGGACCAAAATAGGACATGCTGCGTTTTATTTGGATGCGCGTGAATATGTATGTGAAAAAAGCGTATCTAAATACCCCAATGTAAATCAATGGGGTTTCAGCTCTTCATATTATACGCGTAAAATATATGTGTGTAATACAGAGCGTGAATATGCCCGTGTGAATGAGATCTAAGAGGTGTCTCAATCGAAAACATTTAGCGCCTGGGTGCAAGTCCAAGTGCTGGAACCCCTTCTGTTCTCTAGAATAGAGCAGCAGTGCGCATGCTCTACTGCCACTTCCTTCAAAGACCTTCTTGATGTGGTTGTTTGGCTGGTGGGAAGAGCGAGCACTAGAGATGAGCGAACGTGCTCGTTTAGAGCAATTACTCGATCGAGCATCGCTTTTATCGAGTAACTGCCTAATCGGGCACGTTCGCTCATCTCTAGCAAGCACCAAGGTCTCCAATTCTACCACATAGTGGGGATCCCAGTGGTCAGAAGACCATTAATTTAAGATTCAGTGATAGGTGATACATGTTTTTGATGGCACACCCCTTTATAGACATGTATCTCATTAGAATCAAAAAGAAACATAAACGTTTTGTTCCACAACAGTGAAAGAAAATGTTCCTTTTGTTCCATCCAGGATAACATCCCAATTTTTTTAGACATTTGTAGCCGTCATGAGCAATCAACTACTTACTGTACATATTTAGATATTAAAGGGAATGTGTCATTAGGAATTGACCTATTTTGTTTAAATCAAGTTTTTATTTTATCTTATGCAGCATATTTAATTTAACATATTTTCTTAACATTTTGGGTGATTTTTTACATTTTCAATATCCCCATGTATATTTATTTAAGAAATCCTGAAATCTTGCAGTTTTCACTCCTGCCATTAAGCCCAATATAGTCTGACACTTCCTAGAGATCACTTTTCAATAGTCATCCAACTATCATCCCAAGGAGAATAAGCCACTCTCACATAGGCGTTTTTTATAGTTTTAGTGCGGCGTTTCAAACGCTGTAAAACGCCTCCATTGATTTCAGTGGGGCTTCTCAGATGAGCGCGGTGTTTCTAATACGGTGATTTTAGAACGCTGTCTGCTCTGTTTTAGTGCGTTTCAGTGATTTTTAACGAGACACAAATATTACTTTGTTCCCATCACTTTTTCTATAACTGTTTTCTACTATTGCATTATATAGTCTGTTTATGTTGAACACAAGATAAATATGTCAGAGTTTAGTAAAAAAAAAATTATTTATTTGCATTCCTAACATTATATCAGAAAAAATATAAAAAAATAGGCAAAAATGAAGTGTTTGAATATTTTGTTTTGGAAATGACTGCATTAAAGTGAATGTTAGCATCAGATGTTGTCCTAGTTAAATAGTCACTGTCATTTCAACAAACTTTGCATAAATCAACAGTACAGGTGAATATAAAAAATGCCTCGTTCTTCATTTATTATGCCCATTTCCTCCTCCCCCTCCTACACTGCTCACTCATCCTAAAACACTGCTGAAATCCACCCTGGTAAACACAAGATCGACTGAAAGCTCACTGATTAGACAGATTACATGCGGCCCATAGATGTCTATGGAGAGCAGAGGGAGAGGAGCAGTAGGGAGAGACACTCATACACAGACATGCTGCCCATAGAAGTCTATGGGAAGGAGGCAGGAGAAGGATGAAGCTGCAGGCAGACACATAAACTTGCTTCCCATAGAAGTCTATAGAGGGAGGAAGAGGAAGATGAGTGGAATGGATGAGATACACAGCAAAGGCTACTGCAGCTAAGAGTAAGATTTCTATCTCACTCCAACTGCTTTATTCACATCAGTACTGCTCAGTACGCCTCTATAATGTCCTGTATGATGCTACTGCTGCTTCTGAGTGAGACAGGGGAACAGAATCTGCTGTTTCTCAATGTGCAGTGTATGGAGCCACCATAACAACAGACTCCTCCGACCAGCTATAGAGTTATTCCTCATGTACACATATGACAGCTTATTCTGAAAAATCACCTGAAAGTGCAGATATGCTTTAAAGTACAGGTCTAAGTAAGTGGAAACAAATATATTGTGCTAATAACCCTTAACCCTTTCCAATCCAATTTGTATCCTGGTTTTCCTAGGGGCTTACTCTTTTTCTGCCGTTCTACAACGGCGCTATATGCTGGCTAAAGCCAGTACTGCATGAGGTGACATGTTGGATAGGCTCCAACGGCAGAGAGGCTGGCAATATACAGTAAGAGAACCCCGACGGACGTCTTCCAACATCTGAGCTGTACAGCCTTAAATCATAATGCCTTCGGACGTCAGACAGTGGATTGGAAATGGTTAAGAGTACACCAGAATCTTTACGAGTATATTGCATTCATGGATGTAGAGCTATCCCTACCTTTCCCAACCCACCTCACATTTGAGTGACAGCTTTATAAATGTGCCAGCATGTATTAGATAAAAGTCAGCCATTTGACAGGATTCTCTGGAGCTGAACCTCCTTATTAAAGGCTTTCATATTAAAGGGGTTGTCTGTAGCGAAACAACTCCTGGAGGACACATTCACATATTTCCACTGCTCACAGTTATCGTATGGGGTGTCCATGTGCTGTCCAATGTGACTTGTACCCAAGAATCTCAAGCACAACTTGCATATGCCTGTGTGAAAGGGCCAGAAGTTAAGGTCCATCCACTGTAAAAATTGTTTTAAAACCACCTGTGGACTTTGGTGTGAATTTGCATTGGATTTTTTCACCCCTCTGCATTGAAAAGGGCAACATTTGCAACGGATATCTACCACAAAAATTGACATGCTGTGGATTTACAATTTTGCAGCATATGGATGAGGTTTGTTATTCTGAGTACTGAGCAGTGTAGATGTGATTTCAGTAGCTGTAACACAATAAATCACTATAAGCAGCAGCAGTTGCATCTGTGTGAATCACTATCGCTCTGCGGCAGCTTCCTCTTCCAGCTCTCCTCTCCATAGAGATCTATGGTTCCATGTGACAACACAGCCCTCCAACTTCTTGTAATCTGCCTCAATGTCTTTGTTACCAGAGACAGACTTCACAAGAGAACAGGCAGTAGAAAGGAAATTAAAAGCAAGTAAGACCACTAGTACCCAGCAGTCTAGCTCTTGAGCCTTACAAAAAGCTTGGCTCGAATAACGATCACCCAAGCATTTTGGTGCTCGCTCTTCTCTAGCAGTGACCATTGAAATATGTAGCATAATTAAAGGGGTTGTCCCGCGGCGAAATCCAATTTTTTTTTTTACTTACCCCCGCATTCTGCCCTGTTAAAATCAATTCCATTAGTTATTTAAAAAAAAAAATCACTTACCTGCATCCCCGTTCACGCAGCATCTTCTTTTCTTCTTTTAAAGATGGCCACCGGTCCTTTCTCAATGATGCACCGCGGTTTTCTCCCATGGTGTACCGCGGGTCTTCTCCCATGGTGCACCATGGATTGTCTTCTCCTTCCTTGCGTTCCACTGCCGATACAGCCACCTAATTGGCTGATCAGCACCACGTGACGGGGTGGAGCTACGATGACGACGCGCAGACCAGCTCTCCGGCGCGAGCACACAGCAGAAGACCGGACTGCGCAAACGCGTCTAAAAAAGCCAGAAGACACCGAAATTAGACGGAGCCATGGAGACGGGGACGCCCGCAACGGAGTGGGTAAGTGAATAACTTCTGTATGGCTCATATTTAATGCACGATGTATATTACAAAGTGCATTAATATGGCCATACAGAAGTGTATAACCCCACTTGCTTTCGCGGGACAACCCCTTTAAATATTTCAATGTATTGCATGTTTACCAGTTATCACATCGGCTAACACATAAGCACAAGGTGCCTCAAAGTGCAGTGACTAGAGATGAGCGAACATGCTTGTCCGAGCTTGATCCTCGGTTGAGCATTAGCATACTCGGAACTACTTGTTACTCGAATAAGCACCACGCGGTGCTCGGATGCTTGATCAAATTTCAGGAGAGAGAGAGAAAATTCAAAAATGCTCGATAGCCGGCGGGTCCATTGAAAAATGCTTGAGTCTCCCATTGACTTCAATGGGGTTCGTTACTCGAAACGAGCTCTTGAGCATTACGAAAAGCTTGGCTCGAATAACGAGCACCCGGGCATTTTGGTCCTCGCTCATCTCTAGCAGTGACCATTGAAATATGTAGCATAATTAAATATTTCAATGTCTTTCTTTGTGCGCTGTGATTACTCCTCAATCTTTACTCCTACAGTAAATGAAAATGTCTGCTAATTGACAAACTCATCCGTGTACAATAACCAATGCGGCACTACTATGGCCTAGCTCATAGATATACCCCTATGTCAGGAGTGCTCCAAAAGAAGAATAGCCTAAGTATCCACCAAGTATATTTTTTCATACAAAGTCAGAACATGATTTGTAAAATAGCCAACCTGCCTGGAAATATTTGCTCTAAGCATTATTCTCTGACACATCTATATTTCTTCCACTTTTATGTCTGCGCCTGTCTCGCCTATGAATGAGGCCAGGAACACCTGTGGCAAGGTATACAATACAATGAATGGCATAGTTTTGGAATGCTCACAATGCTGATAACATATGATATGATTTAATATTCTTTCCTAACACTTATAGATAAGTCAGGAATGAACAATCAATTCATACGTGTTATATAGACCGATAGCCTATGTCAATGGTTGCGCTATCAACAAATACGTCGCCGGGATATTTCAATATGCCTACTGTAAACTACAGAAAGAAAGCCCCATTGTCTTCTGGTTTACCCAGCCCACACCTTGAGCCTACACAATGAATAAAAGCAGGTATTTGCCACTGGAACTGTTATCAGCAAACACTCGCATCAGGGCTGGACTGGCACTAAAAAGGAGCCCCGGTACACAAACCCCATGTGGCTTTCAGATTACTGTCGCTGTTAGAGCTCTTTTATATGAGCCGATAGGCATGAACATTCATATGAATGCCCATTTGCCCGAAATCAGCTCATTTTAATATACGCACAATCAGTCGACAAATGAGCAAAAGTTCATTTGTCAGCAGATCTAATCTTTTGTAGGGGGGTGCAAACCAGACGTGAGTGTGTAGAGAGAGGAGTACGGTGTTGGACGGAGGTTGAGCAGAAAGTCTCTCCACGTGGTACTACAGTGTTCTCATGGTCCTGGGGACAATTCCTTTCAGGAGAGGGACACATGTTGGGGAAGCTCCAGTTTGTCGCGAAACTCAAAGTCAAGCCATTCCTTTTCTCGTACTTTCCTATATACCACAAACCCGTATACACAGACTACAAGAAAGACAAATGCCGGTAGCTGGGGCACATAACTTGTTACATGGTCATGGAGAGGCTTTAGACCAGTTCAGTTAAATAAACAATGCTTTACTGAATGTACGAGAAAGAATAATATGGCAAAAACATGCAACAGTATTATTTGGATAGCATCCAAACCATTTACTAACATTCAATTAGCACTGGGACAGCTCACTCCTCACAAGGCTCTTCGCTCTTTGCATAACTCTTCCACCTTGGCTACAGAATCTCACAAGTCCAGCTGTAGGTCAGCTCTGCTGCAGCTCTCACTAGCAGGGTTTTTCTTCTCCACACTCTCTGAGGGTGCGGGCAGACGAGCGTAGGCGTATTTACGTTTGCACGAGCGCAACGTATAATCGCCCGAGCGATCGTTTTTCACCGATCATGACCAGAGCTAGAAAGCGTATTTTCGTTTGTTCCTACTTTGCAAACGGTCTTTTCGGCGATCGAATATGCGTTGGCGCGTATTTCGGTCGCATATGTTCCGTTTTTTTTCGAATTGCCGTTTTTACGTGCCGTAAAATCGCCCATGTGAACGAATACATTCGAAACCATTGCCTCAGATGGTCACGTATATACGTTTGGTCGCAAAAACGCGCCGTTTATGCGCTCGTCTGCCCGCACCCTGAAACTGTTAAATCACACCAGAGCTTGCCCTTTATAGTCTATCAACCAATTAGCAGGCAGCTCAGGTCCTGTTAGTCTACAGCAGCAAAGTTAGAGTACAAAAACACAGTCATGTGACCTCTCTCTGATGGTTCAGGCAGGAACATAAGTAAAGTACAGCAGAAATATTCCTAGATATGTACATGGGCATTTAACTCCCTACATGTGTAAATTTACCTAATGAGTGCTGATTGACATGCTACATTGCTGATTGGGGCTCATTAAAACAGCAATGTTGGAGGCTTCCATAGATTTCTATGGGAGCTGAAAAAAAGAGGGAGAGGAAGGGAGTTTATCTGCGTCTGGTGCCAAAAAAAGAAGACAGCTGGTTCTTTTTTAGCTAGTCAAGCTAATAGATGCCATTCTGATGACCAATGGAATTCTGCGCTGCAGTGATGTTTTCACGTCATATGCTTATGTGAATGGACAAGAAAAGGTTAATTAATTTCTGAATTAGATTGTGGCAAGTCTTCACTGTTGTGATTTTCGGCTGCGTGCGGCCAGCATTAAATCGCATACATTCGTTTGAATGAGGCCTTATTGTGACTTTTTTTTAAGGCAAGAACAAAAGCAGCATTTTGGCTTAGTTTAATTTTTTTTAGAGTGTTCACAGGGTGGGATAAATAATGCTTTCACTTTATTGTATACATTTTTTAAAGTCGGTCATGTCAAATATGTTATTTTTTTACAATTTTTTTATGAAAATATAGGAATATGTGTACATAAAAGCTTTTTTTATTTTTTGGACTTTTTTTTGGATATTTTCTTTTCTTTTTAATATAATATTTTCTCTTTTTTATGTCCCTTTAGAGGACCTGAACAGACAATCCTATGATTGTTCAGATACTACACTGCAATACCTTGGTATTGCATTGTATTACTTATATCCCTATTCTTTTATACTGACAGTGATGGCAGGCCTATAGGCCACTGTGAGGCTTACAATTGCAATGGCAGTCTATCAACTCTCTGTAATTGCATCACAAAAAGCCAATAGGCTGCCAAAAGGGAGCCCTCTCCCTCTGTTGACCTATTAGATGTCGTGGCCAGCATTGACCACAGCATCTAGAGGGTTAACTGTCTAGAACTGATGTTATCTCCAATCCTGGCCATTTGTGAGGTGTGCCAGGTGTATAGAATAGCTGCCACCCACAAGTGCTGGCACAGGCACAGTTCCTGAGCCTTCGCCATCACAGCACGATAATAGTACACTGTCTCACGTTAAATACATGTATTTAAAAACATCCTATTACACGAGGAAAAATGAGGCAAAGAAGTCTCAAATTTTGGCATGAGCTTAGCTTACTCAAAAATTGTGACATTTTAAGATTTAGAACCTTTTTTTAGGGGGTGTGGTTTCTTTCCAAGGGCGGGGCCTTTGCAGCCATATAATTTACACCAGAAACTAGTGTAATTAATACCAAAAGTCTACTTTAATTCGTAGCTGACGGAGATTTCGTTTTCGGTTCTGGAACAGCCCAAAATGTCGCCAATGTATGAAGGCACAATTTGCATAAGTGGAAATCTTTTATAGACCAGTGTTTGAAACAGCGGTCTCCATTTACTCCCCTCATGGTCAGACAGAAGCACATTCAACTTGCATACATTAAAAGCCGAATCCACAAAACTTCATTTCACTATAGAATTTATGATTTATTTACAAACTGTGATTTTGTTGCAGTTTTCTGAACATCATGACAAAAAATCTAATATAAAAATTGCAAAATGTAAATAAGCCCCTAGAGCCTGAGCAGGTCCACCTCCTGTCCGGGCCTTGCGATTCTTTTGAAACTGTGGAGTAGTCATTTCCGAGTGATATGCAAATTAAACTAATCCCCATCAAGAAATGTAAGCAGGATATCAGCTTCCTCTCTGTATTGCCTGTACAGACTTCTTCATAGTGACGTCACTGAGACATTAATATTTGCAGATGAGACTGAACTAAGAATGTTACACAAAGTATGCAGAGCTCGTACACGGTAGAAAGCAAGTGAATTACATGTAGACTGTTAGCTGTGGGTTCCTCTTGGTTGAACAGAAACAGACAAATTTATTGCTGCCAATTCCGGATTCCGAAGTATTGCATGACAGAATTACTAGGAAATTTCTGGAGAAAACTGGATAAACAGTACGTTTACACATAGCAAGAAATCGTTCAACCAAGCAAATGAGCAAATAAGGACGGTCACTTTAACCCATTAAGGATCAAACACAGTACATTTACGGCGCTTGGTCCTGGGCTTTAAACCCAGCTGATAGTAAAAATACGGCGGAGGTTTAAAGCCCCTGCTTCTGTAATAAATCAGCCGATGCGCCCATGTGACTGAGCCGTTACTGCAGGAAGTAGACGGCCGTACCTCAAGATGACGTCTCTCTGCAATGAAGCCGGTCACATGTTCTTTCTCCCGGTGCTGCAGAGAGACGTCCGTCTTGAGGTACGGCCGTCTGCTACCTGCAGTAACACAGGCGCCGATACGCCCGTGTGACTGAGCGCTTAGAAATAACTCAGTTCTGCTTCATTTCTACGTGTTTGACACCCACAGAATGCTTCATAAAATAATACAAAGACTTTTGTACTAATACAGAAGATCCCGGCTGTGAGCTGATTATAGTCATCGCTCCCAAACCAGATTAAAATACTATTTACTATATTACTAGGGCTTTGCAGAGACTTTATTATATTACAATTTAATGAATGTTTGACACATGTAGAACAATTTTAATTTTATTGTTTGGCAACATTTTACATGTCAGGATAGAAGGAATTATGTTGCCTGCAGGGGTGGGGGTGATTTATATGCATAATACGGTTAACTATTACTTACCTACTACTAGCTGGAGATGAGGAAGGGAAAGTTTAGACTTACATACTACAACTGTTGTTGGGGCTCACAAGACAAAAGCACGAATTACAAAGAAAAGGCGAATCGGCAAAAAAAAAAATGTAATCTCAAAATGTGAAAGCGTTAATAGTAATGGCACTGGTATTGGCACGATGGGTCATAGTCACGAGTACTTGTGAGCCATCATGTGACTATATTGATTTCTATTAGATTGTGAGTGGATAGGGCTACACTACAAACTTTGACCATGTGACCTGTGTAGTGGCCAAAGTCTCCATTTAGCCCTAGCCTAAATAGGTGATGTACTGCCAACTGCAATGAAACAGTATGTTGGACGAACAATTGATTATCCCCCATAACGCCTGTGTGGAAGCCAATTAAATGGGCACCAATCTTGTTGATTGGCACTCGAGTCTGCTCGAGCCATCTTAAAGAACCCTTAATTTAAAAATGTCCTATCGTTTTGTGTCTACAGCTTCAATGCAGACTTATAAGTTTCCATGATGACTGACAATAAACAATCCCTGTATAGACCGATTCCGGAGTCATTTTTGTCTCCAGACGTCCCTTCAATGGCACACGCCTCCTGTAATACAGGTAGAGGCCCATTTGCACGTAACGGTCATCGCTCAAAGTTTGTTCAAATCAATGAATTTGAGCGATAGTCATTCAGTGTGAATGGGAAAAAATCGCCTACTTGTCGTTCGCGGTTGTTTAAACTGACTTTTAAAGGGGTTGTCCCGCGCCGAAACGGGTTTTTTTTTTTTTCAACCCCCCCCCCCCCGTTCGGCGCGAGACAACCCCGATGCAGGGACGTACAGAAAGCTCACCGGAGCGCTTACCTTAATCCCCGCGCTCCGGTGACTTCTATACTTACCTGTGAAGATGGCCGCCGGGATCCTCTGCCTCCGTGGACCGCAGCTCTTCTGTGCGGTCCACTGCCGATTCCAGCCTCCTGATTGGCTGGAATCGGCACGTGACGGGGCGGAGCTACACGGAGCTACACGGAGCCCCATAGAGAACAGGAGAAGACCTGGACTGCGCAAGCGCGGCTAATTTGGCCATCGGAGGGCGAAAATTAGTCGGCACCATGGAGACGAGGACGCCAGCAACGGAGCAGGTAAGTATAAAACTTTTTATAACTTCTGTATGGCTCATAATTAATGCACAATGTATATTACAAAGTGCATTAATATGGCCATACAGAAGTGTATAGACCCACTTGCTGCCGCGGGACAACCCCTTTAAGTCAGCTTAAAAAACCTCATTAGCAAGCTGGCTTGTCGTTCTGTGAAAACGCCCATAGAAGGTGAAGGGCTGAGCGAGAAGCGGACGAGAAGCCAGCGAGCCACCGGCAAGTCTTTCGATTTGAATGCTCTTTACGAGCGTTAACGATAACGACCTTAGTGGTGACATCAGCGATCATGCAGTCGTATAAAAGACTGTCAGCCCGTGTTAAAGGGCCCTAACATGGCCTTCCCATGCTATTTCATGCCCAGCAGCTGCAGGCTGGTAGTTGGCATCTCATGGTAGATCATGAAGAGTGTCCCAGTTGGGTGTTGCTTTGTGTAAAATGTAATTGTTCTATCGCTAATCAATTAAATAGTGAGATTTATGCAATTATTAATCACTTAAAAGAAAGCAAATATCCATCATGAATGTTAAACAGAGCTAAATATATTGTCAACAACGGGGATCAATCTGATCTCTTACATGCGCTATCTGTAAGAAAAAATCCAGTCAACCTGCGATAGTGAATTTTAGGAGATGTGCCAGATAGTTAATGATTATATCCCTGTTTTGCATATTGATTTTATCTTACATTTACCCTCCATAATCGTCATAGGAATGTAGCAAAGAAAACCCCAACTTTTGGTCAAGTTTTCTAACTTAGTCTGTTTTCTGACCATAATGGTCCATAAGCCACCCGGCTCACGCATCCTGGGTCATCTAAATGTGGACATTCCAAATGTGAGTGTTGAGATGTCGTTCGGTTTTGCATATCTCACAAACATTTATTTCACATGTCACTGGCAATTCACTCAATGGTGTTGTTAGCCGTTTTGTCATTCACGACCCTAAAGGCTCCCTCCATGTTTTTCGGTTTTGCACGGCTTCTTTCAGTTGTGTGATACTCATGCCAATATCCGCTTTCACAGTATCAGTCATCATGTCCTTTTGCCACTGATCTGTCCAAGCACTATAGATTTTTCTAGCGACTCCAATGATATATCGGCTCTTATACGATTCAGGACTTTGTTTCTTACTCTCACCATCCATACGCAGCAGCTTTCACCAGCCTCACAACTCAAACGCATCAATCCTTCTATCACCTTATTTCGCAGTTCAGCTTTCACATCCATACATGACTATGGGGAAAACGGTGGTTGCCAATTTCCCTACTTTTCCAGATTTTGTCCATGTTTAGCATTGCGCTTCACCCCAGTGCTCTCCTATGTTTTATCTCTTGCATAGATTCTCCAGCCTGGTCAATTTTTGAGCCAAGGAAGATGAAGTGTCGCACGCATACTATGACCTCATTTTGATTTAAATTTGACCCTATTTTGCAGTTGTCATAATTTTAGTCTTCTTTAAATTCAGGTAGAGGCCCATTTTTTCACTTTCAGTTTTAAAGGGGTTGTCTCGCGAAAGCAAGTGGGGTTAAGCACTTCTGTATGGCCATATTAATGCACTTTGTAATATACATCGTGCATTAAATATGAGCCATACAGAAGTTATTCACTTACCTGCTCCGTTGCTGGCGTCCCCGTTGCCATGGCTCCGTCTAACTTCGGTGTCTTCTTGCTTTTTTAGACGCGCTTGCGCAGATTTATCTTCTCCATTCGGCTCGTCTCGGCATCACCGGCATTTTGGCTCCGCCCCCTTGTACGCGTCATCGCGAAGCTCCGCCCCTGTCACATGTGCCGATTCCAGCCAATCAGAGGCTGGAATCGGCACATGTGACAGGGGCGGAGCTTCGCGATGACGCGTACAAGGGGGCGGAGCCAAAATGCCGGTGATGCCGAGACGAGCCGAATGGAGAAGATAGATCTGCGCAAGCGCGTCTAAAAAAGCAAGAAGACGCCGAAGTTAGACAGAGCCATGGCAACGGGGACGCCAGCAACGGAGCAGGTAAGTGAATAACTTCTGTTTGGCTCATATTTAATGCACGATGTATATTACAAAGTGCATTAATATGGCCATACAGAAGTGCTTAACCCCACTTGCTTTCGCGAGACAACCCCTTTAATCTTACATATCAGCTGCTTCAGATCTGCTTCTGTTTCTGCAAGCAGAGTTGTGTCATTTGCATAACGGAGATTGTTGATGTTCCTTCCACCTATTTTAATGCCTGTATAATTCTTTCCTGTATAATTTTGAGAAGGATCTTGCTTGCATGAGGAATGAGGGCTATTGTTCGGTAGTTGGAGCAATTCTGGGAGATGCCCTTCTTTGGTAGAGGGGTGAAGACAGATCTTTTCCAGTCCTGTGGCCATTGTGTGGCCCATACTGTGTGGCACAGCGCTGTGATGGTTTTCACTGGTACTGGCAGCAGTAGCTCTGCCAGTATGCTATCTATGCCTGGTGCTATATTTCTGGCTAGTTGTTTCATTGCCATAACCACTTCTGACTCCATAATGGAGGGCTCCAAGTCCACAGGCTCCACATCATGCAATGGTCTAGATATGTGGTTGCAGGCATACAGTTCCTATGAGTATTCCCTCCACCTATCCTTGATACTCTGTTGGTCTTTCAGTTCCTTCCCGTTTTTGCATTTGATTGTGCTTTTGCATGCCAAGAAAGGTTTTGGGGTCATCTTGACCTGTGAGAATAGGTTTCGCATATGGCCTTTCATGGCTTCTGCTTCGAGTTGTTTGCAAGCCTCATTCCAGTCCATTTCCTTGTCTTTCCTTGCTGCTTGCTGAAAATCAGCACTTAGTTGCCGAACTTTGTCTTCTTGTCAGCTACCTTTGCTGCTCTTCTTTAATCAGCCATTCACTCAATATTAAACAATATATTAGGTGTAACACCCCTTAGTGTATTTCATCACTTGTGTCTCATGTCAACTTTAGTGTGTTGGCAGCACAACTTACAGTTTAAAACCACATATCATGCGTCATATCTTTGATATACCAAATGGGGCATCCAGGAATGTTTCTGCAGTTTCTTTTTTTTTTTTTCAACATACGTACATGCCGGTAATTTTCCATCTAAGCATGTTGCAGGCATTGAACGGGTCAGTTGTTCCATTAGGGGAGGCGACCACCATCAAAAATTACTTAATAGAGAAACATAAGAGATTTGACCTGATTTTGCACCAATAAGAGTTAATTGCCAGGTGTTCTACCTATCTTTTTTCAGCTTAGGCGGGCGCACGTGACCGTAAGTATATTACGCAGCATTTTACTACTGTGGAGCCGTTGGTGAGTCGGCCTATTGATAAATTTCCCGTTCTGTTGCCTCATAACCGCACATATAAATGCCCCACACACGCAATGCAATTGCTTCTGTACAGCGTTGATTACACACTCATAGAGAATTGTAACATGGAGAACAAGATAAATGAGTTGGACGACCAAATTAAACTTGAAACCTAAACATGGCCATTGTAATGTACCTCCAGAAATTCGTAGGCCTATCCTATTTATCCAACACACTTCTGATGACAGTCCCAGCCAGGACTAAAGACCGGAGTACTGCTAGAAACATGTACAATAATCAGGACTAGAGATGAGCGAGCACCAAAATGCTCGGGTGCTCGTTACTCGGGATGAAATTTTCGCGATGCTCGAGGGTTCGTTTCGAGTAACGAACCCCATTGAAGTCAATGGGCGACCCGAGCATTTTTGTATTTCGCCGATGCTCGCTAAGGTTTTCATTTGTGAAAATCTGGGCAATTCAAGAAAGTGATGGGAACGACACAGCAACGGATAGGGCAGGTGAGGGGCTACATGTTGGGCTGCATCTCAAGTTCCCAGGTCCCACTATTAAGCCACAATAGCGGCAAGAGTGGGCCCCCCCCCCCTCCCAACAACTTTTACTTCTGAAAAGCCCTCATTAGCAATGCATACCTTAGCTAAGCACCACACTACCTCCAACAAACCACAATCACTGCCTGCATGACACTCCGCTGCCACTTCTCCTGGGTTACATGCTGCCCAACCCCCCCCCCGCGCACGACGCAGTGTCCACAGCGCACACCAAAGTGTCCCTGCGCAGCCTTCAGCTGCACTCATGCCACACCACCCTCATGTCTATGTATAAGTGCGTCTGCCATGAGGAGGAACCGCAGGCACACACTGCAGACGGTTGGCATGGCTAGGCAGCGACCCTCTTTAAAAGGGGCGGGGCGATAGCCCACAATGCTGTACAGAAGCAATGAGAAATATAATCCTGTGCCACCGCCATCAGGAGCTGCACACGAGGGCATAGCAATGGGGAACCTATGTGCCACACACTATTCATTCTGTCAAGGTGTCTGCATGCCCCAGTCAGACCGCGTTTTTTAAAAAATAGTCACAGGCAGGTACAACTCCGCAATGGGAATTCCGCTTGCGCTAGCGACGGCTGGACGGTGCGCTGAGAGACATTGGTGGATGGGGCCGAGCACAGCGGAGGTGAGGGTGTGGGTGCAGGCCAGGAGACGGTAGTGCCTGTGTCCTGAGAGGGGGGTTGGATCTCAGTGGCAGGTTGGGGCACAGGGGGAGAGGCAGCGGTGCAAACCGGAGGCGGTGAACGGCCTTCGTCCCACCTTGTGGGGTGCTTGGCCATCATATGTCTGCGCATGCTGGTGGTGGTGAGGCTGGTGGTGGTGGCTCCCCGGCTGATCTTGGCGAAGACAAAGGTTGCACACCACTGTTCGTCGGTCATCTGCACTCTCAGTGAAAAACTGCCAGACCTTTGAGCACCTCGGCCTCTGCAGGGTGCCGACTGCCTCTTCCACCGACCGGACTGCCTCTTCCAACCTGCCCTGCTGCTGCACGTGCCTCCCCCTCTGAAGACCTGTCCTCAGTAGGCGTAGCAAACCAGGTGGGGTCAGTCACCTCATCATCCTGCTGCTCTTCCTCCGAATCCTCTGTGCGCTCCTCCCTCGGACTTACTCCAATTACTACTACCTGAGTGATAGACAACTGTGTCTCATCGTCATCGTCCTCCTCACCCACTAAAAGCTCTTGAGACAGTTTCCGGAAGTCCCCAGCCTCATCCCCCGGACCCCGGGAACTTTCCAAAGGTTGGGCATCAGTCACGACAAACTCCTCCAGTGGGAGAGGATTCGGACCATTGCTGCCCATTCTGGGCAGGGGCCCGAGAACAGTTCCTGGGAGTCTGCCTGCTCCTCAGAATGTGTCATTGTAATGGAGTGAGAAGGCTGGGAGGAAGGAGGAGCAGCAGCCAGAGGATTCAGAGTTGCAGCAGTGGATGGCGCAGAATTCTGGGTGGTCGATAGATTGCTGGATGCACTTTCTGCCATCCACGACAGGACCTGCTCACACTGCTCATTTTCTAATAAAGGTCTACCGCGTGGACCCATTAATTGTGAGATGAATGTGGGGACGCCAGAAATGTGTCTCTCTCCTAATCCCGCAGCAGTCGGCTGCGATACACCTGGATCAGGAGCTCGGCCTGTGCCCACACCCTGACTTGGGCCTCCGCGTCCTCGCCCGCGTCCACGTCCTCTAGGCCTACCCCTACCCCTCAGCATGCTGTATTACCAGTAGTGCAGAAACAGAGCGCTGTAATTAAATGTGCCGCTTATTGGCCTGTGGTTGGAGGCTGACTTCCCTTACGGAATGCACAGCAGAGCCAGGAAACAATTTTGCGCTCGCCTGTAGTGAGACGTAGGTGCATATGACTGAGCTAGTGGAATTCACAGCGCAGAAGCAGTCAAGTGGCCAAAGGCCAGTAGTAGGCCTTAAGTATTTTGCTTCTATTTTTTTTAAATGCTGAGCTGATACAGCAGACAGATACTGTAGGCAGCGTATAATATTATGCATACTGTTTCCCTCTGGCGGGATGACGGCGCTGATGTAACAGAGACAGCAGATCCAGGAAACAATTTTGCGCAAGCGTGCTGTAACGCTTAGCTGCGTATTAATTAGGACTACTACCCCCAGCAGATAGATACTGTAGGCAGCGTATAATATTATGTATACTATTTCCCTCTGGCGGGATGACGGCGATCATGTAACAGAGACAGCAGATCCAGGAAACAATTTTGCGCAAGCCTGCTGTAACGCTTAGCTGCGTATTAATTAGGACTACTACCCCCAGCAGATAGATACTGTAGGCAGCGTATAATATTATGTATACTGTTTCCCTCTGGCGGGATGACGGCGCTGATGTAACAGACAGCTGATCCAGGAAACAATTTTGCGCAAGCCTGCTGTAACGCTTAGCTGCGTATTAATTAGGACTACTACCCCCAGCAGATAGATACTGTAGGCAGCGTATAATATTATGTATACTGTTTCCCTCTGGCGGGATGACGGCGCTGATGTAACAGAGACAGCTGATCCAGGAAACAATTTTGCGCAAGCCTGCTGTAACGCTTAGCTGCGTATTAATTAGGACTACTACCCCCAGCAGACACGCAGTAAACTGAAGACGGTCACAGGCAGCCCAAATATAGTATTTTTCCCCAATTTTTTGGAAAAAGCCCACTGCCTATATAGCCTGAATATCTCTTTCCCTGCCTCACCAGTACTGGCCCTATACTCTAATGACTGCAGACTGCGGACGCAATGCTCTGCACGCCCGATATACCAAAAAAAATAAATTGTGCAACACTGCTAAAAGCAGCCTCAACAGTTCTGCACACGGTCAGATGTGGCCCTAAGAAGGACCGTTGGAGTTCTTGAAGCCTAAAATAACTCCTAACGCTCTCCCTATAGCAGCTCCAGCACCAGCAGCACTTTCCCTGATCTCTGTCAGAATGCATCTGAGGCGAGCCGCGGGAGGGGCCGATTTATATACTCGGGTGACACCTGATCTCGCCAGCCACTCACTGCAGGGGGGTGGTATAGGGCTTGAACGTCGCAGGGGGAAGTTGTAATGCCTTCCCTGTCTTTCTATTGGCCAGAAAAGCACGCTAATGTCTCAGAGATGAAAGTGAAAGTAACCCGAACACCACGTGGTACTCGTCTCGAGTAACGAGCATCTCGAACACCCTAATACTCGAATGAGTATCAAGCTCGGACGAGTACGTTCGCTCATCTCTAATCAGGACATGTCGGCATACTTGTAATGTTATGGATGACAGAATGGAGTGATGGATTAGCTTTGATCTACACTTACCAGAGGGGGGAACTATAGGGGATGCAGTTGCTCCCAGGCTCAGGAGCCTTAGGGGACCCATAATGCCTCTCTTCTCTATATAGGGAAGCTAGTAGTATGAATAAAGCTTTATAGTTGGGGGCCCTGTTACAGGTTTTGCATTGGGGCCCAGCAGCTTCAAGTTACGCATTTGACACTTATATATACTCCTTGGTACCAGATATCCAATCTTGCCTAACTTCTGTTGCCTACCACTTGCCTACGTTATAGAACTCCATGTCTCCATCCTACGTGCCGTGGTACATTTCTAGTGACCAGTGTTTTAGCTCGTAGCTGCAACTAGTCCCATTGTGTTTGATTCTAATCCAGCTAGATGTTATCTGGGAAATCAATCCCCAGACCAGAAAGAGAGACCTAAGTCATGAAACAGCCGAGTACCTTGACTATAACCAAAGTTTTAGGATAGAAGGATGCTGGAGCTGAATGTCCTATTCAGCTGATTCTTTCATTGGCTATTACAGAGACCATTAACCCTATAAAAGGAAAATGATAATAATTCAAATCTCCTGTAGCGCCACCACAGGACAAAAGAAGCATTACATGGTTTCCATTAAAATCAATGTGTTTCACCCATAACACACAAACATACTGAGAAACACTCTTTGTAGCCACTTCCTGAGTGCAACAGTTCCATCCCTAACAATATTAGATCATCCAAAAGCGAGCAATAAATGTTATTTATTATCTAGCCTTTTTGACAAATCAGGACATTAAAAAAATGCTTATTGCTTAAAGCTGAAGAATGTGTTTTTTTCCATTAACCTAAGGCTACATGCACCCAAGCGCGAAATGCACACATTCTGTGCGTTGTGACACACACAAAACATGCGCAAATGGAGCCGCACACATAAGTGATGCTGCAAGGGGAAATAAATCGCTGCATGTCCTATTTTTTCACGTCCCTCAATGGGGACCTTAAAGTCATTGCATGCCATCCCATGCCATGTGATCTGCATGCGAGTGTGATGTTTCCATCTAAATCAATGGAAACACTTGCGATCCTCTAGCACATGTGAAAAATTGGAATTTCACAGAAGCGATGTGTTTTTACATGAAAAATGCCTCGCATCTGCGGGTAGAATGAACGTTGACTAGCGCAATATCCCGATCGCCCGTGTGAATGTAGCCTTAAAGGGATATGCAAGTCATTCATGTAAGCTGTACTATATATTTCCTATAGTTAGACCGTGTCACGCAGCGCCATGGGTGTTGTGTATTTGCGTGCCCATGTGCGTATTTTACTGTACTTTCTGCACATGCAAGTCGTGCACATTTGTGCGTGCAAAAAACACACAACCATGCTCCTATTCATTGAAATGGTAAAGTAGTGTAATTAGTTCAATATGTGCTCTTCCCCTGCGTAAATACACAGAAAAATAGAGCACGCTACGTATTTATTTGCGCAAAATATGCTTATGTGAGCGAACCCATTGAAATGAATGGGTTCTCTTCACTGCGTATTGTGCGTGCAAATTTTAATATACTGTGCAAATACATTAAATCCAGCCTTGATGTTGCCAGGGAAGGAGAACACAATGAAGCCCTCCGCCATTCCTGGGACATAGACATTAGACGTTCCCAAACCATTTGGGGACAATTCTCAGGGTTATTCAAAGACTTGATCATATTTCCTAAATTCAAGAAACCAGAAAGTAATTTGCCTTCTTTCCCGAGCCACTTGTAAGCAGATATGGTCATAGATACCAGGGTGTGTGTCATCTGTTACAAGAAGTTTTCCAGAAAAACGTGTTTTTACATGTCAGGAATTCAGTACCGCAAGGGGCTTGGGCCAAGATAAATAATCATGATATGCTGTGTTGCTTTTCTTTCTGAGCCGCACTAGTCAATATACAGTATGTATCATGTGGTCTATCCATGTTCAATCATATCGAATGCAAACATGTTATATTTTGGTACTTTTGTTTAATAAAAGCATGTTTTACGGAAAAAAATTGTCTTGCCATTTTCCAAGTCATATTGGGACTTCGCTCTTTGTAGCCACTGTACAATATGAGGGTCTTGATTAAAGGACCTTGCTCTTTAAGGCTGGTCTTGCATGCTTGTATTGTCATTGCGCGCCAATCAATTTTCCTGCATGCAACACGCGATGCCAATAGTCCATTGATTTGTATTGGGCGTCTCGCACCTGCGATGTTTCCAAGCGCGTATTACTTGCACAAAAAAAATTCAATCGCGGCTTGGTATATGGGGAAGATAGAGTACAGGGGTTGGTGGCATGCATATGCATGTCATTGCGCACTTGCTGTGTTCTCACGTGTGAGAGATACCCTGGCTTGATTTAGAATTGCCTAATAGGTTATTTGAAATTGGGTGTTATTAACCAGATTTAGGGCTCATTTAGACAAACGTAATTTTTGCGCTGTTTTCAGGGCAAAAAATCGCTACTAGCAGCCCTGTAAGTAGCCTGCTCACGCGATTGCAGGTGTGCACTGCGCACTATCCAGCTCCCAATAGGAGTCCATGGAAAGTCCTGCGCAGCACACAGCAAAGATAGGACATGTCCTATCTTTTGTGCGCACCAGAGAGCTACATGCGACCTGCACTTGCATGTCCTATCTTTGTTAAGTCTGCGCCGTTTTGCAGCCTAACCTTCTCTTATGTCAATGCTTCTATAGGAACCTATTGGTTCCTAATAAAAGCGCATTCTGTGAACTGCTAGCAGCATAAAATTACGTTCATCTGAATGAGCCCTAATGGGAAGCTATGTAGTCCATTCTGCAGGCATGATGTTCTAGAGCAGGAGGAGCTGAGCAGACTGATATATAGTTTTATGGAAAAGATTTAGTAGAACTTGTAATTTATTCACTTAAATCTGTGCTTATTCTACGCTTGTAGGTCCACTGGGCGGTCCTATCAGTAACTGACAGCAACCTCTGTATGCACACTGTTAGGGAGAAGGCTGTCAATCACTGATAGGACCGCCCACTGGACTGTTCAGCTCAGAATATGCAAGGACATAAATGAATAAAATGCAAGTTCTACTGAATCTTGTCCCATAAAACTATATAACCACCTGCTCAGCTCCTCCTGCTCTATAACATCATGCCTGCAGTTTGTAGACCATGTTTAAGTTGACATATTCCCTTTAGCATCTGTAGAGTGGGGCATCTTCCCTTGTGATATTCCCCATTCATCCCATAACCCTCACTTCCAGACCTTACTTGGTGAAACAGCTATACTTCTCTCCTCTTAGGATTCACTCTTCTTCTGCAGCCAACCTCTTCCAGAGATCCACATAGGCCTGTCCATCATGATTTATCTGACCTCTGGTCACTGTAGGAGATGTAATGATTCAGGATACGATGGAGCAGATGGAATAACCAAACTGGACAATTTGTATGTAAGAACCACACTGAAATAAGAATGAACAATAGAATAATAATGATTGAGCAATTGAAATTTCACCTTTGAATACCTAAGTACAATCTACTGCTAACTAACGTGCAGAAATAGGTGGACCTTGTGGGGACTAAGTAGTAACACTAATACCTTGTGAATAATATTAAGAATATCGGTACTATTATATATAAATACAGATACAAACTATAATACATACTTTCTCTTTAGGGGTTAACATTCCACTACCATCGGGAATGCTCCTCTCCCCATTCTCTTGTGGGGGCTGGTAGGTTCTCTTGTTCTCCAGGTAGCACCCCCCTTGGTAAGCTGGATAGTCCCTTCTCCCCTCTCAGCAGTTCCACTAGCCTTCCTTTCAGTCCCTGCTCTGCTACTACACAGCAAAAATTCCCCCTTCTATGACAAGGCATCAGCCAATCAGCAAGTGTCCATTGAGCATGCTCAGTTCAGCTGCACCAAAATTTGATTTTGACACAAGTCTATCTCCATGGCAGCATTAATCCCTTAGGATGAGTCCTTTTACATCACCACCACTAACATATTGACTTGGTCAAGCACCTTAAGCGGGTTTCCATGCACTCCGCCAAACCTTCTCTATTTATGGACTCCTTTTAGCCCCCTTCTACTGGTTTGGTGGCATAGCACACAGCCTCACCATGCTCTAGTTATAGCTAGCACCAGACCCTTCCTGGGCTTAGCTAGGCCCCCATACCTCCCAAAGTAACTGTTTATCTGATTCATGAGCAGTCCATGGCATTACCAACTTGTCAGTGCTGCAGAGCACCATGTCCCATGTCTCTAATGCCTGGAAGCAACAGGTTCCCCTACCACTCCATGTGGTTTTTTGCCACACTCTGCCTCTTTTTACTGTTGTGAGCCGCTATATAACTTTTGCAAAACTGATTTCTACTGGCCACAAACAACATCACAGGATATGCAGATATTTACATGGCATATGTACAATATGTACAGCAGCTTGTCATATATACATGGCAAGAACAATATATATATATATCAGCTCTTAGTGCTATTGAGTCGGTAGAAGATAGGACATATTACAAAGGTAGGAATACAGCCCATAGGCTAAAAGGGGTGATGTATGTTTCACCCCTTAACATATATTGCATCAAGAAACATGTATAGGCTAACTGAAGATATTGCAGAAAGATGTTGGTCGCTGCTTTGCACCAACCCAAACAAATAACTGCCTCATGATCTCACATGAACAGATCATTTTACACTTACCCATATCTTTTATCTACTTGTATAGCTTCACTTTCACTGAACATTGGAAGCAGGTTGCACAAACCTTTGGCAGCAAATCATACTCACCACTTGGCAGCACATTACACACAATCCTTGACAGTACACTGTTTATACCCTTCATAGAATATTTGGCTGTAAAAGGATTATACACCTTACAGGTCATTGCATACACCCAAGAAATAGTATTCACCTCTTGCCAGGGCATCAAGTAGCCCAATGGATTTCACAAGGGAACTACATAAGTGTTTCAGCCCTTCCCCTCAAAAAAAAAACATTGATATAATAATGCTCTAGTCTACTTGCCAAATCTAATTTAACTTTTGGCCTTAGAAATGAGAGTGACACCAACCTACAGATATCTGTCAGGCAGATGGATGTGAATCCACTTTTCCACACGCCGGTTTGAGCTACACACCGGTTTGGGGTACCCTGGTTTTCACCCTTGGCCCCTCTAAGCGGGATATGGTCTTTCCTGCAGGGTCTCCACGTCCTTACTCGTCCAGATAGTCCCAGTAGTGTTGCTGCTTACGCTGCACTGGTCTGAAGCATGGAACCTGATGGTGTAAATAGGTGCTTATCCAAAACACTAGCTATGGTCAGTTCTGGTGGCACGGATGCAATAACAAAGTTCAAGCTCAAGGTTCAGGGCAGGCAGCAGGCGATAACAAAGTACAAACTACAGAGCTGAGGTTAGGGAGCACAGAAGTCAGAATGGTCAAGTACGAGGAATCAAGCAGGAGTCAGAACTAGAATATACAACAAGCAGGAGCTTTGTCAGAATGGCAATTAAGATCAAATAAGGGGGTGTGCATTGGCCCTTTGAGTGTGGACCCGCTGAGTCAACCTACCTGATTTGGCTTGGGCTTGTCCCGGAATGGTTGGCAGCTGACCCCTGGTGGTCAGAAGCACCAGTACAAGGCAGTGTGAAACAGACTGACCTATGAGCAATGCCTGATGGAAAATCTTGCCCTTTGCTAGTCAGGGAGATGGGGAAACCCCCGCCTAAAAGTGTGGTAAGCTTCCCTACAAGAACGGCCCCATGGTCTTCCTCTCTGGCTTGACTATGCCTGATAGGACTCAGAACACACCACTGTGCACACCAATAAGACAGGGCAGGAACGGGAATGGTGCAGGGACAGGAAGACAATGGACAATCGCACACGGACAAGGCAAAAGACAGAAGAACAGACAAAAAGGACAGAGACAGGAATTGTACAATGACAGAGGAGCAGCAAACAAATGAATACAGAAACAAGTACAAGAAAGCACAGACAAAATAGTCAGAGACAAGACCTCTGCTGGGTGTTTGAGGCATACACCCACCAGGCGACAGGTGGAAATGATTGCATTCCTTCTACCTGAAACATGTATATCTGTTATGTCCAGTTGACATAAGAACTCAGGAACTCAGATGGAACACGGAAACTGCGAATTGGACTCATAGACAGATATACCACACACACAGAGGAAGGGCGGCAAATGACACGCATGCCTCCCACCTGAAATGCATTCTGTTACGTCTTCCACACCCTATGAACTGGTGAACGTAGACAGAACCACAGAACTGCAAACTGGACTCTATACTCGTGGACAAACCAAACGACTGACAAGTGTTTAAAACACTCACCTGCACACATAGCCAGATGGAATTACTATAGAATGTCAGGTATTAGTTTGTATTTTGGCTAAAATACTTAAGCCTGAAAGCCCACGTCAAGGGTCCTTGTTGTCTTGCGGGTCCCTACTCTAACAAGACAAATAACACCAGGAAACCTGCCTGCATGTGGGGCAATCCTCCCAACAGGGACAATCCCGCACTGGAACCCAGGGACTTACCTCGACCTGGCTGAAACAAACGAAACAGAGCAGGACTGAACAAAGCTTATACCAACACACCAGGGATTTGCATACAAGACCTAACACCATACACCCTAAAGAGGACTTTTCACACCACATGTCTGGCAAGCATCACAGACACACAGGAACAGGACACTGTTCCACTGAACACACTTAACATGCCCGTTCACACCTGATGTCCGGCAAAATGCACAGACACGCAGGAACATGACACTGTTCACAATGGTTAGACCATTCTCTATTCGCCACCATACTGATGGGCGGACATTAACACAAGGGGGCGAGGTGTTTTACCCTTTATATCCTGAGAAACATTTCCTTTTGGTCTGTCCAGCATGGACTCCCTGCATGATCACGCAGGATAAGTGGTATGTATTATACTAACCTGTGTTTTTAATTGATTTTTAGCTAACGTTGTCTGTTAATGTTTGTTTGTATATAATTGTAGTGACGATGATATTATCATTGATTTTAGGCTTGATAGAGGCCAATTATTGGCCGAAACGTTGCCTGATACTTGCTTTATGGAACAATAAAGGATTGATTTTTTGCAATTAACAACTATTCGCACCAGTTTATGCTGCCACACTCATTTATATTTGGGCATACTATGACTATATCACATTCATACAACCACTTTCATTGCAGTTGTAGATATTCATGGAAGTAATAGACTCCTCTTTATTGGAAATCAAACACTTAATTGGTCAGCAATTCAGGAATTACTTGCACCAATAGGTTGAGTTTAACAAAAATGTGAAAATTTGTTTAGTTGGTATTTTGCCAATGGTTGAATGAACCATTACAGGGCCATGTACAGATAAAAGGTGACAGTGGCTGAAATAATAGTACGGGCACGTATTTCAGCCTCCATTGTCTTATATATCTGTATTATAGGCAAATCGTCTGAAGAGCAAATATTCACTCATCTTGTTGGTCAAGTAGAGATGTAGAGAAAATAAAATTGAGATTCTACTAAGAACTGCTAGCATGGCCATATGAAATATGTTTGGTGAGAGAATGAATTTGGGCATTTTGGGGATTTTATATCTACATTTATATAGGCATAGTAATAATGATCTTTATTTGTGTAGCACCATCATATTCTGCGGCATCTAACAAATCAGAGAGAATATGTAGAGCCAAAACCAGAGATTACATATCGCTCTATGAGCCGTTCACAAGATGGTATATGTGTATGTACAAATATGAGGTGCATTAAGATATATGGGTATATGGGGTATGGGAAATACTGCTGGATTAGGTTCTGAGGGAGAATGTACAAGAGGGGTAGATGTAGAAAAGTTAGAGGTGACAAATTTCCCTGAAGAGATATGTTTTTATGACATGCTTAAAAGTGTGGGTATTGGTGGTTAACCTGATTATCTGGGGTAGTTCATTCCAGAAAACTGGAGCAACTAAAAAAAAAGTCTTTGAGATGGGAGTGGGAACACCGGCGTACTGCTAGGGGTTGCAGGGGTCACAATTGTGACCCAGCCTCTTAGCAAACGTCATCACTGTTGCGGCCTGCAGGACGGCTGTGGGTAGCACTCAGGTGTGGGCCATTACCCAGGGAGCCAGCAGCCAATTACATGCTGCAGACTCCCTCGGCACGTGATCCTCCCTACCACTGAGAGACTGCATTTGTGATTCATCATATTGAAATACCCATGTTATGCCAGCATGTTCCATATCACTATATATACAGGGAGACATATATATTATACCAGCTGTATAATTATATACACGAGATAACCAGGTTATACTAGCATGGTCTACAACCCTATATACAGGAGATATATAACTAATACCAGCTGTACATAAATTATATATAATTACATACAGGAGATACCCAGTGTATACCCGTATGGTCAATTTCACTATATACATGAGATGTATAACTTATACCAGCTGTACATATATAATTATATACAGGAGATACTCAGGTTATACCAGCATGCTCCTTAATCACTCTAAACAGGAAGATGTATAACTTATACCAGCTGTACATATATAATTATACACAGAAGATGCCCAAGTTGTATTGTGACTGGCTTTACCTGTCATACAGAGAGTTCAGCCCTTTAAAACCTGTCATGATTAGAGATGAGCGAACACCAAAATGTTCGGGTGTTCGTTATTCGGAACGAACTTCCCGCGATGCTCGAGGGTTCGTTTCGAACAACGAACCCCATTGAAGTCAATGGGCGACCCGAGCATTTTTGTATTTCGCCGATGCTCGCTAAGGTTTTCATGTGTGAAAATCTGGGCAATTCAAGAAAGTGATGGGAATGACACAGAAACGGATAGGGCAGGCGAGGGGCTACATGTTGGGCTGCATCTCAAGTTCACAGGTCCCACTATTAAGCCACAATACCGGCAAGAGTGCCCCCCCCCCCCCTTCCCAACAACTTTTACTTCTGAAAAGCCCTCATTAGCATGGCATACCTTTGCTAAGCACCACACTACCTCCAACAAAGCACAATCACTGCCTGCATGACACTCCACTGACACTTCTCCTGGGTTACATGCTGCCCAACCGCACCCCCTCCCCCCCACAGCGCACACCAAAGTGTCCCTGGGCAGCCTTCAGCTGCCCTCATGCCACACCACGCTCATGTCTATTTAGAATTGCGTCTGCCATGACGAGGGACCGCAGGCACACACTGCAGAGGTTGGCACGGCTAGGCAGCGACCCTCTTTAAAAGTGGCGGAGCGATAGCCCACAATGCTGTACAGAAGCAATGAGAAATAGAATCCTGTGCCACCGCCATCAGGAGCTGCACACGTGGGCATAGCAATGGGGAACCTATGTGCCACACACTATTCATTCTGTCAAGGTGTCTGCATGCCCCAGTCAGACCGGGCTTTTTAATTCATAGACACAGGCAGGTACAACTCCCTATTGTGAAGTCCCTGTCGACCCACAGCATGGGTGGCTCCCTGGAACCCACCGGCGGTACACAGAAATATCCCCTTGCATTGCCCAACACAGCTGAGGTAGTAATGTCGTGCTTAATGCAGGTGGGCTTCGGCCCACACTGCATGCCCCAGTCTGACTGGGGTTCTTTATAAGTGTACAGATGTAGTAAAAACTCCGTGTGCACCTACAGCATGGGTGGGTGCCAGGAAGCCACCGGCGGTACATAGAAATATCCCATTGCATTGCCCAACACAGCTGAGGTAGTAATGTTGTGCTTAACCCTTTCCAATCCAATTTGTATATGGTTTTCCTAGGGGGCTTACTCTTTTTCTGCCGTTATACAACGGCGCTATATGCTGGCTAAAGCCAGTACTGCATGAGCTGACACGTAGGATAGGCTCCGACAGCAGAGAGGCTGGCAATATACAGTAAGAGAACCCCGACGGACGTCTACCAACAACGGAGCTGTACAGCCTTAAACCCTAATGTCTTCACAGGTCACACAGTGGACTGGAAAGGGTTAATGCAGGTGGGTTTCGGCCCACACTGCATGCCCCAGTCAGACTGGGTTTCTTTATAAGTGGAAACAGATGCATTTATAATTCCCTGTGGACCCACAGCATGGGTGGGTGCCAGGAAGCCACCGGCGGTACATAGAAATATCCCATTGCATTGCCCAACACAGCTGAGGTAGTAATGTCGTGCGTAATACAGGTGGGCTTCGGCCCACACTGCATGCCCCAGTCTGACCGGGGTTCTTTACAAGTGGACACATGTAGGTTAAACTCCCTGTGGACCCACTGCCTGGGTGGGTGCCAGGAAGCCACCGGCGGTACATAGAAATATCCCATTGCATTGCCCAACACAGCTGAGGTAGTAATGTCGTGCGTAATACAGGTGGGCTTCGGCCCACATTGCATGCCCCAATCAGACTGGGGTTCTTTAGAAGTGTACAGATGTATTAAAAACTCCGTGTGCACCTACAGCATGGGTGGCTCCCTGGAACCCACCGGCGGTACATAAAAATATCCCATTGCATTGCCCAACACAGCTGAGGTAACGTCAGCTGTAATGCAGGTGGCCTAAAAATTAATTTGATTACACTGTAGGCGAGGGCCCACAAAAATTGCTGTATCAACAGTACTAATGTACATCCCAAAAATTGGCCATGGCCAGCCAAGAGGGCAGGTGAAACCCATTAACCGCTTTGGTTAATGTGGCTTAAGTGGTAACTAGGCCTGGAGGCAGCCCAGTGTAACGAAAAATTGGTTCAAGTTAAAGTTCCAACGCTTTTAAGCGCATTGAAACTTATAAAAATTGTTCAGAAAAATTATTTGAGTGAGCCTTGTGGCCCTAAGAAAAATTGCCCGTTCAGCGTGATTACGTGAGGTTTCAGGAGGAGGAGCAGGAGGAGGAGGAGGAATATTAGACACAGATTGATGAAGCAGAAATGTCCCCGTTTTGGATGGTGAGAGAGAACGTAGCTTCCATCCGCGGGTGCAGCCTACGTATTGCTTACGTATCGCTGCTGTCCGCTGGTGGAGAACAGAAGTCTGGCGAAATCCAGCCTTTGTTCATCTTGATGAGTGTTAGCCTGTCGGCACTGTCGGTTGACAAGCGGCTACGCTTATCTGTGATGATTCCCCCAGCCGCACTAAACACCCTCTCCGACAAGACGCTAGCCGCAGGACAAGCAAGCACCTCCAGGGCATACAGCGCTAGTTCAGGCCACGTGTCCAGCTTCGACACCCAGTAGTTGTAGGGGGCAGAGGCGTCACCAAGGATGGTCGTGCGATCGGCTACGTACTCCCTCACCATCCTTTTACAGTGCTCCCGCCGACTCAGCCGTGACTGGAGAGCGGTGACACAGTCTTGGTGGGGAGCCATAAAGCTGGCCAGGCCCTTAAAGACTGTTGCACTGCCTGGGATGTACATGCTGCTCGATCTACGCACATCCCCTGCTACCTTGCCCTCGGTACTGCACCTTCTGCCACTAGCGCTGTCGGCTGGGAATTTTACCATCAGCTTGTCCGCAAGGGTCCTGTGGTATAGCAACACTCTCGAACCCTTTTCCTCTTCGGGAATCAGAGTGGGCAGGTTCTCCTTATACCGTGGATCGAGCAGTGTGTACACCCAGTAATCCGTCGTGGCCAGAATGCGTGCAACGCGAGGGTCACGAGAAAGGCATCCTAACATGAAGTCAGCCATGTGTGCCAGGGTACCTGTACGCAACACATGGCTGTCGTCACTAGGAAGATCACTTTCAGGATCCTCCTCCTCCTCCTCCTCCTCAGGCCATACACGCTGAAAGGATGACAGGCAATCAGCCGGTGTACCGTCAGCAGCGGCCCAAGCTGTCTCTTCCCCCTCCTCCTCATCCTCCTCATGCTCCTCCTCCTCCTGTACGCGCTGAGAAATAGACAGGAGGGTGCCCTGACTATCCAGCGGCATACTGTCTTCCCCCGCCCCGTTTCCGAGCGCAAAGCAGCTGCCTTTATGGTTTGCAGGGAATTTCTCAAGATGCATAGCAGAGGAATGGTGACGCTAATGATTGTAGCATCGCCGCTCACCACCTGGGTAGACTCCTCAAAATTACCAAGGACATGGCAGATGTCTGCCAACCAGGCCCACTCTTCTGAAAGGAATTGAGGAGGCTGACTCCCACTGCGCCGCCCATGTTGGAGTTAGTATTCGACTATAGCTCTACGTTGTTCATAGAGCCTGGCCAACATGTGGAGCGTAGAGTTCCACCGTGTGGGCACGTCGCACAGCAGTCGGTGCACTGGCAGCTTAAAGTGATGTTGCAGGGTGCGCAGGGTGGCAGCGTCCGTGTGGGACTTGCGAAAATGTGCACAGAGCCGGCGCGCCTTTACGAGCAGGTCTGACAAGCGTGGGTAGCTTTTCAGAAAGCGCTGAACCACCAAATTAAAGACGTGGGCCAGGCATGGCACGTGCGTGAGGCTGCCGAGCTGCAGAGCCGCCACCAGGTTACGGCCGTTGTCACACACGACCATGCCCGGTTGGAGGCTCAGCGGCGCAAGCCAGCGGTCGGTCTGCTGTGTCAGACCCTGCAGCAGTTCGTGGGCCGTGTGCCTCTTATCGCCTAAGCTGAGTAGTTTCAGCACGGCCTGCTGACGCTTGCCCACCGCTGTGCTGCCACACCGCGCGACACCGACTGCTGGCGACATGCTGCTGCTAACACATCTTGATTGCGAGACAGAGGAGGAGGAGGAGGAGGGTGCTTTAGTGGAGGAAGCATACACCTCCGCAGATACCACCACCGAGCTGGGGCCCGCAATTCTGGGGGTGGGTAGGACGTGAGCGGTCCCAGGCTCTGACTCTGTCCCAGCCTCCACTAAATTCACCCAATGTGCCGTCAGGGAGATGTAGTGGCCCTGCCCGCCTGTGCTTGTCCACGTGTCCGTAGTTAAGTGGACCGTGGCAGTAACCGCGTTGGTGAGGGCGCGTACAATGTTGCGGGAGACGTGGTCGTGCAGGGCTGGGACGGCACATCGGGAAAAGTAGTGGCGACTGGGAACTGAGTAGCGCGGGGCCGCCGCCTCCATGATACTTTTGAAGGACTCCGTTTCCACAACCCTATACGGCAGCATCTCAAGGCTGATGAATTTTGCTATGCGGACGGTTAACGTTTGAGCGTGCGGGTGCGTGGCGGCGTACTTGCGCTTGCGCTCCAACAGTTGCGCAAGCGACGGCTGGACGGTGCGCTGAACTACACTGCTGGATGGGGACGAGGACAGCGGAGGTGAGGGTGTGGGTGCAGGCCAGGAGACGGTAGTGCCTGTGTCCTGAGAGGGGGGTTGCATCTCAGTGGCAGGTTGGGGCACAGGGGGAGAGGCAGGGGTGCAAACCGGAGGCGCTGAACGGCCTTCGTCCCACCTTGCGGGGTGCTTGGCCATCATATGTCTGCGCATGGTGGTGGTGGTGAGGCTGTTGGTGTTGGCTCCCCGGCTGAGCTTTGCGCGACAAAGGTTGCACACCACTGTTCGTCGGTCGTCAGGCGTCTCTGTGAAAAACTGCCAGACCTTAGAGCACCTCGGCCTCTGCAGGGTGGCATGGCGCGAGGGGGCGCTTTGGGAAACAGTTGGTGGATTATTCGGTCTGGCCCTGCCTCTACCCCTGGCCACCGCACTGCCTCTTGCAACCTGCCCTGCTGATGCCCTTGACTCCCCCTCTGAAGACCTGTCCTCCTGAGTAAGCGTTGCACACCAGGTGGGGTCAGTCACCTCATCGTCCTGCTGCTCTTCCTCCGAATCCTCTGTGCGCTGCTCCCTCGGACTTACTGCCCTTACTACTACCTCACTGCAAGACAACTGTGTCTGATCGTCATCGTCCTCCTCACCCACAGAAAGTTATTGAGACAGTTGGCGGAAGTCCCCAGCCTCTTCCCCCGGACCCCGGGAACTTTCGAATGGTTGGGCATCAGTGACGATAAACTCCTCTGATGGGAGAGGAACCGCTGCTGCCCAATCTAAGCAGGGGCCCGAGAACAGTTCCTGGGAGTGCTCCCGCTCCTGAGCAGGTGTTATTGTAGTGGAGTGAGGAGGCTGGGAGGAAGGAGGAGCAGCAGACAGAGGATTCGGATTGGCAGCAGTGGACGGCGCAGAACTGCGGGTAGACGATAGGTTGCTCGAAGCACTTTCTGCCATCCAGGACAGGACCTGCTCACACTGCTCATTTTCTAATAACCGTCTCCTGCGTGGACCCATTAATTGGGCGATGAATGTGGGGACGCCAGAAACGTGCCTCTCTCCTAATCGCGCAGCAGTCGGCTGCGACACACCTGGATCAGGAGCTTGGCCTGTGCCCACACCCTGACTTGGCCCTCCACGTCCTCGGCCGCGTCCACGTCCTCTAGGCCTACCCCTACCCCTCAGCATGCTGTATTACCAGTGATTTGATTTCACAGGCAGGAAATAAATTGGCGCAAGACTGCAGGCCAAATATAATTTTTTCCCTTTTTTGAAAACGAAAGGCCCCACTGCCTTTAGTGAATGAATAATCTAAGTTTAATAACTGTGCTGTTTTCCTGCTAATGTGTCACAGAACGTGAGGGTAGCAGAGTTATTAACTGTGGCAGAGCAGGTATTTTTTTTCCCAATTAAGGAAAGCAAATGGCGAAGCCAGGAGTAAAACGTAGCTGGGTGCGTATGATTTTTAAAGGTGTCACACGCAGCCGACACGTGTCCACCGCCCTTAGGACGGACAGAGGCCGGACAAATAGAATTATTTTCCGTTTTTTGGCACCAAAAGGCAGCACTGCGTATATTCTATGAACATGAGAAGTTTAATAACTGTGCTGTGTCCCTGCTAATGTGTCACAGAACGTGAGGGTAGCAGAGTTATTAACTGTGGCAGAGCAGGTATTTTTTTTCCCAATTAAGGAAAGCAAATGGCGAAGCCAGGAGTAAAACGTAGCTGGGTGCGTATGATTTTTAAAGGTGTCACACGCAGCCGACACGTGTCCACCGCCCTTAGGACGGACAGAGGCCGGACAAATAGAATTATTTTCCGTTTTTTGGCACCAAAAGGCAGCACTGCGTATATTCTATGAACATGAGAAGTTTAATAACTGTGCTGTGTCCCTGCTAATGTGTCACAGAACGTGAGGGTAGCAGAGTTATTAACTGTGGCAGAGCAGGTATTTTTTTTCCCAATTAAGGAAAGCAAATGGCGAAGCCAGGAGTAAAACGTAGCTGGGTGCGTATGATTTTTAAAGGTGTCACACGCAGCCGACACGTGTCCACCGCCCTTAGGACGGACAGAGGCCGGACAAATAGAATTATTTTCCGTTTTTTGGCACCAAAAGGCAGCACTGCGTATATTCTATGAACATGAGAAGTTTAATAACTGTGCTGTGTCCCTGCTAATGTGTCACAGAACGTGAGGGTAGCAGAGTTATTAACTGTGGCAGAGCAGGTATTTTTTTTCCCAATTAAGGAAAGCAAATGGCGAAGCCAGGAGTAAAACGTAGCTGGGTGCGTATGATTTTTAAAGGTGTCACACGCAGCCGACACGTGTCCACCGCCCTTAGGACGGACAGAGGCCGGACAAATAGAATTATTTTCCGTTTTTTGGCACCAAAAGGCAGCACTGCGTATATTCTATGAACATGAGAAGTTTAATAACTGTGCTGTGTCCCTGCTAATGTGTCACAGAACGTGAGGGTAGCAGAGTTATTAACTGTGGCAGAGCAGGTATTTTTTTTCCCAATTAAGGAAAGCAAATGGCGAAGCCAGGAGTAAAACGTAGCTGGGTGCGTATGATTTTTAAAGGTGTCACACGCAGCCGACACGTGTCCACCGCCCTTAGGACAGACAGAGGCAGGACAAATAGAATTATTTTCACTTGTTTTACAAGCAAAAGGCAGCACTGCGTATATTCTATGAATAATAACTGTGTTGTGGCCCTGCCTATACAATTCTTTCCCTGCAGTATCAATGGAGGGTGCAATGCTCTGCAGAAGCGATTTTGAGAAGCAAAAAAAAATGCAGCACAGCTAACAGCAGCCTGGACAGTACTGCACACGGATAAATATGGCCCTAGAAAGGACCGTTGAGGTTCTTGAAGGCTACACTCACTCCTAACACTCTCCCTGCCTATGCAGCACTTCTGTCCCTAATGCCGGGTGCAACGGTCTGCAGAGGCGATTTTGAGAAAAAAAAAATTGCCACTGCTAACAGCAGCCAACACACAGCTATCAGTGGCCTTAATAAGGACCTTTGGGGGGTCTTGAAGCCTACACTAACTACCAATTCTTTCCCTACAGCAGCTCCGGTACAAACAGCACTGTCCCTCATTAACTCACACGGCATCTGAGGCGAACCGCGGGAGGGGCCGACTTTTATGTTCGGGTGACACCTGATCTCCCCAGCCACTCACAGCAGGGGGGTGGTATGGGGCTTGAACGTCACAGGGGGAAGTTGTAATGCCTTCCCTGTCTTTCAATTGGCCAGAAAAGCGCGCTAACGTCTCAGGGAAGGAAGTGAAAATAACCAGAACACCGCATGGTGTTCATTACGAATAACGAACATCCCGAACACCCTAATATTCGCACGAATATCAAGCTCGGAAGAACACGTTCGCTCATCTCTAGTCATGATACATCCCTTCTAGTCATAATAAGGGATCAATAACCATATGTTGAAATTTTACCTAAAATGAGAGAACTTGACCTAAAAAGCAACATTAATATCACCAACAGTTGTATGAGAATTTGAAGTGTTACCGTTTCACAAGACCTCAAGTAAACTTACGGGGCTGGCACACTAAGATTGATGACTTTTGTCCAAATCAGACAATGATAGCTGATTACAGCAGGATTCTATACAATCATTTTTTACATTGTCCCTAAATTGGATGAGTTTATATAAAAAAGAGATGCATCCATAAGCAATACGGGAGTATTGTGTTTAATAGATGACCATGACAGACTCTAGCGAGCCATGGTTGTAAATACCCCTCCTTTCTTTGCCTTCGTCTTCCTCATGTCTTTTAGGCACTGCGGTTAATCTGAAAAGACTCACTAGAAAGATCAACTTGCATAAATATTTAATTCTGATTTCACATCTTCGCTGTTGAGTCAACAATTGTAATTTCACATACAGCCCAGTCCAAATTAAACAGCAGGAGATCTTCACACGGCGTTACATTGTTGCACAATATTTCCTTTTCTCATCATATTATATATTGTTATATTACTTTTCTTTTCATATAAAGATCAGCGTGTCGGTCCTGGTTTACATTCCCCTGCGAGAACAATAGCTCCCATGCTAATTCACGTGGTTCTAGGGTACAAATGAACAGTCTGTATACAAATACCTGTAATCACTTATCTGAAAGAGGATTTGCTCTGCTTTGTCCATAATCCGAGCAGTGCTTCCCGGTGCAGCGCTGCCAACTTGTCTTTACCTTTCTGATATCTTGTGATAATTCAATCAGGCCACACTGCTGGGAATCTGGTAGATTGTTTGCACAGGTTCATGATAGACAGCGGTGGATTAAGGGGACCAAAGGCCCGGGGCCGTTCACACCACCGCCCCCCACTCTTTAACAAAGAACGTCCTTTCTCCCCTCCCTTTCCCAGTAGAATATTCTCTGTCTTGGAAGGTCCTGTAGTGTTCAGAGAACAGTCCATCATTCACATGATCGTTGCAGCCAATCACTGGCCTCAGCCATCATGTCTGAATGCGTGGCAAGTGACCGGTAAAGCCAGTAACTGCCGATCTTATGAATGGTGAGGTGGCCTATGATAGTTACTGGACCTTCTGGGACCATAAGCAGTGGCACTGGACCAGAAGGATATTTAGGACAAAAACACATGGGCGCATGCACTAATACACTCGCCACTATGGAGCTTATTAGCACATGAAGCAGTGTTCTTTTGGAGTTTTTTGACTATTCAAACTCTGCGCTAATGAGAAGCTGTAATTGGTGCATTACTTCCTGTTCACTTCCGCGTTGTGTGGTCATATGACAAACAAGTGACAGGAACTGACTACAGTGATCATGTGTTTGTCACATAACTGCTTATCGGAGCAGCACCGATCCTCTGGAATGCACTACCAAAGGCTACCAGAGCAATCCAGGTCTCGCAGAACTTCAGGCGTGCTCTAAAAACGCACCTCTTCAGGGAGGCATACCACATTCCCTAAACAAACTCCTCTGTATGCCGCCTGATAACATGCTCCCTGACCTACTGACTGCAATCCCTGCTAGCCGTCATAAACTGCTCCTGCAGTCATACTGTTTCTGCCGTCACACGGCTAAATGCCTGACCATTGTCTATGTGTATATCACCCCTCACTCTCCACCTCGCCATACCGTGCACATCTCCAGCCCCTTTACCTTCTGTATCACCCCATTACTTGTAGTATGTAAGCTCGTTGGAGCAGGACCCTCACCCCTATTGTTTCCATCAATTGATTACTATATAACCGTGGTTCTGTAATTTTTGTATTTTGTCTTTCTGCATCACCCTGTCTTTGTAAGCGCTGCGGAATATGTTGGCGCTATACAAATAAAGATTATTATCGCGGACGTGAGCAGGAGACAGCGCGCCCATTACTGCTGCCTGGGAGTGATTGAGGAGGGATGTGCTTTTTCTTTTTTTTACTTTAAAAAGCTTCAAATTAAAATTGGAGGACCCAACTGCTGTACCTGACCCAGCAGACCGGGCCCCCCTGTGACCTATCTATGGTCACCTAGCGGAGTGAGGCCCCCCCAGTCTTAGTGGGCCCCATTATCTGCTGGGGTATGACAGGTGCTGACGTTGATCCTGGCTGAACGCTTGTTCATCTGACAGCTATATTTGTCAGCCCTCTTCCTCTTACTTAGACATGTTTGGTGTGGTTCATGTGCTATCAACGGGGAAGAGGTGAGTTAGCTGCTGCCAGACGCCTCTGGTGATGAACTAGCTCTCCTAAGAAAAAAAGGATCAGGCATTAAAATTTAACTTGCCCAATTCTTCTTTCTCCCAACATCATCTATTTGGAGGAAGTCGAAAGACCACTTACACAATATAGTTGGCCAGTCCTACGAAAATCAGCGGGTTCAGGCGTCTTTTCTCTTTTGTGTATGTGTGTGGGGGGATTTGGTCCAGACATGCAGTCCATATTCCAGTGCTGATTTTTCTGTGACTTCTGCAACAAGACTGCAACACATTTGCATATGTTACATTTTGCTGTGGATTTGCTACTGATTTCACTCTGAGGGCTCACTCAGACGGGCGTTTTTTCGCGCGATTTGCGCATGCGCATGCGTCCGGCGATTTTATAAAACCATTGCTTTGCAATGGTATTGGACACATGAGCGTTTTTTATGCGCTCGCCAGATAAATTATAGAACAGAAATCGCAAATCGCACCTATCTGCGATCTGCGATTCCTGTTCTCTTCTCTATATGCGCTCAATGGGGCCGGCGGCAGCAGTGCCGACCCCATTGAGAACATATAGTAGACAAATCATTCTCCTCTGCCACAGCTGTAACAGCTGTGGCAGAGAAGAACGATGTTTGCCCATTGAATTCAATGGAGCCGGCAATACAGCCAGCTCCATTGAAAGCAATGGGCTGCCGGCGATCGCACAATGAATTTTCGGGAAGGGCTTAAAAATATAAGCCCTTCCCGGAAATTCATCCAGAAATGTGTAAAAACAAAAAAAATATATATACTCACCTGGTCCCGGCAGATGGAGTTCATGAGTGAGTGAGTGCTGCCTCTGATTGGCTCAGCGCAGGGACCAATCAGGGGCAGCACTCACTCACCCATTCATGAATTCATGAATGGGTGTGAGTGAGAGCTGCCTCTGATTGGTGAGGCTGTGACCAATCAGAGGCAGCTCATTCAGCAGGCGGGGATTTTAAATCCCCGGCTGCTGAATACTACTCAGAGCAGTTCAGGAGAACTGCCGGCCGGCCGCGCTGAACTCCGTCTGCCGGGACCAGGTGAGTATATATATTTTTTTTGTTTTTACACATTTCTGGATGAATTTCCGGGAAGGGCTTATATTTTTAAGCCCTTCCCGAAAATTCATCGTGAGATCGCCCGCAGCCAATTGCTCTCAATGGAGCCGGCTGTATTGCCGCCTCCATTGAATTCAATGTGCTGGACAGCTCCGGCCCGTTTCTATTGAAACGCGGCTAGGAGCAGTTTTTTGGGGCGATTTTTCGGCCCCAGTCACGCGATTTGCAGATGCGCATCCGTCATGCGATCCGCAAATCGCGGGAAAAAACGCCCGTGTGACTAAGGCCTTAGGGTGAAATCAATGGTGCAAATCAATAAAAATTTTGTAGAAGCATGAGATGTAAAAATACTAAGCAGTACTTTAATTTTTTTTACAAACCTCATCCACATATATTGGATGGGGGGCAATGTTTCGAAGGAGGTAAAGTAACACAGAAGACATTAGTAATCCTATTCCAGCATACTCAAGGAACAGAGAGAACTTCTCTGCCTTTTACACCAGATTTACCGTAATCTATACCGACACACAGATCCTTGGACTTTTAGTCCTCTTTCACCTAATAGGTGAGGCAAAGCAAATTGCTCCTGGCATGTGGAACTTTGATGTACTTGGCTCCTGCAATAGAGAATTTCGTTTTCAATTACTGTTAATTAGAGCAGCACATTGTCTTAAACTGAATGTATTGTGGGTAAGAGGAAATCGAAACCATTTGCGGAGGGTCACAATTACTAATCTGAGCTCCTCCTAGAGTTCATCAGCATCGGATGATGACAAATGGAGCATTAATTCTACACAGCTGTAATTCCTTAAGAAAACATGGAAATTGAATGAGACTCTGGTTACACGCTCAAGTTTCAGTTTGGCCATGATCGGAAAAAAATGCTGGCATGGGTTATCATCCTATTTTTAATAGAACGGCTAAACAATACAAATTAAATAAGAGAACCATGGCTAGTTGTTGAAAGTCGCCTTTTCTGAGGCTTGTACTGAAGTAAACTAGAAGTGATGCAATCCTGAAAATACATCCCAGGGTTATTTGAGGTTTGTAAAATTCCATCACCTCCGCCAAGTTCATCACATCTTAAATGACGGCTTTATCAATGTTTAGAATCCTAATTTGGATGAAGAAACTCACCTGTATTGGGATGCAACTTAAACCTTATGGGTCTTAAATAGAGATGAGCGAGCGTACTCGCTAAGGCAAACTACTCGAGCAAGTAGTGCCTTATGCGAGTACCTGCCCGCTCGTTTCTAAAGATTCGGGTGCCGGCGGGGGGGGGGGGGGGGAGCGGCGGGTGAGAGCGGGGAGGAACGGGGGGGGGGAGATCTCTCTCTCACTCTCTCTCCCCCCCCCCCGCTCCTCCCTGCTTACTCCCGCAACTCACCGCTCTCCCCCGCCGGCACCCGAATCTTTAGAGACGAGCGGGCAGGTACTTGCATAAGGCACTACTCGCTTGAGTAGTTTGCCTTAGCGAGTACGCTCGCTCATCTCTAGTCTTAAAGTTGTTTAACAACAATATTAAAGGGGTTGTCTCGTGAAAGCAAGTGGGGTTCAGCACTTCTGTATGGCCATATTAATGCACTTTGTAATATACATCGTGCATTAAATATGAGCCATACAGAAGTTATTCACTTACCTGTTCCGTTGTTAGCGTCCCCGTTGCCATGATGCCGTCTAACTTCAGCGTCTAATCGCCCGATTAGACGCGCTTGCGCAGAAGGGTCTTCTGCCTTCGGCTCGGTCTGGCACGAGCGGCGTTCTGGCTCCGCCCCCTTCTATGCGTCATCGCGTAGCTCCGCCCCATCGCGTGTGCCGATTCCAGCCAATCAGGCCCTTCACAGTTATAGACTAAAATAATAATTTTTATTGAGATCCTTTTAAAAAACACAAAAATGGGCTATAGAGACTCACAGAACATAAACACAAAGGGATGTGACAATACCCCTTCCACACAACAAATCGTATAGTCAAGAGATCCCACTGAATTATAGATAGTGGGAATATCCCGTAGACTTGATGTATAATGAGAGTGATCGAATAAGTCCGATCAAGGGATAGATAGACCCATGTGATTAGGACTCAGACCCCCTTGATATGATCTAGGAAGTACAGATTGGTCTACCAGTCCGAGCTCATATTCAGGCTCGATATGGGTTCTCTTGATAGATAATACAAATGGTCTGACAGATATAGTCAAAAATTCGATAGACACATCAGATTAAACTCAGATCTCTATCATGTGGTCTGAGGAGTAGAAATGAGTCTATCAGTGTGAGCTCAAGTTCTGGCTCAATTCGGGCTCGACGCGTTTCCCCACAAATGCGTGGTTCATCAGGAGCAGAGCCTGCATTGGGCTGTTTACTTATATATAGATACACATTTCTTTGTTGTGTGACAAATAGAAGTCGTTTTTTTCAACCACTGATATTAGACAATTTTTGCATATGATATGCAGAATTTTCGGCGGTATATGCTATTTCTCTAGTAAACCTAAAGAAAACAGAGAAGGACTAGATATCCTCTCCTTTTCCTAGGTCAGACTTAATTGGTCTTATAGCAAGTCTTTCGATTTGTGAGCAATAGACCAATGACTTGGCGCATAATAGCGATCACCTACATGAGTTATCAAGAGGTGCAAAGATCAATGATTATGTCTGTATAGCTCATAACCAATCCAAAATATATTCAGGACTGCAAATTCTGAATATTAGCTATCAAGACCAATATCTGCACCTCCGGAAGAAATAAATTCTTCTAGGGTGACAGTCTATAATAGACGCACCGCATCCATTAACCCATAAGAGTAGATTGGATTGGATGCAAGGTCAATGATAGCATAGGTAAAAGTCAGCCTAAATAGGGTATAAATAAAGCTGATCTTTTAAGCCAGTGCTAGAGAGAATTAGATTGCGGAATGCGCCAAAGATTCTGATGCCTAATGATAATTTTCTAGAGTATCAGGGTTTTTTCTAGAGTATCAGGGTTTGAAAAGAATAAAGAAAATGATAAATGAAATAAAAAAGATGCAGCGCCTGTAGCTCCATCAGAGCTTTTTTATTTCATTTATCATTTTCTTTATTCTTTTCAAACCCTGATACTCTAGAAAAAACCCTGATACTCTAGAAAAAACCCTGATACTCTAGAAAATTATCATTAGGCATCAGAATCTTTGGCGCATTCCGCAATCTAATTCTCTCTAGCACTGGCTTAAAAGATCAGCTTTATTTATACCCTATTTAGGCTGACTTTTACCTATGCTATCATTGACCTTGCATCCAATCCAATCTACTCTTATGGGTTAATGGATGCGGTGCGTCTATTATAGACTGTCACCCTAGAAGAATTTATTTCTTCCGGAGGCGCAGATATTGGTCTTGATAGCTAATATTCAGAATTTGCAGTCCTGAATATATTTTGGATTGGTTATGAGCTATACAGACATAATCATTGATCTTTGCACCTCTTGATAACTCATGTAGGTGATCGCTATTATGCGCCAAGTCATTGGTCTATTGCTCACAAATCGAAAGACTTGCTATAAGACCAATTAAGTCTGACCTAGGAAAAGGAGAGGATATCTAGTCCTTCTCTGTTTTCTTTAGGTTTACTAGAGAAATAGCATATACCGCCGAAAATTCTGCATATCATATGCAAAAATTGTCTAATATCAGTGGTTGAAAAAAACAACTTCTATTTGTCACACAACAAAGAAATGTGTATCTATATATAAGTAAACAGCCCAATGCAGGCTCTGCTCCTGATGAACCACGCATTTGTGGGGAAACGCGTCGAGCCCGAATTGAGCCAGAACTTGAGCTCACACTGATAGACTCATTTCTACTCCTCAGACCACATGATAGAGATCTGAGTTTAATCTGATGGGTCTATCGAATTTTTGACTATATCTGTCAGACCATTTGTATTATCTATCAAGAGAACCCATATCGAGCCTGAATATGAGCTCGGACTGGTAGACCAATCTGTACTTCCTAGATCATATCAAGGGGGTCTGAGTCCTAATCACATGGGTCTATCTATCCCTTGATCGGACTTATTCGATCACTCTCATTATACATCAAGTCTACGGGATATTCCCACTATCTATAATTCAGTGGGATCTCTTGACTATACGATTTGTTGTGTGGAAGGGGTATTGTCACATCCCTTTGTGTTTATGTTCTGTGAGTCTCTATAGCCCATTTTTTTTTTTTTTTAAAAGGATCTCAATAAAAATTATTATTTTAGTCTATAACTGTGAAGGGCCCAATTTATAAATACTATAGACTTACCTGCTCCTGTGAATTATTCCAGCCAATCAGGAGGCTGAAATCGGCACACGTGACGGGGCGGAGCTACGCGATGACGCATAGAAGGAGGCGGAGCCAGAACGCCGTTGCTGCCGGACAGACCCGAAGGCAGAAGACCCTTCTGCGCAAGCGCGTCTAATTGGGCGATTAGACGCTGAAGTTAGACGGAGCCATGGCGACGGGGACGCCAGCAACGGAGCAGGTAAGTGAATAACTTCTGTATGGCTCATATTTAATGCATGATGTACATTACAAAGTGCATTAATATGGCCATACAGAAGTGCTGAACCCCACTTGCTTTCGCGAGACAACCCCTTTAAGGGATGGCATATTACTAGGATATCCTATCACTTACTGATTTCTTGGGGTCTGACTGCTCAGTCCTTGTATACTTTATCTGAGCAATATACCATGACATCTTATGATGAAAATACCCTATTAGAACAACATTTTTCTCAGCTAGCATTGTAAAGCATTGGCTTGGCAAGTAAGTATTACATATGTCGCAATTTTCCAAGTAAATTAATGTTTCAACAGTTTCACTGAACCACAAAACAGTCTTATAATAGTATGCAGGGCTGTGAAGAGTTTCATATTCACAACTATTGCTTCTTTGAGAGTCCATCACACCTTCTATGTGTAACTTTTAACTTTTAAAAGGGGTTGTACCAGAATCGACTTTTATCATCTATCCACACAATAGGTAATGAAGCCTGATTGTTGGGGTGTCATCTCGAGAAGAGGGTCTCATATCCCTTCCTCCTCCTCACTGCAGAGCTTGAATGGTGTGGCAGCCGAGAATGCTTGCTGATGGTCCATTAATGTCAATGGGACTGTCAGAGATGAAGTCAGTTTTAAGCACTTAGATACTGGTAGCAAAACTGTTGCTACTCTCCTAAGGAGTGAAGATCTAGTTAAAATCACGCCAAGAACACAATAGGCAATCATGAGGAGGTGAGGAAGATAATAGCAAAATATTTACAGAAGACTCTACAAACTGCAAAAACCTCTGATCATGTGTCCACTATTAGAGAAAAACTCAGCAAAAATGGTGTTCGTGGAAGGATGCCACAAAGGATGCCGTGCAGTCCAGAAAAAATATTGTGACTTTTCTCAACTTTGCCTGAAGTGACCAGTATGTCCCACTTCTGGGAAAATGTTTTATGGACAGATGAGAAAAAAGTGGAACTTTTTAGTATAAATGTACAGCGCTATGTCTGGAGGAAAAATGAACATTGCACACCAACATCAAAAGCTCATCCCATCTGTGAAGCCTGGTGGAGGGAGCATCATGCTTTTGGGCTATTTTGCTGCCACAGGGCCTGGACGTCTTATACTCATTGAGGAAACAATTTCTAAGGTGAATCAAAAACATTTTATAGAAGAATAGATATATTCATCATTGCACTCTTAGATTACTCCCAGAGCAATCTGTGACATCATAAAGTGAATCACGTGACCTGCTGGAGTGTAGAGCACTCCTGCTCCTGCAGATGCAATGATGAACAAATGGAACACCAGCAGTCACGTCACACATCATGTAACCAGAAGTGTGAAGCAGATGGAACCTAGTTATTGTGAATTATTTGTCCATTAATAGCAACAAGCTGAACATTAATATTCACGTGTTAGGTTACAAAATCTGCAGTGATCCAACAAAACACTTTAACTTCTACCTGCGCCCATCATCAGTCTACACATGCCTCTAAATAATCATCAGACAGAGAAGTGGCTTCTGCCTGGCACATCTGTGCTGCTTCTGCATCCATTACAATACTGCGCAACTATCTGTGGGGATAAAGTGGAGCAGAGCTATTGCATTGAGCGCTGCCAATTTGATGCTGTGCTTTCAACTCTGCTTTTGGATGGAGCACAGATATCACACTCCAAGCATGCTCTAAGTAGTGTGCTCCAGAAATAAGCCAGAGCATGGGATCCCGAGATGCTCCTGGAAACGAGGTACAGACAGAGCATGTTTTCTGCACTCTGAACATGCTTGGAGTTGAATGATGAGTATGTCTCTTACAAGTTCAGCAGTCCCTGATCTCAAGCTGAAGAGATGTTGAATAATACAAATCAGAGTCCTAACTTTAACCCCATGGAGATACCATGGCATGACCTGAAGAAGACTGTGCATGCAAGGCATCCCTGAAATATTGATACAAATACAAGTGACTACAGCATACTATAAGTTTCAAATATTTAGAATAAAATTACTTCATAAACACAAAAATGTGAGGTTCTTAGCTTGCATTTTTAATCAAAGTTTGTGGACCTATAGAATTTGCCTTGCTGCGCTGGCTAGGCTCACGCACTTTGATCAAAATACATGCTAAGAACCTAATGTTTTATGTGTGCAGTAAATAAAACAATTATGCAATTTTTTTATTCAAATATTATGTGCATAGCAGTACTATAGCCTCTTCTGGGTGATGGCTAATTGAGTTCGCTGGGTGTGGTATTCTCTGCCAGCGAATCCCCCTCGTCTGTGGCAGATAAATACCAGCAAACTCTTATGAGAGATTGCCGGTCATTTTAGTGTGCTTCATTGTATCTCTGTGTTAATCCCACTCAGAGCTGGTGTGTGCCTGCTGGTCTGAAGTGCCTCTCTCCTTCCCTGAAGACGGTCTGGACACCTGTAGTCCTTGTCTGTATCATATGCAGAGCCCCTCTTCCCTTCCCTCTGACAGGTGCAGCTTCCAGATGTCTTCTGTGTGTGTCAGATGTGTGATGCCTGACACTGTTCCCTATGTCAGCATGGTCGCTGACTCTCTATTCCCCTAGTGTATGCGTGTGAGCTCTGCGTGGGGTTCCTGTTATATGTTGTATGCACAACCTAGTATGTTGGTGTGAACAGCGATGTGTTTTATATGTCTGTGCAGGTGGTCAGACATGTGCTGTATGTGCAATCCTCTTCTGTGTGGTTTGCATAACATTGTGTGTTGGTGTGAACAGCGACATGTTTTGTATGTCTGCACAGGTGGCAAGACATGTGCTGTATATGCAGTCCTGTTCTGTGTTCAGTGTGTGTAAACAGTGTTGTGTCCAGTGTGTTTAGTGCACTTCTCCAGGCTCTTAATCAGCGATAGCCAGGTCGCCAGACGAAGACAGTGGGGCCGACCTTATCGGGACGATTACCCTGCTTTTAGGCAGGGGTGCCCCTCTTTCCCTGATTAGTAAGGGACAGGGGTCCTTCCATCATTGCCTGGAGAGGTGCAATTGGTCCTTGCAAATACTACAAGCGTATTTGCGGTAGATTGCTTGCATCTATGCTGAGGCGTGGTGCTTTAGTGCACTAAATGGACGTAACATTATTAAATTCAAGGGGTCACTTACATTTTCCCCCTGCACTGAGGATGTTTGCTTGATGTGTCTAGTATGGTGCTTTCACACCTATGCCTATTCTTTCCACTGTTTTGCTCCATCATAGAAGGGGAAAGACGTAAGCACTGAATCTGGCACATGCTGGACCTGACTGCCACTGTAGGGACGCTATTGACTACAGTGGAATCTGTTTGTCTTTCATCCTGCTCTGCAGCATTTCCTGGATAAAATAAAATAAGTATCTGTAATGCAGTAAATCTCATCATTGTATTCCCAGTGTTGAGGCTATGCAGAAAGAAAAGATCAACATGTATCGGCAGTCATTCCTGTAACCTCACTCCCTGAACAAAGTCAGTGATACACATGTTTGTAAACACTGAGATGGTTTACTTTGTAGCATTTGTATATCTTTGGTTTTGTTTTGGAAGTAAAGCAGGTTTCATGAATGACTGCTGTGTATGTTGATCTTGATATATAGCTTCAGTGCTGGGAATACAATGAGGAGATTTACTGCATCAATGATACTTCAATTCTGGGAACTTTTTAGGCAGTTGTATTCAAATCTTGTTTCCGATTCCGTGTTTTGATGCCAGTGATCAGTTTGCTGTGGTACTTCATCTGAAAAAATGATGGCCAGTGCCTGGAAGCCGGATCCATTTACTGTATATGCTGGATTTGCAAATGTGTAGAAATTCAATTTATACATCACCGTTCCGTTTTAGGCATTCTATCAATCCCTTCATTTCATGCAATGCCTGCAGCATGGACGTTAGGAGATTTTCTTTCACAAACACTTCTTTTTAATTATTCCAAATGATATAAAATGAAAAATGATGCAAGACAGACTTTGCAAATAGTCTTTTTTTAGATATATTTTCTTTATTTTTCAATTTTGGTGGGGAGGAGGGGTTACAACAAAGGAAGAGGTAAATCAATGGATAATCACACTGCAAATCATTCGATCTAATAAACAGCAGGGAACGGTGACAGCTTTTAAATTATTTTTTGTTTTTTTTTCAAAATTGGACAACAATCATTGCATTAACAACATTTGTTACTAATAATTTAACGCGGTCATAATCTTCCTTGTATTTGTAAATGGAACAACAAAAAGATTAGCAAAAACACACAAAGTACAGTTCAAAATTCAACTATTATATATAACAACTATTATATATATATAACATAATTCAACTATTTCGATTGGTAGTGAAAGAAACAGATACTTCCCAGCCATAAACATTAACTGTCTGTCAGTGCTACATAAATTAGATCCCTAAATCTCCCTAAATCTCCTTTTAGAGTTTCCCAATGATTGCTTTATATCACTGCAGACGGTGGCACTTAAAGAGAAATACATTTTATTATAAGGGAATTCTAATTTTAATAATGGGAGGACTATTTAGCAGCGCCGATCAATGCACTGAGTGGCGGCTTCCAATGTAAAGATGAGCGAGCATACTCGCTAAGGACAATTACTCGAGCAAGCATTGTCCTTAGCGAGTACCTGCCCGCTTGGAAAAAAAGATTCGGGTGTCGGCGGGGAGTGGCGGGGGAGAGCAGGGGGAACGGAGGTGAGATCTCTCTCTCCCTCACTCCCCCCCCCACTCCCCCCTGCTCACTCCCACAACTCACCACTCACCCGCGCCGCCACCCGAACCTTCTCTGCCGAGCGGGCAGGTACTCGCTAAGGACAATACTCGCTCGAGCAATTGTCCTTAGCGAGTATGCTCGCTCATCTCTATTCCAGTGCTGTCACCGGGGTAAATATAACTTTATCGTATTTTCCGGCATATAAGACGTTTTTTTAACCCAGGAAAATCTTCTGAAATGTTCATCTTATACGCCGGACTGACCTGTAGAAAAAAAAATCAATACTCACCTCCCGCAGCGTTCTGTGATGATCTGCGGCGCTGCTGCAGGTTGTCGCTCCCTCCTCCATGCCGACAGAGCATTGCTTTCTGGATGCGGGGCTTGAATGCTCCGCCTCCAGAAAGCTAATACTCTGATTGGTTAACTCAGCGAGGCGTCAGCCAATGAAAGCCGGCGATAGGTTAACCAATCACAGGCATTAAATGACATCAGCAGCGCCGCAGGAAGTGAGTATTGATTTTTTTTTTTTTTTTGTACAGGCTAGTCCGGCGTATAAAACCACAGGTATCCCAATATTTTAACTGGAAAACTTGGGGGTCGTCCTATATGCCAGAAAATAGGGTACATCCAAAGGGTTAACTACTTTAAGCCCATAAGTTTAGCTCATAGGCCTAAAATTGGGTGACAAATTCTCTTTTATTTAGAGGTTATGGTTAGAGGGCAGTAATCTACATAAAAGTACAAATAGTTTTAATTAAAAATCTCCTATCATTTTGTGTCTACAGCTGATTTGTTTCCTAATACTAATTAACAGTACATTTGGCAGGCTAAGCAGCACGTTAGGTATGGATGGTAATATGTCTACAGGATCAGACTACTGGGCCTCATTTGCCAAAACTGTACAAGAATAAACTCGGCCTTGCCCGTAGCAACCAATCACAGCACATATTTCATTTTGTAAACTTCTCTGGAAAAGTGAATGCTGCACTGTGATTGGTTGATATGATAAATGAGGCCCAGTATTTCTTACCATGGAAACCACATAGAATTTGAAGACACAAAACTATTTTCGCCAGTTAACTCATCTCATCATCCATCACAATGATAGGTGTGTTAAAAAACACTGGAAAATGCTGTAGCATGCTTTCCAAAATGCCGCATGAAATCGTAGTAAAACACTGCAGGTTTGGACGCAGAGCTGTGAACGCATGTGTGGGAGCGGCTTTAGGATAAGTGCGCACAAGCACATTCTGCATCGGAAAAAAATCCAACACCAATCTGCTTCATAATTTGAAACAGAAAACTGCAGCTGAGGCAAGGATTTCTGCCACGGACATGCCCATCCATAAGTGGATTTAGCTAATGCCTGGTTTAGACACAACGATTATCGCTCAAAAAAATCTTTTGAGCGATTTTCGAGCGATAATCGTTGTGTGCTTTTTTACAGCACAAGGTGATCGCTGAGACATTGAGCGATCACCTTGTGCTCCGAGCAGGGGATGCAGAAGACAAGGGGATGCAGAAGAGCGCTCTAAGCGGGGGATGCAGAAAACAAGCGGTACCCTGGTTGTCTTCTGCATCAAACTGTTCCCCGCTCAGAGCGCCTGGCTGTTATACAGCCGAGCGCTCCAAGCGGGGGATGCAGAAGACAAGCGGGGCCGCTTGTCTTTTGCATCCAGCTGTTCTCTGCTCGGAGCACCCGGCTGTTATACAGCCAAACGCTCCAAACACGGGATGTAGAAAACAAGTGGCGCACGGTTATTTTTTGCCTCCAGCTGTTCTCTGCTCGGAGTACCTGGCTGTTATACAGCCAAGCGCTCCGACCCTGGACAGCTGTGTTCTTCATACCCCGCCTGTCTTCAGGGAGCAGGTTACAGCTGAAACAATAGTATCAGCTGTATCCCGCTGTGAATCCCTGATAAGGCTCATCCTTGTCTTTCAGCATGCTGCAAGATTAGCGATCAGTGACGGCTTAACGAAAACTGCACGACGTCAGTGCAGTTCGACACAACGATTATCATTCAAAAGACGGCTTTGAGCGATTTTTGAGTGAAAATCCTTCCATCTAAATCAGCCTTTAGCTCAATCAAACAAATCCAGGTGTGAATTTCCCAATGCAGATTTTGAGCAGAACCCATTTCTTTGGTAATATAAATTACCAATGTAGCCAAGTTTAACATGATTATTAATTTATTACGATAACTTGCTGTGCTTCACTTTGTTTACCCTTTCAATAGTTTTTCAGTGGGTTTTATTGTGCTAAGATAATGTATAAATAGCTTTTTAAGTGGCTTTATTGGGCCGTGACAAAAGAACAACAGCTTTTCAATGGCTTGAGATAAGATAACTTGTCTTAGAATGTTAGTTATGGCATTTAAGTTAAATTTGACTATATTGGTATGACATGAATTCCTATTCTAATATATGACGAATGTATTTTTGATACTTTTGCCATGGATTTAATGCAGAATCCTTTCAGAATCGGCAGGGATTCTGCAGCAAGATCCTCTATGTGAATATGACCTTAGAGTATCGAGGACCCAGACTGTTCTTTTCAGTAATGCTTCCTGCTGCTGTATCTGTAATGGTCGAGCCTAGATGGTTAAAGTTTTGCTATGGCAATGGACTGCGAGATGCACCAAAATTAACGCCAAATTCTCATGTGCATCAAAATCTGCAGCAAACTTCGACACAGTAGTACCGAGCATGCTCTTGGTGTAGTACTGATTGGCTGACACCTGGATAAAAAATAAATATTTGCTTCATCACAGAAGGAGACCAGGGACTGTGAAGGAGCTGCTGCAAGAGAAAGACAGGCAAGGGCAGTGGAAGACTGGACCCCTGGATGTGAGAAGGACTGTTTTGAGAATATGAAGAGTACTGTACAAAGGATCCAGAGACTGTTTTTTGCAAGGAGAGCAAAAGAAGCTTTTTAGGGTGCTTTCACAACTGCGTTGGGGATTTTGCTTTCCTGGTCCATTTGGTAAGCAGGAGAGGAAAATTCTCACAGCAGAATGCATGCAGCACTTTTTCTTCCAATATCTGCAGCCGCATCTGTGGCAGAATCTCTGGCCGGACACAGATATGAAACCAGCCTTGCAGCCATAATCTTGGATTTTGACAAGGAACCAAGGAGAACAGCAAGGTAGTGTTGCACTCTCGAATTGGAACAAGCCGGAGTCAGTAGTAGTGACAATCCTATGGAATGGAACTGTGAGTGAGGCCAGCCTCAATTCTGAAATTAGGTATCTACACTATTACGGATGATCTTAGACATCTGTAAACTAATCTATTAACTGTGTGGAGCATATCATACAGTTGGGTGAACTTTTGTTACACGCATTGCTTCAATTAGACTGAGATGTTGTACAAAGGGCAGTGCGCCAGTTAGGGATCGGAGAGACATTTGTAAGTGGGTTCTGCATCAAGCCCTAGAGAGGTGAGAGAGGATAGGATGAGGTTGGTCATACACATTAGACTTCTGTCTGCTGAATTCAATGATATAGACAAGACTGTCTGACTATCTGATATGGCCAAACAAGTCATGTCCAATGCTACTTTGGTATATGTCTGAAAAAAAAGAATGGGCGTGTTGAATTTCAATATGCCCAATCAGTTGTTCTCAAGGGAGATAAGCCAATACCAGAAGCATCCGGCAGCAACTAATTTCCCTCTCCTGTTTGAGATCACAAGCACACTCGGCCAACAGTGGTCAATCAGTGAACAATAGTTATAGGACCCCTGTGCTCCCTATAGGTGAGGGTTTGAGAGGTAACACAACATCTATTGCATGTTTTCTGGATACCCCTTGAACTAACATCTCTGCAAGAGATTTTGAAGAAGTCATTGTAAATATACATTATGGATATTGCAATAAACAAAGAGAAATGCTATTTGTTACAAAATATATACATTTATTAAAAAATGTCGGTTTGTTCATAATTCACTATAAACAATGCAAAAAAGGGCAAAATAACACATAGAAAATGTATAAAAAGTAGACAGTCACTTTGCAATTATAAAACATACATAATGATGATTAGTAAGCTGTAGTGGTACAAAGAATTTTCAGTTCCAGACATTATTTTTTACATTCTATTCAATGTGTTGCTGCAATTATTCATTTGGCTTTTCAAATCTCTATGCCTTTTTTGTTCCAAATCCCTACCCCAACGGGGTAGTAACGATAATCAGGGAGTTCAAGGAATCTTGTTTCAGAAGCTCCACTAAGGCTCTTTTCATATCAAGTCTTTCTGTCCAGTGCTGGTTCCATCCTGCGTTTATAGTGGATAGGGACGGAAACAAGGACAAAACCAGGATGGAACCACAGTGTTTAATGTAAGACGGAACCAGCGCTGGATGGAAGAATGTAATGTGTAAAGTGCTTTGGGGAAGCTGGATAGAGTTTGCGCAGAAGAAATAAGTGAATTAAATAGAAGGGTAACATACTGTCAATGTGTAGAGTCTGTGGCCGTCAGTAAAGTATTGGCACAGTGCCTCTGTTTTAGTATGTACACTGCATGTTCCAGAGAATTAAGAAAAGTCTAGAAGAATGTAGAAAAGTTTTGTATAGTCTGGTATAGAACGCAGTGCCTATTTGTGCATTGGCTATAGATACAGCCCCTGATATTGCTATATAGGCCGTAGAGAAGAAATCTGGAGCTCAAGTGTCCCTCATCCCATTAACCATTTTTAATTTCTCGGGATTAGATGACAATAAAGCCTTGTTCCAGTTGTGCGTTTATCCTGCTGGACTGTGCAATATCTTATCCATACTATAGATGCCCATAAACATTAGACTGAAATTTATGAAACTGTAACTTTTAACCCAAATGATCATTTGTTCGGTGAAATATAACAATTAGAGATGAGCGACCGTGCTCGTTTAGGACAACTACTCGATCGAGCATCGCTTTTTTCGAGTAACTGCCTACTCAGGTGAAAAGATTCGGGGGGCGGCGGGGGGAGGGGGGCAGGGTGGAGCCGGTGGTAGCAGGGGGGAACAGGGGGGAGCTCTCTCTCTCTTTCCCCCCACCTCTCCCCCGCAACCACCCGCTCACCCCCGGCACCCTCAAATCCTTTCACCCGATTAGGCAGTTACTCGAAAAAAAAACATGCTCGATCGAGTAATTGCTCTAAACGAGCACGTTCGCCCATCTCTAATAAGAATGGATTATCATTTTAGTTACCCATTGACAGACTTTTGGAAAGAGCTGGGCCAAGTATGAAAGTTTGGTCTGAGAGTTGGACAAAAGATCCTTTGCCTTTAAAAAAACCTATTTTGGAAAAAAAGTTCCCAGAAAGATTGTTCATGCGTTGCTCATGTCATTGGGCATGTGTGGCCAGTTTGATCAACTGTAAAGGTCTTTTGACATGGGCTGATAATCGGTCTGATGTAATGAGCGCCAATCAACAAAACAACTTGATAGGTGTCATTTAGATTTTTTACGTGGGCCAAGAATTGTTGGTATGGGGATCACTAATACTATAGTTTGTCTCTGTAGAGCTCTCATTGGAAAGCTGCACACTTCTTTGATTGTTGTCTCTTTTCTATGGCTGAATGATCAGGCGAACACAAGTTTAATGGAATGTCTATGCCTGATCATTGTGTTGAAAAAAGGACCTGAACAGCCAATATATACTAAAATGTGTATGGTTGCATCTAAAAGACGATGGTTCATCAGGCGATTGTTCATTTAACAGTTATGGAACCATCAACCTACTTCTGTCTAATCTCTATAACTGTAGTGAATGCAAGTGCAGTTGCACCCGAGCCCCGAAGCCTTGGATTTGAATTATGACTAGAGATGAGCGAGCCTCGCTCTTTTCGAGTAACTGCATTCTTGTCCGAGCGTGCTCGGGGGGGGGGGGGGGGGATAGCGGGGGAGAGAGTGAGAGAGACATTTCTCTCTCTCTCCCCCCCGCTACCCTATGCCGCTCCCCGCTCCCCCCCCCTGAGTGCGCTCGGACAAGAATGCAGTCGCTCGAGAAGATAGTGTACAAGTGTACAAATATTACAATCATTTGAATGAATTAAAGCAGTTTGTTAATATTGCTTGACTGGAGTAACAAGTTATGTGTAAAGCTCTAGTTGGTGGTTAACTGTACATATTGTAGATATTGAGTTCCCTTGTTAGGAAATCATCTGATGAGGTAAGATATCCAATATAGTCTGTATTAGCGTATGCACAAGAATCCTGTCTGTTTGCTGGTTCTTGATAGTCTATTGAGCAGCAATAAGCACAGTAACAGAATGTGGAGTTGTCCTGATGTTGATAGGCAGGATAAGCCATATCCGCATATGCACAATTCCTGTTGTCCTGGTGAGACGGAGAGCTAAAGCTCTGCGGTACAAACTCTAGACCTTGGTAACTTGGTGAGTATTCAAAAGAGTTTGACATTTCGGATGAATCTGAAGGTGATTCTGGAGTCTGCAACAAAACAATATAAACCTCAGTCAAGACTATACATATGAGAAGATATTTCACATTGGTGACATATATGGCATCCCAAGAGTTCTCATCATCTGCCAATAAAATGAATAGATCACAAAAAATAATTTCCTCCTTTTCTTCCATATTGTTCCAATTGTTGTTTCCTGTACAAGATCAATCTATATATTGGTCTGTAGATTAAAGCCCCATTAAGACCCAACGATTCTCACTCAGCCGTCTTTTGAGCGAGAATCGTTGGGTCTAAATGCACGGACATCGTGCGTTTTTCGTGTCGTTCATCGTTCAATTCTAGTTTTCTTGAATTGAGCAATAAACTGTTATCAGCAGTGCAGGCTGTTATCACAGTCGGCAGCGCTGATAAGATTCTTACAGCCTGTGTTCTACTGGTAGTTCACAGCGGGACGCCGGCTGTAACCGCGGAGAACAATACAGCTGTTTGCTTATGCAGAACAGCTGTATTGTTTGCCGAGTGATAGCGGCGGTGTCCCGCTCCACCTGCATAGCTCTTTAGTATCTACTTAGCTACTATAGACTATGCAAAGATTATCCCTCAAAACTGTCACTCAAACTGTCATTTGAGCAACTTTTGAACGATCATCTGTCAGTGTAAATGGGGTCTCAGGGCTGTCTAATTAAAGCAGCTTTGCATTAAAGATCAAACACTGATAATGAGCCCTGAACAACGAGGTTAGTGCTCATCTATCAAGCCTCCACATTGGCTAATTTTACCACGTTGAAAATGCAATCACCCAACTAACAAGCGTTTGCTTGTTTGTAGGGTGATCAGTGGCACCTTCATGTAGCCCCATGATCAGGCCGTGTTAAAAGTCTAAAGGCCATAAAAGACACCAAGAGTGCACTATTCAAGGTGTAGACTTGTGGACTCACAATTAAACCTTTATGCAAGATGGTGACCTACTATTGTGTCTAGGAACTGCTGAAGGAGTTGTTTCTGTGTGCTTTGCTCAGATAAAAACCACTTTATGAATTTAAACTGCAGTAAACTTCAGGTAGAGGCATATATCCATTCTTTATGTGCTGACAATGTAGGTACCTTCAGCTGGGTTGCGTTTGAGTAGTTTAGATGCATCAACACAAATATGAGTTTTGATAACAAGCATTTTAGCAAGAGCAGCGGTTAATGTAATATAAGCAAGAGCAGAGTACTATAATATAGTAATGTTATAGGGGTATTCCAGTCACTTAACTCCTTGTAGTATTGATGACCTGTTCTCAAATGTTGATTGGTGGGGATCTGCCACTAGGGAACCCCGATGAGAAGCTCACCTCAGCCCTCCCACTCATTACAGCTGGTTGGATGTTGATAGCTTTGTCTGCATTGAAGTCAGAGCCAGAAGTGCAATAGAAAGCATTGCTACCACTGATTTCAATAGGAGCGAAGCATTCTATTACACTTCCGGCTCAGAGCCGGAGGTGTAATAGAAGGCTTAGCTTTCATTAAAATCAATGTAAGTTATACCTTCTATTGCGCTTCCAGCCCCTGCTGCAGTCAGTCCGGCGGCTGAGAACAGCTGATCACAGTGGGTCCCAAGCGGTGGACCCCATCGATCAACTATTAATGATCTATCCTAAGGATAAGTCATCAATACTAAGAGCAATTAAATGCCTGGAATACCCCTTTAGTAACACAAGTGATCACTTGCACAAAACCCCAAATGATTATTTATCACTATAACTATAGATCTTAGCAAGTCTAAATAACTTGCTAATATCAACAACTGGCACTGGTTTTAGCGATCTGTCTAAAAAGACCCTAAGGTAAGTTCAAAGGAAACTGAAGTTAGTGGAAATGTTAAGAATGTATATAATCAGTTGGGTCATTTGGATAGAAAGATAGAAATAGATAGCAACAAGAAACATTTACCACAATGGCCAGCTTTAGTCAACTTGTGCGATGACTTTTTATGTTCTTCATGTGTTAATAGCATCACATTGTATCGAGGAGGAAAGTAAGAATAAAAGTTACCATGTTCTGATAGATGATGGGAGATGGCTGGAAGGCTTCTTCCTGAAAGCACAAAGACTGGTTCTGGAATATGCTAAAACTGGAGTCGGTGAGAGGCTCAGGATGAAGGTAAGCATCCACAAGACTTTCTTCCTGACCACCATAGACTGGAGGCTGCCTTGTCCCTTGGTAACTGGGTACACAGAGTGTAGGCTCATATGTGCTTATCATTTCTAGGATTAGGACACAAGACCATGGTTAGTTTTATGTATACAATGGAAGATTTGCATATCAAACATGAATTAACTGTTTTGCATAATCTTGTTTGCCTTCAACAACAGACTTCATATTTTGATCCTAGTTATGAGTGGACAGCTGACTCTTCTCACATCACATAATAAAAAGTGCTTTGTTCTTATTTGGAATCTTAGATGTTTCCATTCTGAATTCTCAAGAATCCGATAAGTTCCGGGTAAGATGTCACATTAAATATATCATTAATTGTTTGTTTCAAGAGATGATGCTCAAGTAGTTAATGTGTTGACCTTTCAAGTCATTGTAATGTACTAATCTCCAAGACAAACCCCTCTTCTCTAATGAGGATCAGCGTGCCTTGAGAATAAAACAGCGGCACTATAGACTTGATATATTCTCTTTTTACTCTGCAACAAAGAAACCAGTCTGCTGGCTTAAAGGGTAATATATCTTATATACATTAGGCTTCCAGATCAAATATGTCACAAGAAAACCCCTTACATGGCTATCCCGTTGTCCTCATCTGCATTCCTTTTTACCTTTTGACTGATCTGATTGGTCGGAGTAATAATTGAGTAGATCTTAAGTTGAGCTGTGAGCTTTGAGCCTTCCATGTATAAAGAATTCCCTGTGCCTTTGCAATGATTTAGACATTTTTTTAAGATTTTTTTTTTTACACACCAACCTGAAGAAGGAGGAGGAGGAAGGATTGGATGTGAAACTTGCAATTTGTTCTGCCTGGACTCCTGCATAAACAATAATAAGAGAGAAATTTTGGATTAGATATATTGTATTAGAAGAATGCTTCAAGAAGAAGGTAAGCCATAAATCATGTTATTTATTTACATTGCTTCTGAAAATATTGCTTGGTTTTATGTATACTGAGTTGGAAACATTGTATCTGCTGAGGACTTACTGTGTTTAGACAAGATACACTGTAGCAGGAGGAAAGAACATACTGCTGGTATATGGAAAGCACTTGCATGTAATGGTCTAGCATAAAGTAACACAAATATGTATTACATGGCCTCCTTTATTACAATGATCTGTCATTTTTGTTCTATACAATTACGTATTCTTTACCATTGATTCTATTTCTATGAAAACATACAGCTATGTGTTCTGTTATGTTGAGCATAGTCACATCTCGGTTTAGGTTTCCCATATTAAGGATTATTATGACCACAATGTTCCAGGAGATGTGAGGTCCAGTAGCTGATACGTACCAGCATGGAGGGGGTTAATGTTTAAAGGGACTGAGGTGTCCTAGGATTGATCATTGAAGGGGAAGGAGGGGGGAACATATACTCAATGCTGAGTAGGAGAGGCGGCTTATTCTGGTTTATTGTACACAACAAGATCTCAAGTTTTCAATGTCATGAACCAGGAAGTGCTAATGATTTACCTGGCAGCTCCAAATGCAAATATTTCTCACTACACAAACCTTTCAAGACTTGAATATTACTGATAGAAGTACAAAGAAGCATAAAATAACAAAGAAAGAACCCTCTCTTTTTGGGCTGTGACAGAACAGGGTCACTTTTAGTTAAGCTTCGCCTTAAACTTGTCCTGTAACGGTGGTTTCCCCGCACTGGCTTTCATGGCTTTTTTTTGTAGCCTAATGTTTAAAGTCTATAGTGAAATACTCAATGCACTAGAGACTGTTTTTGTTCATGGTGTTTTGGTGGCTTTTTCTGGTTTAGTGTTTTTTTGTTTTAGATGTAACATTCTCCGGGTTTTGGTATTTTTCAGACATTTTTCCAACAGGCTTCTTTAGGGAACTTTCACACAGGACAGAATAATCCGTAACAACGTTGTTGACTATGCCCTACAGTGGAGTATTCAGCTCACAATCCACACTGCTAACATGCCGGTTTTGGTGTGGAATTTAAAATAGCAGAATCCTGCCAGCAGTTCCACATTAAGATTCGCAGTTACCCGTGTGGATTTTGGTGCGGAGTTCAGAGATGGTAAATTCTGCAATGTTGTTGCAGAACATTCCACCCCGTGTAAAAGGTCTCTATGTGTAAAGGTTCACACATAGATTTCTGTCGGAATTTCCACAGCTGAAGAAATCTGCACCTCATGATTTCACCCTTTCAATTGAATTTAAGTTGAAGGGTTGACATCTGCAGTTAATCTACACAAAAATTTGTACCAAATGGTGCAAATTTTGGTGTAAATTTGCCGTGGATTTTCTCAGCTGCAGAAAATCCACAGCAAATGAACTATGTGCAAACACACCCTAAGGCCAGTTTCTGACTAGTGTGTTGCAACATGTCCTTAAGAGCTTACTTTTTCTGCCGTAGGCACAACTACGCTCGGCGGCATGAAGTGTAGCTGCGCCTGCACTTGGGGAATCCCTTCTTGTCGGCAATTTAAGCTCCGCGCCAGAGCACAGGAGTTTGAAAATTACCAGATGAAGACAGGTGCCACACGGTATTTCCCTCATGAAGTTAACTACGTGCAGGGAAGATAGGACAGGTCCGTACAAATCACAGCTGGGAAAAGAGGTGGTGAAGACAAAACCACTGAAATCCCATAGAGATCAGTGGTTTGGTTTTGTCCAGTCATACTGCTGTGATTATCATGGTCATATAAGGGGACAAAACCATGTTTGTCTGAATCCACCCTAAGGGTGACTACCCACTAGCGTTTTTTTTCTGCTGCGAATTCTCAGCGTTTTTTTTCAATTGTCAATGGGACTTTCTAATGTGGATTTCTGTCATACACTTCAATGAAGGGGCCAAAATTCACCGCAAAATCCATGGCAAATCCACAACAGTAGCTGCAGTAGCTGTGAAAACGACTTTTAAGTGTTTTTTTTTTTTAACCACTGGTGGCCTATCTGATGCATGAGATTCTTAAAGAAAGTATTAGGCTGAGGTAGAAAGTAATTGGTTATTTTGCAATGACATGTCCGTGATGGGGCTTGTGGCTTTGCACATATAAATAAAGGGTTTTGTAGGGTCCATATGATGTCTACGTAAGTGCTGGATGGCAGTACTGGGGCTCACTGTTTAGCATTATTGCCTTTTGCCGCCTGCACATGGGCATATTTGCCTTGCGGAATCTGGGGCGGGTGTCCGCCTTTGGATTCTGTAGCAAATACGGCCCATAGCATGCTATTGAAAAATGCGTTTTTCTGCATGCGAGCAGCAATTAATTGTGATTTTCCACTCTTGGAGGAAAAATCACAACATCTTCTATTTTTAAGCGGATCTGCTTGGATGGCTTCCATTGAAGTCAATAGAAGCCATCCAACCCGTGGCCCTTTCACAAGTGACATTGTTGAAAGTTCTCAGATTCCGCATACTGCTCATGTCCGATGGTAAGTCATGTGAACCATCAGCAGTACAAAAAAGAAGACAAAAAGACAGGTATGGGCGGATGCTAGCTGGCCACAGGGTTGGAATCTGACCCAGTCGCATTCAGCTGGCCTTATACCACTAAGGTCTTGGAATTGTATGTTCTCCCCGTGTTTACCTCCGTTTCCTCCCACAATCTAAAAAACATACTGGTAGGTTAAATGACTTCCTATGAAATTGGCCCCAGTTCAAGTGCAGGTATGTCTGAGATGGGGTATGCGGCTTGTGAGTTTGTAAGGTAGGACATAGACCTATCTGACTTCTATGGCATATCCTATGGATATGTCAAGATGGGGATATCCCTTTAACATATAAAAGTCCATACATAGAACTATATTAGGAAGATTTAAAGGTATTTTAAAAGGTGGTCTGTCCATTAGCTGTGCCTGGTATTGTTTGAACTATGAATGATGCAATGTGGCCAATAGTGGTTTAATTTTACTATTAATATTTATTTTTAAAGCGCCATTAATTTTCAGAGCATTACATGAAGTTTCAGTACATAACAAAGAAAAAGTAACAATAACAAACATGACTAAGTGAGTGACAGAGGTAGGGAAGACCCTACCCCCCATGGGGCGATGGAGACAATAGATGAATGTAGAAACTGATCATATAGTGGTGTCAGCAGGCTTACTGTAGGTTATGGGCTTTTCTGATAGGTGGGTTTTCAGGTTGCTTTGAGGTTTTGGAGAAGATGGTGGGGAGTCTGATGTGTTGGGTAGCGATGGGCGAACTTTTGAAAAGTTTGATTCAACTGGTTTGTGAACTTTGAAGTTTGGTTCAAATTAGTGTGAACTGAACTGGAAGTTCACGCAAACTCCAAAAACTAGTGTATAACACTATTTATGAGCCATAAAAGCCCTCTGAGAGTATTATTATTTGTTTTTATGGCTCTTAGACAGTGTTATACACAAGTGTTTAGGACTAATGTTGAGTTTACTGAACCATAAGAGTCCTGTTTCGGGTATAACTTTGTTAAGAGTTCAATTCAAGTTTGTGGCAAACTAAATTTTTAGCAACGTTCGACCCAAAACTAGGTTCTACTGTATCAGTTAACTCAACACTAGTTGAATCCTGAACACTAAGGTTCTACTGGTTCGGTTTGTTCAACACTAGTGTTCAGGTAGTGAGTTCCAGAGTATAGGTGATACAGGAAAAATCTTGGAAGACAATTATGTGAGGAGCAGATGAGAGAAGAGCGAAGAAGGAGGTCTTCCGAGGACCACAGCTTACGTGTGGGTTGATAACAGTATATCAGGTGAGAGATGTATGGAGGGGGCAGATTGTGGTCTGGAGATTATGTGTGGGGAGATATCAAATTCTTAGGGCAGAGATGTATGAAGGGGGCAAGTTGTGGTCATAGTTGTATGGAGAGGACATGTTGTGGATGGCCTTGTATATCATTGATAATATCTTGAATTGGATTCTCCAGACAATGGGCAGCCAGTGAAGGGATTGGCAAAGGGGAGAGGCAGGGGAATAACGGGGAGAGTTTGAATAGCCAGGCAATAGAGTTGAAGATGGAGGGACTCAAAAGTTTTAGTTGTGGTTTTGAAGGAACAAAACAAATGGTATTTTGACCTATAAAACTCTTCAACCCAAAGTGCTCCTATTGTATCAGGGTAAGGAGATCACCAGTGTCTAGAACATGCCCAAGTCACATGAACATCAAAAGCCATGCATTGTGAAAATTGTCTGAAAACTCACATATTAGCTTTCAGGACCTTACTGACATTTGGGGTGGTATATTGGGATTAACATTAACATAATTACTAGGCTTTCAGTGAAGACACGTTTTAAAAGGAAGCCCCCAGGGAAACCTTATGAGTTGTGTCATTCTTATTGCAGGACCTCATGGGTTCTGCATGACAGAGGGATTCAATGAACGCCATAGAGTGATTCTGTGTCCTGCAGCACGTCCCTTGGGCCTTGCTTAATTTTATTCAGAGTGCTCCAAGCACTAAGAAAATCGACATAAAATACTTTGTAAATTAAGGTAAAATCGAGCAGCTCCTGGATGCATTATCCTTTGATAGCAAAATCAGTTCCTATTCCAGTCCTTTCATCGGGGAAGCATTAATTATTTCCTTAAACTACTTCATAAGACTAATTAAATCTTCCCCCGGTCTTTCTTGTCTTAGAGGTCAGCACCCCAGTAACACATAGCTGAATCTGCTACATATACACCCAGAGATTCTTACAAATGTATGTCGATGGATTAGCTAAATATGAAGGCGGAGGACTTAAACCGTACTTGCATGCTTCACAAAGGCATTGTTCTCTTTTAAACAGCCCAGTAGCTTGCCCTATTAATAATTACATATATCTGGCACTGACTTACACAGGTGAGAAAAGCAAACAGTAGTGTGTGTCTACTGGGTTGCAGATGTTAGTATGAACACATGGTATTATGGTTGGGGGCTACTGCATGCATGGGCGTTGGAGGACTTACTGAGGCGGTCTTTTCTGCTTGTAGCGCCCTCCGCTGTTCCAGCATCTCTTTCACAGTCATCCTAACCTTAACTCCTTGGTACACCTTTGGTTTGGCTGGAAAACAAATTGAAGGAAATTAAAATTTGCGTTATGAGAAAAGCAAATAGCATATTTGTTGTGGAGAACCTTGCCAAAGTCATTGCTGATGTAGAGCTCATTATACCTGGAAATTTAGGAATAAGCAGAGCAAGTCTGAGCAAATACTGTACAAGGTATATGGGGCTTTTCTCTATTAACAATGCTGCACATTATAGGACTTATTTACTAATATTGTCTAAAAGTTGGACAGTGCAAACTTAGACTAGACAGTCTAAAATATACCGGTTTTAGCACCGTATTGAATGATAAACTGTCAAATTTTAAGACTGTCTTGTCTAAATTTAGACCACCTTTTAAGTTTCTTAGTCTATACCATAAGGTTTTTTTTCTTTATTAGAAAGAACTTTCTGACAGTGACGGTGATCAATGAGTGGAACAGGTTACCACGGGAGGTGGTGAGTTCTCCTTCAATGGAAGTGTTCAAACAAAGGCTGGACAGACATCTGTCTGGGATGATTTAGTGATCCTGCACTGAGCAGGGGGTTGGACCCGATGACCCTGGGGGTCCCTTCCAGCTCTACCATTCTAGGATTAAAAATTGTGCTGAAATTCTGTAACAGTTTGGAAAAATCTGCTACAATTTAGGCCACAAAACTGTAGAATTTTCAAAGCCGCATTGCATTGCATTAATTCATCCGTGGATTGATTGACTTTGCATTATGTTGCAACAAAGTTTCTCATAGCCCAGGGAAACATGTGGATTATTATGTTAGTGTATCTTTAAATAATTTATACAATGATGTAATACTGTACAGAGGTCCAAATCCTCTGCATGGACTTTGTGATAGAAGATACAATTTTAGCTATCTGAAGCCACCAGAGGGGGCGTATTGCATTGGTTTTATAAATAAAACTAAAAAAAAAAACTAAAGGGGTTGTCCAGAGCTTCAGTACTGATCTTTAGGATAGGTCATCAATATCTGATCAGTGTAGGACTAGTCCCCGAAACCTTGCCAATCAGCTGTTTAAAGGGGCCACAGCATTTGGGAGGGTGCTGGAGCTTCATCAGTGTAGCAACTGTGCCTGTTCTGCAGCTCAGTGGCAATCACTGGTAAGTGAATGAGCAGGAAAAAGACCATGTTGTTGATAAATGTGACATCACAGCAGAAGAAAATTCTGTGGGAGGTGCGCACTCAATACTTGCGTAATTGCACAATACGCTGCACAATTTCATGGGAAACACATCTGGAAGTAATCAGGCTATGTTGTTCAGTAATTCACATTTACTGTACCTGTGAATGTGAACTACTGAATGATCAATATATACCCTGAATGATTAGCAAAGCATGAAATGAATGATAAGTGAACAAATTATTATTCATCGTTCGATTGCTGGCCGCCATGTTTACACTGAATGACTAGCGATTAGAGATGAGCGAACACGTTCGGCCCCGCCCCTTTTTCGCCCGAACACCGAACTTTGCGAACACTTCAGTGTTCGGGCGAAAAAGTTCGGGGGCCGCCGTGGCAGCGCGGGGGGGTGCGGCGGGGAGTGGGGGGGAGAGGGAGAGAGAGAGGGCTCCCCCCTGTTCCCCGCTACTGCCGCCCGCGCCGCCGCGCATCTCCCCGCCCCCCGGCGGCACCCGGACACTTACGCGCGAACACTGCAGTGTTCGGCAAAGCCGGTGTCCGGGTGCGGATGTGTCCGTAACGGACACGTTCGCTCATCACTACTAGCGATCAAATTCGAACCATTTAATTCTTTTTTGAACGATAATCGTATCATAAAAACACACTTTAAGTTCCTTAATAATAGAAATTTCCAACTTCGGTCTCCAGGACTTTTCTTGAGCTGCACCAGTTCCCTGGAATGCACTACCCTGACCTTACTCTTTTCTCCATCTACCCCTCATCTGCATTCTCCCTCAGTACCTGATCTCGTCATCTATCAGTATCCCCCCACATCCCTAAAGCACATCATAGCTGCACATACACATACTGGCTGCTGACTGGTTAATACAGCTTTATGTATACTACCTATCTATATAAGAGATGGCTGGATCATCGTACAGACACTGCTACCTCTTGTGTCAGCCCTATTTCCTAATACATTGTAAGCTCTTGTGAACAGAGCCCTCACTCCTATTGTTCACATTTTGTAAGTAATGTTTGATTTCTGCTCTTTATGCTCCTCTGATTTATAAAGAGCAGCAGAATATGTTGACGTTATATAAATAGTGATGATTATTAGTAGTATTTAAGTCCTGAGAGCCTCTTTAAGCTCCCTGGCTTTGCCTAGTTTGTAGCCCAATTGTAGATTGGGGGCTGGTAAGTGTGGGTCACGGTGTCCTCTACAGTATAAACAATTAGGTATCAAGTCCCTCTCTATTGGCCCACATATATAAATGCCTTAGTGTGTCATGTGGTTATCTAACCACATGGTGGCAGCATTTCGTTTACAAACCAGCAAAGGACACACTAAGGCATATATATCAGATTTGTAACAACGTCCGTGGGGCTGCCACATAGGAGGCGCACACTTCCTTCCTGTATTGCTTGTATAAACAGTGTAGTAGGATGTGAGTGCTTTATGGCAGCTGTAATGAGTGGGAGTCAATAGATGGTGAAATGCCATAGGCTATTACAATTTCCAGGAAGTGCTGGAGTGTTGCTCAGGGTTGTCAACCCCAAGCTTTCTTTCTTCTGGGCAACTTCTTCATATTAGAAAACCATACAGTATGATGAAGATTATAAGTGATGTCTGTACTGATATGAACGAGCTACCAACATTTTCTGATAACTATATACACTCTTTATAAAAAAAATCCAGCCCCTAGGAAGAGTTGTCGCTTGCTGCAAAACTCGGCATGCAGTTACATCTCAGGCAGATATGCAGATGCTTAGAGTTGTAGTGATTAGATCAACGGTCTTGTGACCTGAGACCCTAAGGCCTCATGTCCACGGGCAAAATAATAATTGAAATTTGCACGCGGATCCGCATCCCATAGGGATGCATTGACCACCCGCGGGTAGATAAATACCTGCGGATGGTCAATAAAAGTGAATTAGAAAAAATATGGAGCATGAAAAAAAATGGACATGCTCCATTTAGGTGCGGGTCTCCCGCGGGGACGGCTCCCGCAGGCTTCTGTTGAAGCCTATGGAAGCCGTCCAGATCCGCGGGAGACCTAAAATCAGAATATACTCACCTGCTCTGGATCTTCTCTTCTTCGCGGCTTGATCTTCTCTCCGGCGCATGCGCGCGGCACGCAACCGACGTGCCGCGCACATCCGCAGGGCCGAAGAAAGAAGATCCGGCCGCGATGGAGAGAAGATCAAGCCGCGAAGAAGGGAAGATCCGGAGATGTGCGGAGAGGTGAGTAATTCTTATTTTCAGCCCTCATGTCCGCGGGGCAGGAGGGCCTGAGTTTCCCCGTGGACATGAGGCCTAAAAGTGGTTCCCCCCTTGGCCTGTAAGAGGCTCTCAGAGGCTCCTTGTGTGTAGTGACCTCTTCTTACACTTGTGTAGAGCTTGTTGACCACTAGACACCTCTACAACGCAACTTAAGATATTTTGGCCAGACTTTGAGAGGGGGGGGGGGTGGCGTTATAAGAATGCAAAACGTTGGATGGTCGTATCGACGAACTGCTCTGATATTGTGATCACTTATATCAATGTTACAATCACACATAGAAAGTTTCATTCGATTCCGACACTCCGATTTTTTTGACAATGAGTGTATGATAGTTACAATCACAGTGACCTATTCCAGTACCACCAGCCTAAAATAAATCACAGATGCATCATTTTTTTTAAATCCCGGAGACCGGAAAAAGTATCCTATTTTTACAAACTGTCCTGGCATTTACGGACAGTTGGTGACCTAGGTTCTGCCCGCTCCCTCAGGGACCAGAAAGTGATAGTAGAGATTAGAGATGAGCGAGCATACTCGCTAAGGGCAATTACTCGAATGAGCATTGCCCTTAGCGAGTACCTGCCCGCTCGGAAGAAAAGATTCGGGTGCCAGCGGGGGGTGGGGAGCGGCGGGGGAGAGCAGGGGGAACGAGGGGCGAGGGGAGATCTCTCTCTCCCTCTCTCCCCCTTCCCCCCGCTCCCTCCTGCTCACTCCCGCAACTCACCGCTCCCCCGCGCCGGCAGCCGAATCTTTTCTTCCGAGCGGGCAGATACTCGCTAAGGACAATGCTTAGCGAGTATGCTCGCTCATCTCTAGTAGAGATGTATACAGAGCTTTATCTGTGGGTATAAGGTTGTTATCCTGTATAACATAAGCTACCAGCAGTAATATAGAGCCGTCCTTAACTCCCTGCTGACCCTGCTCCAATCTACAACTGAGCTACAGAAAACAAGAAATATTGGCTTACTGTGACTGTTTTAGTCATTACAGTAATAAATGAAATATTTAAAGGGAATGTATCGCCTATATTTGTTTCACTAGTTAAAACCAGCTAATGAGATATTTTCAATTTTTCTAATCTCTTTTTGTTTTCTGCTTTTTTAATGGTATTTTCTGTACATGATTAAGGGGGTGGCAATTTTGCCTGAGGTACAGTTAAGAGTATTTAGAAATATTCTTTACAGCAGCCTCATAGGCCATAAACACAAAGCACATGAGTGGACCCATTGATGTCTGTGGAAGAGTGTATGGGCATGCTCAGTGATATATGCAGAGGTCATTATATAGGGAGGAGGTGGGATGCAATCATCAACTATTGTGAATGGTAGATCCTCTTGTTATCTATATACAAGTGTTACCTTTCAGTGTAAAGCCCAATTTACATGGGAAAAATGTCGGGCAAACAATGCCCAACACTCTTTCCTGTGTGTACTCGCTCCTGTGCTGTTACACAGGAACGAGTATCACTGGCTCTCTGACAGAGTGGCCATTAGGAGGCCAGGGCGGCTGCAGGGGATTTCACTCCTCACCTTCCCCTCTCCATTCACTTAACACAGCGGCTGTTCAGTACTAAATGGCTGCTATTTACAATGAATGATCATCGTTCAGAATCATCGCTCGTCGTTTATGATAATGAGATGTGGAGAAGTTTTCTCTATAGAACAGGAAGTGTCAGACTATTTTCAAGCTCAGTGATTGTGTGAAAGCTTCAGGATTTTAGGATTTTAAAAAAATATACATTGTGACATCAAAATGTTTTTTTTTTTTAATCACAATCATCTTAACGGGTGACCTATTGTATAAATCAAGTTTTTATGTTAACATTTTTAAAGAACTTTTGAAAGAATATCCTAAAGTCCTGCAGTTTCCACACTCTCCAGTAAGCCTTATAATAGTCAGACACTTCTGTAGAGATCAGTTCTTAGTAGTCATCTCATTATCATCACAGGTAGGATTGAGGCAGTGTATAAAGGTGACACCTATATACATTCTGTTGAAAAAAGTATTGGGACGCATATAGAACTTGATGGAATTTGATTTTGTCCACTTCTTTCAATACGTTGTTGGGCCGTCTTTGGCCCCAATGACTGGTGTAGCCCTTCTATGCATGCTTTCCATAAAATTTTGATAGACCTATGGATTTGCCTCCATTTCTTTGGGAGAAATTCAGATAGGGATGTGGCGAATGATGGTGGTGTTGGGTGTGAACGAGTACGGCGTTGTAGTTCGATTGAGATCCAGACTTTGGGCTGGCCAATGAAGTTTGTAGATGTTCTGCTCCTCAAACCAAGCCAGCTGTATGACATGGTGCTCGGTCATGTTAGTAGAGACACAGAGCTGTACCAAAGTATTGCCACAGGGTAGATGATGCCACATTGTCCGGAATGTCTCTGTACCCATTGGCGCTGAGGGTGGACTTCACTATAACCAATCGCCCGAGTCCTTCCCATCTGAAACACCTCCACAGCATAAGAGAACCTCCTCCAAACTTCCCTGTTGGGATGATGCAGTTGCATAGAAACTGGTCTCCAGGAAACCGTCACACTCGAGTGCGGCCATCTGATTGGAAGATGATTACTGTGATTCCGCTGTCCACAACTTTTGCTTCCACTCATTTACAGTCCAAAAATGACACTCCAAACACCATCACATGCGCCTCTGTGCATCTACTGCTGTGATCTTGGACCTGTATGCAATCTCTCGTCAATATTAACCCTTCGCATGCAGTTTCCTATGGATGGTTCTGGTGCCTATGGATGTTCCAATGTCCTATGAGACCTCCTGAGTGATTGTTTCAGCAGACGATGTGCGTGATGCCTTCACAACTTGTACAAGACTTCGTTGTCCACATTCTGTCAGCTTACAAGGTCTCCTCGAAATTACCTGCACTACACACGCCAGATGGTTTCCATTTCCGAATAACATTGCTAGTAGTGGACATTATAAGGTCCAAAAGCAATGGATGTTCTGCACTGATTGGTTACTTAAGTGACATTCCACCATATCCTGCCGGAAGTCCATCATCTCTACACCTTGTGATGTTCTGATGGTGTCTGTACTAGCATATGTCTGTGTGATACTCTCCTTTATTCTTAATGCTCACACATCCTATTTGCATGTTCTCTCCACCTGACAATACAGGACTGCTGCAGTCCCAATACTTTTGTCAACATAGTGTATAAATAACACAGGATCCACCATCCACAATAGGTGATGGGCACAGCTCACCTCCTCCCACTCCCTGCACATCTGCATATGTCACATTTCATTTCCACAACACTTTCCCATAGAACTTAAGCCCCAGTTACATGCAAAGATGATCGCTCAAAATTTGTTAAAAGGATAACTTGAATGACAGTTTAGTGCGATCATTTTGCATAAACTACTAATGGGCACTAATGCCCATTAGTAGCTAATTAGCTTCATTTGTGTGCAAATGAGCCTCCCTTCGCCATATGCAGATAACAGCGGGTGGTCTGTTATCTGCTTACAGCTCCATTATTCTGCCGCGGGACAGCAGCTGTGAACAGTGTTATATGGAGAATCACAGCGAGTGGTCCCTGCTCTCAGCTGGACAGCCGAATGATGGTTTTTATGCTGAACTAAAAATCATCGTTTGGCTGAAAGCTAACGATAGTAGCATTTACAAGCACCAATTATCGTTCAAAAGACATAGTTTGAACAAACTTTGAGCGATAATCGTTGCATGTAAATGGGCCTTTAGCTCCTCTCCATTGAATGAATGGTTATTGGTGCATGATTTTTGTTGTAAAGCATGACTGCCAAAAAGCATATCCCTGCAGCAAAGGCAATAGTGTGATGGACTGCGCTATTTTTTCCAGCACAAAATGGTATTGGCCTCCATTTCAGCAGTTTTCATTAATGGCCGAGATAGGTTCCGGCTATGTTCTGTCTAACGGTGCTGTTTTTTGGAATTTTAAACAGAAACCCAGACAGGACCCCTTGACGGAACCAATTATGAGGTCTGAACAGAGCCTTTGACCAGTCCTCTGAAAAATGGTGGAATTTGGGTTTTTAAATAAATAATAATTTCTTAGACTTGGATCATTAATTGTGTAAGGATACCCATGCACACTGCGGATTATCCATGGTAACAGCATGCAGATCATTGCTAATTACCGACGGCACCTGGGCTCGCCATATGAAAGAATAGCAAGTCCAGGTGCAGATAAGTGTGCATGCTCTTAGGCTAACCTCACATGGGCGGGCGCGATATGGGGGCAGGATTCATAAATTCGGAATCGCCCCATGTAAAGGCACGTTTACCGTTGATGATGCGCATTGGGTGCTCTTATTGCAGAGGGTCATGTGATTGTAGGCATTGATTAGCAGTGTACAGAATAATTACATAATTCATCATATTTATGAGATATTTGAATCATTTATTGATAATGTATCAGTTTTAATAAAATCCGTTCATTTTTTATTAACCCTTTAAATCACAGCAGACTGGAGGTGAGACAATGGAAGCAGTCTCTTGCCCTGCACATTGCCGTATTCACCGCGTTTCCAGGATTTTACCCGGTACCAGTGTGCCTGCTTCTCCCCTGGGCACCCCTGGCTACAGACTGGCACATGATGCCCAGGTCTCGGATATATCCCATGCTTCCGACGACAGGAGGCAGAGCCGTCTCTCCCGGCAGTGGAGTGCGCGGGCCGGTAGTGCCCGGTGTGTGCGCGGCCCCCTTGCCCAGCTCAGCCGGGCAGCCCCGGTGCGGCCACTGGGAGTCCCAGGTAAGTGCCGGGGGCAGCTGTGCCACCTAGCAGGGCACGGGGAGGGGGAGGGGGGTCGACAGGGAATGGCGCCTGCTCCACGTGTATACGCGGAAGTTACCGCCAGCAGGACGGTGGAAGAAGCTGCTGTATACAGTATATACCTGATCTCACCTGTATACAGTATATACCTGACCCCAGCCCGTCTGTGCAACAGGGGGCAGAGACGTGTGTATGTGTGCATTCAGAATATCCAGAGACCTCACCTGTATACAACATATCCCCTGATCTCACCTGTATACAGTAGCCCCCTGATCTCACCTGTATACCGTATACCCCCTAATCTCACCTGTATACAGCATTCTTCTATCCTTACCGTGTATACAGTAGACCCCATGATCGCACCTGTATACAGCATTCCCCTGATATCACCTTATATACAATATTCTTCTATCTTTACCTTATATACAGTACAGCCCCTCATCTCACCTTGTATACAGCATTCCCCTGATCTCACCTCATATACAGTATACCCCTAGATCTAACCTGTATACAGTACACCCCCTGATCTCACCTGTATGCGGTGCACCCCTGATCTACCTGTATACAGTATACCCCCTGATCTCACCTGTATACAGTAATCACCTGAGCTCACCTTGTATACAGCATTTCCCTAATCTCACCTGTATAAAGTACACCCTCTGATCTCACCTGTGTACAGTACACCCCCTGATCTCACCTGTATGCGGTGCACCCCCTGATCTACCTACATACAGTATACTCCCCGATCTCACCTGTATACAATACATCACCTGAGCTCACCTTGTATACAGCATTCCCCTAATCTCACCTGTATACACTACACCCCATGATCTCTCGTATATACAGTACACCCCCTGATTTCACCTATATACAGTTTAACCACTGACCTCATCTTGTATACAGCATTCTCCTACCCCTTCCTTGTATACAGAGCACCTCCTGAGCTCACCATGTGTATAGCATTCCCCTAATCTCACATTTTATAAAGCATACCGTCTGATCTCTCCTTATATACGGAGCACTTTCTCAGCTCACCTTGTATATAGAATTTCCCTAATCTCCCTAGTATACAGTATACCCCCCTAATCTCACCTTGTATACACTATTCTCCTATCCTTCCCTTGTATATAGCATATCCCCTGGTCTCACTTTATATACAGTATACTCCTGAACTCACCTTGTATACAACATTCTCCTAATCTCACCTTGTTAAAGCATACCCCTTGATCTGCCATGCAGGGCCAAACATTCTGTATATAGGGGTGATACAGCAACACGTCATCAGTATATGCATATATGGAATAAACTGTATACAGCACATAAACTGATCTCTTATGCAACCGCAGTATAGAGACAGGCATGTGTGATCTCTGCTGCACATAATACATGCACTCATCACAGCAGGAACTTCTAAATACCCTTCGTCGGGACAGAAATGTTGTACTGTATATTAAGCATTCTGCAGCAGAAAGTAAATGCACTCAATGCAGCAGGAGTTTATAAATACCCTTTGCAGGGGCAGATATAATGCACTGCTTATAAGGGATATATTACATACAGTATAACACATGATCTCGCCTTCTACATTACTTATCACCTGATCTATGCTGTATATAAAGTATAGTGTATCCAGCAGAACATAATACAGACCACATGTAGGGACAGACATGTTGGACAGTGTATTAGGTGCGCTGCTGCAGGAAGTAAACACACTATAGCATCAGATTACTAAAATCCTTTATTTAATGTATATATAGGTGATACATACTGTTCATTAATACAATATTTCTCATTCTGTGTGCAAAAGACATCTCCTTATATTGTGACTGGGACATGATTTATTATATAACTCAATGCGTGGAAGATACAATGAGACGAAGAGATGTGTATATATAGTTAAATAATGTATAGATAGTTCTATTGTTACACAGCATATTGTATAGTCTAATAGTATGGTATACAGTATAAGTGGTATGCAGTATATAATATAGCATGTAGAAATGATACAGTATGTAGTACACAGTATATAATATAGTATATAGAAATAATATACTAATATATATAGTATATATACTACACAGTATATAATATAGCAACGATATACTGTATAGTATGTGTCACACTTTATAGTATATAGTACACAGTATATAATATAGCAATGATATACTGTATAGTACTTAGTGCACTTTATAGTCTTATGAAATGCAAATGTAAAAAATAACCATAATGGAATATAAAGGTAGAATCGCTTGTTACATTGTATTTTTGCTGCAAGATGTGAGATACCAACGTGTAAATGTTGCATTACTGATGCTATATATATCAGATCCGGGCTAAATAAACACGATTGGGATATTTGCATGTGGAATATGCCTGTATAATGAGTGCACGATGAGGCAGGATCACAGGGACCCTCTGCGCTGCAGCAGCCGCACAATGTGCTCACTTGAGCGGCTGAGAAAACTAGAAATCTCCCGTAGAGAGCGACACCTGCTGGTGACAGGCGGCATAGCAGCACAGTTCTCGTCAGCGGGTCGCGATCGTACGGCTGGGGGAGGACAGAGGATTCAGTCCCGGGGGAAAACGCGCAACGATAGCGGCTTAAAACTTGTCAGTGACCCTTCTAACATGTGCAGATGGGAGGGAGGAGGCGCTGGAAAAGCTATGGATCTTCTGATCGCTGCATGTTACCATAGGGGAAAACAGAAACGCCCAGTTTCCCCGGTCAGAATGGGGGGATCCACAATACGCTGATTTCTAATCTCTTTTTTTGTAAGTTCAATGTCACTAAAATCAGTTGATTTGTCATTGAATTCACATGATCATGCCATTACTGTGCAGGCAGGCAGTGCACTAATGTGAATAATGGCATTATGCGGAGCCCTGTGTCCCGCAGCCCTGCATGCCCCTAGCTCCTAAATGATCCTAAACCCGAAATGTTCAACATAAAGCTACCATAAACAATGCTGATCTCCCCTGACACCCCATCCACCTGCATGAATTCTATCAGCAGCCCTGAACACCCCAGTGCATCCTCATTGCACCTTATTGCACAGCCTGCCCCCCCCACCCCCCATTTACATGCTCCTGCACGAATAAAATGCAAAAAAGCAAAAATGACAAAGTATCAATAGTATAATCTTTTTGTAAATATGCAAAATCTGTTGAATTCAGCATTCGTGATTTGCCCTGGTGCAGCATTCTGCATATTCATGAAGTCTCCTTTCTCTTTTAAAGGTACAGCATGTATGAAGAAAATCAGCAAAACTGCACAAAAAGGACACAAATGTGGACAATAAGAATAAAATCAACTTACCAGACATTGGAGAAGATTAATAGTTTTTTTTCTGGGACCCAAAAACAAAAGAAATCCCTGGTGATGCTGCACCTTGTATAGAGAGCTATTCTCTTCTATAAAGGCAAAATAAGGCTCAAGAGTGTAATTTCTTCAAAGTTCATGAAATAAAGCAAGTCCCCTTGCTGTAAGGGAGACTGTGGATATAGAATACAAATGTATTATGGCTACAGATATAGGTTTGGATTTTTTCCCCACCATGCCATCTATTTAAAAACTCTAGAAACCAATGATTTGACAATCAATGATTGCGCGATAGTTTCAATTTGAATATTCAAAGCCCTAACAAAAAGACAGATCTTTGGGTGAAACAAAGACCTTGTGCATGTAACTGAGGGTCTTTGGTAATAAGATTTGATGTCAATCCCTCCCACCGGACTTTTTTGGAAGAAATTTTTAACATTTTATCAAGGATTCCCCCAAATTAGCAGCAAGAAGGCAAATTAGCCCAATAACTATAGAGCAGAGACCTGCAGATCTCCAGTCACTTGTTTAGATGTAAGAGCTAGTTGTATAGGAGCTTATGGTACAGGAGGCAGATTTTGGGGAGACATCCAGGGCTGATTAGAGGGGTTTTTGGGGTATACAAGGCAGCTAGGCCAGCAGGGGGCGTGGCAACTGAGCAGACAGTGTTGAGCATTGTGTCATTGTATGAGGAGCAGGCCAGGCGCCTTACAAGCTGTGCTCCTCTGCCCATGTGCAGCACATTATTGCTACGTTTACACCTCTGGCCAGGAATTCTGCATAATATGCAATTAGAGAGGTACACTAAATTAATGCATCCGAGTGACATTGTTCTCAGACTGCTACAGTGTAATCCTTAGCTTATTAAATGGATATTTGCTGAAGATACATGCATATACTATGTAATAACTATATATATATATATATATATGAACAAGTATTGAATATATATATATATATATATATATATATATATATATATATATATATATATATACCTTTTTTTTTAATTCAAGATTCGCTCATATGAAAAGTTTCAAAAGTTACAAATCAGTATAAGTGTGTGTACATGTGCGGGTGGTAGTGTTGTCGATGGCAAGAGAATGTGGAGTACCCCCTCTGCCCCTTTAGGGTGCATTAACACGTATGAGTTTGACACCCAATTTCTGTGCTTTGTGAGATGCATGGAAATCACACATGGAAAGAACCCAATGTTTTCAATGGGTTGATATATATGAGCGATTTTTCACTTGTACCAATAGGGTGAGAACGAAAAATCCCAGCATGTCTTATTTGTGGGCAATTCTGTTCAGGAATTGCCCATTATTTTCTATGGGAGCCTCCCCAAAAATCGAATTACTCTCACATGTAAATGTGATTTTCATGCTTGTGTGTTGCGTTTTTTCTATTTTTAGTATTGGAACAACATGCGATCTTCATGTACATGAAAAAACGGGGGTGAAAGCTGCATTAGCAAAGCACATCACAGTCACCAAAAAAATGGCAGGTTTATAAGTGCGATATTCCACTCGCCCATGTACATACAGCCCCAATCCTTTTTAATCCTTATGCAGCATCTAGTACTATTATTATAGGGTGGCCATGCGGTACAACAGTCTGGACATGTAGTAGTGAGATTAAGCTGCAGTATACCCCATAGTGACAGCCATATAAACTGGTAGACAAATGAGAGGTCAGGACTCCATAGACATAAGAGACCCACATACGGTAATACACATGAAGCCATTCATTCTGGTTATTTTCTGCTTTTTGTCCGTATGTGATACAGAAGGTGTTACAACATGATAAATATCAGATTTTTAGCGTTATTTTTAACTACTGGATTACAAAACGTTTTCTGCACGAGCTTTATGTGTGTCATGTAGTAATGGCCTGATGGATATGATGCTTTGGCAGGTAGGCACATATCTAATCTTTATATAAGCTGTTGTATATGTATAAAGCTTATATGTGACACCTATTACCATGCTGTTGGCACATTGGATACAGTACACACGGTTCGCACGTCTCTAATGGGGCATCTTTCTGTGCAGTATTTGCACGTGCTGTATGTTGTTTTTCCTTGTATGTAGTTTATAACATGCTAAGTGTAACGGCAGGCGGTTATGTGTCGGCACAATCAGTAGCAATAATTCGTGTTCCTGCTCAGTTCACACTATTGATAATCTCCAGTGCATACATGTAACTTAAAAAAAAGGAAAAGTCATTGTGAGGGCAGGTCGGTACACAGCGCAAGTGTACTTTAGGTGTAGGTACAAACATAACACTCACGTACACGGTTTTTAGATTTGCAAGTAAGGATAGATAGAAATGTCTATCTATCTATCTATCTATCTATCTATCTATCTATCTCATATCTATCTATCTATCTATCTGTTTCACATCTATCTATCTATCTATCTATCTATCTATCTATCTATCTATCTATCTATCTATCTCATATCTATCTATCTATCTATCTATCTATCTATCTCATATCTATCTATCTATCTATCTATCTATCTATCTATCTATCTATCTATCTATCTATCTCCTATCTATCTAATATCTATCTATCTATCTATCTATCTATCTATCTATCTATCTATCTATCTATCTATCTATCTATCTATCTATGATATCTATCTCTCATATCTATCTATCTCATATCTATCTATCTATCTATCTATCTATCTATCTATCTATCTATCTATCTATCTATCTATCTATCTATCTCCTATCTATCTAATATCTATCTATCTATCTATCTATCTATCTCATATCTATCTCTCTCTCTCTCTCATATCTATCATCTATCTATCATCTATCTATCTCATATCTATCTGTCTCTATCTATCTATCTCATATCTATCTATCTATCTATCTATCTATCTATCTATCTATCTATCTATCTATCTATCTATCTATCTATATCATATCTTTCTATCTATCTCATATCTATCTATCTATCTATCTATCTATCTATCTATCTCATATCTATCTATCTATCTATCTATCTATCTATCTATCTATCTATCTATCTCATATCTATCTCTCTATCTCTCTATCTATGTATATCATATCTTTCTATCTATCTCATATCTATCTATCTTCTATCTATCTCATATCTATCTATCTATCTATCTATCTATCTATCTATCTATCTATCTATCTATCTCATATCTATCTGTCTCTATCTATCTATCTCATATCTATCTATCTATCTATCTATCTATCTATCTATCTATCTATCCATCTGTCTATCTCATATCTATCTATCTATCTATCTATCTATCTATCTAACTATCTCTCTCATATCTATCTATCTCTCTATCTATCTCATATCTATCTTCTATCTATCTATCTATCTATCTATCTATCTATCTATCTATCTATCTATCTATCTATCTATCTATCTATCTCATATTTATCTTCTATCTATCTATCTGTCTATCTCATATCTATCTATCTATCTGTCTCATATCTATCTATCTATCTATCTCATATCTATCTATCTATCTATCTATCTATCTATCTATCTATCTATCTATCTATCTATCTATCTATCTATCTCATATCTATCTATCTATCTATCTATCTATCTATCTATCTATCTATCTATCTATCTATCTATCTATCTCATATCTATCTATCTATCTATCTATCTATCTATCTATCTATCTATCTATCTATCTATCTATCTATCTATCTACCTTATACATACATATATTACTTGAGCATGACTCTATTGCAAGTTCTATGCAAAAACGTCTTTCGCGATCAAGTTTGTTGGTAAAGTGAATAGTAATGCTTACAGTGCCACCTACTGCTAAAAAAGTGAACCTGACCTCGGTATCGGTTTGTGCTTTTCCATACGTGCTTCTTACCTTTTAACCGGAATGCTACTTTTTAATCCTTTTTTTGTTATTTTAAAGCTACATAAACCATTGAGCAACTTTGCATATATGTACTTTGTTTTATTAAGTGTGCAATGATTTTTAGCTATTAATTTGTCTTTCTGCGCTCCTGCACGTAGCTGCTGTCAAAAAACATAGCAATAGGATTACACAATCTGACCTGTGTGTTCCTATCCATTTATGTCTTTTGATGCTTAAAAGGGTTGTCCAGGATTAGAACAATATGTCTGCTTTCTTCTAAACACAGCGCCACCCTTGTCCATAGGGTTGTGTGTGGTATTGCAGCTCTGCTCTATTGAAGTAAATGGGAGCTGAGCTGCAGTACCACATGCAACACACATACAAGGGTGGGGCTATGTTTAGGAGAAAGCAGCCATGTTTTTCAAACCCTGGTCAACCCCTTTATAGGGATATTTTGGAATTTTACTATTGATGATCTATCCTCAGGATCAGTCATCCATAGTTGATTGGCAGGTGTCCACCAATTGGGATCCCCAATGATCATGTCTGTCCTGCTGTCAGTGCAGGAGGCCACACATCATCATTGGTGATCAGGGCTAGAAGTGTAATAGACGGTTCGTTATGAAATCAATGGCAGCAATGCCTCCTATTAACCCTTTCCAATACAATTCCCCTGCAACCCCCACAATCCCCAGCTCTTATTTATTTTGGGTGGTTTTGTGGATTACTTGGAATTACTCCAAGTAATTATAACAATGAACTGTCATGATGATTTTACTAGCAATTTTTTGAAAAATTAAATGTGAGTTAATATGTATCATATATATATATATATATATATATATATATCTATATATCTAAAGCTGAAAGCCCTCACTGACTCACTGACTGACTGACTCACTGACTCACTGACTGACTCACTGACTGACTGACTCGCCAAAAGTTCTCCAACTTCCCGATATCGTAGAAACATGAATTTTGGCACAAGCATAGAATATCTCCAAAATAAGAAAAGTAATTGGGTCCCAACTCGATTATTCAATTCTAGTGCAAAAGAATTAGCGTCGAAATTTTACGTACATAATCTAAATCTCTCACTTCCCAATGTCATAGAAACTTAAAATTTGGCGCAGGGCGTGGATTATATCATAAATAGGAAACGTTAATGGGTCCCAACTCGATTATTCAATTCTATGCGCAAAAGAATTAGCGTCCAAATTTTACGTACGGAATCTAATTCTCTCACTTCCCGGTGTCATAGAAACTCGAAATTTGGCACGAGCATTGATTATGTCATAAATAGGAAAAGCTAATGGGTCCCAACTCGATTGTTCAATTCTATGCGCAAAAGAATTAGCGTCCAAATTTTACGTACGGAATGTAATTTTCTCACATAGAAACCTAAAATTTGGCACGGGCATTGAATATGTCATAAATAGGAAAAGTTAATGGGTCCCAACTCGATTATTCAATTCTATGCGCGCGCAAAAGAATTAGCGTCCAAATTTTACGTACGGAATGTATTTTTCTCACTTTCCAGTGTCATAGAAACGTGAAATTTGGCACGAGCATTGATTATGTCATAAATAGGAAAGGCTAATGGGTCCCAACTTGATTATTCAATTCTATGCACAAAATAATTAGCGTCCAAATTTTACGTACGGAATGTAATTTTCTCACTTTCCGGTGTCATAGAAACGTGAAATTTGGCACGAGGCTTGATTATGTCCTAAATAGGAAAAGCTAATGGGTCCCAACTCGATTATTCAATTCTATGCGCAAAAGAATTAGTGTCCAAATTTTACATACGGAATGTAATTTTCTCAGTTTCCGGTGTCATAGAAACGTGAAATTTGGCACGAGCATTGATTATGTCATAAATAGGAAAAGCTAATGGGTCCCAACTCCATTATTCAATTCTATGCGCAAAAGAATTAGCGTCCAAATTTTACGTACGGAATGTAATTTTCTCACATAGAAACTTAAAATTTGGCACGGGCATTGAATATGTCATAAATAGGAAACGCTAATGGGTCCCAACTCGATTATTCAATTCTATAAGCAAAAGAATTAGCGTCCAAATTTTACGTACGGAATGTATTTTTTTCACTTTCCGGTGTCATAGAAACGTGAAATTTGGCACGAGCATTGATTATGTCATAAATAGAAAAAGCTAATGGGTCCCAATTCGATTATTCAATTCTATGCGCAAAAGAATTAGCGTCCAAATTTTACGTACGGAATGTAATTTTCTCACTTTCCGGTGTCATAGAATCGTGAAATTTGGCACGAGCATTGATTATGTCATAAATAGGAAAAGCTAATGGGTCCCAATTAGATTATTCAATTCTATGCACAAAAGAATTAGCGTCCAAATTTTACGTACGGAATGTAATTTTCTCACTTTCCGGTGTCATAGAAACGTGAAATGTGGCACGAGCATTGACTATGTCATAAATTGGAAAAGCTAATGGGTCCCAACTCGATTATTCAATTCTAGTGCAAAAGAATTAGCGTCCAAATTTTACGTACGGAATCTAATTCTCTAACTTCCTGGTGTCATAGAAACATGAAATTTGGCACGGGCATTGATTATGTCATAAATAGGAAAAGTTAATGGGTCCCACCTCGATTGTTCAATTCTAAGCACAAAAGAATTAGCATCCAAATTTTACATACGGAATGTAATTTTCTCACTTTCCGGTGTCATAGAAATGTGAAATTTGGCACGAGCATTGATTATGTCATAAATAGGAAAAGTTAATGGGTCCCAACTCGATTATTCAATTCTAAGTGTAAAAGAATTAGCATCCAAATTTTACGTATGAAATCTAATTCTCTCACTTCCTGAAGTCATTTTATATAAAGGAAACGTTGCATGGTTACCTCCCCATGATGTTTCCTGGGTAAGGCAGAGAACTATGCAAAATGGTAAACATATGTTTTTCCGGTATCTCTAAAGTAACCATAGCTTCGGAAGATTTTCCGTGTGAACACCAGATAAACACCAGTACCAAATTAACTCGGGTGAAGCCGGGTATATCAGCTAGTATATATATATATATATATATATATATATATATAACAGTATGCAGGAGAGAGTCCAACATCCAATCTGTATCTGCATATGTATATTACACTATGCAGGAGGGAGGTAGCAGCTCTCCTCTGCATACTGTAATATACATATACAGAAGACAGGTTGGATGTCCGACTCTTTTCTGCATACTGTAATATACATATGCAGAAGAGACCTATGATGATGGACCTCTCTTCTGCATGGTGTAAAGGTGCATTTACACACACAGATGATCGCTCTAAATTCGTCAGAAACTGACAGTTTTGAACGATCATTCTGCATAGGTACTAATGGGCAAATCAGCCCTCTAGTACTTCATTTGCATGTATTTAGAGAACAGCGGGTGGTCTGTTCTCTAAATACATTGCTATTGTTTTCCAGCAGGACAGCAGCTGTTAAAGAATGTTATCAGTGTTGCCCGCGGAGAACTCGACATGCGGTCTGTCTTATCAGGGACTGGATTTCATGCTGACCTGAAGTCAGTGATGGACGACAAGCGCACGGTAAGTGCACCATGGGCACACATTTACACACAATGATTATCACTCAAAAGATGGCTTTTGAGTGATAATCGTTGCGTGTAAAAGGGCCTTTAGAAACATGTTTTAGGACATAGGTAATGGCAACACACTCTAAAGACATTTGTAATTGAGTATTTTTAAAAAACACCCCACATTGGCGTGCAAAGTGTCTGATATCCGTTAGCATTGTTCCATGTTCTTTGTTTGCTCAGGCTCCTATTGTTTCCTCTCCTCCCAGCTGTATATGATCTGATCAAATGAACAATTCATAATGGAAGTGAAGGTTTTCACGCATGATGTTAGAAATTATTTGCTGTGTTGAATATTTTGGAGCCTCGAATTCTGACATTTGAAGCTTCTACTGCAGCCCAGAATTCACTTGAACGCCATCATATGAATACATTTCAAATCTGTGGCTGTAGATAGCGACATGAATTTGTGCAAACGATGGCTAGTAAACATCCCAGAGATCAAAAGCTACACATTAGAAAATAATTAGACTACATTCACACATCATTTGTATACCTGTCCATTCTTTTCATCCAAAGGTTCTGCCTGACATGATGAATTCGGCATTGAGGTGTAACTCTGAATGGCTCCATAGGCTGTCATTAGTGAAAGCTGCACGCTGTGGCCTCTGCTCCAGCAGGTCTCCGGCATTTTGGCCGGACAGAATAGTGTAGTCGACGGTTATAAACCTAGAACGATCTAACAAGCTGTCTCAGGGTGGTTTCCCATCTGCACTCGGGTTCCGCTTTCTGCTCCGCTCAGACGTGGGGATTCCCCTTTCCTGCTCACCGAACGACTCCATCTCATGGCGGAACCGAACAGCGCTGAACGGACGCAGTTGACGATAATGGAGTCCATTCACTTACTGTTAGGCTTTTAGACAGAATTAAAATTGACTTATGTTGTGCTCTCTGGTAACAGAAACCAGCAGAAGTCTTGATTTTAGAGTTCTGTCTGATTAGAAAATAAAATATCATGTAATTCAAAATAATCCTTCATTACATTACAGCTAGTGATGGAACAATCCTTCTATGCACCACCTACTGGAAGGTAATATCCAGCCTTTAAACAGGCCTTGTAACATCACTAGGGATGTAAGTCAAACCAGAGCGCCCCAGTTATGTTGCAAGGTCAAATATAGATGCATAGTGCATCTACCTTCCAATAGGTGGCGCCGTGAACGCTTGCTGGATCACTCATTTGCGTAGCTTTTCCCAAAGAAGATTACATGACTTATAAGACTTGTATCCTCATTGTAGTCTCCACAAAGAGAACCATTACCGCCCCTCCATCCGGATTCATGTTTTTTCTTTAAAAAAATAAAAGGAAAAAGAGAATATGCATTTTTTACACACCCTCTAGCTTTATAAAACCTTTTTGTTTTACCATTTTTTAACACTTGTTTAACACTTTTTTATGTCTTTTTAACAGTTATTTAACACTAATTTCTATTCTAAAATGTACCAATTTTTTGTTGCCACCATGAAAGATTCTCTAAGTTTCCCAGTTTTTAGATCTTTACTCTTCTGTCTCCTATTCTTATCTTATTCTTACATCAGAAAAATGTTGGACTTTTATAGGACATCCAATTTTTCGCAATAACTGTCTTAGCCACCAATGACATTCCTAGAATCGTCATTATTTCCCAGGGCCTCCCACTAAATCTGTTGGGAATTGTATTTACAGGTAAGTGAATTTACATCCAGATTGTAATGCCATATTCTATCTATATGCTGATTACATCCTCCCAGTACCTCCTTACTTTAGGGTATCACCATATATTTTTGCCACACTTTCCATTGTGAAACTAGTGTATCCCTTTACTATGTAGATTTGCCTCAACTCTGTATCATCCATCCATTCCTATTACAGTTTTCTTATAACTTTCAGATCAGACCTTCTCTGGTTTACTAACCATTCAAATGAATTCCATTTACTAACCAACTTAACCTCTTCTTTCCCTGCTTTTAGTGCTTCATAAAGTTGATAATATCCAAATTTGTGATGGTCAGTGCAAAAGTGTTTTTAAAACTTTTAGACTTGCCCTTTTCAAAAACATATCAGCTTTTTATCCCCCCTATTAATAAAAAAATTTTTACCCTGAATTTTCTTTACTTCTGGGAGGGATAAATTGTGCTAAAATGATGCAAATTCAGAAGAATCAAAACATCATGTAATGTAAAGTTGAAGACATATGGAATATGGTAGCGATCTCATGTACTTGAATGGAAGCCCTTTTATAAGTTCATATAAAATAAAGCCATAATAATGGCATGGGGCTTGTTTGTTAGTGACGCTCCATTCTGGCTCATAAAAGGGTGTCTCCAGTAACTGTGACATCCATACGCCCTTCGACAAAATACAATTAAGGTCATTCAGTTTCAGGGACATTATGTTGTAAAGTTATATTGAGTTGTATGTTCCATTGCAGGCTGGTGGCTCCTTAATAAGTGTAGGAGAGCTCATATCAAGTAAAAGAGGTGGAATTTAGTACCTGGGGAAAAGTATATAAAAAGAGGGGTGTATGTCATCATGGGGTGCTGAGTACAAGATAGAGTAGAGAGAATGGCTGCCAACTGCAGAACAAGGTAGAGAAGTGCAGTGAGTCCAGCAGACCTGGCTTGTAGTGCGTGTTAGTGAAGAGAATGATGACTGTGACTTGTGTGAGTCAGTTAACTAGCACTTTGTGGCCTCCCTGCGGCGGAACTTGCATTGCCTCCCTGGGTAGTTTAAAGTTACCTGTCTATCAGCCCCATTGAAGTAATTTCTTGCCATAGCAAATAAAGTTGAGTTTCTTGAAGCATCAATATATCCTTTGTGCCATTGGAGTACTTTAACTTCCATATCCACCCCGTCTGCACAATATTGTCAGGCCGCCATTACCTGCCCACCCTTAACTGTACCGAATTTTGTTAAGGACTACAATTCCTCATTATGGGAATTCAATGCACTATCACAACATGCCTTGGCAGGCTGCAATGCACATCACAACCACTGGGTGGCCATGTATAGACACATATAACTTAGATGTCTCCTAACACAGTATCATGAAATCATGTTTTATATTCAAAGATGGTCATCTCCCGCTAAACACCTCCAGATGTGTCAAAGCAAGATGAAAGGTAAAGAAGGACACATCTGTAACAATGCCCTGAGAGATCATAATGCTGCTCCATGTATTTCTGCTGTTATTTCACATCAGATTAAATCCCTGCTTCACCTACATGATCATGAACCGCATTCCTGTATTATCACTCATCCTCTGCACCTAGTGGAGCGTGTGCTGCATTCCTCCAAAACAAAGGGCGTGATATCTAGACGTATTGAATGATATTTTATGCTGCCTGCGTTACATAGTTGCTGTGTTTAATCTTCTGCCTAGGTGAAAGTGACTGAGCCAGGATCTATGGAGTAAATGGGTCTAGGCGGAGATGTTCACGGCTCTATTGATTGCAGTAATGATAACTTATTCTCTTCTTAAGGTGGGCTGAGCGCTCCGAACGGCGGTCCCATGACCTGCGCTGAAGCGCGTTGACTTTAATAGACGAACTGAAAACCTAGGTGAAAAGTTTAGAAGATTTACTGCTCTGACTGCTGTATACAGAAGCTTCAATGTCTACAAGCTGTTAGTAATTCTATTGATCTATAGCTGCGCTCCCCAGCTCTGGCACACTGCTTTATACAGTACAAGCGGCTGCTGGTACAGAAGATGAGGGTTCTGTGTGTGTTAGAAAAGGGGCAAAATGATTTTCATCGGACAATGAAAATGAACGTGAATGGGACAATATGTAATTATGAAGATGAGCTTATACTATATGGGTGTGTTATTACCAAAGATCCCATTTATTTCTATGGGGCTGTGGGAGCCATAGCGATGCTACACTATATATATATATATACATATATATATACATATATATATATATATATATATATATATATATATATATATATATATATATCGAGATATATATATATAGTATATATCATACATATATCTTTGCCATTAAGATATGCATATATATACAGTATATATACACTACCGTTCAAAAGTTTGTGGTCACCCAAACAATTTTGTGTTTTCCATGAAAAGTCACACTTATTCACCACCATGCGTTGTGAAATGAATAGAAAATAGAGTCAAGACATTGACAAGGTTAGAAATAATGATTTGTATTTGAAATAACATTGTTTTTACATCAAACTTTGCTTTCGTCAAAGAATCCTCCTTTTGCAGCAATTACAGCATTGCACACCTTTGACATTCTAGCTGTTAATTTGTTGAGGTAAGCTTGTGAAATTGCACCCCACACTTCTAGAAGCATCTCCCACAAGTTGGATTGGTTGGATGGGCACTTCTGGCGTACCATACGGTCAAGCTGCTCCCACAACAGCTCAATGGGGTTCAGATCTGGTGACTGCGCTGGCCACTCCATTACCGATAGAATACCAGCTGCCTGCTTCTGCTGTAAATAGTTCTTGCACAATTTGGAGGTGTGTTTAGGGTCATTGTCCTGTTGTAGGATGAAATTGGTTCCAATCAAGCGCTGTCCACTGGGTATGGCATGGCGTTGCAAAATGGAGTGATAGCCTTCCTTATTCAGAATCCCTTTTACCCTGTACAAATCTCCCACCTTACCAGCACCAAAGCAACCCCAGACCATCACATTACCTCCACCATGCTTAACAGATGGCGTCAGGCATTCTTCCAGCATCTTTTCATTTGTTCTGCGTCTCACAAACGTTCTTCTTTGTGATCCAAACACCTCAAACTTGGATTCATCCGTCCACAACACTTTTTTCCAGTCTTCCTCTGTCCAATGTCTGTGTTCTTTTGCCCATCTTAATCTTTTTCTTTTATTGGCCAGTCTCAGATATGGCTTTTTCTTTGCCACTCTGCCCTGAAGCCCAAAATCCCGCAGCCGCCTCTTCACTGTAGATGTTGACACTGGTGTTTTGCGGGTACTATTTAATGAAGATGCCAGTTGGGTACCTGTGAGGCGTCTGTTTCTCAAACTAGAGACTCTAATGTGCTTATCTTCTTGCTTAGTTGTGCAACGCGGCCTCCCACTTCTTTTTCTACTCTGGTTAGAGCCTGTTTGTGCTGTCCTCTGAAGGGAGTAGTACACACCGTTGTAGGAAATCTTCAATTTCTTAGCAATTTCTCGCATGGAATAGCCTTCATTTCTAAGAACAAGAATAGACTGTCGAGTTTCAGATGAAAGTTCTCTTTTTCTGGCCATTTTACGCGTTTAATTGACCCCACAAATGTGATGCTCCAGAAACTCAATCTGCTCACAGGAAGGTCAGTTTTGTAGCTTCTGTAACGAGCTAGACTGTTTTCAGATGTGTGAACATGATTGCACAAGGGTTTTCTAATCATCAATTAGCCTTCTGAGCCAATGAGCAAACACATTGTACCATTAGAACACTGGAGTGATAGTTGCTGGAAATGGGCCTCTATTCGCCTTTGTAGATTTTGCACAAAAAACCAGGCATTTGCAGCTAGAATAGTCATTTACCACATTAGCAATGTATAGAGTGCATTTGTTTAAAGTTAGGACTAGTTTAAAGTTATCTTCATTGAAAAGTACAGTGCTTTTCCTTCAAAAATAAGGACATTTCAATGTGACCCCAAGCTTTTGAACGGTAGTGTATATATATATATATATATATATATATATATATATATATATAGATGTATCTATCTATATATAGATATATTTATCAATGGTAGAACCCTGTGAATGGAGCCCCTACAGCAGTGCACAGAGGCTATACGGCTCCTCAGTACAGAGCTGTATGGCCTCCATAGGGTATGGACACATACTGCCAAATAAATTCACACTAAAATCTACCAAAATCCGTGTGTAGATTTAAACCCTTTGCAATCCAATTTTGGATTCAGGGTTTCCTAGGGGGTTTTCTCTTTGTGCCATTATACAATGGCACCATCTGCTGGCTAGAGCCAGTACTGCGGTATTGGACATGCCGGAGAGGCCCCCGACAACAGAATGGCCAGTAATCTACAGTAAAAATACCCTGCCGGACGTCTTCCGACATTGAAGCTGTACAGGCTTCAATCAGAATGTCTTTAGACGTCAGACATTGGATTGGAAAGGGTTAATGCAGATTTTCACAGCAGACTTCACTCACATTGCATTGTACTGTGTGACAGCCGTGTGGACTCCGTCGCTTTTCCACAACAGACAGAGCGTGCTGCGGGTTTGGAAATCTGCATTATATCTATTTTCCACTGCAGATTTTTTCCCTCTGAGTAAGGCCCCCTGCACATGGGGGAAAATTCCGCCTTGGGATTTCCCGCAGAATTTCCGCCCGTGCACGCCTACATAGGATCGCATTACAAAACGCAATCATATGGAGATGGCCACGATGTGTCCGCGTGAAAACAAATTGCGGCATGTTCTATTCCTCTGCAAGACCAGCACAGAAATGTCAGTAGTGACTGGCCGGCTCTGCTCTGCACATGCACCGGCTGTCCGTCAGCCGGCGCATAGCAGGAGATGGAAGATGCCGGGAGCGGGTGAGCCGCAGGTCTCTGCAGCGGCACGGGTCCGCATCCCGCTGACCCGGCCGTCTGCAGGCGGCCTACATGGGGTTTGTTAAAACCCCATTCCGGACTTCTTGACGCTGGCGTATGCTACGGAGCGTATTAGCACATGAACCAGGATTTTTTTTTACTATTTAAAACTCTGCACTAGTGCGCACCAGTTTGAAAAAAAAGCATGAAGATCAGTCCTGCTCTGTCTTTCTTGCATGTAGTATTAACGCGCGAGAATCCTGATAGGGAAAACAAAACCATTGATATCAGTGCTTTTGTTTTGTCCAGTTATGCAGCCATGATGTTTACGGTAGGACTACAACTCTCCCATCTGTTTAAGCCCTCAAACTCTGCGCTATTGCGTAAGAGAAAAGGTCGGGCTCAACCTATCTTCCTGCTTCTATTTGTTTTGCTGTCAAAAGAAAAATGAATTTCGACAGGCTAATGCCCTAATATGCTCCGTAGCGGCGAGCGTATATTGCGCTTGTCCCCGTCTTTTAGAGTTCTTATTTTGTGGCTCGGGTTCTTGTCATTTTCATTTTTTCCTCACACTTTTAAAGAATCCTTTATTTTTCCAGTTACATGAGGGCTTGTTTTTTTTGCGGGACGAGTTGTATTTTTCAATGGTACCATTGGAAAAATTGAAAAGAAATTCTAAGCGCAGCACAATGTAATAAAATGCAATTGCTGTCATTATTCTGTGATTCAGTGCGATTACGGAAATACCAAATTAATATAGTTTTTTGTCTAAGGGGTTGTGTTGGGCTAGTTTTGTGTTGAGTGAGCTATGGTTTTTATTGGATTCCATTTTGGGGTGCATCCAACTTTTTGATTGCTTTTTATTCCATTTTTTCTTAGAGACCAAAAATAGCGCATACATATATAGATTTTTTTCTGGCAGCATTCACCATGCCGGATTATTGAAGTGATATTTTAATTCTTTAGACTTTTTATGGACACAGTAATACCACATTTTTATTTATTTTTTTCTTTTTTTAATATGATGATTGGAAAAAGTTTTTTTTTAACTTTTAATATTATTTATTTGAAATACAAATTAAATAGAAACTTTATTTTACTTATTTTCAACATTTTTTTTTATTCCCCATAGGAGACTTGAACTTGTGATTATTTGATCACTCATACAGTATAATGCAATACTGTAGTATACAGTATACTGCATTCAGACCGGAAATCTATCAAGATATGTCTTATAAGAAATCATTCATGGTAGCACTGGGGTCTTCAGATGGCCCCCGGCTGCCATGACACTCAGACGGCTCCCTGTGATCTCATCATGGGGGAACGGTTCGGGACTCCCAGATGACGACTGAGGCATTTAAATGCCGTTATCATGGACATGGCGATACCAACTATTCTTGCTTTTTATTGTTTAGATATTTTTAGGTAAGTGGGAAACTTTTTCTTCAAGCTTTTAATATGCTTATTTTATATTTTTGAAATGTTCTTTTTCACTTGATGGTGTATACATTGCACCGCAGCTTTAATGTGTAGCGTGGTATTGCGCACAGTGTATTGTTCAGTCTGCGGTATGCTTTCCTAGTAACAGGAAAATACTATGGCAGGCCAGAAGACATTTACAGACCCTTCGTTGCCATGACAGCACCTTGCCACCCTGTGATCGCATTGTGCGTGGGGGTGCGATAGGGTGACGGAGAGAGCCCCCTCTGTCTATTGGCTTAGATGCTGCGATGGGACTGGAATAGGAGTTATCTCGGCTGTTGCAGGCAGGTGTCAGCTGTGCAAGACTCTATTCACATTTCCGTCAAGGAGCTCAATCATAAGTCTCGTAAACAATAGCACAGCGTGATGCGTAATTTTTTCGGGCAAAATGATGGAAACCGGAGGGAATTGATTATTGTTAATCGATTCTTTCAAGCAATGGATATTCCGCCTTTTTTTCATTCTTCTGTTCCATGATGGATAGAGCCCCTGACAGTAATTAGTGTCACATGCAGTGTCCCCAACCATGTACCCTTAGAGCATTGGTACCCCTTAAAATATCCCTACCAGGCAGATAGTAGTCTCATAGTAATAGTGCCACACAGTGCCAACCAAAAATGATTATGCTCACCAAATATTGCCCTCAATCAGTAATTGTGTCCATAAAGTAACTGGACCAATGAGAGTGATTAATGCCTAGGAGCATGTCCTCAACAGTAAGTACCCACATAGTGTCCATCAAAATAGTTTTACCAGCCTGAGATCACCTATAGTGCCAAGCAGAGTGCCCCCAACAGTAATAGTGCCAACAACATCCTTCAAAATAACTGTGCCAAACAGAGGGACTCCCTAATTCCTTCAATCTATTTCCTTCAATTCCTTTCAATCTAGTTTCCACATTTTTGCACCTCTCTACACTGGAGACCTACCCTCTATTAGGTGGCAAGTAGAGATGAGCGAGCATACTCGGCAAGGCGATATACTCGAGAGAGCATCGCCTTTTTCGAGTACCTGCTGGCTCGCCCCTGAAGATTCGGGGAGGGGGGGAGGGATGGGGGGGGGGGGGTGAGTGGGTGAGTGGGGGGTTGCAGAGGGGATTGGGAGGGAGAGAAAGAGGGATCCCCTCCTCGCTGCCCCGCGCCGCCACCGACCCCTGCGCCCCCCCCCCCCCCCCCCGAATCTTCAGGGACGAGCCAGCAGGTGCTCGAAAAAGGCAATGCTCTCTCGAGTATATCGCCTTACCGAGTATGCTCGCTCATCTCTAGTGGCAAGGTGTTCAGTGGGCATGGAGACGATGACTCCCAAGCACCACCAAAGTTTTCAACTTCATCCATATCTTGAGGATGAATATTCTAAAGTTGAAAGTGATGCTTGGCCCACAGCCTCTTGACCTTGGCTTCATACTGTAAACTTTTTGAGGGATCATTCAAAGTGAAGTTCCAACTTAGAAGCCTAAAATTCTAACAGTAATGTTGCAATAGAAATTTTAAGAGCATTTTAATAATATTACTAGATGTGACAATCCCCCTTCCCATTCCATGGATATACTGTAGGTTTGTTTTGACACTAACTTTCAAGGCTGCCAGGAAAGTTTCAGGTTCCTTGCTTTCGTCTTGGTGAAGGAGAACAACATCAGCCCATTTGGACAGCCTGTCCCTGAGTACCAGATATGGACTGTTCTGAAAACTGTGAGTATGGATCCTATAATTTGTCTGGATCGCATTAAACTTTTCATGTTTGTTCATTAGTTTCACATACCCTAAATCATTTGCTACGCGGTCTTCTTACATAATGTGATTTTATTCCATATGTAATGGGATATACAAGTACCATAGAAATGTATGTAGCAGTATTCTATATTAGCTACGGTATTTATTACAAGTGTACAAATGGAGCGGCCGATATGCCGTGGTAGAACACAAACTACAAAAAAAATAAAGTATGCAATATCTATCCCATCAACCAGGAGGATTGTCAGCAGATCTAACCTTAGGTAAGTCCACAAGTTCATTTATTGCAATCATGTCTGCAACTAAAATTCAGCTTCTTTCTGCACCGTGTGCGTGGAATTCGCATGGCTTTAGTCTAATTCTTCAATTCAAGATATGTAGAAGTCTCAGAAAAGGAGTAGCTATTCAGTAAATATATTGTTCTATCTTTCTGCATGCGCTCGCATCGCATATCCCATTGTTTTCAATGCGGCCAGCGACAGCATCGAACTGGGGCACACGATGCGAGGTCTCCCATTGAAAACAATGGGAGAAACTTTGCGATCCTGACATAAAAACGATCCACAGGGAATTCACATGGTGGGGAGCGCGATATTGAGGAGCGATTCATGGCCCCATATCGCGTCTTTCAAACTTCTGTGCTCTGGGGCGGAGATTGAAAAGCTAGCGGAGGGGAAGAAATTCCCCTCGTTCAGGCTCAACTATAGTCTGTGTTGGCAAGCGTAGTTTCGCCAACGCTCGTCTGAATCCCTCAGGTTCTTCATACTTCAGTTTTGACTCAATAGACGTCTGAAAAATGACAGTACCCCTTTGTATTTATGAGAGCTGTCACGGCCAATCAGCCTTTTGTCAGGACTAGTGATGAGCGAGCATACTTGCTAAGGGCAATTGTTCGAGCGAGCATTGCCCTTAGCGAGTACCTGCCCGCTCGAGAGAAAAGGTTCGGGTGCCAGCAGCGGGCAGGGAGCTGCGGGGGAGAGCGGGGAGAAACGGAAGTGAGATCTCTCTCTCCCTTGCTCCCCCTTGCTGACTGCCGCAACTCACCGCTCCTCCGCGCTGGCACCTGAACCTTTTCTCTCGAGCGGGCAGTTACTCACTAAGGGCAATGCTCACTCGAGCAATTGCCCTTAGCGAGTATGCTCGCTCATCTCTAGTCAGGACTTTTCAAATATTGTGAAAAATGTGTGCATAAATTAACCCTTTCCTAATGTCTTAGGTTCTGCTCACACTTTGTTGTTTCTTCATTTTCTTTATCCCCCATGAGAAAAGGAAAACAGAATGCTGAATCCGTCTTACCCTTGACTCTAATAGGGTCCATCTGATTTTCGTCCAGTCCTTTGGTATTTTCTCGGTCATAATAATGTAGCGAGTCATGCTATTTTGTTATCCGTTTTTATGGGATCTGCCACAAAAGCTACCAATGGAGCTTCCAATGCACATGTGAACATTGTCTTAGGCCTTATTCACATGGCATATTTTATGAGCCAAATCCAGAAACAGGTCACAAATACGCAAGACATGCAAATCTTTGCATTACAGTTTCTCTCCACTCCTGGTTTTGGCTGACAAACTACTGATGTAAAATACGCCCATGTTCACACAACGGGGAGTTGCTGTAGGCTAAGGATTTTTAGAAAATCGTCTGCAGAAATCCACAACCAAAAATTGGCTTTCAACCCTGGATTGCAGATTGGCCAGTGGTTGCACAAGTGGATTAGCCCCATTGTAAGGGCTTTTTCAGACAGGCGTGATTTTGTCCCATTTTGTGTCCGTGAAAATCGCAGCCACAAAACGGGACGAAATGAATCCATTGATTTCAATGGTTTTGCTTTCACTATTGGGATTCTCGCACGTTACTAGTACAGGTGAAAAAAGATAGGACATACCCTTGCAAAAGAGTGGAGTTTGAATAGTCCCCCCCAAAAAAACCTTGCTCATACACTAATACGCTCCATAGCGGCGAGTGCATTAGCGCATGTACCCATCTGTTTAAGCCCTCAAACTGATAAATATTAAGATGTGCCAATATAGGCAAAAATGCACCTATGTGAACGACACCTGGAATTATTTACAATTTTTATACATAGTTCAAAAATACTGTCTGGCTGAAACCAATTTATCTGTTCTTCCGGTTGTAAAGCTGATGTGTCAGAATGAAATATTTTATGGCGGGTATGTTTTGATACTTTTGCACCTTTAGATATCACAATCGGTGCAAAAGTACAGAAATGAATGTCTAATGCGACAGATAACATGTGTGTAGAAGTTGTAAAAGCAGATAAAGGGCTGTTTCACATGGGCGTATTTGCACAGAAAATAGATCCCATTGTTTTTAATGTGTTCATTCTCATTCTTACTTTTGCGCATGCAAAACAGGCCACATAATGCTCTATTTTAGTGTGCATTTGTGCATTAAAGGCACCATAGCAGCCTGTGGGGGTGCACAAATGCACACCCAGGCCCATGTAATTGCGCAATACACTGCACAATTTTGAAGGGGAATTAAAACAAACCCGGTGACAAAAAAAAACTAAATAGCCTATTACCTCGGGGTGTCCTGTACCCATGTGAATGATGCCACATGGGTTTTGCACACTCTTGGGAAGCCATCCTGAGCACGGGCTCACACACGCCTCATTTCATTATATATAACGCGTTTTATATATATATATATATATATATATATATATATAAAATTGTGTTTTAAGCATGGTGAATGGAGTGAATGAAAGTACAATGATTTTCATTGATCCATTCACACTTGTGTATATTTATTGTGTATATTATGAGCATAAAAAAGAATGCACCATGCTCTATTTTATGTGTGTTTTACGCACGTACAGCCCTAATGCTTCTTATTTGGAATGCCGTGAATATGCAATTACATTGTGTATATGTTACAAGGAGACATACAAGGATCTTTCCCGGCCATTTAATTTGAAACCAGACTCAACATTTAATGTCAAAGACTAAAACTCAACATACAATGTCACAGACTCAGACCTAACCCACAATGTCACTGACTCAACCTAAAATGTCACAGACTCAGATTTAACCTACAATGTAATAGACTCAACCTACAATGTCACCGACTCAGATTTAACCTACAATGTAATAGACTCAACCTACAATGTCACATACTCAGACAACCCACAATGTAATTGACTCAGCCTACAATGTCACAGACTCAACCTACAACGTCACAGACTCAGCCTACAATGTCACAGACTCAGACCTAACCCACAATGTCATTGACTCAACCTACAATGTCACAGACTCAGATTTAACCTACAATGTAATAGACTCAGACAACCTACAATGTCACAGACTCAATCTACAATGTCACAGACTCAACCTACAATGTCACAGACTCAACCTACAATGTCACAGACTCAGACTTAACCCACAATGTCATTGATTCAACCTACAATGTCACAGACTCAGACAACCCACAATGTCATTGACTCAGCCTACAATGTCACAGACTCAACCTACAATGTCACAGACTCAACCTACAATGTCACAGACTAAGACCTAACCCACAATGTCACTGACTCAACCTACAATGTCACCGACTCAGATTTAACCTACAATGTAATAGACTCAACCTACAATGTCACATACTCAGACAACCCACAATGTAATTGACTCAGCCTACAATGTCACAGACTCAACCTACAACGTCACAGACTCAGCCTACAATGTCACAGACTCAGACCTAACCCACAATGTCATTGACTCAACCTACAATGTCACAGACTCAGATTTAACCTACAATGTAATAGACTCAGACAACCTACAATGTCACAGACTCAATCTACAATGTCACAGACTCAACCTACAATGTCACAGACTCAGACTTAACCCACAATGTCATTGACTCAACCTACAATGTCACAGACTCAGACAACCCACAATGTCATTGACTCAGCCTACAATGTCACAGACTCAACCTACAATGTCACAGACTCAACCTACAATGTCACAGACTAAGACCTAACCCACAATGTCACTGACTCAACCTACAATGTCACCGACTCAGATTTAACCTACAATGTAATAGACTCAACCTACAATGTCACATACTCAGACAACCCACAATGTAATTGACTCAGCCTACAATGTCACAGACTCAACCTACAACGTCACAGACTCAGCCTACAATGTCACAGACTCAGACCTAACCCACCATGTCATTGACTCAACCTACAATGTCACAGACTCAGATTTAACCTACAATGTAATAGACTCAGACAACCTACAATGTCACAGACTCAATCTACAATGTCACAGACTCAACCTACAATGTCACAGACTCAGACTTAACCCACAATGTCATTGACTCAACCTACAATGTCACAGACTCAGACAACCCACAATGTCATTGACTCAGCCTACAATGTCACAGACTCAACCTACAATGTCACAGACTCAACCTACAATGTCACAGACTAAGACCTAACCCACAATGTCACTGACTCAACCTAAAATGTCACAGACTCAGATTTAACCTACAATGTAATAGAATCAACCTACAATGTCACATACTCAGACAACCCACAATGTAATTGACTCAGCCTACAATGTCACAGACTCTACCTACAATGTCATAGACTCAACCTACAATGTCACAGACTCAGCCTACAATGTCACAGACTCAGACCTAACCCACAATGTCATTGACTCAACCTACAATGTCACAGACTCAGATTTAACCTACAATGTAATAGACTCAACCTACAATGTCACAGACTCAGTCAACCCACAATGTCATTGACTCAGCCTACAATGTCACAGACTCAACCTACAATATCATAGACTCAACCTACAATGTCACAGACTCAGACTTAACCCACAATGTCATTGACTCAACCTACAATGTCACAGACTCAGATTTAATCTACAATGTAATAGACTCAACCTACAATGTCACAGACTCAGACAACCCACAATGTCATTGACTCAACCTACAATGTCACACCAGGTGAGGTGGGTTTTGTTATTTTCTGGTACACTATGTGTTCTGTACAAGACCGCAAAGAATCTCCTGTCCTCATCCTATAAATTGATTTACAGCTTCCAACAGCTTTTTCTGTATAGACTTGTCTTATCTGTATTGGTTATCTACTTAATCTTCTTTTTGTATTACTTTTGGTTGGCATTTTGTGGCTTCAAGGCCCAATTACTAGTTCTCCATAGAGTTTTGGCTTCAGCATAAAATATTTTCAGCATACTGTACAATGGTCGTTCCACAACCAATTAATATTGTGCCTTGACAGACTACTGTATAAAAAGAGGAACTTCACTGAAATATCTGTATAAATATTTGCATTGTGATCATAAAAGCTCTTGGACCAATTCATGCACAAATCTGAATAAATAAGCTTGTCCTATGAGAAGAAATGGAAATTTGCTAACCGGTAGATCGAACATTTTTTATTCACTAATCCATGTTTCTACTTGGATGCGTTAGTACAAAATTGCTAGTATGAAGAATCATTTGTGTAGTGTTTGACCTCTGCTGTCCTCTCTAATGTGGAGCATGTTTGATATAACAATACTAAAATCCACTTTCCAAAATCTAAAAGTATGCTTTAAATCTAAAACAGTTACAATACATTACATGGAGCAATAAGTAATACAGTTTTTAGTAATTTCTTCTAAGTTCATATGGTCCCCATACTGTATTGGCATCATCCTTTGGCCAAGAATTGTCCTGCAGAGAATTTGTCTCGGTTGAGTCCTCTGGGGAAAGATGATGAACCATCTTGGGAGCCAGTTCATTGGACACTGTCATAAACGGTGAGAAGGTATATGAAGAAGTGGTTGGAAAGTTAGTAGGATAATGCACATCATCAAGAGAGTGCAGCGAGTAAGACTGTGTTCCTTGCGTTGACGAAGACCCTCTACTTGCACTTCGATAGTGGATGGGTCCATTTTCAGAGGGCAGGCAACTTGTAGAAGATGATACAGTTTGTGATGTGTCTGTGCATAATGCATCCAACTGGTTCATGGTGTCAGGAACCGTCTGCTCCCAGGACTCTCTCTAAGGAACAAGAAATAGATATAAATAGATGTATGCAGTAATAAACATATAAAGCATCTGCGGACAAGGGATAACGTTCTATCTTGGCCAGAACCACTTTAACTCCCGAAATGAGGTCAAATTCAACCTTCACTCAACACTTGACATCTTCTTTACTGACTCTTCATACTAACTCATTCAGGATCACTCCCATGCCTTTTGTCTCATTTGGATTTCCCTTCTGCATTCAACACCCTCATACTGTCCTCATCAACCTCTTAAAGGGAATCTGTCGCATTGAACATGCAGTCTGTTGTTGCCAGCATTGTGTTATAGGGAGGGATTCGCTAAATAGATTCATATATGGTTTTGTGGGAAGAAATTCAGTAGAATTTGTAATTTTTTCATTCAAATTCCTGCTCATTCTGAATTTAGGAGTCCAGTGGGTGGTCTTACTCAGTAATTGACAGGTATCTCTGTATACACTAAAGGCTGTCCATCACTGATAGTACCGCCCATTGGACTAAAGCTCAGAATGAGCAGAGATTTAAAGGAGTAGATTACAAATTCTACTCAATCTTTTCCCAGAAATCCATACATTAATCTGCTCAGCAGATCCTGCTTTATAACATATTATTTGCAGCTCATTCCTTTAGAAAACATCTCTTTAGACAAGCATGCAGTATAAAGTTTATTCTTTTCTGACCTTTTAAAGCCCCGGCTGCTGAATACTACTCAGAGCAGTTCAGGAGAACTGCCGGCCACCGCGGCTGAACTCCGTCTGCCGGGACCAGGTGAGTATATATATATTTTTTTATTTTTACACATTTCTGCATGAAATTCCGGGAAGGGCTTATATTTTTAAGCCCTTCCCAAAAATTCATCGTGCGATCGCCGGTAGCCCATTGCTTTCAATGGAGCCGGCTGTATTGCGGCTGTATTCAATGGGCAAACATCATTCTTCTCTGCCACAGCTGATTTGTCTAGTATATGTTCTCAATGGGGTCGGCGCTGCTGCCGCCAGCCCCATTAAGCGCATATAGAGAAGTGAACAGGAATCGCAGATAGGTGCGATTTCTGTTCTATAATTTATCGAATGAGCGCATAAAAAGCGCTCATGTGTCCGATACCATTACAAAGCATTGGTTTTATAAAATTGCCGGACGCATGTGCATGCGCAAATCGCGCGAAGAAACGCCCGTCTGACTGAGCCCTTAGGGTTTTTCTAGGGGGCTTTCTCTTTCTGCCATTTTACAAATGGCACCATCAGCTAGCTAGAGTGAGTACTGCAGTCTGGGAAATGCTGGAGAGGCCCCCGACAACAGAGCGGACAGTGATGTACAGTAAGAATACCCTGCCGGATGTCTTCCAACATCGGAGCTGTACAGCCTTCAATCAGAATGTCTTCAGACATCAGACAGTGGATTGGAAAGGGTTAACTTTGTTTTGAAGCATATTATATTAGAGTGATGGAAGATGATGGTAGTATATTATTATTATCAAACAATGTGGGTCCTTTTTTGGACACAACTATTGTAACTGTCAAAATTAAAAACTAGACCGTTACTAATTAAATTATATATGCAAGGAAAATAAATGGGTGAAATAATGCCGGCTGGATAATAGACAGCCAGACTTTACCGACAGAAGATACCTTGCTGGGTATTAATGGTGTCTCCTAGTACTTAGATACCTGCAGAATATACACCAAATCCAAATAGTGTAACACTTGGACAGTCACAAAAATAAATATGTGAAGCACGTATCAACACAAATATGAAACACAAATGTACAACTAGGGACTCATAAATAGATGACTGAAACAGAAAGATGACGGTTATTGGATGGTGAAGATTATGATGATGACAAGTCAGATAATGGTGCAAATGATGATGGAGACTCAAATACAACCTGACAAAACCTAACCCCATTACTAGCTCTCCCTCGGTTGTTTGCTAATCTATCCCTGACACTGACTCTAACCCCAAACACCACTGTCCGTGAGCAACACTCAGATATCCCTAATGGCAATCCTATCTAAAACACTGACTCTGACAAACAAATGAGAGGGCACAAAGATCCAAAAAGCAAGAAAAATAAACTGAACTAGAAGCAGACAAGACACAGATAACCTGGGAATAAGCAAACAAACTACAAGGCTTGGAACAAGGACTGGACAAGAAATAACCACAGGAATTAAACTAAACCGAAAGGAGAACAAGACTAGACTAGGAACAAAAGCTAGAAGCATGTAAAGAATACTGGTTTCAAATGCACATATCTTACTCTATAACCAGCTACATACTTCAGAAACCAAAAATATTTAAAGAAAGCCTAACCAAATAAGCACTCCTCTCTAAACATGTTGGTCTGCAGCAGTGTGATCAGTTGTGAATAGTTAACATAGAACCTCCTGCAACAACAATTAGTAGACAGGGGATGGCCAATCCAGACATGCTGCTGACTATTTAAGGCATATTTCCCCACTAGAGGGTTCTTGAACAATAGTTCTGCCTGGTATGCAAATTTGCTTCATGATTCTGATTGGCTTTTGATTTAACCAGTAACTGTTCTACCCAGCCTTCCCAATTTCTGTATTCCTGATCATGTGATACCTGTCTGCTGCCTATCCTAACCCACGTGTTAACGTTACTCTGACTACTTTCTGTCAGCTGCCACAAGACCAAGTCTACTCCTGGAGTCCTATGCAGTGAAGACCAGATTCTGATTGGTGAGTTAGGGTTAAATGATGGGACCCCAGCTGCTGCCCTCAGGAATAGCTCCAAGCCAAGTCAGTTTGTTGCACAGTGCGTCCGCACCTGCTGTTCTGACATAGGGTTTACAAGGATAAATCTGTTTCAGAAACTGTTAAAATCACAGAAAGGGAATTATCAAACAGAAAAAAAAAATCAGAAAGCGGCCACATACTCACTGATACATTAATACAAGAGGGCAGGCATATAAACCACATATCCCTCAAACATGCAGAGTCCGGACTGATATATGGAGGAGCCAAAAACAGACACATGTGAGGACACTGATGATACAACCACTCACAACCAATGTCCTCACATGTGTCTGTTTATGGCTCCTCCTTATAGCAGTCCGGACTCTGCATGTTTGAGGGATATGTGGTTTAACCAAAGTGTAGAGTCTGAGATTCCCAGGTATTCACCCTTTAACCCATTATACAGGGATCTAGACTTCACTTCAGGGAACCACCAGACAGCAATCCTGGAGTAGTCTCAGACTGGTAGTGCTGTGTGCAGGAATCAGTCAGTGACTAACCAGGGGTCTTAACAATGACTAATCATTGTGAAGACTTGTTAGAAAGTCACATTGATTTGCAGGAATGCTGCCATCCAATAGGTGGCGCTGCAGAGGTATTTTTCCCATCTTCCTTATTTGCAAAAGGAAAAGAAGCACACAGGACCGAGGGATGTATGTAGCAATAAGCCTAGGAAACGGCTTCACAATATGAATGATATGGAAAACAATACTGCCTGTGTACTGAACTAAAGATAGAATGAATGATCTATTTACTTATCTGTAGGTTTGCATATTTGCGGTATTGGCCTCATTAATTATTATGGAATATACTGAATAAAGCCTGCAGTTTAAAGGGGTTGTTCTGCAATTTTGGATTTTCTTTCTACTGATGACCTGGGAGCAGTGCCTGCAAAACTAACCCAGGCCGCTGTGCTATGGTCAACACAATCTGCTTCCTGCGCTGTCTGTAGTGTCATCATTGCTATGAATCAGCTGATTGGTGAAGATCCTGAGGGTTGGATCCCAATTATGATCAATAGAAGAAATCCAAAAAAGTCCAGGATCACTCCTTTAGGGTGGCTTCACACGAGTGTGTACATATGTCCACACCTCAGTACGCGCAAAAACACGTGTATGCAGGTATGCATTGTCTTCAATGGAACCGCAGCTGCTGCCGGCGGCTCCATTGAAGACAATGGTCTGCCGGCACCCCGTAATTGTTTTCCAGTGAAGAGCTTTAAGTATAAGCTCTTCCCTGAAAAACAACAATTTTAGTGTCAAAAATAATAATAAAAAAAAAAAAAAATATATATATATATATATATATACACACACTTATCTGTCCGCCGCTGCCGTAGATGTTTTCTTCATCCCCGCGGGAAAAAAGAATTCCCTGCTGCACCTGCCACATCTGTGACAGATGCGGCAAGGGAATTCTAAATCCCCGCGGGGGCACGGCAGCGGTGGACAGGTAAGTATATTTTTATTTTTTTTTACACTGAAATGGTTGTTCTTCAGGGAAGAGCTTATATTTAAAGCTCTTCTCTGAGAAACAATTACGGGGTGCCGGCAGACCACTGTCTTCAATGGAGCTGCCAGCAGCTGCCATGGCTCCATTGAAGACAATGCATGCATTCCCTATTGTGCACGCATGTCCTATCTTTGCAGGCACACGTCTGTAAAACATGGACATGCGAACACACCATAGGGAATGCAGGGAATGCATTGGTTCTAATGCGTGTTTTTGTGCGCGCGTATGCACGCACAAAAAGACGTTCGTGTGAAGCCACCCTTAGGGTGAACACCCATTTGTGTTTTTCTTGCGCATTTTTTTCATGTGATATCGCTGCGTTTTTTTCACGCGATTATCAATGGGACTTTCTAATGTTAAAAACACATCGCAGAAAAATCACAAAGCACAAACTTGCAATGCATTTTTAACATTGTCAGCGGGACTTTCTAATCTCGTTAAAACAGCGCAGCGATATCACGGGAAAAAAACGCACAAGAAAACCGCAAGTGGGTGCTGACCCTTAAAAAGAAATTACACTATTAACGGAGTTTGTTCTAGGACTAGAAAACAGGACTGTTTTTTTTCCATAAATAGTGCCATGACTGTCTATGGGCTGCGTCTAGTATTGTATTTCTTGCCGATACAAGATGAGCTTCAATTCCAAAGATAGCCTATGGTCAGATGTGGCGCTGTTTCACGAAAAACAGCAGACCTCTTTTTCTAGTCATGGACAAACCCCTTTAAGCCAAATACTGGACTCTGCTGTTGTACTTTGCTGTATAGTTTCAAGCAGTTCTGTATATTAAGATACAGGGATAATTTGACGTTAATGACCTGACCAAAGTTTTGTCATTGGTCATATCACATATATTTCTTTCTTATTGAACATCAAGTAAATTTTCAAGATTAGTCAAATTGAGATCAGGCCGTCATTTAAGATACCAGAACCAATCCTTCCCTTTGGCCTTTCGCATGCAAGTTTCCAGAAGGATCTGTACATTGTAGGACCTTAAATAATTGGCTGCCACTTCCTGTTTGGTATCTTTCGTCAGATGAGCATTTGGCCAACTGTTTTTCAATCAACAACCTTCTTCTAGCTAACGTTTATGGCCATCTTTACTTTCTCAGTCGAGCTTCTACTGGCGACTGAAATCTAAGTATTCATCAGGCTGTTAGGGAGGGAGAACAAGAGGATACTTTCTGGGGTTCTGGAGAGGTTTGTATGCTCTCATTGTGTTTAGGTGGGTTTATTTTTTCATAATAATCACATTTATTTATATAGTGCATACATTTATTAAGAAGGAGAGAAAGGGAGTTGGAGATGAAGAAAAACAACATTTTAGGGGTATTGGTGAAGTTCCAGTTTGGTGTGAACTAATTCAGACCGAACTGAACTTTTTGCTGAATTTCGGTGAACCAGCTGAAACTTTTTAAAAGTTGGCTCAACACTGGTTGAGATACACAGATAAAATTCAGGACAGCTGCATTGTAAATTACTGCAAGAAAATTAGTTACATAAAGTAGAGCATAGGATAGGCTATTGGTAGTAGATCAACAGGGATCTGCCACCCAGGGACCCAGCTTATCGGCTGTTTGCTGGACCAGTGTTAACTGAGCTAATTTCTGCAGGAAGCAGACAGCCCTGTTCCTACTAAAGTGACCAGTCTTAGTATTACAGGCAAAGTTCCCATTGAAAGAAATGGCCTACAATACCAAGCCTGGCCACTGCAGTGGGAACAAAGCTGTCTGCTTCCTGTAGAAAATCAACTTGGTTCATCAGTACACCAGCCCAGGGAACAGCAGATCAGCGGAGGGGCCAGGGACAGAATATCTACTATTGATGGTCTGTCCTAAGGATAGGCCATCGGTAGTGTACAACTGCACAAGCTGCTTTAATGCAGGAATTGAGTCAAGCTACATAATTGCTGGATGTCTTCACCCACAAACCCACTGGGAGATTATATTATAATATCTGCAGTCTATCATCATGTACTATGTGGGAATGTGAAATTGATTTTAGCAAAAATATCTTCTTACCTATAATCTGCCATATAATAAGTATGTATAATTTATGACTATTTGTTATTTCTTACCAGTAAATAATGTGATGGATCACTAGAGAAATGAGGTAGAAGAGGTGGCAGTGATGAGGCGCTGAACAGTGAACCTCCGGCAGATGTTATCGATGGGCTCCTGTAGTCACCTATAGTATCCGAGAAATAAGGATCCAGCAATGGTGGGTAACTCTGTATGGATGTTGGCTCGCAACCTATTGACTTTGACCCCAAGGATGAAGAGTAGATATCAGATGAATATTGCTTTGCAGCATGGAACTCGGATTCAGGAAGAAAAGATCTTCTTACACCATAATATCCAGATAATACAGGAGAACCTAGTAAAAATGACAAGCAATTAAGAAATAGTAGAAGCCAAAATAATAATGAATATGATGAGGGTTCAGGTTCTTCCTGTACAGCTTATAATTAAAGAACCCTATGAAAGGATTCCCATCCAATTTTCTTGAGTAGTGACAAGCGAACTTTGTAAAAGTTCAGTTCGACTAGTTAGTTGAACCTCTGCACAAAAGTTTGGTTTGGTCCAGAGTAGTCCGAAGCAGAAGTTCACCAAAACCCTTAAAACGGGTGTATACACTGTCCAAGAGCCATAAAAGCTCTGTCTTAGACAGTGTTATACACCAGTGCTCAGTACTAATGTTGAGCCAACTGAACCAGTAGAACCCCATGTAGAACTTTGCTAAAAGCTCAGTTTGGGTTTGTGCCGAACTGAACTTTTAGCAAAGTTCGACCTGGAACAGAATTCTACTGGTTCAGTCCATTCAACACTATTCTTTAGTATTAAATAATCCTGCCATTCATTATTCTATTTCTCTGTTAGATCACACAAGATATAACTTTTTGACTGGGTTGTTTGGTTACCAGACAACATCCCTTCAATAGGGTTGACAGTAGTAAAATAACAAACTGAGCATTACCTACCCCTCCGCCAGGATCCAGTGCTTCAGCCCTGCTGTAGTTCTGACACTTGTTGTGACAGCTGACATCACCAGAAGTCAGATGGCCGTGTTACGTTCCCAGACTCCTGGCATTGTGGCGCTCAGGATGTAAGCGCCATTGCCAGGTGAACAAGTACACTGCAACCTCTGATTGGCTGCAGTGGTCAACTGACTCTTGGTAATGTCAGCTGTCACAACAATTGCCAGAACCACAACAGGACCTCAGTGCTGGATCCTGGTGGCGGGAGAGGGGTAAGTAATGCTCAGTTTATTTTACTACAGCCGGCCCTGTACAGTTACCCTTCAATGTCCCTTTTCTATATAGTGCTGTTACAGCGCCCTCAAGTTTTGTTTTTGATTCCCACCTAATTAGGGAAACCTATTAAGGCTAACATTTCATATGCTGGATTTAATGCAGAGTGCACTGGAGTAAATTGTGACAAAGTTACTACATCTCAGGGGTTGTATGCAGTCATCATACGGCTCTTTCATGAATTGCTGAATCAAAGGTCTTCTGCTGTTCAGGCAAAACTTTGGGTTCTATTTTATCTTTTACTACATTTTGTTTAAAGGAGTTGTGCCAAGATGCACAACTCCTTAAGAATGTAGAATTCGGCTGATCGTCTCCCACCTGCAAACAGATTTTTCGGATACCAACACGGCATTTCCCCAACAGTGGCCACTGTAGGGAAAATGTAGTACTACAAGGCGGTCATTCACATTAATGGCCATCTGTTATGTAACAGCCAGGACAGGAGCTGCTGTTGCTGAGTGGCTGCCTGTTCTGGGATATAGATGGGGGTATATAGGGTATATGAACTGGGGATGCCATATTGGCACAACTTCTTTAAAGCTCAGAAACCATTCAGTATAACACACAGCACCATCTATAAAAGCACTATTATGTATTACGTCAGTTCTTTAGTATAAATGCATTGAAAAATATGGTTAACGCCAGGTTTATGAAGCCTGTATTAAGCGTATTCCGACATATGTGACTGTGTCTGAAAAAGTGGGTGGGGCTTCAGTGTTCTGCATAGCTATATTAATAACAAAGTAATAAATAATTTATCATTAAATTCCCCGTAAGCGAAATGTCTAGAAAAAGCACCCTAGATTGTAGTCATAGAAATGAAATGAAATATAGAATATTTCACGGTACGATTTTTGCCAGAGACCCGACATACTTTGATTTATATTATCTAGAAGAAAATACTTACTTGACATTTGGACAAATGGGGTCTGGGAAACGTTGGTACTGCCCTGTAAATAAAAGACACATTTCAAACATTTTATTCCAACAGCGATCCAAGTTTAAAACAAAATTCTAAAACACGCAATATATCAACTCATTCCCAAATTCCACAGCACGGAAAATATGTAGAATAGCAACAAAATGCTCAAAAGCCAGCTAAAGTGAAAAAAATAAAACAACACGGTGCATACCGTAGATCTGTCAACATCAAAGTCAACTTCCAATACATATGTCTCTATGTAGAACATTCTTAGATAGGAGAACATGGTAACGGCATGTGCATAGCTATAGGGTGTGCAAAGGTAGCAGTCACATCAGGTCATAGTTCATGAGGGGCTCAGAGGCTACATAATATTAAATCCAAGCTGAACTCTTTCTACATGCTCTTCAAAAGAGTTGTGTCTCCAAGGGCAAGAAGGAGTTTTGGCATTTCAGAAGTCATACCATTTTTATTTTTGCATCTACACTGAATGACCACTTTACTAGAGCCACCGGCTGTTTCACGACTGGAGCTTTCTATTTGGAAATAAGACCGGAGTATAGCAAGAAATGAAGTGAAACATTTTCTGTGCATCAGTTTTAGTATGAATCCATGTTAGAATGGGAAAATCGAGCAACCTGAAGAAATTCCTATGAGGCTTGGTCATCAGTGGTAGAATACTCATCATAGACTGCCAACATTGTGGGGTTTTCTTCTCTAATGATGTGGAGAGTATACCAAGAAATGTGTGATTGAGGAAAAACATCCAACAACAAGGGATCCTGTGGATGTAAATAATTTGTAACGAAATAACTTAATGAATGGGGTCATAGGAGAATGTCAAGAATTGTTCTGTTGAACAGGTGGTGCACAGTCAAGCAAATTGTAGCCAAATACAATGTGGGAGTTCCAACTAACGTGTCCCAATGTATAGCTCATCCATTGTTCCTCAGCCTGGATGGGCCATAACAGCATATGACCAGTCCTAGTGCCATTGCTAAGAGAAACAGAAAGACGACATTCAATGGGGCACAAGAGCACAAAAATTGGATCATTGAGTAGTGGAAAAACATCACCTGGTCAGATGAATCCAGATTTTTGTTACACTGTGCTGATGGAAGGTCAGAATTTGGTACAAGCAGCATGAATTGATGACGCCTTCCTGTTGACTGTTCAAAGCTTGCCAGTACCTCCATCTAATTTGTAGCAACCACAAGAAGCTCTAATATCTGCCTCGGATAATGTTCGATGAACAATTTAAACACCTATGGAATCTATGCCATGATGAATTGCTGCACTTTTGAAGGCCAAAGGAGAATCAATATGCTACTAGATAGAGGTTTCTATTGAAGTGGCCATTCAGTGTATGTCCAGTGGATTTACAGATAGTAAATTTTAACCGTTAATGTACACAGATACTACAGCCCCCACAATAATAAGAACAACAAGACAAACTTGACTACACAAACCAGTCCTAGTGTCTACAGGTAAAGCAAACACTGATGGTAATATAAACTCCTAGTCCATCAGCCTTAAATACGACCAAATACTTATTTGTTGAGACATAGGAGATGATGAACTATGTCATTTTTGCATACGGCAAACAGCGAGTTCCTGCGATGAACAGCAGACAAATTCAGAGGTTAAAATTTGAATGTCATTTGCCCATCCGAGGTTTCCTCTAAGCAGCAGCTGTCCAGAGAGAAGAGATGCTGCGTGGATGTAGATGCTTCAAAAGCTGCGTGTTTACCGGCTGTCAAGCTTAAAAAGTCAATGAAAGATAATGGAAGGGATTTCTGCAACAATACAACAGTTGCTTGGATAGGAACTAAGCTACACAACTCATGACCTGTCCTACCTATTCAGGCAGTCCAGAACGCTTTACTGTTGCCATTTCAAGAGTTCTGCCCAATCTAATTATAGGAGTTCAACAGTGCCCAAGGTGGGAAAGTCAACCATCAAAGTATAAAAGAAGAAAAATGATTGGTTCATATGGAGCTTTATGAGGTTGTGCTAAGATATAAAGTTATTCCATGGGTTTAGGGATAACTTTGGGATTGCTGGGGTTCCCTGGTTCCATGGAGCTCAAGAAGGGGGGTCTCAAACAGAGGCGTAACCTGAAGCTCCTGGGCCCCAAGGCAAAACCTGAAAGAGGGCCCCCAACTATAATTCTTTATTCATAGTACTGGGTTCCCTATATGGAGAAGAGAGCCCTTATGGGCCCCCTAAGGCTCCTGGGTCCGAGTGCAACCGCGTCCTCTGCATCCCCTATAGTTACGCCACTGGTCCCAAAGATCACCATTGAAATGGAATGGAGGTTGTATATGCGTTAGTATAAAGGCCCTTTTACACACAACGATTATCACTCAAAAGCCATTATAATCGTTGTGTGTAAATGTGTGCCTTTCGTGCACTTAACGTGCACTTTTCGTCCATCGCTGAGTTCAGGTCCGCTTGAAATCCTCGTCCTTTGGGATGATAAGATAAGATGGACTGCATGCTGAGTTCTCCGCGGGCAGCATTGATAACATTCTTTAACAGCTGTTAACAGCTGCTGTCCCGCTGAAGAACAAAAGTAATGTATTTAGAGAACAGACCACCCGCTGTTCTCTAAATACATGCGATGAAGTACTAAATGGCTGATTTAGCCTATTAGTACCTATGCAAAATGATCACTCAAAACTGTCAGTTTCTGACGAATTTTGAGCGATCATCTGTGTGTGTAAATGCACCTTTAGTCTGTACATTCTCACTTTAATAAATGCAGTGCTGGCAAGTTCCATTTATGCAGGAAGCTTCAAGACCCACTGCTACCAAAATCGGTGTGGATCCCAGAAGTCGGACCCCCATAAAGTTATTCCCTATCCTGTGGAAAAATGTAAACTTGATTGACACAACCCCTTTTAACCTCTTATGGACCAGGGTGTATCAGTCCTGAAGAACCCTTTCCAATCCACTGCCTGACCTCTAAAGACATTATGATTTAAGGCTGTACAGCTCTGATGTTGGAAGATGCCGTCGGGGTTCTCTTACTGTATATTGCCAGCCTCTCTGCTGTCGGAGCCTATCCAACGTGTCACCTCATGCAGTACTGGCTTTAGCCAGCAGATAGCACCGTTGTATAACGACAGAAAAAGAGTAAGCCCTCTAGGAAAACCAGAATACAAATTGGATTGGAAAGGGTTAAGGGGTTTAAGTATTTAATTGTTATATGGCCCTATTTTTTTCTTTGGCTCAAAAAAAATAGTTTTTGCTGTTTCTTTAGTACCTTTTTTCACTAGATATTTTTTTCTCTTTCTTTGTTTTATTATGGGTAATGTGCACAAAAAGTAGAAAAAAAGATTTTTTAAAATTGATAATTCTCTATTTTTAAAATTAGTATACTTATGCTAAAATAAAGTACAGAAACAACTCCATTTTGTTTCAGATGTTTTGATATATAATTTGTTTAGTCTTGGATTACAGTGCGGATATGGCGACGGTTTAGGTTGGCGTCGACAGTGGGTCATTTTCTTTTTTTCATATATTTTTATTCTATTCTGTAATTTTTTAAGTTATTTTTGTACTTCTTTTTAAACATCTATGTCCCCCATAATGTCAGATAAAACCTCTGAGGGACATTCACAATGTCAAATTTCTTTTTCATATTTCACAATTATGGAGCATCTACAAGAGCAGCATCCGTACAGATTTTCCACTGCAGATTAAGAGCTCGGTCATGTTTTAGAGGCACAAAACACTTGCGCCTGCAAAAGATAGGACATGCGTGCCTTGAATGCATACCGGCAAGGTCCATGCTGCACGTAAAGACAGAGGTGACAGGGGATGAGGGGACTCCCAGAGGGTTCCGTTATTCCCCGTGGGGAGTCCCCTCATCACTGAACATGGTGACAGCACTGTCACCATGTTCAGTGATGATGGGACTCCCCACGTGGATGAAAGAATTCCATGCCACTGCTGTTGCAGAGGACCACAATGCTATTCCATTGCTTTTAATGGGGCCGGCGCTGCTCCCGGGTCATTGAAAGCAATGGGATGAAGGCAACCCCTGCAGCGATGATTTTTGAGGTGAGGAGGATCTTGAAATATAAACCCTACCCCGAAAATAATCCCTAGCTGTTCAAAAAAAAAAATTAACTCACCTAGAAGCTCTGTCTGGCTCTTCTCCCCATCCCTGGCAGTCTTCTCTGTATTCTGGTGGCCAGGGATTGAAAAATCCCCACCTCCAGAAAGTGCTGCCTCTGATTGGCTGAGCGCTGTGACCAATCAGAGGCAATGCTCAGCCAATTAGAGGCAGCGCTTTCTGTAGGCAGGGATTTTTAAATCCACAGCCACCAGAATAGAGATGAAGACTGACGGGGAGAAGAGCCAGACAGAACTTCTAGGTGAGTTTAAAACATTTTTTTAATAGTTAGGTATTATTTTTGGGGAACGACTAATATGTCAAGCCTACCCCTCTCCCCCCAAAAATCATCGCTGCAGGGGTTGCCTTCATCCCATTGCTTTGAATGGGGCGGCAGCAGCGTCGACCCCATCGAAAACAATGGGATAGCATCGTGTTCCTCTATGACAGCTGTGGCAGGGGATTCTTTCATGCATGCAGGGAGACCCACCATCACTGAACACTGTGACAGTGCTGCCACAGTGTTCAGTGATGAGGGGACCTTTGTGGAGCAGCTGCACTTCTACAAGCACAGCGGCTCTACACTCATGTAAAAAACAGCATGGAGCTTCGATCATTTGCATTTACATATCCCTGGAGCGCATTTTTTTGTACACATGGGCGCGCGAAAAACAAAATGCTCATCTGACCCAGCCCTAGGGGCAATTCCACATGGCCGTATGCGCAACTACACTCACCACTATGGAGCATAGTAGCACATGATCGGGTTTTTTCTTTTTTTTTCTCTGGCTGTTCAAACTTTACGCCATAGCGCAGGAGTTTGAAAAAAATAACGGGATGATAGGCCCTGCCCTATCTTTCCCACGCATGATAATAACTATGTGCTTGAAGATAGGGCAAGTCCTATCTTTTCTCAACCATACAATTAACGGGCAAACATTTAGCTAGTGAAAATGAAACCATTGAAATCAATGGTTTCTTTTTGTCCCGTTATGTGGCCGTAATTATCACGGCAGCATAACAGGACAAAAACACACCCAGTGTGCTTAAGCCTTAGCAAATCTGCAGCATATGTATACGAATTCTCGCAGCGGGATCCGACCCGCGGCCCTGCAGGGACCAGTGCGACTCTCACCTGCTCCCACGGCTCCGTCTCTGTGATGTGTCGACTGCCGGACAGCCGTCGCATGCGCAGAGCGGAGCCGGCCTGGCACTATTGACATTTCTGTGCAGGCCTCTGCGAGACCCACAAGAAATAGAACATGCTGCGATTTGTTTTCTGCGTGTGATTTCCGCCTGTGTACAGGGGGCCTAAGGCACATGAGTGCAATGCAAGGTTTCCCATTGAAAACAATGAGAAACACTTGCCAATCCTCTAATGCATAGCAAGCAATCTGGAGATCCGCAGTGGCCTAACTGGCCTGCATTTGACCACAGTTTTTGTGTCGCATCTTCTATGGATTTTAACCTTGGTATTTCAAGGGTTGAAATCCACAGCATAAATAGACTTGCTGAGGATTTAAAATCCACATCATTTTCCAAAAAGGCTGCAAATTCGTTGTGGAAAATTTCCGCACACTAAGAAAGTCATCTTTTATGTAGAGAGATGGAGTCATTTAATATCCTGCTCTTCCAGTTTTACAATACCGGTAACACGGCACCTGCAATACAAATGTCCTCAGTGGTTGAAATATCTGCCTTTTTCACAAGTAATAGAAACTTCAGTCTATAGAAATAAGGCAAAATATAATAATACCTGCTGCTCCATATGAGATCTACTGTATATGGAGACACTGCAAAATGGACTGGGTGGAAGGGTTTATTTTTTATCATGACAAATCTTTTGGAGAAGCAAAGGGTTAATTTATCCTGACCAGTTAGGCCTGGGACACACGAGCGGTTGGGATTCCACGTGCAGATATCTGCAGCCAGGGGCGTAACTATAGAGGATGCAGGGGATGCAGTTGCACCCGGGCCCAGGAGCCTTAGGGGGCCCATAAGGCCTCTCTTCTCCATATAGGGAGCCTAGTACTATGAGTAAAGCATTATAGTTGGGGGCCCTGTTACAGGTTTTGGATCAGGGCCCGGGAGCTTCAAGTTACGCCTCTGTCTACAGCGTAAAATTAGCAAACGATTGCGGAAATGAATTGCGTATGGTCACGATTAGAGATGAGCGAGCATACTCGCCAAGGACAAATACTCGAGCAAGTATTGTCCTTTTCGAGTACCTGCCCGCTCGTGAGAAAAGATTCGGGTGTCAACACAGCACTCACCCCCACCGACACCCGAATCTTTTCTCACGAGCGGGCAGGTACTCGAAAAGGACAATACTCGCTTGAGTATTTGTCCTTAGCGAGTATGCTCGCTCATCTCTAGTCACGATGCATGTAGTTTTCCTGACGTATAAACAGCATATCATCCGGGCAGAAGAAAGTTAGCAAGAAAAGGATCTAGCGCAAGCATGCTCCCTTTGATTTCATTGGTTAACTAAGTTTAATATGGGCTACCTGGTGCAAAGTACACACCAAAATAGGACACGCTGTTTATTTTAGCGTGACCGAAATGAGCGCGCAAAAAAGACACATGTGACTACACCCATTGAAATCAATGGGTTTTATTCGCTGCGTATTGCATGCGCATGTCCTAACTTTGGGCGTTTCCTCGGAATGCATTGCCCATTGCTTTCAATGAGGCCGACCAAAGCATTGCAAAGCGTGCAAGGTGCATGTGAGTTCGATGCGGGGCTTCCCACTTGCCGATCCTACTTTCTTGAAGTGATGCAAGGCATTTGTAACACAAAAGCACCTCACATCCACGGGGAAGTTGCACATTCCCAAGTGTAATATTGGGCCTAGATGCACAGGCCAATATTGTAATCACCCATGTGAAATTAGCCGTAGGTTTACTTCACACGGGTGAGCGCGATATGGGGCCATGAATCCCCTGGATGTGAGGCGTTTTCATGTCAAAACAGTCTCGCATTACTTTGGGGATGCAGGGATTCTCCGTCGAGGATGTCAACCACAGCAGGAGGATCGCAGAGTTTCTCCAATTGTTTTCAATGGGAGATCTTGCATTGCGTGAACCTAGCACGTGGCGCGATGCTGCCGCTGGCCTCATTGAAAATTAAGAAGCGATGAGCACGCAGCTAGATAGAACATGACGCAATTGTTTTTGTGATGCCATGCGGGAAAACATAATTCATGTGTATGACGCCATTCAAAAGAATGGGGTTCATATTTGCGTCAGATTTGTGCGTCTTACAATGCACAAATCTTGCGTAATTTTGGTGTCCATGTGAAGGCAGACTTAGTTTGTTACACTTAATATATTGCTTAATATTAAATGACTTGCTAGTGACCCATGAAATAAATGTTTTTGAGATAAGCAGAACCGAACAACTACCACATTTGGAATGTCCACAGGTAAATGCCCAAGGATGCATGAGCCAGGTGGCTTATGGGTCGATCGAGCATTGTCCTTAGCGAGTATCTCCCCGCTCGGTAGCAAAGATTCGGCCGCCGGCGGCGGATCTCTCTCTCCCTCTCTCCCCCCCCACTCCCACTGCTCATGGCTCAACTGACCTGTCACCCGCGCCGGCAGCCGAACCTTTTCTTCCGAGCGGGGAGATACTTGCTAAGGACAATGCTCGATCGAGCAATTGTCCTTAGTGAGTATGCTAGTTCATCTCTACCCTTAACCTGTTTATAAATACAGCAAAAGAAGCAAGCTCATGTATATACAGCACCAGAACCAAAGTCATAACATAAATACAGCACCAGAACCAAGCTCATAAGATGAATACACCCAACCCCAAAAATTATGTATATTGTATGAGACATCTTTTTTTAAGGCAGAAGGCTTAGATACAGTGGGTCAGCTTTAGTATACCTCTTAATAATGCAGTTACCATATAATTTTCTCAAATACAAACGCTACACAGTCATAGTGATTACAGTACAGTTACTTCCAGTGATGATAGGTGATGTTGTGTCTTTTTGGAGTTGTTCATATTAAGTTTTTTTCTCTTTGGGCCCAGACTGCTATTAAGACTTCTTCCAGACATGACTCTTCTCTGCACAGTCTCCTCATTCTGCTGCAACCCCTAATCAACTTTTCAGTCGACCCCACCCCTGTAGTAATAATGTGCCTGCTGTGGTCCCACTTATTAACAGTAACCCCTTCTGTGGCAAAACTTGTTAATAGTGACCCTTTTCTGTGGTACCACTTATTAATAGTCACCCCTCGTGTGCCGCAATTATAAATAAGAACCCCTACGAGGCCGTACTTAGTAATAAGAATCCCTTATGTGGTCCCACTTAGTATTAGGACTCTCTGAGTGCCCATACTTAGTAATAGGATCCCATCTGTGGCTTCAAAAAGTAATAGTGACCCCCTTTGGGAACCCACTTAGTAATAGTGCTCCTTCTGTAGCTCCACTTAGTAGTACAACCTCCTTGGTGCCCCCATTTAGTAATAGTACCCTCTGTGCCCAAAATAACATAGGGCCTCCTCTGTGGTTGGTGGTAGACAACCTACATTAACACACAGCACATTTTAGAGCTGCCTGGCTCCGTTTCCACAACTCTGACCAGTGTTACGGGTTAAATTCATTAATACACACATAATGTCTGCTGTTTGAGTCTCTGATGTCACTCCTGATGTCTCTGATGTCACTCTGAGTCACTCCTCCCCCTGGCTCTGGCACTCACTGCTCTATGAGGACTGGAGTTAGTAGGAGGAGTGAAGAAGTTATGCTGTGAAAGATTATGTGCAGCATCAGATGGCAACATGTGTATCAATGAGTTTAATCTCTACCACCTGCCGGAGTTATAGGAGCCCTACTCCAGTTATAACTTGTATGCATACAATGATCAGCCATAAAATTAAAGGGGTTGTCCCACGAAAGCAAGTGGGGTTCAGCACTTCTGTATGGCCATATTAATGCACTTTGTAATGTACATCGTGCATTAATTATGAGCCATAGAGAAGTTATTCACTTACCTGCTCCGTTGCTAGCATCCCCGTCGCCATGGTGCCGTCTAATTTCAGCGTCTAATCTCCCGATTAGACGCGCTTGCGCAGTCCGGTCTTCTGGCTGGTGAATGGGGCCGCTCGTGCCGGAGAGCTGGTCACCGCGTCATCGTAGCTCCGCTCCGTCACGTGTGCCGATTCCAGCCAATCAGGAGGCTGGAATCGGCAATGGAACGCAAGGAAGGAGAAGAAAATCCATGGTGCACCATGGGAGAAGACCTGCGGTCCACCGTCGGAGAAGACCAGCAGCGCCATCTTCACAAGAAGAAAAGAAGAAGCTGCAGAACGCTGATGCAGGTAAGCGCAATGTGCTTTTTAAAAACTAACCCATGCTTTCTTTTTAACAGGGCAGAATGCGGGGGTAAGTGAAAAAAAAAAATTTCACTTTCGCCGCGAGACAACCCCTTTAAACCACCTGCCTAATATCGTGTAGGTCCTCCTTGTGAGGCAAAAGAGCTCGGACCCAAAACATGGGCTTTACAAGGCCTCTGAAAGTGTCCTGGGATATCTAGCACAAGATGTTAGCAGCAGACCCTTTAAGTCCTGTAAGTTGTGAAGTGCGGCTTCCATGGATCGGAATTGTTTTTCCAGAAAATGCTTGATCAACTTGAGATTGGAGAACTCTTTGTCATGTTGATTTGACCGTTCCTAAACAGTTCCTGCAATGTGGCAGGGGACAATATCCTCCTGAAGGATGACCCTGCCATTATGGAATACCACTGTCATGAAGGGGTACTTGTCTGTACAATGTTAGGTAGGTGGTACATGTCACATCCACAAGATGGGCAGAAGCCATGTACCCAGCAGAACATTGCCCAAAGCATCATACTGCCTCATCCTCCCATTATTCCCTGGTAAGTGATGCATATGCATCCGGCCATCCATGTGATGTAAAAATGAAATTTATCAGATTGGCCCATCTTCCTGTGAAGACCAACCTGTATAACCCTTCAGTTAAGTAATGAGAGCTGCTTCTGTAAATTCAGTGCACCAAAAACAAGAGAACAAACACTAGAAAAATATTATATATATATATATATATATATATATATATATATATATATATATATATATAGATAGATAGATGTATCAATAATACACAAAAATATATAAAGTGAGAGATATACTATGGGCAAAAAAATGGAACAGATCACAACAGGGAAACAGAAAACCCAGAAGACTCCCTGCTCATGTCACAATATACAGAACATTCTATTCTAATTGGAAGAATGGATAACGATTAGAGATGAGCGAACGTACTCGTCTGAGCTTGATACTCGTTCGAGTATTAGCGTGTTCGAGATGCTCGTTACTCGTGACGAGTACCACGCGATGTTCGAGTTACTTTCACTTTCATCTCTGAGACGTTAGCGCGCTTTTCTGGCCAACAGAAAGACAGGGAAGGCATTACAACTTCCCCCTGCGACGTTCAAGCCCTATACCACCCCCCTGCAGTGAGTGGCTGGCGAGATCAGGTGTCACCCGAGTATAAAAATCGGCCCCTCCTGCGGCTCGCCACAGATGCGTTCTGACATAGTTTAGGGAAAGTGCTGTCTTGGTGGAGTTGCTATAGGGAGAGCGTTAGGAGTATTTTAGGCTTCAAGAACCCCAACGGTCCTTCTTAGGGCCACATCTAACCGTGTGCAGTACTGTGGAGGCTGCTTTTTGCAGTGTTGCACATTTTTTTTTTTTGTATATCGGCCGTGCAGAGCATTGCGCCCTGCAGTAATACTCCAGGGCCAGAAGTGGTGGTGAGGCAGGGAGAGAAGACATATATTGTGAGGCAGGGACAGAACACATATATTGTGAGGCAGGGACAGAAGACATATTTATTGAATATAGGCAGTGGGCCTTTGCAAAAACATTTGGGGAAAAAAATCTATTTGGGCTGCCTGTGACTGCCCTCAGTGTTCTGGGTCTGTGCTGGGTGTAGTAGTCCTCCTAATTCATACGCAGCCAGCTAAGTGTTACAGCAGGCTTGCGCAAAATTATTTCCTGGCGTTCCGTAAGCGGTCAGCCTCCAACCACAGGCCAATAAGCGGCACATTTAATTACAGCGTTCTGTTTCTGCACTACTGGTAATACACCATGCTGAGGGGTAGGGGTAGGACTATAGGATGTGGATGCGGGCGAGGACGCGGAGGCCCAAGTCAGGGTGTGGGCACAGGCCGAGCCAGTGCGGTGGCCAGGGGTAGAGGCAGGGCCAGACCGAATAATCCACCAACTGTTTCCCAAAGCGCCCCCTCGCGCCATGCCACCCTGCAGAGGTCAAGGTGCTCTAAGGTGTGGCAGTTTTTCACAGAGACGCCTGACGACCGACGAACAGTGGTGTGCAATCTTTGTCGCGCCAAGATCAGCTGGGGAGTCACCACCACCAGCATGCGCAGGCATATGATGGCCAAGCACCCCACAAAGTGGGACGAAGGCCGTTCACCGCCTCCGGTTTGCACCACTGCCTCTCCCCCTGTGCCCCAACCTGCCACTGAGATCCAACCCCCCTCTGAGGACACAGGCACTACCGTCTCCTGGCCTGCACCCACACCCTCACCTCCGCTGTCCTCGGCCCCATCCAGCAATGTCTCTCAGCGCAGCGTCCAGACGTCGCTAGCGCCACTGTTTGAGCGCAAGCGCAAGTACGCCGCCACGCACCCGCACGCTCAAGCGTTAAACATGCACATTGCCAAATTGATCAGCCTGGAGATGCTGCCGTATAGGCTTGTGGAAACGGAGGCTTTCAAAAGCATGATGACGGTGGCGGCCCCGCGCTACTCGGTTCCCAGTTGCCACTACTTTTCCCGATGTGCCGTCCCAGCACTGCATGACCACGTCTCCCACAACATTGTACGCGCCCTCACCAACGCGGTTACTGCCAAGGTCCACTTAACAACAGACACGTGGACAAGCACAGGCGGGCAGGGCTACTATATCTCCCTGACGGAACATTGGGTGAATTTAGTGGAGGCTGGGACAGAGTCAGAGCCTGGGACCGCTCACGTCCTACCCACCCCCCGAATTGCGTGCCCCAGCTCGGTGGTGGTATCTGCGGCGGTGTATGCTTCCTCCACTAAACCACCCTCCTTCTCCTCCTCCTCCTACGCAACCTCTGTCTCGCAATCAAGATGTGTCAGCAGCAGCACGTCGCCAGCAGTCGGTGTCGCGCGGCACGGCAGCACAGGGGTGGGCAAGCGTCAGCAGGCCGTGCTGAAACTACTCAGCTTAGGAGAGAAGAGGCACACGGCCCACGAACTGCTGCAGGGTCTGACAGAGCAGACCGACCGCTGGCTTGCGCCGCTGAGCCTCCAACCGGGCATGGTCGTGTGTGACAACGGCCGTAATCTGGTGGAGACTCTGCAGCTCGGCAGCCTCACGCACGTGCCATGCCTGGCCCATGTCTTTAATTTGGTGGTTCAGCGCTTTCTGAAAAGCTACCCACACTTGTCATACCTGCTCGGAAAGGTGCGCCGGGTCAGCGCACATTTCCGCAACTCCAAGACGGATGCTGCCACCCTGCGGACCCTGCAACATCGATTTCATCTGCCAGTGCACCAACTGCTGTGCGACGTGCCCACACAGTGGAACTTTACGCTCCACATGTTGGCCAGGCTCTATGAGCAGCGTAGAGCTATTGTGGAATACCAACTCCAACATGGGCGGCGTAGTGGGAGTCAGCCTCCTCAATTCTTTACAGAAAAGTGGGCCTGGTTGGCAGACATCTGCCAGGTCCTTGGAAACTTTGAGGAGTCTACCCAGATGCTGAGCGGGGATGCTGCAATCATTAGCGTCACCATTCCTCTGCTATGCCTCTTGAGAAGTTTGCCTCTTGAGAAGCGCTTTGCGCTTGGAAATGGAGGCGGGGGAAGTCAGTATGTCGCTGGATAGTCAGAGCACCCTCCTGTCTATATCTCAGCGCGTTGAGGAGGAGGGGGAGGAGCATGAGGAGGAGGGGGAAGAGACAGCTTGGCCCACTGCTGAGGGTACACAGGCTGCTTGCCTGTCATCCTTTCAGCGTGTATGGCCAGAGGAGGAGGAGAGGAGGAGGAGGATCCTGAAAGTGATCTTCCTAGTGAGGACAGCCATGTGTTGCGTACAGGTACCCTGGCACACATGGCTGACTTCATGTTAGGATGCCTTTCTCGTGACCCTCGCGTTACACGCATTCTGGCCACTACGGATTACTGGGTGTACACACTGCTCGACCCGCGGTATAAGGAGAACCTTTCCACTCTCATTCCCGAAGAGGAAAGGGGTTCGAGAATGATGCTATACCACAGGGCGCTGGTCGACAAACTGATGGTAAACTTCCCATCCGACAGCGCTAGTGGCTGAAGGCGCAGTTCCGAGGGCCAGGTAGCAGGGGAGGCGCAGAGATCAGGCAGCATGTACAGCGCAGGCAGGGGACCATTATCCAAGGCCTTTGCCAGCTTTCTGGCTCCCCAGCAAGACTGTGTCACCGCTCCCCAGTCAAGGCTGAGTTGGCGGGAGCACTGTAAAAGGATGGTGAGGGAGTACGTAGCCGATCGCACGACCGTCCTCGGTGATGCCTCTGCCCCCTACAACTACTGGGTGTCGAAGCTGGACACGTGGCCTGAACTCGCGCTGTATGCCCTGGAGGTGCTTGCTTGTCCTGCGGCTAGCGTCTTGTCAGAGAGTGTGTTTAGTGTGGCTGGGGGAATCATCACGGATAAGCGTACCCACCCGTCAACCTACAGTGCCGACAGGCTTACACTCATCAAGATGATCAAAGCCTGGATTTCCCCAGACTTCTCTTCTTCACCAGCGGACAGCAGCGATACCTAAGCAATACGTAGACTGCACCCGCGGATGGAAGCTACGTTCTCTATCACCATCAAAAACGGGGACCTTTTTGCTTCATCAATCTGTGTATAATATTCATCCTCCTCCTCCTGCTCCTCCTCCTGAAACCTCACATAATGACGCCGAACGGGCAATTTTTCTTAGGCCCACAAGGCTCAGTCATATAATTTTTGTAAACAATTTTTATACGTTTCAATGCTCATTAAAGTGTTGAAACTTTCACCTGAACCAATTTTTATTTTAACTGGGCTGCCTCCTGGCCTAGTTACCAATTAGGCCACATTAACCAAAGCGATTAATGGGTTTCACCTGCCCTCTTGGTTGGGCATGGGCAATTTTTCTATAGTACATTAGTACTGTTGGTACACCAATTTTTGGGGGCCCTCGCCTACAGTGTAATCAAATTAATTTTTAGCCCACCTGCATTACAGCTGACGTTACATCAGCTGTGTTGGGCACTGCAATGGGATATATTTATGTACCGCCGGTGGCTTCCTGGCACCCACCCATGCTGTCGGTCCACACGGAGTTGTAACTGCATGTGTCCACTTCTAAAGAACCCCAGTCTGACTGGGGCATGCAGTGTGGGCCGAAACCCACCTGCATTAAGCACGACATTACCTCAGCTGTGATGGGCAATGCAATAGGATATATTTATGTACCGCCGGTGGGTTCCAGGGAGCCACCCATGCTGTGGGTGCACACGGAATTCCCATTGCGGAGTTGTACCTGCCTGTGACTATTTATAAAAAAACGTGGTCTGACTGGGGCATGCAGACACCTTTACAGAATGAATAGTGTGTGGCACATAGGTTCCCCATTGCTATGCCCACGTGTGCAGCTCCAGATGGAGGTGGCACAGGATTGGATTTCTCATTGCTTCTGTACAGCATTGTGGGCTATCGCCCCGCCCCTTTTAAAGAGGGTCGCTGCCTAGCCGTGCCAACCCTCTGCAGTGTGTGCCTGCGGTTCCTCCTCATGGCAGACGCACTTATAAATAGACATGAGTGTGGCGTGGCATGAGGGCAGCTGAAGGCTGGGCAGGGACAGTTTGGTGTGCGCTGTGGACACTGGGTCGTGCGGGGGGGGGGGGGGGGTTGGTCAGCATGTAACCCAGGAAAAGTGGCAGCGGAGTGTCATGCAGGCAGTGATTGTGCTTTGTTGGAGGTAGTGTGGTGCTTAGCTAAGGTATGCATTGCTAATGAGGGCTTTTCAGAAGTAAAAATTGTTGGGAGAGGGGGGCCACTCTTGCCGCTATTGTGGCTTAATAGTGGGACCAGGGAACTTGAGATGCAGCCCAACACGTAGCCCCTCGCCTGCCCTATCCGTTTCTGTGTCGTTCCCATCACTTTCTTGAATTGCCCAGATTTTCACAAATGAAAACCTTAGCGAGCATCGGCGATATACAAAAATGCTCCAGTCGCCCATTGACTTCAATGGGGTTCGTTACTCGAAACGAACCCTCGAGCATCGCGATAATTTCGTCCCGAGTAACGAGCACCCGAGCATTTTGGTACTCGCTCTTCTCTAATAACGATCCTTGCCGAAAGCTTTACAGATAGGTTATAGATCACTAGTAAGGATGAGCGAGTATACTTGCTAAAGCACTACTCGTCCGAGTAATGTGCTTTAGCCGAGTATCTCCCTGCTCGTCCCTAAAGATTCGGGGGCCGCCGCAGCTGACAGGTGAGTCGCGGCGGGGAGCAGGGGAGAGCGGGCGGGAGAGAGGGAGAGAGAGATCTCCCCTATGTTCCTCCCCGCTCTCCCCCGCAGCTCCCCGCTCCGCGGCGGCCCCCGAGTCTTTAAGGATGAGCGGGGAGATACTCGTCTAAAGCACATTACTCGAACGAGTAGTGCCTCAGCGAGTATACTCGCTCATCCTTAATCACTAGCAATAGGCTACAATCAATGAATAATAGTAGGCAGTGATCCATCCGTTTGAATCATTCATTAGATGACTGTGGCAGCACCGTATATGGGTTGACCAAGGTATATAGATTGTGAACAGAAACATTATTATTAAGAAACCTAAAAATAGTCTGACAAGTTATTTCTGCAATAAGCAGCAAATCCAACATCACAATTTCAATGTACTTGACATGCCATTAAAAACATATCACATGCCCGATACTGAGACATAGACTTTGGATCCTATACTGCTTAATCCAAATATTCCTCATCGTCAGTGACAGATTCAGTTTGGCTTGATGTAGTGGAAATAGCAGTGAACTGGTAACCTGCAGTATTACACCAAGGGATAGCTTACACAAGAAGGTAGAAGCACAGATGTATAAGTGTATAATGTAGTTCTACAACTTCTGCAATACATGATACAAATACAGACAAATAAGAGACATGTTTAGTGTTATACAATAACATATCTGACAAACAGCTGCAGGCGATTATACATCAACCTGTACAACCTAGGATGCGTTTCAGTTCAACATCAATATCTATATTTGTAGCCAGTGAATGAAAACATTCTTATATACATCCATAGGAACATTGAAAACTAATGGCAGAAAAAACGCACCATCTAGTCATATTATTACTCTCTTAGGATAGATATATGTTTATTAGAGATGAGCGAGCATACTCGGTAAGGCGATATACTCGAGAGAGCATCGCCTTTTTCGAGTACTCGCTGGCTCGTCCCTGAAGATTCGAGGGGGCCACGGGGGTGATCGAGGGGTTACAGAGGGGATGGGGAGGGAGAGAGAGGGCTCTCTCTCACTCTCCTCCCCCTCACTGCCCCGCGCCGCCCCCCGCCCCCCCCCCCCCCCCTCGAATCTTCACGGACGAGCCAGCAGGTACTCGAAAAAGGCAATGCTCTCACCATACCGAGTATGCTCGCTCATCTCTAATGTTTATCCCAGACAGCTTATATTCATTTATTGGTAATTTTTCAACCACATCAAACACAGAAGACCTGATATGATAGTCTGAGGAGTTCTTCTCCTCAGGTGCATTATTTTACATTAGGGAATATTGAACTGCAGTTTGCATTTTTTTATATTATATCCAGTAAGGTTAAATCATTTCCCATGTTCCAGAGACCACCAGGAGTATCAGCCCTATTGCACACTCTTGTGTCATCAACAAACAGACAAACCTTACCTATTAGACCTTCTCCTATGTGACTTATGAACATGTTAAGAAGAATAGGACACAGAACAGACCCTTATGGTCAAAACTTGTAACTCATCCCTGTTCATAATACATATCATTATCGATAACACTCTGGACTTAATCCTTTGATAGTCCAGTGAACTATCAAAGGATTAAATCAAATTATTCAATTCTAGCGCAAAAGAATTAGCGTCGAAATTTTACGTACGTAATCTAAATCTGCCACTTTCCAATGTCATAGAAACTTAAAATTTGGCCCAAGCATTGATTATGTCATAAATGGGAAAAGTTAATGGGTCCAACACGATTATTCAATTCTATGCGCAAAAGAATTAGCGTCCAAATTTTACGTACGGAATCTAATTCTCTCACTTCCCGGTGTTATAGAAACTCGAAATTTGGCAGGAGCATTGATTATGTCATAAATAGGAAAAGTTAATGGGTCCCAACTCGATTATTCAATTCTATGCGCAAAAGAATTAGCGTCCAAATTTTACGTACGGAATCTAATTATCTCACTTTCCGGTGTTATAGAAACGTGAAATTTGGCAGGAGCATTGATTATGTCATAAATAGGAAAAGCGATTGGGTCCCAACTCGATTATTTAATTCTAGTGCAAAAGAATTGGCGTCAAAATTTTACGTGCGGAATGTAATTTTTTCACTTTCCGGTGTCATAGAAACGGGAAATTTGGCACGAGCATTGATTATGTCATAAATAGGAAACACTAATGGGTCCCAACTCCATTATTCAATTCTATGCGCAAAAGAATTAGCGTCCAAATTTTACGTACGGAATCTAATTTTCTCACTTCCCGATGTCACAGAAACAGGAAATTTGGCACGAGCATTGATTATGTCATAAATAGGAAAAGCTAATGGGTCCCAACTCGATTATTTAATTCTATGTGCAAAAGAATTAGCGTCCAAAATTTTACGTACGGAATCTAATTTTCTCACTTTCCGGTGTCATAGAAACGTGAAATTTGGCACGAGCATTGATTATGTCATAAATAGGAATAGTTCATAGGTCCCAACTCGGTTATTTAATTCTAGCGCAAAAGAATTGGCGTCAAAATTTTACGTGCGGAATGTAATTTTTTCACTTTCCGGTGTCATAGAAACGGGAAATTTGGCACGAGCATTGATTATGTCATAAATAGGAAACACTAATGGGTCCCAACTCCATTATTCAATTCTATGCGCAAAAGAATTAGCGTCCAAATTTTACGTACGGAATCTAATTTTCTCACTTCCCGATGTCACAGAAACAGGAAATTTGGCACGAGCATTGATTATGTCATAAATAGGAAAAGCTAATGGGTCCCAACTCGATTATTTAATTCTATGTGCAAAAGAATTAGCGTCCAAAATTTTACGTACGGAATCTAATTTTCTCACTTTCCGGTGTCATAGAAACGTGAAATTTGGCACGAGCATTGATTATGTCATAAATAGGAAAAGTTCATAGGTCCCAACTCGGTTATTTAATTCTAGCGCAAAAGAATTAGCGTCCAAATTTTACAAGCGGAATGTAATTTTTTCACTTTCCGGTGTCATAGAAACAGGAAATTTGGCACGAGCATTGATTATGTCATATATAGGAAAAGTTAATGGGCCTCAACTTGATTATTCAATTCTATGCGCAAAAGAATTAGTGTCCAAATTTTATGTACGTAATCTAATTCTCTCACTTCCTGATGTCATTTTACATAAAGTAAACGTCACATGGTTACCTCCACGTGGTATTTCCTGGGTAATGCAGAGAATTATGCAAAATGGTGAACATATGTTTTTCCGGTATCTCTAAAGTAAGCACGACTTCATAAGATTTTCCGTGTGAACACCAGATAAACACCAGTACCAAATTAACTCGGGTGAAGCCGGGTATATCAGCTAGTATATATATATATATATATATATATATATATATATATACTCAAAACTTGGAGAATGAAACTGACAATAACTAAACTAAACAATAGGGGGAAGGGAAATGCCACCTATGCTAACTGATACAGGAAAAACAATGACTAGAAGCAGAGTGATCGCCCTGACGATCAGGAACCAGCTTCATGTCAGGAAACTGGGGGCTACTATACAACAGCATAAGGAAACAGATGTAATACCAGATTAGTAAGTATAGACACCAAGGACTTATGTGACTGTGAGGCAAACCAGATGAATGGGGACCAGACTTCCACATACAGAGAAATAACGTTTTTCTTCTTAGAGGAGAAGCCAGAATATATATACTATAATAGTGGCTTATTGGCCAGCTGGGGACACCACCACCCTGTTGACTAATCAGACCACATATACCAGACTAGCTGATATAGCCGGCTATGGCCGAGTTAACTTGATACAGGTGTTTTCATGTTGTTCGCACTGAACGTTTTATGGAGTCATGGTTACTTTAGAGTAATCAAGGAATAAAATATGTACACATAGAGAATCATAAGATTCTCCTCAGGCTGCAATGTCCATCTACAGAATGTGCCACTTCTCCCATTCTTCTCACTTTTTACCCTTAAAGGCAACGCCCCTTTTTATATAAATTTATCCCCAGACTAGAGGTTGCAGCCCCTTCTTTGCCTTAAAGGCATGCTCCATCCCTGCAGTCCATGGCTGCTTTCTTCTGCTCAGTAAATGCACACAGAGTTGGCTTAGATTCTTTTTAATATATACACATAGAGAAGCATTAGATCGTGCTCAGTATATACACGTAGAGGTGAGGTACATTCTTCTCAGTATACAAATTATTTTCTTAGGCTTTAAGGTTTCTGAGAAAAGAACTATCTCATGCATCACAGATTTTTTCACGCTTAGAACTGATTGAAGTTATGACCCTTTTACTTCTCTTATTTAGGATGTAAAGAATGGATGTTGCAAATTTCATGTTTGTAAGGTTCAGATGTGTGCCATTAGTTACATTACATAGGGGGTCACTTACTTTTGCACTTAGAATAGAAGTTGTGACCCCTTTATTTTTCCTATTTAGGACCTAAAGAATGCTTGTGCCGTATGTCACGCTTCTAAGACACTGGGAAGTTACATTACGTAGGGGTGTCAATATTTTTGCAATTAGCATTGAATAGTTAAGTTGTGACCCCTTTACTTTTCCAATTTAGGACCTAAAGAGTGCTCCTGCCAAGTGTCATGTTTGTACAAAACTGCGAAGTTAGAGAATTAGATTAGGTACATTAGAGAGGAGTGCCCATACTTTTGCACTTAGCATTGAATTTTCGAATTGCAATCCATTTACTTTTCCTATTTAGGATCTAAAAAATGCTCCTGCCAAATTTAATGTTTATCCGACACCAGGAAGTTAGAGAATTAGATTAGGTACATTACATAGGGGTGCCAATGCTTTCACACTTAGCATTGAATTTTCAAGTTGTGACCCATTTACTTTTCCTATTTAGGACCTATAAAATGCTCCTGCCAAATTTCATGTTTGTACGACATCAGGAAGATAGATAATTAGTAGCTAGTCAGTCAGTGAGTTAGTCAGTCAGTGAGGGCTTTCACCTTTATATATATAGATAATGTGACCTGGTCGGCGGCTGGTGCCAAACGACAGAGAACATGTGCCAATGCTCCTAACACATGGCCCGGGCTGACATGGCATCAACCCAGGTCTGCCTCTGTGTAACGGACATCACACTGCGATAAGTTAAAGATGCAACATCATAGAACTCTGGGGTGGATGCCATGTGGACTTATCGCCTTATTCAACTTGCAACACACAGGTTCACCTGGAAGGCCGCCTGCAGACGGGTGGGTCGGATCCGGCGGCGGGACCCGACCAGAACGCCTGCAGGGACCAGCGCGTACTCACCCGCGGCTCCGGCTGTTTGATGTGCCGGCTTGCCGGGCAGCCGGTGCATGCGCAGACCGGAGCCGGCGGCGGGTGAGTGACGTTTCTGTGCGGGGCTTTATGAGATTTCGCGCGGCCAAACCGCGGCCGTCTGCATAGGATTGTGTTTGTTAACGCAATCCTATGCAGGCTTCCAGCGGCGGAAATCCTGCAGGAAATCCCACCGCTGAATTTCCGCTCATGTTCCGCTTAAAACATTTTTAATGTGCAGCAAAACTTTTTAAGTTTGTTTCCATTGATATGAAATGTATGTATCAGAGTGTCATTAAACGTGAGCTGTGAGGATTTGAATTTGGGAAGATCATTTGTAATAACCCTGTGTATAGGCTAATCAAATGAAATAGACCATTCTACTACCTATGGACTAAAGCACACATTAAAGGGGTTGTCCATTTCTGACCGATACAGGACCCATCTTCCTGACAGGTCATTAAGAGTAGATTGGTGGGTGACCTTACTTGGGAACCTGGGCAATCAGTAGTTTGCTCAGCTGATGTTATTATGGAACCCCTTTTTTATTTGCAGTTGCTCAGATTGGCCTGCAATAGGTAGATGCATTATAATTGAAAACCTTGTAAAATAAAACATTTTTGAAAATTTGACATTATCCTAATTGCTTTTCTATGTGAAAATGGACAGTGAAAGACAAAAACTCAGGACACAGAAATGGCAGTCGTGAAATAATAAAGGTGACAAATAACATTACTTCGAATTTTCTACAAAATTGCACAAATCACTGCCCGTAAGTACATTAGAGGTAATTTATTATCGTACATGTGCCAGCATGATGCCTCCTAATACATATGGTGAATATTCAGGACACCAGTCAGCCAAATAGGAAATTAACGCCACCTAGGAGTTTATGTAGATACCAATTTCTGACATAAATGATAGCAAACATGACAGGCCTCAAGTGGTCATGACCCTTAATCCAAAGCCCCATTCAGTTTTTTTTTTTAGAAAGAGGCGAAGCCAGCGCAAAATAGCAAAAAAGTTGCACATTTTTGACACACAAGATACCGTATGCTAAAATCTAGAACTTTTTAATGCCAGTTTTCTGGTGCACAGTGTTAAATAAAACTGCCCTATATTAAGAGCTCACATTTGATCTTGATCCTGTCGTCTGCCTGGACCTCTTCTCCGCTAGAAGATCCTTGACCGTATGCTTTACTCGGACACCTTGGTAGACTCGCTTGTTGAAGTCAGTTGGAACTAACAAAAAAGAGAATAAAAGAGCTGTAATTTAGGTAAATTAGTTTGCAATTAAAAAAAATGAATGCCTATGCAAGTTTCCTGAAGTTACCATGACCACATCTGTGGTGACCAGTATCTGATATGGGAAACTCAAAAGGGACTGGTTAGATTTCAGCACATTTGAGCAGTGTTATATAGGTGCATGGGGGTCCATTATCATTACTATGATTTGTAAATATTAAGTCTCCTGTTGCATTTTAATAGAGCATGAAATTCATTAAAGAGTTTCAAACTTAAACAGTGTATCAAAATTAATACATGATATGGGTTGTCTGGTAGTCATGGGTTCCTGGAAAAGAAAAATTCTGTAAAAAGAAAGGATAAAATAAAATAAATTTATTAACAAAATGTACAAAAAGAAAACTGGTAGAAAGAGGTCTTAAAGGGGTTATCTGGCCAGTAATAAATGTTTTAAAAGGGTCAGCATGACTTAAAGACAAAGAAAAGACCATCAAATACTACTAATGGTCTGACACTGTCTGGGTCCCCCACTCTTCTCTACTTCTTGACATGGAAATGTAAGTACTCAGTCGATCACTGCAGCCTGTGGTTCGTTTAGCAGTTAGCAGAGTGAGTATGACTTATTTTGACTCTTGTCAAAAATGGACCTGTTGGACAGCCCTATGAAAGAGACTGTAAAATTGTAATGACCCCAGTTAGACGCAAGGCAACAGAACTAGATTTCACCTATAGCAATTATCTTCCCAGGTACCAATGACATCTCCCAGTACTCAGATATACCCAGGATTTACAGTATGGCTGAATTCTCTAAAAACTGGAAAGTCAAATGCAATTAAGAAGCACACATCAATATTATTAGGTAACAAAAATGCAAGGAGAGGAAGTCACCAATATGTCAGAAACTGAATGTCAATGGTAATCAGATCATGGTACAAACTAATGATGGTGTTGGCTGTCATATAATGGCATAGGTGGGTGATGTTTAACAAATAAAGACAAAATGACAATAACTGACCCTAACTATAGATTTATCTATGTCTCCCAGTAATCTATCCATGATGCTGATCCTAACAGCAGACACCACTGTCCTTAAATATCCCTAAAGATATCCCTAATGGAAACCCTATCTGAAACACTAAAAACCAAAAACAAGAAAAACAAACTGAGAAGAACTGATCTAAAAAACAAGAAAAAACAAACAAATACAATCAGGAAAAAAGCAACTGACAAGCTGCAAGGCTAAGGCCTTAGTCAGACGGGCTTTTTTAGCCGCGATTTGCGCATGCGCATGCGTCCGGCGATTTTATAAAACCATTGCTTTGCAATGGTATCGGACACATGAGCGCTTTTTATGCGCTCGTCCGATAAATTATAGAACAAAAAATCGCAGATCGCACCTATCTGCGATTCCTGTTCTCTTCTCTATATGCGCTCAATGGGGCCGGCGGCAGCAGCGCCGACCCCATTGAGAACATATAGAAGACAAATCATTCTTCTCTGCCACAGCTGTAACAGCTGTGACAGAGAAGAACGATGTTTGCCCATTGAATTCAATGGAGCGGCAATACAGCGGCAATATATAAACCCTTCCCTGCAATTCATTCTAAAATGTGTTAAAATAAAAAAAAATTGTATACTCACCTTTCCGCTGCAGCCGGAGTCCAGCCGTGGCTGCTGTCAGTTCTCCTGAACTGCTTCTTGGCACTATTCAGCCGGCGGGGCTTTAAAATCCCCGCCTGCTGAATGATCTGCCTCTGATTGGTCACAGCCCTGACCAATCAGAGGCTGAAAACACTCACACACCCATGGGTGAGTGACTGCTGCCTCTCAGCGCTGAGCCAATCAGGGGCAGGTCTGACTCACATCCATTCATGAATTCATGAATGGGTGTGAGTGAGGCATGCCTCTGATTGGCTCAGCGCTGAGCCAATCAGGGGGCAGGTCTGACTCACACCCCTTTACACCCACTGCAGGACGGCCGCACGGAGCTCCGGCTGCCGGAAGAAGGTGAGTATACAATTTTTTTAAATTTTAACACATTTTAGGATGCATTGCAGGGAAGGGCTTATATATTTAAGCCCTTACCGACAATTCATCCCGGGCTCGCCCGCAGCGCATTGCTTTAAATGGAGACGGCTGTATTGCCGTCTCCATTGAATGTAATGCGCTGGACAGCTCCGGCCCGTTTCTAATGAAACGCGGCTAGGAGCAGATTTTCGGGCGATTTGCGGGCGACTTGCGCGCACCGGTCACGTGATTTGCGGATGCGCATCCGTCATGCGATCCGCAAATCGCGCGAAAAAACGCCCGTCTGACTAAGGCCTAAGAAGCAAGAACTGGACTAGGAATAACCACAGTAATACAACTATACTGGCAAGAAGCATAGCTAGACTATGAACAATATACAAGAAGCATGGTAAGAATACTGGTTTAAAATGCACATAGCTTATGCTATGACCAGCAACACATTGCAGAAGCAAGGAGTATTTAAAGAGAGGCTAACCAATCAGGAACTCCTCTCCAAACAAGGCTGTAAGGGATCAGCTGTGAAATAGTTGCATAGCAATTGCCTCAACAACTAGCAGAGAATGACGAAACAGAAGTATTTCTGCTGATCATAACAAATGTAGATTTTTGCCACTTTTTCTTCCCTTTCTTTTCTGTTGATCTTTAGTATATATGACAACTAATCACTAAAAACACCGTAGGAATGTGCCACAAGGTATTCAAGATCCCATTCACATATATACAATCCCCAAGGTGTCGGGAGAGCTGCAGGACATATGGAGGGCTTCCCTTAAAGGAGAAAGCCCCCCAAAAAGAGAGATACAAATAATGTTCTATTGGAAAAAACATCTCTGCGCTTCGTGATAATGTGATATGGTATGAGCAGAATACTTGTCCAAATAACTGAAGTTATAACAAAGAAAGACACTTACTGGACAGGAGGGGGATTTGATAGTCAGAAGCCCCCTCCTTGAAGTGTCAACTCCAACATCAGAGGTAAGTACACTTCAATCCACTGGGGTACAGTCCAAAGCTTTAACAGACAGGCAACGCGTTTCGGTGCTTAAACATTAACACCTTTTGGCCCGGGTGCAAAAATTCAGCCCCCATACCCGCTGCTACTTTACATGGCTACTACACCCTAAAACTATTATATATAAGTTTTGGGGGTGTAGTAACCATACAAAGTAGCAGCGGGGGCGGAGAGGGGGATTGTTTTAATAGGGGGCCCAAGCTGAACTTGTGCACCTGGGCCCATAACATACTGTATACAGGTAAGCATATCTATAAGAAAACATTTATAACACGGCAATGTAATTCAGTCACAGATACCAGTTCTAAAAAGGAACAATGACTGCAGTGCAGTAACCTCCAGGGATTACAAATGTTATCTTCTCTGACTGATGTTGCGCACTTTCTCTTTTCTTCTCCATTCAGCCCAGAACACCATAAAGACTTCTTAAAGCTACAACTCAACTCTGCACACTCTTCCCATCCTGCCGCTAATGACAATGCCCCTCTCAGTGCCTCCCAAGGTAAAAGTACCCACTTTTGTGCCCCACGAAATACTGATTGCACACAATAAAAAGTCTCCCGTAGTGACCATCCCAAGAAATAGTGCCTTCTTTGTGAACCACACTGTAATAACACCCCTTTATGTCTCACATAGTAATAATTCTCCTATGTGCCCCACAAGTAATAATGCCCACTTTGTGCCCCAGAAAAGTAATTATACCCTTCTGTGCTCACAAAGTAATAGTGATTTCTTGGTGCCCCTTTAAGAGTTTGTTCAAGTATTTTTTTTTCAATTCCTGCTCCTTATGTATAAAAATGGACAATATTATACTGCCCTCTCCTCGCTCTACAACAGCTGCAGTGCCACAACCTCAAGTCTCTACTATGCAGCTGTTTTGACAGGCTGCAGTTAGCCTATTTATGGGATGTCACAGGCTACTGCAGCCAATCGTAGATGTCAGTGCTTGAATGCTGAGGTCTATGATTGGCTGCAGCAGCCTGTGATGTCTTGTAAACGGACAGAGCATCAGAAGAGCATCATACTGGAGACTTGAGGATATGGTGCTAGAACTGCAGTAGAGCTGGGAGAGGGCAGTGTAATATTGTTTATTTTTCATATATGGGGAGCATTTATTTTCAATTTAACTCAGAAAATCCCTGTAAAGGAAGAGTTCCCCTGTTCCCCTATAAAGAAATACAGTCCCCCCTAATGCCCCTATTAATATGAGCCACCCTGTGTCCTCATTAAGTACTATGAGCTCCCCTGTGCCCCTGTTAACTAATATGAGGCCCCCTGTGCTTCTGCTAATTAATATGAGCCCCCTGTACCCCTATTAAGTAATGTCAGCCCCTTTTGCCAATGTAAAGGAATATGAGCCCCCTTAGGTGCCAACCATGTATAAAGTAATACTGTCTCCTTGTGCCCCCTCACTAGGCTGAACAGTAAGATTAGAAGACAGAGACCTTCCCGGATCAGCACACGGTGCTACATGCACACTGCCATCCAGTTATGAGTCAATAGAGGGGCTTCTCCTTGGACGACAGAGACCTTCCTGGTTCCAACATACAGCACGCCGCTGCAATCACTCTGCCGTTGAGTTAAGAGGTCATAGCATAGGAGACTACTCCCCTTTCTCCTGAAGTCTGGTGCTTCATTAGCACATAGGGTTCAGGTGGAGAGGAAGGAGTCCCTTCTACACTCTGACCTCATAACCCGACAGCAGTGGTGCACTGCATGCTGGAACCAGGAAGTTCTCTTTCTTCTAATTTGATATAATGGGGAGTGGGGGTAACAGCCAATGTTAATGGTGAGGCGAGCCTTTGAGAACCTCTAACTTACGGGCCGGGGTGCAACTGCAACCCTTGCAACCCCTATAGTTAGGCCACTGCTCTACATCATTTGATACACAATTGTTTTAATACTGGAGCACCATAAAAATCAATGTAAGACTGTGTCTTTCCTGCAATTTTGCAGTTTTTTTTTAACAGCATCAGGCTTAAATACATTTATATACAAGTTAGATTCACTGTCCAAATAATCAGAAAGACTTTTCTCATTTCCTCAGTAAACACCGGGACTAAATACATCCTTCAGGTGGTAGAAAAGTTGACATAGATCTCCTGTTCAAATAATGTATTATTCTTGGACAATGTTAAAAGGATTATTCTTTGAAACCAGATGCATCTCTGCAGCCCTTGTGTAACGCAGGACCAATGGAAAAGCATAGTGCTGTTCCTTCTGGAGATAAAAGCTGCCTCGCGATCTACTCATTGCCATAGTCCTGGTGTAAGAAGCCCTTGGCAATTAGCTGTTCTTCACCACGAGAAGCCAAATCTGGTCATACATTTCACTGCAACAGGGTATTAATATGAATGACCAACCATGGAAAATATGGACAGGCTGGACTCGTTGGTGCAAGACATGTTCTCTGCTCTGCCTCAGAGGAGGCACTAAGCGGGAACCTCTACCTATGATGTCTATTTGTTCTAACAGGATACTTGGAAAGAAGTTACCTAAACTAACAAACATTATAATATCACAATAACTTAAAGGGGTTGTCCCGCGGCAGCAAGTGGGTCTATACACTTCTGTATGGCCATATTAATGCACTTTGTAATGTACATTGTGCATTAATTATGAGCCATACAGAAGTTATAAGAAGTTTTTCACTTACCTGCTCCGTTGCTAGCGTCCTCGTCTCCATGGAGCCGACTAATTTTCGCCGTCTAATGGCCAAATTAGCCGCGCTTGCGCAGTCCGGGTCTTCTTCTTTTATGAATGGGATCGCTCGTGCAGGATGCCGGCTCCGTGTAGCTCCGCCCCGTCACGTGCCGATTCCAGCCAATCAGGAGGCTGGAATCGGCAATGGACCGCACAGAAGCCCTGCGGTCCACCGAGGGTGAAGATCCCGGCGGCCATCTTCAGCAAGTAAGTAAGAAGTCATCGGAGCGCGGGGATTCAGGTAAGCACTCTCCGGTGTTCTTTTTTAACCCCTGCATCGGGGTTGTCTCGCGCCGAACAGGGGGGGTTGAAAAAAAAAAAAACCCGTTTCGGCGCGGGACAACCCCTTTAAGCCTAATAAGAATAGAAATATCACTGTATTTAATAATATATACATTTACATATATACAGTTGCAAGAAAAAGTAAGTGAACCCCTGGAATTAGGAATTACTTGGATTTCAGCATTGAGTACTAATAAAATGTGGTCTACACAATTACAGATATGACATTAATTTCTATCATCCAGGTAACTATAGTTAGAGTTTGTCTCTACTTCTGATTTTGATAACAATCAGACTACATTTTACTACAAATCTGTGCAGAAACCCAGGTACTGTATATACTCGAGTATTAGCCGACCCAAGTATAAGCCGAGTCAATACGTTTTACCACAAAAAACTGGTAAAACTTATTGACTCCAGTATAACCCTAGCTATACTCGAGTATATACTAGGTAAAAAAAAAAGCAATACTCACCTCTCAGCCGGCATCTGTGTCCCCGGGGCAATGCTCTCCCCGGCGGTGAGGCAAGCTGCTTCAGTCTTCTCCCCACTGTCATCTCTCTGGCTCGTTCAATTTCCCTGCCGCCAGCGCTGTGATTGGATCAAGCTCCAGCTGTGATTGGCCGGCACTTGATCCAATCATAACACTTCCTCACACAGCGCTGACTATGGGGAAATTGAACAAGTATAAGCCGAGGGGGGCTTTTTCAGCACATCTTGTGCTGAAAAACTCGGCTTATACTCGAGTATATATGGTAATTAATTTAATTTTTTTTTCTGTTCGGTTAATTTGTTTTTAGACAAGAGTCTAAAATGTGGATATATATCAACCTTTATTATCTTATTAGTGGCAAGTAGGACGCAACTATAGGGATATACAATAGTTAAAAACAACAATAGCCCATGGTACATAGCCCTGTGTGTACGGTGGGGCTCTTACAGATTTTGCGTTGGCTTTCTTGTTTTTCAAGGTATCCCTATATTTACTCTTTAGTGTTTCTAACCAGAGTTTTATGTGAACCCTGAGGTTTTTTAGAGCCTGGTGATGGGTTTCCCAGAACATCTGGGCCAGAATATGGTACTGACTGAGCAACAATGTTTAAATGCTCTTCTTCCCTGTAAGCAAAGTTTCTTTGAAATACAAATGGAAGTAGGAATTCCCAGAGAGTGATAAAAATGCCAGGAATTCCCCATGTTAGTAGGTTTCTGAATCACTGCCTGAGGTCATGTGACATAATAAAAAAGAAATGCAAGAAAGTTGTACAGAAAGTGAATACAAGAAAAAGTTAAACTTTTACACAATTAATTCCTCTATACTAGCTGTCATTGTAAACCTGAAAAAGTGCCGCAACTCAAGAAGCTCCTTAACGTTATACTACTAAAGTTTTCTAAGGCAGTAGGTTATAAGTAGCACTTGTTCATTTCTACTACTAGATTTGTTAATAGTTTTGAAGCCAAAGGCCCTATAGAGCTGACATCTATAATCTGTACTGTATTTGGAGACTCTGGTGCAAATTGCCAGAGGACATTATGGACGCCAGATGCTCCCCATTGGAGTGAATGTGGCACTACATTGGACGGATCCAGTTGCTTTTCTGTTTTCTTGTTCCATGATGGAACAGGAAAACTTAACCAGAACACAGTCTAAGAAGTTCAGTTTATAGTAAAGATTATGAAAAAAACACACTTGTTACATATTGAGACGCATTCCTAGAAAAGTAGCATTTTCTACAAGTTTTTTTTAAATTAGATAAATTTACCAAACATGGACAAATTTCACAAAAATGGTATAACTGTTGTAGCAATCCCTACCTTGATCACCATGGCTTGTTACAGTGATAACATAGTCCACCTACACTATTTGTGGGTTGGGAAGGGTATCAGCTGTCCTTAAGCAGAGCACCTAGAAGATGTGTGAGGAGACTTTTAAGGCCATGTTGCTACTCTGGGAAATATGCAAATAAGGAAGATGGAACAATACCTCTGCCTCGCCACCTATTGGATGCAGCATTCCTGCAAATCAATGTCAGACCCTTTATATAAGTCTTTATAACAATGATTGGAAATTGAAGACCAAAAGTCAGAAAACCATACACAAACAGCTGTTTGGGAGGTTTTGCCCCTCATGAGTGTTCAGTAGGCTTCTGGCTTCTCTAGTGAGATGCCTATAGGCAAGGGTCTGGAAGGATATCATCTCTCTTTAGGTGAGGAGGTGAGTGAGGAGACAGCAGGGTTGCTGCTTGTTTTAAAAGTAATGTCATAAATTTTACAAGGACAAATTCTGCCGGGTGAAGACAATATTCAAGCATGGGCCTCCTCCTCCTCCAAGGAACAGCTGTAGAGCTACCCCAAATTTTTCTATGCAAGACAGCAGGTATGGTGTTGATTTTAAAAGCAATGTCATAAAGTTTACAAAGGGCAAATTCTACTAGGTGGACAGAACAGCCAAGCACAGACCTTCTCCAAGAAACAGTTATTTCTTGTGCTTTAGAACATGTTTGTTTTGGGAGCAGGAGGAGTAAACATGGCAAAAGCAGGAGAAGGAAAGCGGCAGCAGTTCCACCACCACCAGCAGCAACAGCACGTTGAGTGTGCTCCTTGTGGAAACATGAGAGTTGTAGCTCTGTATTTCCATACTGACATATTTTTCATTTTGGGGAAAGTAGGAGTAGAAAACATGGCCACAGCAGGAGAAGAAGACCAGCAGCACCACCAGCAGCAGCAGGAACAGCACCTTGAGGGCACAGCGTTGTCTGTGATATAAATCTATGCTCGGTCATATGAGAGTAAAAATTACCAGCGTACTAGCTAATCAGTGGGATCTGTCATGGGGGCAGAAGTTAGGGGAAATCCATGCATGGTTAATTTTTGTAACCATCAGGCGATCCACATTGTCTGGGAACAGGCTGATGTGTCTGTCAGCTATCACACTCCCAGCTGTGCTGAACAACCTTTCTGATAGCCCACTGGCAACAGGGCAGGTAAGCACTTCTAAAGCATGTTGTGCAAGCTTTGGCCACTCATCCAGCTTAGACACCCAGAAGTCAAAGGGACCAATGTCATGTCAGAGTAGATCCACACAGAACCATACATACTCTCAAACCATCGAGGATAAGTGCTGCCTGTGAGTGTCAGTCCTACCCTGTGCTTTTGCTGCAGGAGGCAATGGGCTGAAAAAATATGCCATACCTCTGTTAGACTTCCCCTGCCCTCTACAGTGGTACTGCTGCAGCAGCTTCCTGTTTATCGGCCTTGAGCCGAAGAGTTGCAATCCATTGCGAATGCATGCCCACAGCAATAGGGGAAATGTGCTGAAGCTGCTTAACAGTCTGTCCTGATAATGCTGTGTTTTGAGATCCCTCTTCACTGCAGAAATGAGAGTTGTCATTTTGGCATATTAGCAGGGATCAAGGAGGGTGGCCATCCAGTAACGATCTGATGTTTTTATGTGGGCTATATAACGGTCCTTCTGCAAGCATTGCAGCATAAAAGCACTTATATGCCTCAAAGTATTTAGGGTTGATGGTCCACATTCATCATGGTCAAGCCTAAGAGAGTCCTCCAGCTGGTCCCACTATCCATGTATTATAGCTGGGGTTAGTGTTGGATGGAAGGGATGTTGCATAGCCCCATCCCCTACCTCTAGTCCTATATTATCCCCCACCTCTTTCTCTTCATTTTCCTACTCTTTATTTCTTCTATGGGTGGAGAAATGTCTTGGAGAAGATGCCCCTTTTTCTTGCCCAAAATCACCCTGCCTGTGGTGTTAAGTAATGGCAGACTGGCCAGATAGTTGGGAGATTGGTATCCCTTGCTCCTCCTCCTGTGATAACAAAACATCATTGTCCCTGAGGCCCTCTAGCGTCTGTTTAAGTTGGCAGATTATTAACATGAATGGTGCATCATTGATAACTCGACTTAGAGCATTGTGGTACATTGTAGTTATGCTATAGCGTGGTACATGTCAAGTTAACAATTGCTACATCTTTCCTTATCTACTGCATGGAAACAGTCAGCTGCATGGAAAGCTTGCAAAATGGTGTTATACAGATATGGCCTTCCTTACATTTCCTCTTGGCTCAACATATTCGCAGATGTGCGGTGCAAGATAACCAACTTTGAAAAATAAAACATGATTTTCTGTTACTCTTTTAGGAGATGTTTATCTTACATATATCTATCTTTTCACCATGTGGTTGTAATGTGAATTGTGGCCTATGGGGGGGGGGGGGGGGGGGGGTTCCTAGCATGTTTCGATATTGTATTGCATTTGTATTGTGAGAAATTGGAGTCCTAAAAGGGTGGACACATCTGTATCAATTTAACCATTGATCTGTGCCAAATTTGCTCCAAAACACTGCTTACACCTTTATCTCTTAGACCGTAACCATCAAATGCATGGATATATGTAAAATCTGTGTGAAAATAGCATATATAGCAGTGTTTACTCATCCTCAGCTCTGGTGATCCAGCGTTACAGTCCCACAGTTCTCCTGGTTTCTGTTGACGGTGGAAGTCAGATGACCGCCGCTTGCCAATCAGGGAGGAGAATGAGCGTTGACGCCGCAGCCTCTGATTGACTGCAGCAGGCAGAAGACTGGGGCTGCAACGCTTGATCATCGAAGCTGAAAATAGGTAAGTACTGCTGTATTTGGTATTTTCACATATCTGCACCAGGCATAAAAATGGCATTAAAAGGTAACAGGAGAACCCCTTTAAGCCAAATGAAATTAGCCCCATCACCCTGACTGAATGACTCAGAAGGTTCATAGAAGGACTGGCATATATAAAAAGGTATTATTCTACTATTGATGGGAGATCATTTATTTGGTTCAGTTGTGCCAATGATTTAAAAGGATTTTCTCATCAAGACAACCATATTCAATATGGGCATATATCATGTAAGGGACTTTGCTGCTTGGCACCTTCTCTATTAGCTTGACAGACACTGTCAAAAATGGCTTGCCCAACACATCTGTAGATACATGAATGGTTATCAATTTGATTGGCTGCCATGTAATACTAAATATCTGACTACGGGAGGGGACATTATGAGGGGAATTTATTAAGTGATTTTGTGCTACCGTCTATACGGTATTATGATGCATGGCCATATTTGTGCTATAATTTGTGACTTACCTCTCCTCTTGGCATTTTTGAAAAGTGCAGAGAAAAGTTGTGGGGTTTAGCAGGAGGGCCAACAACTAAGTCTACGGCGCTAATAGTCAACAGCAACCTAACAAATTTAGGCCAGCAAGTGGTCCAAAAAGAGCCCCCAATCTACTCATAGCACACGCAGATTTTGTTTTTTATCTTTAGGACAGCCCTAAATTTGGTGCAATTTACCTCAACACACTTTAAATTAAAACTGGCCCATGACAACCCAATCTTAATAAATCTCCCCCTTTAAATGGTCACGGAGTTTCTCCAGACAATAGCAACTACTCTTCAGAAGCTTTGATCACTGGCCTGATCTGAAATAAGACTGTCTTCATGTGACAATTCCCTTAAAGGGGTTGCTCTAAGTGGATTCTTGCATATAAGCGTCATAGGGTGGGTTCCCCAGCTTGGTTCCCACTTCTATGACCGAGAACAGATAGACTTGGTGCCGTCTCTGTATCGTAGGATGTCCTTTCATCTGCAGCTGCTGAAGGGTAAATGTCTTGCCAGCCATGGCTTCCCCTGGCAAAATTAGCTGTTTGCTGTGGGTGTCACGAGCAGGACCTGCATTCTGATAAGGGGAATTTTGTCTAATGGTTCAACTCTTTTAACACTTCTCTAAGATTCTGTTCTGTAGCATTTTCCCTTTATATGGTATTCTGGATGGGAATTGAGTCCAAAAGTATCCCATGAAAGCCCAATACAAGTGTTATAGTATCAAATTCCACAAAATTACTTACGCAGTAAACTCACATAACGATACCTGCGAAGATACATTTTACTTTGTAGCTTTTCTTAGAGACGAACAATAGAAAACAATAATAAAAGTGACTTTTCTAAAGGCGGAGGTAATGTAGCTGCACCTGCCGTGTGTGGGTATGAAGGCAAATAAACCTTTTGTGAGAAGGTCATAAAATAGCACACAGTATCACTTTTCAGCTGCAGTTTGCTTAGTGACTATTCCTTTAATAACATTAACAAGCTTTCTCCATTGTTCTTCGCAACATGTTAAGAACACGGGACAGTGAATAGTCGGCAATCTCCATGAAAGACAGTTCTTTACACTAAGATCGCCCTTCCATTGTAAATACATCTCAGTAGCTTTACTACGGCCTTTGTGTAACAGGATGCAGACACAATGCTAGAGTACAGCAAACACCATACTTGTAGATCACAGAAACAAAAGGGGTTTTCAGATTGTTTGTACACGCTCTGATACAATGCCAACCGGAGCTACTAGAAATATGGATGAGAAATGCTACTTTGATAATAACTTCCCTTTCTGGTCATTTTCCTGTCCTCTGAATCCCATCCATTGAACAGATTGTCTCCAAACAATAAGCTTTGTCCTTGACTCCACAGACAAGCTTCGACTTGACCTAATGATCACTTTAAAGAGTTCCTAGTACTGTAATACTTTTGTTTCAAAATTGCCAATTTGTGTCCTATTCAACTTATACAGCAAAAGTAAATAACTGCAGGTTAACATTAGGGATGAATTTGGGTCAAACCTTAACCCTCTCCAATCCACTGTCTGACGTCTGAAGACATTATGATTTAAGGCTGTACAGCTCCGATGTTGGAAGACATCCGTCGGGGTTCTCTTACTGTATATTGCCAGCCTCTCTGCTGTCAGAGCCTATCCAACGTGTCACTTCATGCAGTACTGGCGTTAGCCAGCAGATAGCGACATTCTATAACAGTAGAAAAAGAGTAAGCCCCTTGGAAAACCAAAATACAAATTGGATTGGAAAGGGTTAATAAAAGTTCGATTTGGAGAAAACGTGAACCACAGAAATGAAAAAAAAATAAACCCCCTAAAACTAGTATTCAACACTGTCTATGAGCATGGTGTTGTTTCAATGAATGTAGCTCAGTGGTTAGCGCGGTAGTATTGTAGTGCTGGGGCTCTAGGTTCAAATCTGACCACCAAGGACAACATCTGCAGGGAGTTTGTATGGGTTTCTTCTTCTTCCTAATAAGCTCCTTTGTTTATGTAGCACATACATTTATTGACAAAGGAGAAATAATGGTAGAGGGGGTGCGCCGTGTACAACATTCTTTCCCGTTACAAAATTCTAGTATTCTTCGCTATGTTTTTTGTTTTTCTTTTTCTGTATGACGGATTCAACTGACTCTACTGTTTTATGTAGACGGAGGTTAACTATAAACTCTTTTTTAAACTCTGTTTTTCGTTTTCACAAAACTATTCAGCTAGAACAAAAGTAACGCTGAGCAGAGTTTTTTTTGGGGCAGAGGTATTCTGATTGATCTAATGATATAAGTGGGATTAGATAAACGTAAAGGAATGCAAACACTAGTTTACAAGGCAATGGACAATATATACATAATATCGCTTTCTTTACACATGCGAATAGTCAGCAGAGACTTGTGAACGATTCTCTGTGGCTGGGGTGTTGAAGTCGAAGCTATTTCTTGTTTTTTTGTTTTTCTGGCAACATAGTCATATAAGAGCTTACTTTTTGTAGGACAAGTATTATTTTTTTAAGCCCTTTTATAAATATATATTTTTTTACCATATTCTGAGACCAATGACTTGTTCATATTTCTCTCAGCGTAGCTGTATTAAGTATTGCTTCTTCTGTGGGGCGTGCTCTTTGTTTTTAATGTAGCATTATTGGGTATATGTGACTTTTTGATCATTTTTTCTTCCAATTTTTGGGAAGCATGACGTCCCAAATATTTGACAGCTCTGGCATTGTGATTTGTTCATCCCATTTATGGTGTGGAATAAATAATGTGATGCTTTAACCCTTTCCAATCCAATTTGTATCCTGGTTTTCCTAGGGGGCTTACTCTTTTTCTGCCGTTATACAACGGCGCTATCTGCTGGCTAAAGCCAGTACTGCATGAGCTGACACATTGGATAGGCTCTGACAGCCGAGAGGCTGGCAATATACATTAAGAGAACCCCGACGGGCGTCTTCCAACATCGGAGCTGTACAGCCTTAAATCATAATGTTTCAGAGGTCAGACAGTGGATTGGAAAGGGTTAATAGCTTGGATTGATACAGATGTGGCAAAACCAGTTATGCTTATTTTGTTGGGTTTTGTTTTCTGTTTGCGAAAATTGGGAACAAGGGAGACCTACCTTCTTTATTTTCTATTATCTAGATTGTTATGGGAAAAAAATTGAAAAAACAGGGAGTTTTTGAACTTTTCTAAATATATTTTTTCAAAATTTATTTAAAACTTTTTCTTTAGTTCCGCTTGGGGACTTGAATATGCCATCACTTCTACAAAATGCTGCAATACTTCTGTATTGCAGTATATTATTCTTTTTAACTGTTGCCTGTTAAGCCGTGGTACAATTTATTTTATCTGAACACAACAAAAGCTATAGAAATGGCAGATAAACTGTAACAAATCTATCTATCTCATATCTATCTATCTATCTATCTATCTATCTATCTATCTATCTATCTCATATCTATCTATCTCATATATATCAATGTATGTATGTATGTATCTATGTATCTATCTATCTATCTCATATCTATCTATCTATCTATCTATCTCATATCTATCTATCTATCTATCTATCTATCTATCTATCTATCTATCTCATATCTATCTATCTATCTATCTATCTATCTATCTATCTATCTATCTATCTATCTATCTATCTCCTATCTATCTATCTATCTATCTATCTATCTCATATCTATCTATCTATCTCATATCTATCTATCTATCTATCTCATATCTATCTATCTATCTATCTATCTCATATCTATCTATCTATCTATCTATCTATCTCATATCTATCTATCTATCTCATATATATCTATTTATCTATCTCATATATATCTATCTCATATCTATCTATCTCATATCTATCTATCTCATATCTATCTATCTATATATCTCATATCTATCTATTTATCTATCTATCTATCTATCTATCTATCTATCTATCTATCTATCTATCTATCTATCTATCTATCTATCTATCTATCTATCTCATTACTGAATTCCTATTCTTCTCTATTAAAATATTTAGACTCATTAATATAAGCAGTGGAATTCATTACCCGAGACTCTATTTGCTTATGTGATGCACATGTTTGTCATAGTCTGGGGCTTTGCCTGAGGACAACAATTTTTTGCAAGGCCTCTTTTATATGTGGAGCCGCAGCACCTGCTCATTTGGCCTCGGTCTCTTTATGGCTTCTGCATTCAAATAATATGTTGATGTATCATTGTTGAAGACAAACATACTGTATGGATGGCCTTATTGCCAGACTGAAAGACAGGCACATTACACATGTGTTCAGGTCCATTAGTTGCTTTCATTTCTTTTATGATCTGCTCATAATTCACAATGTCTTGTCTGCAATGACATTTCTATTGTTTTATCTCTATATGAGAGCAAATCTTTGTAGAAACCAGAGATACATCAGACAGGAGTTTTGCCTTGCAAATATACCAAGGCCACACAGAAAAAGGGTCATTCATAAAATGCATAAAATAAGCTACAAATACCTTTACATAAAACAATTGGGTAGTAACTGACTTTCGTACAACGCTATTTTAATACACGGACAGCTACAGCCTTAACCCTTTCCAATCCAATTTTGGATTCAGGGTTTCCAAAAAGGCTTTCTCTTTTTGCTGTTATACAACGGTGCCGTCTGCTGGCTAAAGCCAGTGTGTGTGTGCCAGAGAGGCTCGACAGTGGAGTGGCTGGCAATAGACGGTAAGAATACCTTGTCGGACGTCTTTTGACGTTGGAGCTGTACAAGCTTCAATCAGAATGTAGGAAGATGTCAGACAGTGGATTGGAAAGGGTTAAGTCTCTTTCAGATGAGGATATTTGTATATGTCCGTAATACAGACGTATTGCAGATGAAATCGCATCAGTATGTCATCAGTATCTGCTTCATGGATATTATTATCTTCTAGGTAAAAATGGAGCCATTTTTTTGTTCAATACCGGTAGTAAATAATACCACTGAGCGTAAATACAGATGGAAATGTAGATGAAATACGGATGCAAAATGGACGCATCCATATTTTAGCCTCCTAAAGATCTGAATGTTTTGGTCCTAAGGGACCAGACACTTTTTAGTTTGCTGTTTTTTTTCCCGTGACATATAGGGCTATTTCTTTTACAATTTTTTTTCACTGATTTTTTTCCCCCCATTTTTTAGTTTTATTGCGGGTAAAAAGCGAAAAAAAAAAAGATTTTGTTTTAATTTAGAGTTGTCTTTTAAAATGAGTACATTTACACTGAAAAAAGTATAGGAATGGGTTCCTTTTTTTGTTTCTCCCTTCTCCTGTGGGTCCTCGGCTGTGTCTGATTGCAGTAGCAGAGGCTTTAACCTGACGCTTTTTTTCTGCTATCAGACGGGATTTAAAGCCCAGGACCAAGCACCATATATTTACGGCACTTGGTGCTTAAGGGGTTAATCACTTTCCATAGACTACTAAAAAATGGTAAAAGTAAAGAACATTGCATATTTTAAACACAACTGTTAAAAAACCGCACATGTGATTAGCCTTATAGGTTTTTTTTTTATTTCAAGACTTTTATTGGATTTTTCAAAATAAAGGTCACAAAGTCTTATTAAGAAAAACAGTGTATCTTCCATCTTGTATGCCAGTATATAGTAATGCAAATCACTGATCAAATACGGATGGGAAATCTACTTGTCTGAAGGAGGCTTTAGGTCTCTCTTTTGGATGTGAATCACATGGATTACAAATATGGTGCCAATAGTATGCTATGGGCCCATACCTCTATATATTTCCAGTTCTACACAGAGGTATAACTCATTGCTTGCTGTATTATGGAGGTATCCCCAAGCATTGGAAGAGGCCTAATAAGGCTGCACATGCAGCGCCTATAGACAATGTTGGACTGGGGTCACTTGGGTCGACCAGAGGAAATGATTTGGAGTTCCCCTTAGGCCCTCCATCCATCCACAGCTCAGTATTTTGTGATTTATTTACTGACGATGCATTTTCTTATTTTTTTTCACGCATGTATAGGAGCAATAAAAAAACCCACGCACATTGCATGTAGAAAAATCGCATAACCGGGTCCATTGACACCCATTTGTTCTATCTCTCGCGCATGTAAAAATCGCACGTGTGACCGCTTCCATTGGAAACCATTGGTTCTATGTAGAGGGGATTTAAAATCGCACTTATACATGTGTGCAAAAAAATAGCTTCTGTGACCGAGCCCAAAAAGGCACCTTAATGATTAGCTTCGTGGTCAGCCAGAAATGAAGTTGTTCAGTTTTATTCTGATACGGCAATGTTTTCAATGCGGTTGGTAAATACAACTGAATCAATAAAGGCCAAAAAGAAATTATTTTCCCATCCGTCAGGGTAATTGGCGCCTGACGTTTATAATTGACCTAGTAGCTCTCTGGGCACACTCACAAAGGCACACCACATTGGAAACAGTTAACCCTTTCCAATCCATTTATTTTTTCTCATCCATTCTCCCCAGCTCCAAATAATTCGGAGCTGGGGAGAATGGATGAGAAAGAATTCATTTTCCCTGCACCCTCCTGAACTGACAGAGTTCAGGAGGGTGCAGGTGCTCACTGTATCGTGGAGGGACCTGCTTACCTGTCCGGCGTCTTCCACATTCTCCCTTCTGCCTCCCGGATCGGCGATCATGTGACCGCTGGGGTCAGGTGGCACCCAGCGGTCACATGATCGCCGGGCCGGGAGGCAGAAGGGAGAATGTGGAAGACGCCGGACAGGTAAGCAGGTTCCCCCACAGTGCAGGCTCCCGGCTCAGCGTTCATGTGACCGCTGGCGGTCAGGTAACACCAGCGGTCAGATGTTCGCCGGGCGGAATCTCCTGCATTGTAATGTGTAAAGGAGAAGGCAGAAAGGGTTAAAAACCCTTTCTGCCTTCTCCTCCGGGGTCCTTGATGAGGATCAGTGCAAGACTGCATCTGCACCCGATATGTCTGATGATCGGGTGCAGATGCACTCCTGCACTGCAGTGTCGGGCCTGTCCCGATATCGGAGCTGTGAAGGGAAATTATGATGTCGGGGTAGGCCTGACATTGGATTGGAAAGGGTTAAATAGAGCTTAACTAACTCTCTTCTGCATTGCTGAATTGCATATACTAAACATTTACCAGTTAAAACCTCTCGACTGCCGAATATATTTTAACATGCCTCATATGCAGCAAAACCTCATAATACACACCTCAGCTGCTGCAGAACATCATATCACAATGCCTCAGATGCTGCAGAACATTACACTATTTTGCTATGGTAGAGGCATATGCCCCAACTCATGAACAATGAAAAGAGGGACAACCTGTAGTGTAGGGCGTGGCCTAGTGTAAATCTGTACACTAGGCCACGCCCTTTTGCATTAAGCCATGCTCTGTATGTCCCATTAGAGTAATACTGTGCCTTAGTGACCCCCTTACAGTAATAGTGACCCCCTCGCAGAAATAGTTTCCCTCTATAAAATGGTCAGATACCAGCTCCACACAGTGATAGTGATTACAATTCAGTTACCTCCAGTGATCACATGTGATGCTGTCTGTGATTAGTGACGCCCATTTTTGTTTTTCTTTGCTTTTGGCCCTGACCACCTTGAAGACTGCTTTCAGCTAGACTTTTCCTATCCTGCTGCTACCCTCAAATGCCCCTCTCAGTAACTCCCCCTAAAATTTAGTATGGCCTCTACTTAATTATAGTGGCCCCACTTAATTACAGGGCCTCCTTAGTGGCCTTTCAGTTACATTGCCCCTGTGGCCCTCTTTGTTATAGTGACCCCTTTGTGACCATACCTCGCAACGTTTTGGATAGGCAAAGAGCGTGTCATGGTTCTTTGTGTAGAAGATCCACTTTCCATGCACGGCTATATGCTTGCATAGTTTTCATTAAAGTATTAACACAAAAATCATCAGAATACAATCATTTTTAAGATCCAAATTATACCATTTGACGATTATATAATTCAGGATTTGATATACAGTTAGGAACCATATAGAGAATATAATATGTTTATTAACCCTTTCCAATCCACACTCTGACGTCTGAAGACATTCTGATTGAAGGCTGTACAGTTCCCATGTCGGAAGACATCCGGCAGGGTATTCTTACTGTATATTACTGGCCGCTCTGTTGTCGGAGGGCCTCTCCGGCATGTCCCATACTGCTGTACTGGCTCTAGCCAGCAGATGGCAGAAAGAGAAAGCCTTCTAGGAAACCCTAATCCAAAATTAGATTGCAAAGGGTTAATGCAAATCTATTTCCTAGGTCAAAAAGAGGAACATTTAAGGAGCAAAGAGGGATAGAGGGACTTGGATCAAAAATAGGGACTGTTCCTCCAAAAGAAGGGACACTAGTGAGGTTGGTGTAGAGGGGTAGTACATTGTTATAACAAATGTATGGTTTATCTTTGTAATCCTGTGGCACCATCTATTTGCCATTATTGAGACATGCAGGCTTTGAAGTGACCTTCATTACTAATTTTCTCATTAGTAGCAGTGGGCACATGTCTCTCCAGGTCTGGGGAAGAAGAAGTGGTGTTAGGGCTAGAGTGTGGAGGCTGGCAACAGATACTTGTATGGAGACAATCAGAGGGTGCAGTTGTAGTGTACAGGATTGTACAATGCATTAAGACCTGTGGACTCTGAAAAGATGTAATTAATATATGTTCATATCACTTTAAACTGTTGTGATTGTTGGTCAGCTACACTTTACTGGTACAGGGTACAGGCTAGTTTTAGGGCATTAGTTGGCTAGTTAGATGAAAAATGGTCTAAGATAGGAAGAAAGGTCCTACGCGTGGGTTGGTAAAGTGTAGAAAGGGAGGAGGGGTGTAGGGTGTCTGTTGGGTGCACACTACAGACATCAGATGGAGAAGAGAGACTGTGGAGAGAGGAGAAGTAGAGACTGTAGATGAAGCGTAGAGGGTAGGAGAAAATCCTGTGCTTATTCACTGAAGTAAGAGCCCGTTTGTTGTCCATACATGCATACGCATCAATTGTATGGTTGCTAACTCTCAGTAAAGTAAATTAAGAAACGCACCTTAAAAAAATGTTGAATCTGAATTGTACTGAGAAATGTAAGATTATTCTGAACTGTACTAAATAAGCTAAAGATGCTGGTTGGAAATAAACTGTTCAATGTGCTCACCGTTGATCGTGCCTCTTGGAGTCCCTTCCCACCATTCTCCATCTGCACTGAGGTACCACACTATATTCCAGGAGAAAGAAATGTTTTATTTTATTTTTCTGCTTTTCTGTATTATTTTGCCTGGCACAGACCTTGGTCTGTAAACGAACTGGCGTCATGAATTTGACAATTGCTCTTTTTACACCTATCAGCAGCAGCACCGGAAACACACGTTTCCCAGTGTAAGAGAGCAGCGGTGCAACCGTAACAGACAACCGCTGCTCGTTTGCTAAGTCCGGTCTGGCTCACTGCACAGGCCTGAGAAGAGGGGGCACTGCCAGGATTTAAAGTGGTTGTGGGACACATTTCTGAGTGGGGGGAGTACAGCATCTGGGAGGAGAGACACCAAGAGCCCTCCTGAACCCACTGGAACACCAAGGAGAAAACGGAGACGCAATTTGCAGAAAGGGAGATCAATTGTTGATGCTGCTATTAAAAGGCTCACGTGCTATGGCTTGTAAAATCGTAAACGGGTTAAGGGACTACTTGAACAGAGATGCTTGTACTTTTCAGCGACAAACTGTAAGTGAGGTCTGCTGATTCCCATGAGCACACTGTGCTGGCCCCTCCCACCAGAGTCATCAAACCGTACAGATTGCTGACTACAGTGTGTGCTGTAGAACCCGTGACCAGTGCGGTCAATAACATGGGAGAGAAAGTTTATGTCTGCGTTGTGTTACTTATTTATGTCATTGCATCTCTTTCCTTATACCAGTGCCTCCATGTATTACTGTACAGGAAGTAGATGGCTATTACATCTATATAGGAAATGTATGTACAGAATATATATATATATATATATATATATATATATATATATTTATTCTTAGGCTACATTCACATGTGCCAGATTTACTGCAGATTCTCCGTTCTTGAGAAATCCATGCCATTTGTTGCAGACTTTGCTACAGATCTGCAGCAGATTTCACCCCTTCAATTCAATTACATTATATGGCGATCTGACAGACAGCCTATCAAGCCACGCCACAGACATGCCTTGATAGGCAATCAGCCATGGCAGCAATGGGGGCCTTTAGAAGACCCCAAGCTGCAATGGCAACCAAATGGCACCATGTGATCTCAACAGGGTGGGGACAGGGGGAGTTGTTTGGGACTTTGTAAAACTGATTGGGGGGATTTAAATGATGTTGTCAGAACTGCAGAATTTACAAGGTCTGCTTTGAGAAACAGCTAGGCACCTGCATTGTATGGAGCGGATCGGCTCTCAGAAACCACAGGACGTCCTGGAATAAAGGAGCACAACTATGTCGAAGTTATGGCGGTCAGAAGATGGTGGCGGAAAATAATTTTTGCTTTTTCAAATATATTTTATTTTTTTAAAGCAGTACAGAAAAAAAAAAAACCTATATAAATTTGGTATCGTTGTAATCACACAGACCCATAGAATAAAGTTATAATGTCATGGTTTGTATGCCATGAAAATAAGGCCACCCCCCCCAACATAGTATTATTTTGTTTTGTTTCCATTGCTTTTGGCTGGATTCACATGAACGTATATCGGCTCGGTTTTCACGCCGAGCCGATATACATCGTCCTCATGTGCAGGGGGGGAGGATGGAAGAGCCAGGAGCAGAAACTGAGCTCCCGCCCCGTCTCTGCCTCCTCTCCACCCCCTCTCCGCCCCTCTGTACTATTTGCAATGAAAGGAGGCGGGACGGGGGTGAAGCTAAGTTTCAAGAATTAGCCCCGCCCCGTCCCACCTCTCCTCATTGCAAATAGTGCAGGGGGGCGGGAGCTCAGTTCCTGCTCCTGGCTCTTCCATCCCCCCTCCCCTGCAGATGAGGACGACGTATATCGGCTCGGCGTGAAAACCGAGCCGATATACGTTCGTGTGAATCCAGCCTTCCATTATATGGTACATTGAATATTACTATTTATGGCCGTCTGCATACGGGCATATCTGCGTTGTGGAATCCGGAGCCGCTGTCTGTTCTGGATTCCACACCAAATACCTTTCATAGCATGCAATGAAAAAATGCTTTTTCCTGCACACGAGCAGAAAGCAATTGCGATTTTCCGCTTGTGGAGGAAATAAAATTGCAGCATGCTCAATTTTTAAATGGATTCTGCGCGGACAGCTTCCATTGATCTCAATGAAAGCCGTCCGACCCGTGGCCCTTCCGCAATGACATTGTGCAAAGGTCACGGGTACCTGCATTATCAGCTGGCACAGGAAAAGCAGGGACTTAAAAAAGAAACACAACTGTACTGCACATATCTGATGGCGATCCATGCAGACCATCCACAGCACAGAAAAGACAGGTACGCGTGTATTCCGTCTGCACACACGGTCAGATTCCGCTGCGGGAGCCGGTCGTGTGCAGCCAGCCTAAAAGTTTACCTTGATTGGCCAAAAACAAGCCCTCAGGCAGCTGCATTGATGGATAAATAAAGGAGTCACGACTTTTTGAAGGTGGGAAGAAAAAAAACAAAAGTGGAAATAAAAAAAAGGGCTGCATCCTTAAAGGGGTTGTCCCGCGCCGAAACGTTTTTTTTTTTTTTCAATAGACCCCCCGTTCGGCGCGAGACAAACCCAATGCATGTGTTAAAAAAAAAAAGTTTAGTACTTACCCGAATCCCCGCGCTGCGGCGACTTCTTCCTTACCTTAGCAAGATGGCCGCCGGGATCTTCACCCACGATGCACCGCGGGTCATCTCCCATGGTGCACCATGGGCTCTGTGCGGTCCATTGCCGATTCCAGCCTCCTGATTGGCTGGAATCGGCACACGAGACGGGGCGGAGCTACGAGGACCAGCTCTCCGGCACGAGCAGCCCCATTCACCAGGGAGAAGACCGGACTGCGCAAGCGCGTCTAATCGGGCGATTAGACGCTGAAATTAGACGGCACCATGGAGACGAGGACGCTAGCAACGGAACAGGTAAGTAACTAACTTCTGTATGGCTCATAATTAATGCACGATGTACATTACAAAGTGCATTAATATGGCCATACAGAAGTGTATAACCCCACTTGCTTTCGCGGGACAACCCCTTTAAGGAGTTAACTTGACTCTTTCAATGGCTTTTGCTGTGCTAACCTTCAGTTTTGAGTCTGTTACATCTGTGCTTATAGCCCAATAAGGTCAAGACTACATGTAGACATTTTGACTATTGAGTGGCAGCTGCAGTCCATTCGGTGACATACAATTTACAGTACCCCGCCTCAACTGCAGCTGCAACTTGGTCATGAAAATTGGCAAGTTGTGCTACAATAAGTAGTCCTGGTCTGAGCGTCACGTTAAAGTTTGTGACATCGGTATTCTTGGCCCTTTTTGCTGTTTATAAATGCCCCTCTGTAACGGGAAGATTAAAGGGCGATCATGTTTGTTGTTCTCCCACCTAATCTCATACAGCTGTAAACTTCACTTCCTTATTTCTATGATAACGAAGCCTCTGTGCCAAGCTCTCTCTGCCAAGAAGATTGGATTATGGACGATGGATGTGGACCACACTAATGTACAGCGATGTTGTTGGCCAGGGGTGATGTAATTTCCTATCACCATGATGGCAGCAGTTGGTGCTACATTAATACAATCCAGCGCACAGATACGTGCCTCATCTGGAGATTTGGCAAGCGCTGCCGAGCGGAGAGGGTCCGGGCACATTCCTTGATAAGTGTGGATTAGGCACCTCCGCAAGGTGTTTTATATGGAAGGGCTTGCAGCCAGAGATCTTGAATTCTGCACCTGCTTAGCTGGCAAAGTTCAAGTATCAAAGCTTATTAGCCAAATATAATAAACAGTGTGATACAAAATGCATAAATATTATGATTCCAGGGTTCTTCCTGAGCTGATACTACCACGTTTCCCTGAAAATAAGACAGTGTCTTATATTAATTTTTGTTCAAAAAGGTTTAACTTTTTTACATGTATAGTTGCCTGGACACTATTTAAATTGACTTTTTTAATTAACTGTTAGCAGGGCTTTATTTTTGAGTAGGGCTTATATTTTTAAGCATCCTCAAAAAGCCTGAAAAATCATTTTGCATCCTCAAAAATTCTGGAAAATCATGCTATGTCTTATTTTCAGGGTATGTCTTATTTTCAGGGAAACAGGGTATATAACATCCTTCATCATGTGGTAATGTACTAGGAACTGTCACTCTTACTTCTATTATGTCTCATGACTTCTTACGTCTTTCATTCTATACTAACAGTATTTGTTCATGGTAATCAGGTAATACCAGACAATGTACAGCATCAAATGTTACGCTGCATGTGCATGAAACAAGATTTAATAGGTTGTCTATCCGTATGAGGAAAATCCCTGCGGTTAGTTGATTTTACGTGCTTTCGCGTGCGCAAAATCGCTCGTACAAACCGCAGAGGGTAGAACCCTTTGATTTCAATGGGTTCATTCTCACTTCTTTTTTTGCTGTATCTTGTGCATGTTTGCTCAGAAAAAAACCCTCATAGAGGTCTATGGGAGGTGCGCAAGCACACACATCTGCGAACGTGAATATGCGCTAAATGCTGGCTAATTAGGCATTTATATCAGGGAGTGTTGTGATATACACTTGTCTGTTTAGACCCTAAGGGTTGCTGCAGATGAGCATAGGTGTATATACGCTCGCAAGAGCGTGACATGATAGCGCTGTGAAGGGAGCACTATCACATGCTTTCGTGTGCGCAGCAGCGCTGTTTACTGTACTTTTTTGCGCTGCTGGGCCCATTCACACCAGTGCGGGACGCACCCATGTTTGAACTGGCTGAGCAGCCTAATTAGACCCTGGCTTTATCAATGAAGACCGCAAAATCGTGCAGTTCTATGCGTGATTTTGAGCCTTGGGTGCACAAAAATAGAGCACGTTGCATATATTTTCGAGTGCATGAAAATTACTGCAAAAAACGCTGAATGTGAGTGAACCTATTGAAATCAATGGGCTTCACTCTCTGCAGTTTGCGTAAGTGATGTTAGCCCGCAGCACTTATGCACCATATGAAGGCGTCCTTAGGGCTGCCTAGCACAAGCGTAAAGACAAAAATGCACACAGTAGTATGATGTCATTGTCATCATGAACATTGCGCTATTTATTATGTGTATATCTGCACATTTTACTGTACTTTCTGCACTGTTGAGGATCGCTCACATCGGCGCGGGACAAAGACACACCATGATTTAAAAGGCTGCATTCAATTTCCTGAGAAATTGCCCATTGTATTGCTTAATTAAGCAGGTATAAGGTACGTATTTGCGCATCTTTCCTAAACTTGTATAGGGCTGTTTGTGCGCAAAAGTGCACAAAAATAGAGCACGCTGCGATTTTTCTCAAAACTGCCCAGTGCGTGCAAATATTACAGCATGCGGAATTTTCCCTGTCAATAGGAAAAATCCATGTGGAATTTCGATGCGGAGACTGACTTGTCGCTTCTTTTTCGTTTCTGAGTTGTTCTTGCTTCAAAATTCCGCAGCGCAAATTGCACATGTGGATCTGATCAAAAATCCACTTCAAAAAGAGTTTAGAAACGGAAGTCAATCGTGTGAAAGAAACGCACAAGAAAAACGTAAGTGTGCAGGAGCCCTAAGGCTAGTTTCACACGGGCGATCGCAATTTTGCTGCAAGAAAGTCGCGGCAAAATCAAAAGTTTTTCCCCACGATTATTGAGTGCCAGCGATGCTTTTACTCTCAAAATCACTGGTGCTACTTGCGATTTCTCACGCGTCTTTATCGCACGATTTTGATGCGATTTTTTTGCGAAAGTCAAAAGGACCTTCTTATGGTAAAATCGCAGGTTTGTTTCATTGCCCGAAAAAGGAGGCACCATAGAGTAACATGGCAGAAAGATAGAGCATGCCGCGATTTTTGGCTCTTGCAACATGGCATCAGTAAAAACATCGCTAATGGGAAGGAAACCATTGTAATTCATTGGTTTCATGATCTGCTCTTTTACTGACTCTCGCAGCAGGCGAAAAGCGCACAATTTTTTACCAATCGCAATCACCTGAAGCATTGGTTTCCAATGTATTCATTCAGACGAACACTTTCTTGGCACGCAAAAATATATCAAAGCGAACGATATAGCACGTAAGCGCGTTATTTCACTCATCAAAACTTCATTCTGCAGAAAAATATAGTTCTTGCTCTATCCTTGGAACGTACAACGCAGGAGTCTATGGGAGGCATCAGAAAAGGAAGGGGGAAGGAGATTGGCAGCGACTAGCGCTACTAAACACTGGCAGGCGCCTCTAGTGAGGCATTTAAAAGTGATTACTAGTAATTCTGCCGACCGAGGGATTTTCAGGCTGTGGCGTAATTTCCTTGCATTACACCACAGCCGGTCGTGTAAATGGACGGAAAAATCACGAATCATAGCCGCGACTATGACAGGGGCAAAATTACCCATGAGAAAGGGTATGCCACTGCGCAAAACACAGGGAAAGAAAACAGCTGGCCCTTATTAGGCTTTAATGGCCAATCAGTTCCACGGAAAGGGAGTATCATGCGCAACACCCTGATCAACTGGCTTTTCAAACATAGCTCATACGCAAATACGCTGTGTGGCGTTTTGTGTATACACTTGTCTGGGCGGCTTCAGATGAGCGTATACACAACGCAGCGGACCGTATTTTAGAGGTTTGATGAGGTAGATGTAATTTCGGCAGCATTTACTCTACACATGAACACACCCTGAAGCCTCCTTCAAGCAAACCTATGCGTTCTTTCATTTGCCCATATAATCGCATGAATGAAGGTTTAACTCGATCGATATTCGTGTATTTCCAGCCATTCACACGGAGCGCTGCTGCGTATTTATAAAAAACATAGCGATAGAAACCACCAATCGCTGCTCGGTGTGACCGTTAGTGCCTAATTACAGCGAGCTGTCTTCCTTTCTCAGGTTTGTACGCAAGGTAACTCCCTCCCGATCCCTTTTTTGCGTATCACATCAAAAGATAGGCAAGACCTATCCTTTCCCGCGGCGTATAACGCAGGGTGCTATTTTTCCAAGCGCAATTATTTTACGTGGCGAGGAAAAAAAAAATAGGTCATCTGAATGAACCCATTAAAATCTAATGTATCACATGGTCACATTTTGTGGGCAATTTTTTTTTTTAATGCAGCGAAATACCTGCGGAAACATGGTCCTCTGAACAAGCCCTAACGCTCATAGGCATGATATATATAGCAATACAGAAGTACTGCAATTTATTATAGAACTGGTCACTTGCAGACTTAAAATCCCTAGTGGGAGTCAAAGAAGAAGCTTATCAAAGGAAATTTTTTTTATCATTACCTCCTAAAAAAATCGTAAAACGCTAATTATTGAGTAATTTGTGCTTCAAAATGATGGCATTGAAAGCTTCTGGTCACCTGTCTAAAAATACATTTCAATACATCTGTCAGTGAAAGACTAAAATAGTTAGCGAGACTCTCACCGCCTTTCTATACCCCTCTCTGAGGGCAGCATAAGGTAATGACAGGCACGCTGATTACAGTGAGATGTCTGCTGTGTGGAGTCATTTTTGAGACACTTGCACTTTATTAGTAGCAGCGCATGCACAGAGGACTACTTAAAGTAGTCCTGCATATTCATGAGCTGCCACCCTCCATCCACAGATAGTTAGCTCTCTGTCCATTACTCTGCATACAGAGAGCCGCCCATCATTGGCTGGAGGGCATGGTGGGTGTGGCGAGCAGCTCATGAATATGCAGGACTACTTCTGTATCTGGCTGCTACTAACGAAATGCAAGTTTCTCCAAAACTACTGCACAGATACATACAGCAGACATATTACTGTAATCGGTGTGACTGGCCTGACCTTACGGTGCTATCAGTGAGGGATGCAACAGTCTCTTTAAAGGCTCCTGGAATCCTGCTATGCAAAAACAACTAAAGAACTCATTTCGTATTAAGACCAAAAACAGCCTGACTCCTTTAAGGGTTAATTGCTTTGGCAACCAACTCTGAACCTGCTCCAGTTCAGTTTTTCTTATGCATAAGCTCTCAAAACTTTATACAATATTATATGTGAACGCTATGTTCTTATTATGTGCACCTACAGTAAGTCCCTTTTGATATTTTCCATGACATTATTTGCCTTGGCAGCAGCTGCCTGGCATTGATTGCTAAAGATCATTTTACCAGCCACTTAGACAGCCAAGTGTGTTTTGCTTCGTGTTTTTTGCCACTCTTCGATGACTTTTGCTCGTTCATTCTATCCGCTAATCCTTGCATTGTTATGCACTGCTCATAAAAATTGAAAGAAGCACTTTGTTCATAAAGCGGTCATTCTGGATGATGGTTGCAGGCAGTGTATAACTCACCATGGTGTCCCCAGAGTCTTTCACATCTGTCTTGTGTGATCGATGTGAATCTGCTTCTTAGGCCTTATTCACACAAGCTTTTTAACGTGGCTATGTTGCATTGGATTCCAATGGTTTCATTCACATGGGCAATTTTCAGGCGCATGAAAAAAAATTACACTGTCAAAATGTCAAATTTTTTCACGCTGCGTCAAAAGATAGGTCTTGACCTGTCTTTTGCCGAAAATCGCTGCAAGCTTCCATAGGCTCCTATGGGAGCTGCAAAAAAAGGGAGGGGGAGGGAGTTTACCTGCGTCCAGCGATCGGAAAACAAAACCCCTTCATGATATCAGCAGGGCTCAAGGAAATTAAAGAAACGCCTAAATCACACATTGGAGTGAAAGGTTCGAGTTGACTCTTTCATGTCTGTCCCATGTGCTCCATGTGAACCTGCTCTCATCGGTGAAGAGAACGGAGCACCAATGGCCGACCTGGTGCTGGGCGGTGAGTACAGGTCCCACTACAGGACATCGGGCCCTCATGGATATTGTTTATTGACAGTTTGTTCAGAAACATGTAGACCAGTAGCCCGCTGGAGGTTATATTGTAGAGCTCTGGCAGCGTTTCTCCTCTAATGATGGAGTAGATACTAGTCCTGATGCTGGGTTGATGCCCTTCTACAGCCCTGCCATTTCCTCCGGTCAGCACAAAACCTTCACTACACTACATGCAGTACCTACATACAATGGGATATTTAGCTTAGGGCTGCTAATCTTCCCTCCACTCCCTTTTTTCACAGCTCCCATGGGAATCTATGGAGGCTTCTGCGCTTGGGCCAAGATGGGCCAAGACCTATATTTTCATGCAGCAGGGAATTTCAGTTGCTGATGTCCTATTTTTTTAGTTGCGATTGTTTTGAACGTCTAAAATTCCTGGCATTACAGTTTGGTCCGCACCAGGCCCCAGGCTTGCACGCCTCTCAGCTTCCTCTGAGCCATCTCTGTCCCGGGGAGTAGCTCCCAGCAGCACTGTGCCTGGAGATTTTAACTCCTCCAACCACACCCATATATCTGTCACTTCTAAGCAGCACTCAGTATGCCTCTTCTCAAGCCCCCTGCAGGCTATCTCTTGTACTGCATTACCACACTACCACACATTCCAGAGGCGTAACTTGAAGCTCCTGGGCCCCAATGCAAAACCTGGAACAGGGCCCCTATCTATAATACTTTATTCATAGTACTGGGCTCCCTATATGGAGAAGAGAGGCCTTATGGCCCCCCAAGGCTCCTGGGCCCGGCTGCAACTGCATCCCCTGCACCCTCTATAGTTACACCCCTGGCTCATTCCCTTGGCTAATGGTAAACTCTTATTGGCAATGCTCCTTATTGAGTAATATAACTTCCCTGCACTTACACTCAGGGCCCATCATTAGATCACAATTATCAATGATGGGCCAACCTGCAAAGGATTAGGAGAATACAGAAACATGTATGACAAGTAACAAACTTATCTTATCAAGTACACCATAAAACTTTTATACTGTACTATAAAATAATAGATTTTCTAAAAAAAAAACTATGTACAAAGAGCAAAAAGCAGCACAACCTGTACATATGTCCAAAATAATAATCTGCTGACAAGATAAAGAGAATGTTAGATAATACTGAGCTAAAATGTATCTGCTATGAGTCTCAGTCATCAATACAGTATCAGTCCTAATCGGAGGCATAACTTAAAGCTACTGGGCCCCAATGCCAAACCTGTACCAGGGCCCCCAACTGTAATGCTTTATTTATAGTACTGGGCTCCCTATATGGAGAGGAGAGGCCTTATGGGCCCCTAAGGGTCCTGGGCCTGGGTGCAACCGCATCCCCTATAGTTAAACCCCTGGTCCTGATTGGTCAAGTCTATTGTCATTCACTTCATTAGTTTCTGCCAGTCTCAGAGGTTCATGAAAACACTAATCCAATAAAATATATAAACTATGGGTGGATACAGCTCTGTTCACATCTGCATTGTGACTTTGGTTTATTACATACATCAAAATGCTCTGTGGGCACCAGTGGCAACCATTGACTTATAATAGGCTTTCTACCAATGCTGCACTCGTGGCCACTACGTCCCACCAAGGACAACGATGAGGCACGTGCAGCAGCCTCAGCTATAGTTTAGGGCTCTTATCTTGATGGAGCCCATGTGGCGCTATCCTCCGCATCTGCACCCATGACCCAGGATCAGTCACATACATAACACAGAGTTAGATGACGGATACAAAAAGCACTGGAATTTGGTGAAATCTTACTTTACCATAAAACAATACTGGCCATAGGGAATGCTTAGTTTTTTAATTGGACTATTCATAGCATCTTGATTTTAGCAGTAGACTTGTGGTGCAAATTCCCCTGCAGATCTACTGCAGACACGCCACAGCAAATTCCTCTGCAGATCTACTGCGGACACTCCACAGCAAATTCCTCTGCAGATCTACTGCGGACACTCCACAGCAAATTCCTCTGCAGATCTACTGCCGACACTCCACAGCAAATTCCTCTGCAGATCTACTGCGGACACTCCACAGCAAATTCCTCTGCAGATCTACTGCGGACACTCTACAGCAAATTCCTCTGCAGATCTACTGCGGACACTCCACAGCAAATTCCTCTGCAGATCTACTGCGGACACTCCACAGCAAATTCCTCTGCAGATCTACTGCGGACACTCCACAGCAAATTCCTCTGCAGATCTACTGCGGACACTCCACAGCAAATTCCTCTGCTTGTGAACATATCATTAGAGTGCTCATACATGTTGCAGTGATCAGCTACAAGTCCAGGTTTCAAACAGCAATTAGAAGAAATCTGCATGTGGTTAGGACGAGCAACCAAAGCATGTACAGACTCTTGTAAATGCCATCTGCATAAATGAGGTGTATACTACAGTGGCAGCCATAGTCATCCCCTACAGTGCTAGCCATAATGCCTCTACACAGTGCCAATTCAAGTTCGTGCCATTACAGTGTTGGCTACAATCTTAGGCCTCATTCACAAAAGCATCTTAGGGCAGCTATTTTGCCATGATAAAACATCGTTGAAAACCTCTACCATGTGAAGCACTGGATTCCAAGGCATTCATTCAGCTGGGTGATTTTCAGGCATGTGAAAAGATCACCCCGTAAAATAGTCAAATCACCGTCCGTTTTCGGTCGCCGTTTTTTCTTGCAGCGTCAAAAGGTAGGTATTGCCTTATCTTTTGACAAAAACTACTGGACGCTCCAATAGACTTCTATGGGAGCTGAAAAGAAAGGGAGGGTCGAGGAGTTTACCGGAATCCGGCTCTTAGAAAGACAGCTGGCTCTATTTCAGCTCTCTAAGCTAATAGAAGCCATTCTGCTGACCGACAGAACTCTGTACTGCAGCGTTTTTTTCACGCTTGTGTGAATGGATGAGAAAACGCTAACTAATTTCGGGATTACATCATGGGTATTCTTCTCTATTGCAAGTTTCAGCTGCGTACGGCCAGCATGAAATTGTACACGCTTGGGTGACTGAGGCCTTAGTGTAGCTCCAAAACCCAAACTACTCCCAATGCCATCAACAATGGCCATTTTTGTGCAAGCCACAATGTGCCACTAGTGTCAGTTGCAATCATTCCCTGTCCCCACCACTGTTCTCTCTCATTTTATAGGTCTCTGATGGAAAAGAAATTACCAAGTGCCTATGTAGTGCACTGTGGAGTGATCTTATATCTCCAGTAGTCCTATAGAGCCTAATGGAACAGTAGCACACAAACGCTGCCATGCTTATAAGTGGGGCGGAGGGACGGCATGGGACCCCCATTTTCATGATTGGTCATGGTTCCAGTGATCAGACTCCTGCCCTTCCGACACATATCTATTCTATGGTGGCAGAGATGGAGTGAGCTAGGAAAGAAATCAATATTGTCTTGGATGTAACTTGGCTCAGGTCGCTTACAGTGTGGCAAGCAGCTAGGAGCGCTGACTGTTGGCACTTGTTAATTAGATTCTGCTATAAAATTCATCATTTATCATAAAATTGATGAAGCTCAAACATTTTCTCCATCTTTCCTGACTATAAGCTTTATATATCACATTTCCCCCTCTCTTTGCTGTAAACTAGTAGTGGTTTATACCAAAAAACGAGTCCTTCAGCTTGCAGTGTGTAGTTATACACTGTAAGTGCAGAAGAGAAACTGTTTATTTTTTAATTGCTTCCAATTAAAAAAAAATACATGGATTTAGAAAAAAATGAGGGAAGGGGCCTACAGGTTTTAAGTTTTCCATTAAAAAATTACTAAGAGAAATAATGCCGCTGTTTTACAAGAAGGTTAATACGGCCATTCTTTTAAATTACAAATGTTCCAAATTGGAGTGACAGGAAAATAATCCTTCTACATTATTCAATTTCATAGCATTTACTGATTAGAGCATAGGTCGGATAGTTTTTGTACTTTTTGAGATCCAATTTGTCAGGCAACGGGTGTGTCGGATGGGCCCACATGCTTTGATCAAAATATATGCTAAGAACCTTGCATTTGTATGTGGTTAGTATAAACAACAGTTGTGCTATTTTATTCGGATATAAAATGTTTATAAGTGCTGAGGCACATGTTTCCTATTATTGGGTATCCGCCCCAAAGAGAGGATGCCTAAACAGTTGGTCTCGTATAGTGATTGTGACAAAGCCCTAGTTTGTGTATTCTGGTTCTGACCTTTGCCTGTGTTCCTGACAAATCTGATTTCTGTGTTCCCTGACCTCAGGTCTGTATTGTGGATTTTGTTATTGTACCTGTGCCACCAGCTCTGACTTTCTGCTTGGATGTCATTATTGCACCTCGACCCTGTGCAAGTAATGGCTTAGGCACCCTGCAGTGAAGACCAAATCTCACTAGGAGAGGTCAAGGGTGAAAATCGGGGTTCCTCAAATAATGTGTCAACCAGATAGCTCAAAGTCAATCTAGCGTGTGGCAAGGCAGGTCTACCTCCATTTGCCTGAGAATAATGACTTCCAAACCACACAGCATTAGCGTTATGAGCAGAAGCAGCCGGGATCAGAGTTTTTGTTCTTTAATAAAACTTCGCTAACTATTCGGAATATAAGCTCCCCCTCCACCCTCCCACCACTACCAATCCAAGTGAATGGGGAACAAACCTCATATCAGCCTGTGTAAAAGACCAGTTAAACAAGCAACCATCTTGCTGATCGGCTCTTGTTTAATGGTGATATCAGCCTACGTACAAGGACTGTAACTCTAGTCAAAGATGCAAATAACCTAATTTTTGTCTCCCTACTGGACAAAGATGCATCCAATTTTGCCCAGTAGTATATAATGCCAATGAATGTATATATGCAACCGAAGACCAAATCCAACATACTGTGTGGTTACAGGCATTTCCAATGTCATGTCATAACCCTCATATATTGTGATGTACAATAAATACCATGTTCTAACAAGCCACACTGCTCATAATCTTACCATGGTGCGAGCCATATATATAGAAATGATGCTTATTTGCTTGCAGAACCACAATTCCAAGACATCCATTTCATGACTTGAGGCATTTCAGGGTAAATGTACTTCGTATACGCGGCGCAATAGCAATTTAGTGTATATATACTATGTACTAACCTGTCTCCATTTTTGCAACCAGCTAGTAGTCCTTCTGCTACAACACAATGTCAGCCGTCAGCATGAGTCCTCGCAACAGCCCAGGAGCAAATTGAATGTGGATACGGTGTGATCACATTGCTAAGTACAAAGGTGGAGAGAAAGGGACATTTTCTCAGCTTGTTGGGAGTCCAAAATGACTTTTTACCTTATTTGTTTACATGCAAATACTCTTTTGCTTGTATGTCTCCATGATTTGCATCGCCAGAGTAGACTGTGATCCCGGGCTACCATGTGCATATGTCTTAACAAGCCATGTATTATAACACACGGGACAATAACATTTATCTGTGTCATTGTGCTGGATTTGTAGACTAAATCTAATTTGTTTTTAGGTTTTTGCACCCAAATTTCGACTTTTCTTCCAGATTTACTGTAGATATGAAAGGGGTATTCCCATCTTGACTTTTAATGCATATTCGCAGAATATGCCATAAAAAATGATAGGTGGGAGAACAAACTCTGAGATCTGCATCTACTATATATTTAGTTTTGCCCCAACCCGACTGCATGGAGTGGCTTGGGGAGGTCAGGACATGTGAAAATAGCTGAGTGGGCTTTACTACACTGTTTCCATAACTCCCATTGAAGACAATGGGAGTTACATAAACTTCATAGCATGGTAAGCTAAGCTGTTTCTGCAACTCAAGAACTGTGGAAACAACATAGTTTGATGTGCTTTTCTGTTTGCATAACTCTCAACGCCTTCTATGGAGTTAAGGAAACAGCACTAAACGGGTTCTGTACTCCTGGCCACCTTGTAGATGGCCATGTTTAGCTGAGATAGAAACATCCCTTTAAGACACATACGTTATTTTGATATTTATTGGAAATAGACTGAAATATGTTATGTATTAAGGAATAGTACCCTTCATGCAATCTGGGTACATAACACCGGCCTGAGACTCTCTTGCTCCACCACCAGAAAGTTCAGGACCACAGATCTCTCGAAGAATCCAACTTCTTTCGTAGCACAACCGACTTCTTGCATCTTTCGGCACTGCAATTCCTTCTGCGAACCCTGCCAAAACAAACTCTTTAGACTTTGTCTTCTAATGTCTTCCATCAGGGCAGTCCTACCATATGCCCATTTGTCACATTAACATCGTCTCCTTTCAGGTGAATGATCAGTTTTGTCAGCCTATGATCTGGTCACCAAAGCAGATAACCTCTCACTCCGATGACCACTCCGATGACCACTCTGAATTGCTCCAAACTCAGTAGACCACCTTTAATAAACATTATTAAACAATTACACTCTACAACTCCCCAAGTAACTCTAACTCGGGGGAGGCTATTCCTTCATCCCCCTGCACATTACCTTCAGATGCTCTCATTCTCTTCTTTTAGCCATTGCTTCTATAGGTGATTAAGATCAAGAATAACTAATGTCAATAGATTTGCCTAGCATTTAAATACCTTTACATCTTCATTAGAAGCAAGCCACACAGTATTATATAGCAGTGTATGGTGGTAATATTTCATTCTCTTTTCCAAGTGGAACGATCCCAATTTTTCTGGCCATCAATATAAGAGAGAGAGATGTTCTTTTTAGAGTGTAGAGCCCAAAATTGAATCTCACATTTAATGAGAATATGTGGTCTTACAAAGGACCTGTCGAGGGGTAATATTACATTGGCATCACTGTTTATTATTTCCTTTTATAAACCAGAAAATCTTATTTGCTTTTGCAGCTACTACTTGACATTGAGTAGTGCTGCTTCGCTTATCTGTAACCAGACAATCCTTCTCTAGTTTTCTTATTCCTTCAGTTAGTTAAAAACTGCAATTTTTGGAATCATTTTGCTTGGATTGCATCTAAAGCCTTTGCATGACCTTTGTACAAATACATTCGCTACATTTTCAGAAGAGGAATGGAAAACATTTGAAGACGGGGTGGGGGGGGGGGTGGATATGATACTTGATTAGTTTTGAAAGAATTTCCTAAGAATCAAAAAGGAGAAAAAATATTGCTGTTGGCAAAATATGCATTGATGAATATAAGATTTTGCCAAATGTTTTTGCTAATCGCTAGAAACTGGATGTTTCATAATTAGATAAGACAGAACTTTACAATAATAATGACAGAGTATGTATATTTATTAAAAAAACATTTGAAATCACATTTTTTGTTACCTGGGTTTTTTTAAAAAACAGCACATTTATGCATCCCAAAAAGTTGTCTTCAGGTAGTTCCCCAAATCAAAGGGTTTTGCTTAAAACACTGTATTTTTTTTGTTTGTATAATTTAATGTTTATCAACATTTTTAAGAATTGCACCTTTTTAAAAAGTTGCAAAATCTATTGTAATGTAAATGTGTAATGTGTAAAAAGTCACCACACATCTCTAAATAACTTTAAAGATGTGAGGAATTTATCATCTACATGCGACATTGCGATAGATTTGTCACAAACAATGGCAATGTGGTCTCCAGCCAAACTGTCTTCACAAAAACCCTTCTTAATAAATTTCTCGTACTGCTGTTGTGGTGTTTTTCCTCACTTGTCTTGCCTCTTTGGGTCCATGCCATTTTCTTTTCGAACGCGGCATGCTCTAGGGTTAACAGGAATTTTCCCAAGGACTTCTCTGTAGGAAAAAAATGAATGAAAAAAATACTTGTGTATATAAAAAAAAAACTCATGAAATTCGTGGCATTCTTGACACGCCTCAAAAAAGTCACAAAAAATTGTGTGAAGGAGGTTGTACCAGAATTACAAATTATCACCAATTCACATGATAGGGAATGCCTTGCTGATCACCCAAGACCCCACCAATCTGGAGAATTGGCGTCCCTTGTCCTCTGTCCTCTTCACTGCAAGCTTACTGCAGTCCCATAGTAAGGAGGAGAATGAATGGAGCGCTGGTCACACAAGGACACTCCCACTTTATTCATTTTCAATGGGACTACAGAGATAGCCAAGTGGCAAGCTCTTGGGTATTTCCATCACCCCCAATGAAATGAATGGAGCATCGCTGCACATGCTTGGCCAGCATTCACTGTGACATCCCTCCAGGTGGGAGAAGTATCCCACAGTGATAGAAAGATGGAGAAAAGGAACCCCTATTCACAGGATTGGTGGGGGTTTTAGCAGTGAGACCTCCACCAATCAGATAGATATTCTCTGTACTTTGGATAGGAAATACATTTATGAATAGCAAGGTCCTACCACTAGGACTCTTACCAATCCCAACAAGGGGGTCCTGATGGTCTCCACACGAGTGGAGTAGCGGTCGATATAGGTGGTCACATGTAAGAGTATGAATGCTTGGTGCTGTCACTTAAATTAAGAACGCAGGTAATCTGCGCTATGCTTTCCGTTCTTCCATAGGAACAGAAAAAAATGGATCTGTCCTACAACGGAACCAAACCAAACCGAACAGGCCTCATAGTAGCTATGGTATGGGGCAGATTCCCAGAAGAAATTGTGCAACATGGTGTGTTATTTTGTCCTGGATTTCTGTGCTTCTGGTCCCAAATGAAGAAGACTCCGACAGAGAGGTGGGCAGAGCCCTAATGAAATAATGAGCGTTGTAAAAAAGAAATTGGTTTATTCAACCCACAGAGCCGTAGGGTGGCTGCCCGGTGTACAACATAATCCTTTTGTGTTCATCTGGGATTCTGTTCAGGATAAGCTGTTGCTTTGCATAAGCAGACAGCACAACCACCATGCCTAATTGATTACATGTCTTCTTTTAGAAGTCACCTGTTGAACAAAGGGGCCGCTGTAGTTCAGGTGATTAGTTGGCGTAATTGAACATTTTAGGCTTTTCTCTCTACAGCATCAGATGAAGCGACTGAAGTTCACATTGAAGAGAGAAGAGTTCTTAGCCAGGATAAAGATGGGCCCCTTATTAATGCCCCAAGGATACGGCTAGATTTCATGTTTTCATTTTTGTTTTCTCCTCTCCATTTTCATAAAAATCATAACTTTTTAAGTTGTTTTTGGCAGCACAACTAGTATTTTCTACGGTACCAATTAATGTACTTTACCATATAATGTAATGAAACACTTTTAAAGATTTCTATGTGGGGTGACATGAAAAATAACCCTACAATTGCTTCTTTTTAGGAGGGGCTTGTTTTTACGGCATACATGGTGCGGCAAAAAGGATTTATCAAATTTATTTTTTGCATCAGTATGATTATGGAAATGCCAAATTTATATAGTTTTTTTGTTGTACTAGTTTTAAAAAATAAAAAAATGAAATTACAGTCTCTCACCATCTTCCCAACACCATGACTTTTTTATTCTTCAATCAATGCAGTTGTGTAAAGGCTCATTTTTGTGGGACAACCTATTTGTACCATTTGGAGCTTAATTTGACTCTCTGTTTGCTTTTTTTAAATTTTATCTTCAAAATCGAGGTGACCAAAAAAAGCACAACCCTGGCATTCTGTTTTTTTTCTGGTAGTGTTCACCATGTGGGTTAAATAATGCATGATTTTAATGGACTGAGCATTTATGGATGCAGCCATACCACATATGGTTTGTTTTTTTCTGTTTTGATTTTTTTTAATTTTTAAATGGGAAAATGAGGGTTTTAAAACTTTTATTTTTTTTATTGAAAGATGCCTTAAAGTTCGGCATTGCAGTATATTTGTGTTTCGTACAAGGGCCCAATAACTTGTAATTAGAGATAACTACAAAAGTGCAACTTTGCTACAGATGACGGGGCTATTTGAAAACGTCAAACAAATACATCATTATTAACTCCTTCACGATCGTTACTGTACAGTATAGTTTGCAGGGGGTTGCAGGGGTGGCTTAGTAAAGGCTCCCAGGGCTGCCATAGATTTCAGCTTTTTAAGCACAATACACTGCAATAGAGAAGTGGATGACTGCAATAACATGTCTTTGAGTAGTACATAAAAATGATGTTTAAGGGCTCAGTCAGACGAGTGATTGTTTTTTTTTGCGCAGCTATGTCCGCAAAACAAATGCGCTGCACAGATGTGCAAAATTCGCGTGACTGAAGCTTCATGCTTATTGCTGTCACATCCAGGGATTTCACTTTGTTGTCAATGGGGCCGGCGGCAGCAGCGTCGGCCCCATTGAAAACATACGGAGAAGATCCCGATCCTCTGCTACAGCTGTGACAGCTATGGCAGAGGGCTGCGATGTTCTCCTATTGCTTTCAATGGGGCCGGCGCTGCAGTCGCCCCATTGAAAGCAATGGGATTCAGGAAACCCCGCAGTGATTGTTGGGGAAGATCTGGATATATAAGCCTTCCCTGCAAGCCCATCTGCTTGAAAAAAAATATATATATACATTACCTCTCTGGCGAAGTTCAGCTCCGGTGCGTCTTCTCCCTGGCAATCTTCTGAAGCATTTTCTTTTGGCCGGGGATTTAAAAATCCTCACCTCCAGAAAGTGCTGCCTCTGATTGGCTGAGCGCTGTGTACAATCAGAGGAAGCACTCAGCCATTCATTGAATGACAGATTAGCGCTGCCTCTGATTGGTCACAGCACTCAGCGAATCAGAGGCAGTGCTCAGCCATTTATTGAATATAATAAATGGCTAAGAGCCATTGACCTTGCTGGTGCACGTATGTCCTATCTTTTGTTAGTGCAAAGATTTTGAGCCTGTAAAAATTTGACATGTGAACACTGTATAGGAAACCAATGGTTCTAATAGACGTGCTTTTTTTATGCGCACATAGGCACGCACAAAAAATGCTCATCTGACTTCACCCTAATAACATATCTATAAATTAAATTCAATCAATGACTGAATTCAATGAATTGGTGAGTGCTGCCTCTGATTGGCTGAGCACTGTGACCAATCATAGGCAGCTCTCAGCTGTCATTCAATAGCTTATTGCTGCCTCTGATTGGTCACAGTGCTCAGCCAATCAGAGGCAGCCCTTTCAGCAGGCGGGGATGTTAAATCCCCGCCTGCTGAAAGCACTTCAGAGCAGTGCAGGGAGAGGACCCGGCTGGATGCGCCTGAACCCCGGCAGCTGCAGAGAGGTAAGTATATATATATTTTTATTTTTTACACATTTTAGGGATGATTTTCAGGGAAGGGCTTACATTTAAAGCCCTTCCCCAAAAATCACTGCAGGGCTTGCTGGCAGCCCATTGCTTTCAATGGGAGAACATCTCGCTCCTGTGCCACAGCTGTCACTGTATGTTCTCAATAGGTTTGGAGCTGCTGCCACCGGCCCTATTGAGCAGAAGGTGAAACCCCTGGATGCAACAGTATCCAGGGGTATCACATCCAAAAAAGACAGATGCCGCAGCTCTCTCCACCCAAATGAAGCCTGAAACAATGCCATTGACGGAAAAATAAAAATAGTTAAGATCTCAAAATATGGCAACACTATGCAATTAAAAATGATTTTAAATTTTTTTTAGAAGCAGTAAAACAGAAAAAACTATATAAAATTAGTTACTGTAATCGCTCTAGCCTGCAGAATAAAGTATACATGTCCTTAAAAAAACATCGCTCCACTGCGTTTTTTTTCCATGTCATCACACTTAAAAAATGTTAAAAGCTTTTACAAACATTATCTGGCACATTAAATGAAACCATTGAAAAATGCAACTTCTCCCACAAAAAACAAGCCATCTGTCAGGTTGTGCTGCTGGGATCTGTTGTACTACAGGGTTCCGGGAGCACACCTTCACAGGTGAGGGATAATTGAGCTGGCTAGATGTGGAGTTCCTCCTGCCAGCCACTTCCCACAGAGGAAGCTGGTATCCCTTCACTCTAGGGTTTGTAGTCCTGCATGCCTGTATATTGTTATGTGTGTGAACAATGCCTTGTCCAGTATCTGTGCAGGTGGCCAGACATCAGGTGTGGATAGTCCTGTTCTATGTTTGTTCTGTCTTGCATGCTAGCCCTAGTGTGCTGGAGTGTGTCCTGCGCTGCTGGATCATGTATCATCTCTAGGCTAGTGTGGCCCTTAGGTTCCAGCGCCGGGCTGCCTTTATGGAGGTGATCGCTCTGCTTGCAGAAGGGTTCTGGTTCATGTTGTCTGGTTAGGGTAGGGACCACGAGACTCGAGGACCCTTGAAGCTGGGCTCATAGCTTAAATTCATTGGCCAATGAACAAACGAATTCCTTGCATTTATTACAGCAATTCCATCTGCTTATGCATGCAGGGATGTTTGGTGAGTGGTTAGCCATTTGCCACTTCTATGTTATGTCTCTCAGTCCAGTTTCTCACATACAGTTCACTTTTGGGGTTCCAGTTATGGCATCCTGGTGGAAAGCAATGTCATTTCCGCACCTGCGCTGCGGTGAGGTGTGCCCAGCGGACGTAACACCATTATATGCTATGTTAACGGAAACATTTTAAAAAATTATGTATCTTAAAAGGCACGGATAAAAAAAACCTAAAGCCTGAAAAATGTCAGGTCTTTAAGTGGTTACTAGTAGACGGCAGAGCACTAATAGCAAAATCCTTCTTGATATGTAATGTATAGTGCTAGTAATCCTCTCACATAACAAACGAACAGTCCTACCTCTTCAGTCACTCACTCTCAGTTGTAACCTCTGCACCTCATATACTTGATCCTCTGCAAATATGCACAATGATGTCGCTGCACGGACATCATTTTTATTGTTATATGGCAATGCCTTCATTATGCACAATTGGCATAACAATCGTGATGGAAAGGCTATAGCCATGGCCAGGCCAAGTAGGGAAAGGGAACTGCCAGTGTCATTGCCACTCTTATGTGTATTCACATCTTCAGGACATTGATTTAGTTGAAGACTATACAGAATGCCATTGGCTTTCTGGCCCATCACTTGAGTATGTAGAGGACTTCAGCCAGGGGTGTAGCTAAAGGATCACGGGTCCAGGTGCAAAAGTTTATCTTGGGTGCCCCCCCCCAACTTTTCTTTACCCCTTAACGCAGAGGTGTAACTTGAAGCTCCTGGGCCCCAATGCAAAACCTGTAGTAGGGCCCTCAACTGCAATGCTTTATTCATAGTACTCGTCTCCCTACATGGAGATGAGAGTGATTACGAATTTTCACCAACAGCACAATAGAAAAAGTACCCTTTTCAGGGGAGGCTAAGCATCTGCAAGGCCGTTCCGGAAAATGGACTCCAATTCGCCAATATTATTCACCATCCAAAGAAAATGTAGATGGCAGCAGAAAAACTTGTGGTGCATAAAAACAGATTTTTTTCTCCATCTTCAATATAAATATACACGCAACATTTCCACATGCTTGATAAAGACCGGTGGATGGTCGAAACGTCGCGTGTATATTTATATTGAAGATGGAGGAATAAATCTGTTTTTATGCACCACAAGTTTTTCTGCTGCCATCTACATTTTCTTTATATGCAGAAGAGAGGCTTTATTGGCCCCCTAAGGCCCCTGGACCCGGGGGCAACCGCATCCCTTGCATTCCCTATAGTTACGCTAGGGACTTCAGCACTCCTGTGCAGGCACCGCAGTGACATTTCTACATCGTACCACCTTTTGGAACAGGCAGCAGAAAGAGGAATGAGCTAAATGTTGTGACAATGAGGTTGGGTGAGTTTCAGATTTTTTTTATCTTCATTGGTGCAAAGGGGGCACTATTAATGTAGGGATGCACTGAAGATATAGTAACATTACTATGTGGGGTTAGAAGCTATGGGGTTGTAAGTGGCTACCCACGAGGAGTTACTCTTGTTACTACTTATGCTCATACCAGTATAATCATCATTTCATTATTCTTAAGTAAAACGTTGTATTTTTGTTAACTCCATGAGTTCATCGTATCCTAAAACCTGTTTTGCGGGCAACTACCCCGCGACAGAGTATCAAGAGGACTACTACAGTGTAGGGGCACAAAGGAGCAACATTTCTTCTGTATGGGGGCACAAAGGGAACATTACTACTCTGTGGGGGCAAAGAGAAAGCATTATTACTGGGCATGGGGTGCAAAGAGGAGTATTAATACTATGCGGGGTCTAAAAGGAGCACTTTTACTGTGTGGGGAGCCAAGAGGGGTATAATTACTGTCTGAAGCACAGTTACATTTGTGATGCTATGGATAGTGAGTATGTATACAGGTGAGGAATAGCTAGGGATGGTGCTGGACAAGCAAAAAGACACTGATGTCTGTGTGTTAAATTCTGCAAAGACAAGTCATGGATGGTAGAAGTCTTCATCGCAGTCTGGCCTGATGGAGAACAAAATGAAAAAAACACAACTACAATCAGAGAAAATGTTGACTGTGATCACCAGATATAACTGTACTGTAATCACTTATACAATCTGTAGAGTGCCTGCATAGAACTGGTACAGTACCTACCACTTTAATGTCATTGTATCGTGGCAGTAGTTGTAATATTTGGTAACCGCTTGACTGTATTAGTCTAGGATTACATTTCCATTTTCTGATTTTCTGTACCGTCATGCAGATGTATTCTTTCCTATCTTACATCGTTAACATATCACATCTATGCTTTTTGCCTAACCTAGCAATCAATAGACTATGAAAATAGCATAAGGTGGTGAACAAATATTCAGTGCAGCAAGCAAGCAGAAGTGGCATACTGAACATTTGCTTAAAAAAGAATACATCTGTAGAAATAGAAAATCAAAAATAAGAGAGAGCCCTATTCACCTTGGGCTCCTTGTCCATAATGGGGACCATTGGGTTTCCATCATGATATCATCATTTTAAGGGAAAAATAGCACAGCGATGGAAACTCCGAATGGAACCCCTGAATTAGATGTAAGCCTAGCTTATATAAAGGTGTATCATCATATATAGAAAATTGGCCTATAGCTACAGTATGTTGTTTTTGATATATTTTTTGAAGGTGGTGGATTGGAGGGTGAACAAAAGATATAACTTTATAGACTAAAGCAAAAGCACTGCAGTTTGCAGAAGCCGTGGGAGACACATCCAAAATTTCCATAAGACCGTAGTCATGCCCCTAAGTACACACACAATTATTTCATAACAGTAATAAACACAATGATGTCATAGTACACAGATAAACTAAACATACTGATATAACAAACAGGAATAATAAACACAGTGGGCCTCATTTATCAAACCTGTCTCACAGTAAAACTGCCTATGTTGTCCATAGCCACCAATCAGAGCTCTGCTTTCATTTCTTACATTAGTGTGGTACAATGAAAGCTGAGCCCTGATTGGTTGACATGGGCAAAAAATAAAGTTTTACTGTTAGACAATTTTGATAAATTTGCCCCAGTGGTGTTACAATAAAGAAATGAGAAACTAAGTGATGCCACAATGCAGAGATAATAATGACACAGGGATAATAAATAGCTGATGAATTAGTTTTTATAGCAGTTCTGAAGGAGTTACAACATTTCATGACTGACATAGGACAGGCTGTTCTTATAGCTGTTGCCAACTTACTCATTTAACATCTTGGCTACATCTTACCAAAGAGGCATGTGGGAGACTCTTAAATCAAATGGAGAAAGTTCTACGAATTTGTGAAAATCAGCTGTTTTCCGTAAGCCAAATACTTCTTGGTGCAAAAAAAAACAAAAAACAGTGGACCAAACAAGAAGAAAAAGTCCAGCACTTCCGGATATAATAAGAAAATCTTCTTTAAAGAAGATTTTTTTTAATCATATCTGGAATGGCTGGTCATTTTTCTCCTTTTTAGCCCTGTGTGGGAGCTCTAAAGTTTGGACCCTCTTTGTTTAGTGGCTGGTTACAAATAGTAGTGGGATTTGAAAGGAACCTGTTGTCAACTATAAGCACCATAAACTAAGTTGTGGCGCTTATAGTTTGGGTGATGCAGAGTCCAAGGAGCCTTTTTCATACCCACCTGGTGCTCCGTTCCTGCGTTGTCTCCCAGCGAAGTGAGTACACACCAGCTTGACTCTTTTCAGAAAGTGTGTGCGCAGATTCCTTTGCAGATGATTAGTAGTGCATGCACACAGCCTTCTGAAAGGAGTCAAGATGCTGTGTGAGCACTTCGGTGGGAGACAACGAAGGAACGGAGCCCCATGTAAGTATGGAAGAGGCTCCCCGGACTCTACATTACCTAAACTATAAGTACAATAACTTAGGGAATTATGCTTATAGTTGCTGACAGGTTCCCTTTAAGTTTTCAGTCTAGTTAAAGGGGTTGTCCTTATGACTTGTTTGGATGTCATACATGGGGCTCCCTAGCCTCACCCCCCCCCCCCCACACCTTTACGATCCAGCTCTATTCTATCACGTATGATACATTATTATTTCTCCCGAATGTTATAAATAGATAACAAGATGACATTTACTAACAGGAAACAAACCGACTAGGCAGGGTCTGAAACGATTCTTCTTTTATCTGTGACAGCTTAAAGGCATGCTTACAAAAGCAAACATTGTGTATTCACTGGAAAGTTCAGAGTATACTGTGCCTGCTATACAGGTGAATAGAGCTTGTATTCATGTCTGTGTGACAAGGACATCTCATTTGCCTTTAGTTATTTGCATGGCACTACCCAGATGCCAAATGGCTTGACATGGTATCATATTTTGGAATAAATGAGTTAAAGATAGTGGGATTCGGTAGAATGCTATGTTTATGTAAACCCGGGCACTTCCCTTGTCTTATACCTACAATATTACACACCATCTCTTAACCACTTCATGACCATAGTATTTTGGGCTCATTGCTTTGGTTCAATGACTAAAACTTTTTTTCCAAGTAAGTTTCTTTTTCCTTTTGGAACAAAGAAGGCTTTATTTTTTGCAATTATTTACATTTTCCTTTAATGGTAACTGCACTTTAAGACAACTTGTGTTAATAAGATAGCCAGTGTGATAATTAACAAAAGTGCCAATCCCTTTATTTCTCTAAAATTGTGTTTTTGTGTTGAAAAATCTCTCTGACAGAGAAAAGTCCTGACCCCCCTCTAATTTGCTGTACACTGCCTGTTGTTATGTAAAGTCCATCTCCAGTAACTGAAAAGATAACAGGAAGTCTGTGTTGGGGTGGGGGTGGGGGGTGTTGTCTATTGGTGTCCATAGAAATCTATGGGGAGGGTAGGAGGAAAATCCTGCGGAGGAAGAGAAACTCATACAGAATCTACAGCAGATAAGTGTTTTAATGTTTTTTCTTTTAGTTACTAAAATAACAACTACACTGCTCAGTACTGTATAATGTTTCCCATTATGGGGCCTCATGTGGTGCAGAGTGTTAAGGCAGCAGTGTTAGGGCACGACCAGGTTGTGAGTTCAATTCCCGCATGGTTCAGGTTGCTAGCTAAAGGTTGACTCAGTCTTCTATCCTTCCGAGGTCGGTAACAGAAATTACCTGAAAGAGCTGCATAGTAAGTTGGAGCTATACAAATAACAAGTCCCCATTATGTTATGTATGTGTGTGTGTTCCATAGAGTTAGTGAGCAGAACTTGCTATCTTCTATAGTGTATAGAAGATATCATAGCCGCAGCATACACCCCTCAGCTCAGGTAAAATGGAGAATTAGAAATACGACCAGTGATAAATGCTGGATACAAGTCATATACTGGTCAAAAAATATTGTTATTCCCCATGTATAAACATGGCAGTTTATTCTGAAAATAAATCTGAAAGTGCAGGTATGCTTTAAGTCTTATTTCAATAAATCATATATATAGTTTTAGAGATGTTTCCTTGCCCAGGATGTATCTTCTTTTTCCTTGCAGAGCGGCACTTCAGTAGCCAAGGACGTATTAGATACATCCTTGTTTTACAGGGCTATATCTCAGGCTGTATTATAGATAGAGCTTAGATTGTGGTCTTGTTTTAAATATGAAAATGTTGTTTTTAAAACAACACAAGTAAATGTACTACAACCTGAGATAAGGCAAGTTGATGTGACATTTAGGAGCAGATGTTTGTGAATGCATTAAAATTATCTGTTTGTGAAGTTTTGGCTGCCTTCACTGGGTCGTGCACACCTGCCGCCCATTCACCTCCTGCCCCTCCTATTGAAACATCTATAAGGTATCCTACCCTCCCTGGTTTTATTTGTAGGCTTAGTTCCAAGAGAGGAGCATTCTGAGAGGTAGGAACTCAGCTTTCCCAGGTTGAGATAAACCACCTGGTATTAGAGTTAGGACCCATCTGAGAGCTTGGTCACCTGGACGTTGGTGGATGGGCCAATGTAGTTTGATCAAATTACATACTAAGAACCTTGCATTATTTAATGTGGTTAGATTATAGGTATATATACCTCTGATAGTAAATTTATTTTGCGTGCTGTTGCCAATCTTGGATTCTGCTTCTATTCTGTTTGTCACAAAGTTACGTCAAAGTAAGTGTTTGAATTTCATTTGAAGAATCTAATGCTATGGCCCTAAAAGGAGCAGAGGATCAATTTTTCTATTCCATTTGCTTGTTACGTTGTCCCGGGGTTCGTTTCGCATCCGGTGAAGGTATCCTGCAGCTCACCAGTGTTTCCTTGGTTAAAGGGAGCAAGTTGGTTGGAAGTTTGGAAGGACATTCTACGTTGGTCTAGAAATCTTCTTTTCTCTAGACGTAGAGGGCGCCCCCTTGTTATAGTCACAGTTCTGGGTATAAACAAATCATGGGAGAGATCTCTGTATTGTTCCCTGATATATTTACACATAGTAATTAGGTCGCCCCTCAGCCATCTTTTTTCTAAACTAAATAATCCCAATTTTGATAACCCCTCTGGGTATTGTAGCCCACCCATTCCATTTATTACTTTAGTTGCCGCTTTTGTACCCACTCAACCTCTGATATGTCCTTCTTGAGTACCGGTGCCCAAAACTGTACACAATATTTCACTTGTGGTCTGACTATGCGTACCCAGACCCCTTTTGATGCACCCTATGATCCTATTTGCCTTGGCAGCAGCATCCTGACACTGGTTGCTCAAGTTAAGCTTACAATTAACTAAAATCCCCAAGTGTTTTTCCATGTTTGTGTTTCCCAGTGGTTTCCCAATTAGTGTATAATGGTGACATGTATTTCCTCTGCTCATGTGCAGAACCTTACATTTATCAGTGTGAAACCTCATTTGCCACTTTTCTGCCCAAAACCCCAACTTATCTAGATCCTCTTGCAACCGCTTTCTGTCCTCTCTTATGTTCATTGTTTTACATAGTTTTGTGTCTTCCCCCTTTCTATTTCTTTGTAGACACCCTGTTTGGGGGTCGATGATTGTTTAGAGGAATGTTTAGGCCCAATAATCGGCCAGCGTAAAAGGACCTTAAGGCTGCCTGTCCATGGGCGTTGTGATATCCCACAGCAGAGAGCAGGAGCCAGCTGATGGATCTCCGCAGATAAGCTCACCACAGAGCATTGCCGCAATTCGCATCATGCTGCGATTTTCCGTCCGCAAATGGAGATTCGCTATGATTCTCCGGTTGTGGACAGCGGGGCTGCGCTTTCCATAGCAATGCTATGGAAAGCATTAACTGCTTTCCCCGCGGCCAGCTTATTGCCCTTACATTGCAGTTTTTATATACAATCACCTGTTGACACTGCAGAGGATAAACAGTGCAACATTTTTAATTAAACGCTAATGCTGTAAGGGGTTAATTTAGTTGCTAAGCTATCAAAATAAGAATAAATAGTTGAAAAACAAAGTATGCTTTGGTTAGTGGAGACAGGAACCAGTTGGTTGAGAACTGATTTCTCTGAGCTTCTCAAGGTCTTGCTTATCTCCTGTAACTGGATGCAGCGGACCACGGACATCTGTGCTAGACTAACAGGATGTTCTGTCTCTAAGTTTCTAAACAATAGTTCATTAAGAAAGAATGTGTTTATGCAATAATATGCTGACTGTAAGATAACCGCCTCCTGTATGGGCGATGGTCTATGGTCTATATAATCTGATGTGTTGGCTTCAATAAAGCAGAATTCATTCTGATTACACTACACTGCGTGTGGTGTCATTTTATGTCTTCTCCAAGTACTCGCTGATCGGTTATATTGATTCGGACCCGGGCAACATCAGCAGTGGTCTCCCTTGAAAGACCCCCTACAATGCCTACATCTGACAACTGGCCAGTTGCTCCAGCACTGTTGATTACATCGTCCTACACTGATTGGCTCTAGCAATCATGTTGCATTATGGCATTTCATCACTCCTGTAAAACAATACCACAAATGGCAGGGGGCCACAGGAGGAGGGACAGAGATTTCACGAGTCTGGGCAGATTTAGTATCTTAAAATGTATTCAGCAGAAGTATTTTTTCTCATCATCCAGCAACCAATCCCTTTAAACCCTTCCTGCCCTCCCTACTTTTATCCTCGTGCACGCCACAATGTCTGGTACACAGAGCCAGGCAATGAGGCAGAAACTGCCCTACTAAACAACAGTTTGGATCTATAGCTGACCCTGTATAGTATCTCTGCATCATATCAGAGCTACACATGCTGCTGTGACACTGAGAGGAATACACAAGGTCTTAAACTTGCTTTAATGAATATCCTCATCACATGTGATTTTATGTTTTCACCTTTTTCTCCCCAAGAAATTAGCAATAGCAGAACTTTCTGGCATCCAATTTTCTTTTCTCTGTTTCCTACAGGTGTACTCCTACTGATAATGTGCGTACAGAAGACCCTTGTGATGTCAAAACATTAGCTCTGCTCGCATGTGACAAAAGATGTGATATCTGATAAATGTGACATCGCGCAACAAAAAGGCAACAAGATTTTGATGCAAAAACTGGCATAAGGCTAAGGGACAGTTACACCAACCATGATGTTGATCCCAGTTCAGGCAAACTGTGATCAACTGTTGAACTGGATTTAAGAAAAATTAATTGTACCAACACTTTTTAAGCTAAGTCCAAGTGATCTGCAACCAAAGATTCAACCTAGAAGAAATGTATCACGCATGGTGATTGGTGACTGCAGTCAGGTGATCTTCCTAGCAGTCATAGCAATCTTACAGGCATTCATAGAGATAGTAAAAACATGGCCAGCAGCAGCAAACATAGGTGTAATTTCACCCCCTTAGAAAAGCCTATCAGGCTGTCAGCCTAATCACCATCTTGGATTTCGCTAATTGAACTTCGATCAACGAGTTTGATCCACCAAAATCGGGGATGAGATTGATGAAAGGTTTGAACTCTGATCACGGGCTAAAATGTGTTGGTGCAACGATTTTCTACTTCTTGCTGATTGCCGATCAAAATGTTGGTGCAACCAGCCGTAAACCAACTAGTAGTTAGTAAAAACTCAGACTAGACAGTGTAAAGATGTTCCAGATTGATCATCCAGCATAAATTACTGTGATACATTTAGATAGAAGAGAAAACATTTGCCTATTAGCAAAAGAGCCTCGTATTGGCACTATTGGCCCGTGAAACCCGGATGATATCGCGCTCTCTAGAGTGCTGTTTACATGGGGGATGTGACGCCTGTAAAAATGCCCCACATTCCTTCAGTAAAGTTGCAATCCTCCGGCATGGCTTTCAGCAACATCAGAGAATTGGTAGGTGTTCCCCATTGTTTTCAATGGGAAGCCTCGCATTGCATGCTGCGCAATGTGATTTCCTGTCCCATTGAAAACAAAGCGCGATGCGTTCCATGATTGTTTTCTCGTGCCACGATGCAAGAACAAAAACAGAATCGCTCAGGTATATGACTCCATTCAAAAGAATTTGCGTGAAAAATGTCTCGCAAATTTCTTCTCTTCTGTCGGTGTTGATGCTCTGGCTAGCCCGTTGGGTCCTCTAGTGTTGTGTTTACTGTGATAAATCTGGCAAATTTTAGGGTACTCTCACACAAAGCAGCAAAAAATCTGCACCAGAAGCATGACAAAAAAAATAAAAATCTGTCCAGATTCTGACAGTTTTCACCCCTTTCAACTGAAGGGGGGAAATCTGCTGCTGATCCACATCAAGATCTGCCATATTTTTTTGCCATATTTATAATAAAAATCTAAATAGAAAAAAAAAATATTTGGTATCGTTGCATCCATAAAAGTCCGATCTATCAATGTAACGCATGATTTACTCTGCATGGTGGATGTCATCAGAAAAAATGTAATAAACAACGGTCAAAAAGTCATACATGCTCCAAAAGAGTATGAAAATTACAGAACATCTCACAAAAAACAAGTCCTCGCAAAACTATGTTGATGGAAAATTAAAAACCTTGTGGCTGTTAGAAGATGGCAGCAAAAATGTTTTTTTGAAGATATTTTATATTTTAAAGTAGTACAACAAAAAAAAACAAACAACAATTTACATTTGGTATCGTCGTAATTGTACTGAGCCATAGAATAAAGTTGTTATTTTTGTTAATGTGTACACCATAGAAACAAGACCCTCCCAAAGATATAGAAATTGTATTTTTTTCCTTTTCATTCCACTTTTAATTTTTTGAAAAGTTTTTTAATATATTATATGGTACATTACGTAGCACCATTGAAATATACAACTTGTCCCACCAAAAACAAGCCCTCAGTCAGCTATGCTGATGGATAAATAAAAGACTTATGCTTTTTTAAAAGCAGGGAGGAAAAACTGAAAATAAAAAAAAAAGGCCATGTCCTTAAGGGTGCATTCACACGAGCGCGTGCGTATGCCTTACATAGGTGCACATAAAACCGTGCACTCATGTACGTGCACGCGTGAATGCAGGTCTGTGCCCATTGTCTTCAATGGGCTGCTGGCAACCCCTGCAGTGATTTTCAGGGAAGGGCCTTAAATATAAGCCCTTCCCTGAAAATCATCCCTGTTTGTGTAAAAGAAAAAAAAATATTATATATATGTATACTCTCACCTCTCCGCCGCTGCCGTGTAAATAGTCCCTTTGTCACTGAACATTGTGACAACAATGTCACAGTGATCAGTGCCAAAGGGGACCCCCCACGGGGAGTAAAGAATCCCCTGCCACAGCTTTCTTCATCCCTGCGGGGAGTAAAGAATCCACTGCCACAACTGCTGTGGCAGAGGCTCGCGATGTTCCCCCATTGCTTTCAATGGGATCGGCACTTCTGCAGTCCCATTGAAAGCAATGGGCTGCTGGGAAGCCGTGCAGAGATGGATTTCAATATATTCAATGAATGGCCAGGTGCTTCCTGTGATTTGCTGAGTGCTGTGAGCAATTACAGGCAGCATTCAGCTGTCATTCAATGAATGGCTGAGAGCTGCCTGTGATTGGCTGTGAGATTTTAAATCCCTGCATGCTGAAAGAGCATCAGAGCAGTGCAGGGAGAAGACAGGCTAGAGGTGCCTGAGCCCCGGCAGCTGAGGAGGGGTGAGTATATATTTTTTTATTTTTAACACATTCTAGGGTTGATTTTCAGGGAAGGGCTTATATTTAAAGCCCTTTCCCAAAAATCCCTGCAGGGCTTGCCAGCAGCCCATTGTTTTCAATGGGACTGCAGAAGAGCCGGTTCCATTAAAAAAACAATGGGAGAACATTACAATGCTCTGCCACAGCTGTGACAGCTGTGGCAGGGGATTCTTTAGTCCCCACGGGGAGTCCCCTTGTTACTAAACACTGTGACAGTGCTATCACAGTGTTCAGTGACAAGGGGTCTCCCCGCTGGGGAATATTGACATGCACCACGGACCAATGGTGCACGCATATCCTATGTTTTGCAGGTACGTGCGTTTGCACGCCTGTAAAACACGGACTTGTGAACACACCATAGGGAACCAATGGTTCTAATAGGCACGTGTTTTTGTGTACGCACATAAACACGCTCATGTGAATCCACCCTAAGGGGTTAAAAATACAGACTTGAGGTTTGGTGCCGCTCAGACAATGATGCTTTTTAAAAGATAAATTATACACTGCAGCATGTACTGCAATACTGCAGACCAGGAAACTATTCCCTGCGGGCGAGTCATTATTCTGCAGTAGCTGGCGTTGAATTAAAAGGAAGACGTTGCAGACAAGAATCCCATGCGTCCATACCCACTTATAATTCTCAAAACACCACAATGACCCAGCGGAGTTGGCCGGCAGCGTCGCACATAGATGGCTGAACTGGACGACATCTCAAGTTGCACCGTAATATTCTTATTCATTTAAAATAATGGTTTGACAAAATCCAGAATGGTTGTGAAACCCTCGTTACAGGTTCCATTCAAGACGCCGAGCTGGCAGATGTGCAGAATCATTACTGCTCATCACACCGACTTCTCCAAAGATCTCAGACATAATAATCTACTTTGCATTTTGAATAGAGAATAATTATATTCCGGACGGCCTGAAGGCATATGAAAAAAATTGCCCTAATTTTGCAAGTGAATAAGCAATGGAGATGAGCAAACCCCATAATTCCAGTTTCTTTTAATTTAAGCCCTGAGAGGTCATGCATTCAGAATTTCTGGAAAATTGCTCGCACCGTATAATCTTTAATATTGCTGCTTCTTTTTCTTACTGATGCTTTTGTAAATTGTACTTTAATAATAATGCTGCATGCGCTCACTTTCTGTTAAGCTTGTAATGGGTTTATATTTATGCTCATTAGCCATTCTGAAGAGGCAGTGAGTCGCTGACTGGGTTGGAGGCTGCAGTGGCTTCCTATCCACTGGTGGGGGTATGGGAGGGCTAACTGAGTAAACACTGGTTCTCAAGCGAGGATGGTGCCAGGGTATTTTGGTCTGCCTCATTGCTTTTACCATCACAGAAGTCATAGTGACTTTATTGGTTGTTGGGGGGGCGGGAGGGATGGGGGGAAACCAGATGACCAGGCTCAGGCCACTGCAGATTGGTAGGCAACCTATGGAGTGGCTGTCTGAAGGCACATTGGGAGACGGTTGGCAGCTGGGGGCTCTATAGAGACTGGGTGTAATCTTTAGACATAGTTGATGCTTCAACTGAACAGTTTATAAAGAACAATGAGAAGGGCCGGGCCGGCCAACAAAATGATTTAAACAGTTTATAAGAAATATCAACAGACCTAACACAATTGTTTTAGCAAAATATTCGCTAAATGGTTTGTTTTCAAGTGGCCCAATTAAGTGTTAATGTTCGAGCTCGAAGAAGCTTACAAGTCACACACAGCAGTGAATGTGATAGGAAGTCATCAGATTTATTAGTCAATTCACAGAGATATTTTATACAAAGACATATGAACTGAGGCTAGAACACGCCTCACTTGTTATAATTCTAATTTACTATAATTCATTTTCATTGGTTATTAAAAGTTCAACAAGTGCAGTGACATCACTCTGTAGAGGCAGGACTTCTCTCAGGCCGATTGGAACTATTTCTCATGAGACTTCTGAAAATGGCCTTGCAATCCTGTAACTGAAACAATAATATGAGCTAAAGGAAAGACAGCGAAAGACTAAGAGAAGTGCACGTTACAAGACAGAAATGGAGGATAGGAAATCTTATAGCTTCTCTCACAATTACTATCAAAGCTCAAGAAAGAGGCCATATGAGGCTGCAGTCTGTAACATTTAACAGTCCTTCTTAGAATGAAACACAGACATCTCAGGGCGGATCTCAAGGCGCAGCCGCGCACTGTAAAGGTGCCAACCCTCCAAATACTGAAAACAAATTTAAGTGCAACTAATTAGGCTAAATAACCGTTTAACTTGAGGTTTAATGCTGTGAATGGTCCCGGTCAGCGTGAAAAGTACAGTAAAATGTGCAGATATGCGTGCGATTGCACAATGTTTTTGCGCCATGAACATTATGCTATCACGCGCATTTGTACATATGCTTGTTGGAAGCTGCCCTCAGAACAGAATACAGACCCACTGAATTAAATTGGTACACTCAGATGCGTTTTTTTATGTGGACCAATGTTCTGCGTGAAAAAAAAAAGCATCATGTCCTATTGGGCTGTCTTGTGTTTTTTTTGTGTGCGTCAAAAATGCTGTGAAAAAAAATGCAACATGGATGTAAAAAACGCACACACGTACCAAATATGCATCAAAAATGCACACACACATTTCAATGCATGCAGGTTATGTGTGACCGTGCTACAGAATCTATCATGGGCCGTGAGGTAGATGTGTGAGGCCCGAACCTAACAATGGTAATGGCTGGTCACTGCAGGTACACGTCGTGATCTGCAGGGTGTTGCATGAATGAGTATAGAAGGTGGAGTGTTGCACGCATGTTGATTGGAAAGTGTCATGGCAGATGCGTGTGCTACTGGAAAAGAGAAGTGTGCAAGGAAGCGAGTGAGCATGGCTGGACACCTGTATGAGACGTTGGGTGCAGAGTCAAGTGCGCTGTGCAAGGAATTGCTATCCAGAACAGTTGGGTCTGGAGAATCGCCCATGAGAGAGTGGGAGTACCGCTCATTACCTGCCGGTGGGTGAGAGGAACACCCATTCTGATGTCAAGGCAGAATTCTGGTGCCATTTGCACTTTTTTTGGCACAAATCAGTTCAGACAAATTTACTATTGATTTTTGCCAAAAAGAACAGCTGTTACGCCTCTCACTCCATGTCCAGAAATGTAGGCACAGCTTGGCCAGATATTAGAGACATTTATGAATTGTGACCTTTGAAAAAGTCACAAACCTTGTTGCAATATCACTCCAGTAGCTGGCGGGTGTATAAAGGGACTCTCCAAATCCCTAGATCTATTTAAATGTATAACCATTGTGCAATATTTGATAAATTTGTAACATCTTTAAACTGAAGGAGGGAATAGTCTTCTGGAATCCAAAAGTCACAGCTTTGGAACATGCACCTAAATTGCTGCTTTTTGGGCAAAAGGTGGAAGGGGTCTGCTTCAGGTGACCCGTCACATTTACTATACGTGATCTACAGCAGGAATTGGTGGAGGTGGCATAGGTTTTCATCTGTTGCACGGAGGTGCTGCCAGATGAGACAAATGTCTCTGGCATAGATAGTAAGATAGATGGGCCATACATGGCCATGCTACCTAAACATGGGTGACATTCACTTTTATAAAAACGTAGCAGCGTGTAAGTCCCAAGAACATCAATTTTGGCATGTACGCCAAAACTGCAACTTTTAGATGCCAGAATTCTGGCATCCAAAGGTTCTTAAATAGGGACCCTTATTTTTTCGAAGAGCGTTACAAGTTGAGGCAGACCAGGACTTGTACTATGAGTTGTAAAAAAAAGTTGCTAGAGAGTTCTAAACTGTGAGACAGTGTCCTAAAAGGTGTGAAACAATCAAATACTGTGCTGCTAATTTCTACAACAGCAGCCTCCATGCCCATCTGTATCACATCTTGTATCCAAGCTAGAGGTGGTACAACAGCATACTAGAGCCTCCATGCCTGTCCACATTACATCTTGTATCCAAGTTAGAGGTGGTACAACCGGTTACTAGAACCTCCATGCCCTTCCAGAACACATCTTGCATCCAAGCTATAGGCGGCCCAACAGGGTACTAGAGCCTCCATGCCCGCCCATATCACTTCTTGTAGCCAAGCTAGAGTTTGTACAACAGGGTACTAGAGCCTCCATGCCTGCCCGTATCACATCTTGTATCCAAGCAAGAGGCAGTACAACAGGGTACTAGAGCCTCCATGCCCACCTGTATCACATCTTGTATCCAAGCTAGAGGCGGTACAACAGGGTACTAGAGCCTCCCTGCCCACCTGTATCACATCTTGTATCCAAGCTAGAGGCGATACAACAGGGTACTAGAGCCTCCATGCCCCCTGTATCACATCTTGTATCCAAGCTAGAGGTGGTACAACAGGGTACTAGAGCCTCCATGCCCGCCTGTATCACATCTTGTATCCAAGGTAGAGGTGGTACAACAGGGTACTAGAGCCTCCATGCCCGCCTGTATCACATCTTGTATCCAAGCTAGAGGTGGTACAACAGGGTACTAGAGCCTCCATGCCCCCTGTATCACATCTTGTATCCAAGCTAGTGGTGGTACAACAGGGTACTAGAGCCTCCATGCCCGCCTGTATCACATCTTGTATCCAAGCTAGAGGTGGTACAATAGGGTACTAGAGCCTCCATGCCCCCTGTATCACATCTTGTATCCAAGCTAGAGGTGGTACAACAGGGTACTAGAGCCTCCATGCCCGCCTGTATCACATCTTGTATCCAAGCTAGAGGTGGTACAACAGGGTGCTACAGCCTCCACGCCCGCCCGTATCACATCTTGTATCCAAGCTAGAGGTGGTACAAGAGGGTACTAGATCCTCCCTTCAAGGGGTCAGCTGTTCGCAAAACATTATCCTTTTGCTCTGATATTGTAATCACTTATATCAATGTTACAATCACACAGAGAAAGTTCCATTCCATTCTGACAATTCTTTCTCGGGGATATAGGCCGCCTGCAGACGAGCGGGTCGGATCCGGCGGCGAGAATTCTCGCCGCGGGACCTGACCCGAGCGCCTGCAGGGATGAGCGTGTACTCACATGCCCGGCGGCCCCGGCTCTTTCATGTGCCGGCTGCCGGGCAGCCGGCGCATGCGCAGGCCGGAGCCGGCGGCCGGGTGAGTGACGTATCTGCGAGGCTCTGCGAGCCCCGCACAAAAATAGGATATGCCGCGGTTTGTTTGCCGCGCAACATTTCGCGTGGCCAAACCGCGGCCGTCTGCATGGGAGTGCGTATTGTAATGCACTCCTATGCAGGCTTTGAGCGGTGGAAATCCCGCGGGAAATCCCGCCGCGGAATTTCCGCCCGTGTGCAGGCGGCCATACCGTATATACTCGAGTATTAGCTGACCCGAGTTTACACCCAGGACCGCGACGGTAAGAAGAGGACATCCGCTACGATTAGAGGAAAGTAGGTTTCATCACCAACATAGAAGGGGATTCTTTACTGTAAGAGCAGTTAGACTGTGGAACTCTCTGCCAGAGGAAGTGGTGATGGCAAAATCCATAGAGGAGTTTAAAAGGGGACTTGATGTCTTTCTGGAGAGGAAGGACATTATAGGATATAAATCTTAGGTTAATTGTCAATCCGGGTATACAGGCAGGTAGGAACTATTAGGGGTTGATCCAGGGAACAGTCTGATTGCCATTAGGGAGTCAGGAAGGAATTTTTTCCCCAAAAGGGCTAATTGGCTTCTGCCCTTGGGGCTTTTTGCCTTCCTCTGGATCAACACAGGAGGATAGACAGGCTGAACTAGATGGACAATGTCTTCATTCAGCCTTACATACTATGTTACTATGAGTAAAAGCTGAGACAATAAGTTTTACCACAAAAAGCTGGTAAAACATATTGACTCGAGTATAGGCCAAGCTATACTAGAGTATATACTAGGTAAAGAAAAAATGCAATACTCACCTCCCAGCCGGCCTCTGTGCCCCAGTCTCCCCGGCGGTGCGGCAAGCTGCTTTGGACTTTTCCCCGCTTTCATCTCCCTGCTTGGTTTTAAATTCCCTCGCCGTCAGCACTGTATAAGTAAGCACTGTGATTGGATTGAGCGCCAGCCAATCACAGCTGGGGCTCGATAAACTAATCACAGCCATTCTGTGATGTAATTTACTGAATGGCTCTGAATGATCGAGCGCCAGCTGTGATTGGCTGACGCTCGATCCAATCACAGCACTTACCTACACAGCGCTGACGGCGGGGGAATTCAAAGCTGAGCAGGGAGATGACAGAGTGGAGAATTCTCAAACAGCTTGCCGCACCGCTGGGGAGACCATCGCAGCAGGGACACAGATGCAGGCTGGGAGGTGAGTATTGTGGGTGTTTTTTGTTGTTGTTTTTTTTTTTTTACCTCACTTGAGTATAAGCCAAGGGGGGGGGGGGGGGGGGGCTTTTCTAGCATTAAAAATGTGCTGAAAAACTAGGCTTATACCCGAGTATATATGGTCATTTATTTTTGACAATGAGTGTATTATATATAAGTTTGCTGTACTTTATAAGGTTCTTCTCATTCTCAGTTTTACAGCGGATGAACAATCCGTGGTGCAGCAGCTCCCTCTTGTGTTGCAACTGCTAAAAGTGCATTGTATAAGAGAAAGTTGAGCAACTTTCAAATATATAGAAATCTCCAGCCGTTTGTCACCCCCATGTTTTAAACAGAAAATCACTACTCAGGAACATCTCTGGGGGGTTCTTCACCATTTAAGGGCTTCTTCACACAGGCGACGGCGTTATTGGGCTGTGAATCATAGCCCGATATCGCTCTTGCCATACATGTGAAACCCGTGGATGCAAAGTGTTTTCACGTGAAAACAGCCTGGCATCACTGCAGGGATCAAGGAATCCCCCGCCCCAGCTGTCACAGAGGATCGCAGAGTTATTCAATTGGGTCGGTGCTACTGCTGCCGGTCTTATTGAAAACAATGGGTGATATCGCAGAACGATAGAACATGCCGTGAAAACATCACAAATGTGAATGAACGCATTCAAAAGAATGGATTTCATATCTGTGCAAGATTGGTGTATCTCGCAACGCACAAATCTCTCACGCTTTTCTCGCCAGTGTGAAGGTGCCCTAAGGGTTAATTCCAAATTTCTTGAAGGTGTTGTGCTTTATGCATAAATTCTGCACAGTTTTCATCAACTCTGCCTGCAGTCATAAAAAAGGATGTTCTTTCTATTCCATCAGGTTTCCATTTTTTAAAATTTTGTGCAATTTTCCCATCCAAAAAATTGGAAACCTAACGGAATGGAAGCAAACTGAAGCCTTTCCATCTGTTTTCCATTTTCTTCTTTGAAACCCCATTGAAATCAACGGGGAAAGAAACGGAATCCATTTTCTTTTAGCTTCTATCCTCCGAAAACGAAGCAGAGAAACGGAAAATGCAGATGTGAAAGCAGCCTTACTTTGTCATGGTGAACACGCTGTCCTTGTGATGGCGAACATGGTCCTAGTTAACCCCTCCCCGACCTACATACAACGATATCATTCCTAATTGCCTATGTCCTGTGCAGTTAGGACATATATAGTCAAACCTTCCAACTTTACTGGAATGCAAAGAGTGACAAGGATGGCGGTGTGTAAAGCATGTTATTTCTAAGCTCCGCCCCGGACGACACCCAATCCCACGCCTAATCACGCCAAGTCACACTCCACGTCAAATAACATTAATATATTCCAGCTGCTGGTATCACCATGTCCATAAAACGCTGAGCTAAAAAAATGTTGCATCATTTATGAATCGTATTTTTATGCCGCTTTGACTACGCGGAAAATGACTTTAAAAAAATGATCTAAAATTCCTACACACTGTAGTTGAATATTGTACCTTCACACCAGCCTAATTGACTGAAAAATAAAAAAAGTTATGGGGTTCAAAATATGGGGCTGAAAGCAATTTACATATATATATATATATATAGACTGTTATATATACATATATATATTTTTTAATGTTTTCTTTTAATTAGGTAGTCCAACATATACGAACTATGTAAATTTGGTATCACTGTAATTATGCTGAGCCACAGAACTTTGATAACACGTTATATACATCGCAACCTTCTCAAAACCTACCATTTTTAATTTTCTTCCCATTTCAACCCAGTTAATTTATCTTTTTATTTTTTTCAGCAGATTATACAGTACATTAACCCTTTGCAATCCAATTTTGGATTCAGGGTTTCCTAGGGGTTAGAGATGAGCGAGCACCAAAATGCTCGAGTGCTCGTTACTCGAGTCGAACTTTCAGTGATGCTCGAGAGTTCGTTTCGAGTAACGAACCCCATTGAAGTCAATGGGCGACTCGATCATTTTTGTATATGACTGGTGCTCCGCTAAGGTTTTCATTTGTGAAAATCTTAGCAAATCACCAAAGTCATGTAAAAAACACAGAAATGGATAGGGCAGGCGAGGAGCAACATGCAGGGCTGCATTTCGGGCTCCGAGGTCTCACTATTAAGCCACAATAGTGGCAAGAGTGAGACCCCCCCACACTGTCAGCATAACGATCGTTCTGCTCTGCCACAGCTGTAACAGCTGTGGCAGAGAAGAACGATGTTAGCCCATTGAATTCAATGGGACCGGCAATACAGCCGGCTCCATTGAAAGCAATGGGCTGCCTGCGAGCGCAGGATGAATTTTCGGGAAGGGCTTAAAAATATAAGCCCTTACCTGAAAATCATCCTAAAATATGTAAAAAGAAAAAAAGAAAAATTATGTCAGCATTAAGATCGTTCTCCTCTGCCATAGCTGTAACAGCTGTGGCAGAGAAGAACGATGTTAGCCCATTGAATTCAATGGAGCCGGCAATACAGCCGGCTCCATTGAAAGCAATGGGCTGCCAGCGAGCGCAGGATGAATTTTCGGGAAGGGCTTAAAAATATAAGCCCTTACCTGAAAATCATCCTAAAATGTGTAAAAGTAAAAAAAAAATTATGTCAGCATTAAGATCGTTCTCCTCTGCCACAGCTGTAACAGCTGTGTCAGAGAAGAACGATGTTAGCCCATTGAATTCAATGGAGCCGGCAATACAGCCGGCTCCATTGAAAGCAATGGGCTGCCGGCCAGCGCGGGATGAATTTTCGGGAAGGGCTTAAAAATATAAGCCCTTACCTGAAAAAGAAAGATTTTAGTGTAAAAAAGAATAAAAATGCAGGCATTCTCTTCAATGGAGCCGCTGCTGCTGCCGGCGACTCCATTGAAGACAATGGTCTGCTGGCACACCTTAATTCTTTTTCAGGGAAGGGCTTTACATATAAGCCATTCCCTGGAAATGAATTAAAAGTGATTTAAAAAACAGAAAAATAGATACTCACCTCCCTTTAGCTGCCGGGGCACAGCCGCATGTTCTCCTGCTGTCCCCTGCACTGTGGTGCTGAACTGCTGTCATTCAGCTGAGAGCTGCGCTGAGCCAATCAGAGGCAGCATTCACTTATTCATGAATTCATGAATGGGTGTGAGTGAGATCTGCCTCTGATTGGTCAGCCAATCGGAGGCAGCTCATTCAGCATGCGGGGATTTTAAATCCCCGGCTGCTGAATACTACAGAGAGCAGTTCAGGAGAACTGCCAGCCGGCCATAGCTGAACTCCATCTGCAGGGACAAGGTGAGTATATATATATTTTTTATTTTTACACATTTCTGGATGAATTGCAGGGAAGGGCTTATATTTTTAAGCCCTTCCCGAAAATTCATCCCGCACTCGCCGGCATCCCATTGCTTTCAATGGAGCCGGCTGTATTGCAGGCTCCATTGAATTCAATTGGCTAACATCGTTCTGCCGGGACAAGGTGAGTATATTTTTTTTTTTACTTTTTACACATTTTAGGATGATTTTCAGGTAAGGGCTTATATTTTTAAGCCCTTCCCGAAAATTTATCCCGCGCTAGCCGGCAGCCCATTGCTTTCAATGGAGCCGGCTGCATTGCCAGCTCCATTAAATTCAATGGTCAGTGCTCGTTTAATCGAGACGAGTACCGCGTGGTGCTCGTCTCGAGTAACGAGCATCTCGAGCACCCTAATACTCGAACGAGCATCAAGCTCGGACGAGTATGCTCGCTCATCTCTACTAGGGGTCTTTCTCTTTCTGCCATTATACAATGGGTCCATCTGCTGGCTAGAGCCAGTACTGCAGTATGTGACATGCTGCAGAGGCCCCCCAACAACAGAGAGGCCAGTAATCTACAGTAAGAATACCCTGCCAGACGTCTTCCGTCATCGGAGCTGCATAACCTTCAATCAGAATGTCTTTAGACGTCAGACAGTGGATTGGAAAGGGTTAAAGGAAACCTGTCACCATTTTTACACCTATAAAACCCTGCAGGTCTTCGCATACCTGTAAAATCAATGATGGAGGCTAATTCCATACAGGTGAGTGCAATATCAAGTTGTGAAACTCGTTCTGATATCGCGCTCGCCAATGCGCAATGTCCCGCGGATTCTCTATCTGTTCCATTGAAAACAGTAGGCGAGGAGGAACGCCCAAAGATAGGACATAGTGCGATTTTTCCCGGGCCACAATATGAAGCCAGAAAAATAAATTGCTCATGTGTATGACGCCTTTAAAAAGAATGGGGTTCACATTCGGTTGAGATTTGTGTGTCTTACAATGCACAAATCTCACCCGATTTTCTCTGCCATGTGCCAAATGGTGCCAATAAAAACTACAGGCATCACACAAAAAATGACCCTTTACACAGCCTCATCGATGGAAAAATGAAAGGCGATGGGGGTCAAAAGATGATGACAAAGCAATTTTTTAAAAGATATTTTTAAAGTAGTGCTGCATAAAAAAATATTTATTTGATATTGATGTAATCATACTGACCCACAGAATAAAGATAACCTGTTATTGTTACTGCACTGTTAACAGTGTAACCCCCCACCTATACAAATGGCGCAATTGTGTTTTTTCCCATTTCTCTGCATTTAGAGATTTCTAAAAGTCTTCTAATACATTACAGTATATGGTACATTAAAGGGACCACAGAGGGGGCACTCCAACTAAGTGGGGCCACGGAAGGGGCATTCTAACTACATGGGGCTACAACAGGGGTACTATAATTAAGTGGGGCTACAATGGAAGCACTATAACTAACTAGGGCCACAAAGGGGGCACTATAAATGGGGTCAGTAGGGGCACTATACCAAAGTGGGGACACAGGGTGGGCACGAATATTAGTACCTCCATACAACTGCAGAAAGTGAATGCATCAGCCAAAGCTTTTCTGGCACTCGTTATGTACCACATTACAACATTCCTGTCCATGAACAGCTCCCCTGTTTTATTTTTTTCTAAATAGTCTCACCCATGCCAAACAGAATTTCTATTAGTCACAGGCTTACACTTCTCTGACTCTTTTATATCTTGTTCCAATGAAGTAAAAAAAGAAAACCAAATTCACCAATAGTCAAATAAAACAGTTTTACTGCGGATCCTTTAATAAAGAGCAAAATCCGTTCACTCACAGGAAATAATTGCAGCGTTGGCCAGAACTATGGGAACTATTACTGCAGTAAATATAGTCCATGACCACCAGAGGGCAGCACAGCATGTGAATATAATCAATATGAAGGGATTCTCATTTTTTTATTGTTTAAACATGAAATAAGGATGTGACTTTATTGTATAGAGAGTGGCGCACATGTATTACTGACGCTGTGCTAGAATTTGTAACTTTTTTTTGGTGCGAATCAATTTTGACAGATTTATTATTGATTTGCACCAAAAAGAACAGATGTTACGCTTCTCTCCACTTTTCAAAAGTTTTTTGAAAATGGTGCTTGGCCATCATTTAGAGATATTTATGACATGAGGCTTTGTAAAAAGTTGCAAAATACAAGATATGTCATAAATGTTTGTTATAAACTGAAATTGAATTCTCGGAACCAGACATATATACCATAAGACTTGAAAGTGATTGCTAAAGATCTCGTATCCTATTGTAATAGTCCCGGAGATGTTGTACAATTTACATCAAAGATTCTCTTTCTCATTTTTTTCTAAATCCACTTCTGTAGTTTTGGTTTAAAATGCTGCAACCCAAAAACTGTCTCAAAGCAGTCTGTGCAAAAGCCGCCTTAGGTTAGGGCTACATGGCGACTTTGGCTGTGAAATAATGGAAGCCAACATGATTACGTTACCGCTTATCAGCCGAAGGGCTTCTTTACACGAGCGTATATTGGCTGGTGTTCTCACGGCTGGCCGATATACGCTACCATCTGAGCAGTCCCCCCTTCCCTCCCCCTCACCGGCTCTCTGCTTCTCTCCTCCACTCCAGCGTTTGCAATGGGAGGGGGTGGGATGGGGGGTGGAGCTAAGCTCCAGTCTCTCCCCACCCCTTGTCCATAGTCAGCAATGTGAGTGGGTGGGACAGTGCTCCACCCCCATCCCGCCTACTCCCACTGCAAACCGCTTGGAGGGGAGGAGAAATGCAGAGAGCCAGTGAGGGGGAGGGAACCTGGGAACTGCTCAGCTGGAAGCGTATATCACCATGGTCTATTTTGGCCATAAGGAATTGTCATCTCCACTTTTGAAAAGGCATAACTTTTTTTTTCTTTTGACACGGCCGTATAAGGCATTGTTTTTTGACAATCTGTAGTTTTTATTGGTACCATTTTGGGTACAGAAAATGTATTGTAAAACATTAACACATTTTCTATTGGAGGACACGGTGAGAAAACATTAATTCTGCCATTGTTTTTTTTTCTTTTTTAAGCGATAATCATGCAGGATAAATGACACGATCATTTTTTGCTGCAGGCTGGTAGGATTATGACAATACCAAGATTATTATTTTATTCTTTTAGGTTTTTGCACTTCCACAGAAGTTTTTTCTGGAAACTTTTGTTTGTTACATATATAAATATACAAACGGAAAGGTGTGCAAAAAAGGTTTTTTTGTAATTTTTTTTACATTAGTTCTTTATCTTTTCTACACTTTTTATGTCCCTGTAGGGTACTTGAACCATAAAAGCTATGATTGCTATGATAATACATTGCAGGACTTCTGCTCTGCAATGCGGTATTATTCACAATAGTGATCCCGGGCCATGGCAGGCCGGACGCCTACACTCTGCGATAATACTGCGGAGTCCAGATCACACCTCAGCCGGCTCCCTCTGTGAACTCTTTATATGCTGTGATGTCCATTGATCAGATCATGTAAAGGGGTTAAGAGCAGGATGGACCGGGCTCACCTTCAATCCCGCGCCATTCACAGGACGTAAACCTAAGGGGTTAAAGAAGTTGTCTGGCCAATGCAGGCCCCATCGCTGGAACCCCACAGTCAGTAGAATAGTTGTCTCGCTCCAGTTATTCCTCCTCCCTGTAGTCATACAGTTTGAATAGAGAGGTGGGTAAGCAAGTGCATTGCCTCTCCATTCAGTGTCTACAGGGCTAACGAAAACAACCAAGTCTACAGGTTGGCTGTTCTATCAGCCCCATAGACATTAAATGGAGCAGCAGGGCGCATGCTCGGCACTGAGTGGGGCTGCCAGCGATCAGACATTTATAACAAGTCCTGTGGGTAAAATAGGTGATAAATGTCCATGTATCACACAACATCTTATAGAAGTGTTCATGGCCGTAACTGCAGATTGTGCTTGAAGGAAGCAACTTCCAAACAACTGGCATTGGACAGCACATGGACAGCTGTATGACTGCCTACTGTGCACAGGTGATGCCCATTCAGGAGCATTGAACGTCCCATTTTACACGCGCACCACAGTCCATGTGCTTCATCTCATAGGCTACAATGGGGTCATGTGCTGTCCATGGGGATACTGAGGGCGCACAGCCCGAAAATATATCTAAGTGCACCTAGCCTAAGAAGAGAAGATTTTTTTCTTTTGCTTGCATTTAATAATGCTAATTTGCAAGTTAACATACTTGATTTATGCAACCATTTTTTTGTATTTTAGCCCAGATTTCCCTCGTTTTCTTTTTTTCTGTGTGGAACCTTTTCACATTATGTACAATATAATTAACCATAAATAAACGTGAAATCCATAATTAAACTGCAATATAAATAAATACAATGAAAATTGCTCATCTTAGGCTGCTTTCACATCTACGCAGATCCAGCACAAAATACCGGAAGAAAAAGCGCTGCCGGACAGCCGAGCAGAAACCGAACGGACCCCATTATGGTCAATAAGTCCGTTCAGTGCTGTTTGGTTTCATCATAAGGGCTTATTCAGATGGCCGATATACGGCGTCTCTGTCTGCAGGGGGAGGAGGCTGGAAGAGCCGGGAGCAGTGCTCTGAGCTCCCGCCCCCTCTCTGCCTCCTCTCCAAATAGTGCAGAGGGGCGGAGAGGGGGTGGAGAGGAGGCAGAGAGGGGGCGGGAGCTCAGAGGACTGCTCCTGGCTCTTCCAGCCTCCTCCCCCTGCAGAGAGAGACACCGTATATCGGCTCAGCGTGAAAACCCAGCCGATATACGGTCATCTGAATAAGCCCTAAGACGGATCCTGTTCCATTAGGGGATTCCCCTTTTCTATTCCCTGAAAAAGCAGGAAAACGGAAGCCCAAGTGCAGATGTGAAATCCGCCTCCGGCCGGGCTCGTATGGGCAGATTTGAATGGCGTATTATGCGCAACATGTATGTGCATATTTTTCGCGGTAATTTGAGGGCTATCTAATTCATTGACTTACTCTGTTTCGCTCACACTTCTGTGTATGCATTCCATATTACGCAAGTGCAAAAAAAAAACACGGCATGTTCGATTTTGTTGCGTATTACGTGCGAGAGCGCCCGTTGTCATCTATAACTCCCACATTCTGGACAATTCAATATTTCCACTCCTTTTCTGTATTTTTGGCATTTTTGATGATTTTATATTTATGTTACATTTTACACTTTGACCTTATTTTTGCTGTCAGAAGTAACAGAACGATTGATATATAAAATATGTAGAGCCAGGAGATATTGATAAAGTACCGGAAGAAAAGCGAGTGTTTGAGGCATAGCGCTGCATATCTCATCAAGGGTGATTTACACCGCAGCTTCATTTCAGATAAGCCTTAATATTCACACCGAGATTATTCTTTACAGACCTGATGAAAAGTGAAATCCAGGCTAGTCAACGCATCTCTCATTGCCGATAAGATCGCTGCTATTATTATGGATTTGGTCCTTCCAAACAATAAGAGAAGCCAAATACAGTATGAGCAGGGAGAAGGGCCTCTGCGTACATGCGTGCTGCGTAAGGGCGGATTCAGATGACTGCATGCGTAATTGCTCATGCTTCAGTGCATGTATTTGCGCAGTGAACTAGGTTGGATGTCACAGATTTGCGCACATATCGGTGCATAGTACTGTCGTTTTTGCACACACAGGGCTAGGTCACACATTGCGCAGCCCACCACTTCCATGGATTAAGAGGCTATTTAGCCTAATGAGGTCCAGATGTGTTATTTTCCACTTCACAGCAGAAAAGGTTGCATAATAGTGAGCATTTCTGTACCTACGCTTGTCTGAAGGAGCCCGAAGGGCCCTTTTACATAGACTAATCAAGGTGTCAAGCAAGTGCCAATTACAGTGATGGAGGCTCTTTTGTTTTCCCTTTAAATAGGTAGAATCAAAATCTATGCAGGACGAGGAATCATCCATGTGATGGTCTGACATAGAGAATCGTCACTGTCGGCAGCACATCACCCCTTCACGTGGAGGGATGTGCAGCCAACAATGATGATTTTTTTTTGACTGGACAAGAGATATGATTGGATGGTGAGAGTATTTGCTTGTTCATTGGGTGCAGCTTTACACAGGCTTTTAGATGAATGTCTGTGTTCAGTTGTCAGCCCGCATTTGGCAGACTATGGTGCCTAGATTTCACTACCCTATTTCCCTGAAAATAAGACATAACATGATTTTCCAGAATTTTTGAGGATGCAAAATGATTTTTCAGGCTTTTTGAGGATGCTTGAAATATAAGCTCTACTCCAAAATTAAGCCCTGCTAACAGTTAATTAAAAAAGTCAATATAAATAGTGTCCAGGCAGCTATACATGTAAAAAAGTTAAACCTTTTTGAACAAAAATTAATATAAGACACTGTCTTATTTTTGGGGAAACGCGGTAGTAAAATTAATTTAAGGGACCCGCTAACCATATATAGTATATGCAAATATCACCTGTCTGCTATACTGTATACTGCCTATCCTTATGTAGCTCAGTGGATGTACTGCACAATGGATGCGGCAGGTGGGGGGCTGAAGGCTCACTCCTGGCTCAGGGGCCACTACTGGTTCACCACTCACCGGGGGGTTCACTTGTTCTCCTGTGGGTGAGTCCGAGCCTGTCGGACCCTTGTAAGAGGGCCATAGGGACCAGGGGGGGTGAACCTAGACTTGCTACTGCCTGAGGCAAACTCTGAACTGGCGCCGCGCTCTAAGATGAAACATTGGTTCTATCAGGGTTATACATGTAAAACGAGTTTGTCCCCTACTCAGACATTTCCCCCAAATATCCTAAACTTACACAAAACTAAAAAGCAAGAATGAAATTTATCATGTTTGATATTTATGAAGTCAGTTTTGTTGGAGGCATCGCTGCCGTTATTTGTGACACTTGTATCCAACTGTTGCTAGATGTTGATAAATTAGTTGCAGAAATGTTTCTAAAGATGTTTCTACAATATATACACTCACCGCCTACTGGAGTGAAACTATACAAAAGTGTAGCAACTTTTTAAAAAGTCACATTTCTTGAAGGCGTGTAGACCGGGCCGAGCACCAAGTCGTGGCACTTTTCCCTTCACTTTTACAAACGGACGTGCATTGCTGCAAATGGCTCGAAATTCTGATGGAAATGGTTAATAACTAGAGATGAGCGAGCGTACTCGGAAAAGCACTACTCGCTCAAGTAATTTGCTTTATCCGAGTATCGCTGTGCTCGTCCATGAAGATTCGGGTGCCGCTGCGGCTGACAGGTGAGTCGCAGCAGGGAGCAGGGGAGAGCGGGCGGGAGAGAGGGAGAGAAAGATCTCCCCTCCGTTCCTCCCCGCTCTCCCCTGCAGCTCCCCGCTCCGTGCCGGCACCCGAATCTTCAGGGACGAGCACTGCGATACTCAGATAAAGCAAATTACTCGAGCGAGTAGTGCTTTTCCGAGTACGCTCGCTCATCTCTATTAATAACGCTTTCTTCAGATGGACGTAATTGTGCACGTTTTTGCACACACAAAATATACACAAGCAATATACAGAGAATAGAACCCACAGCTGTCAATGGGAGGTCCTATAGAAGGTCCCAAATACACACCCAATACATGCACAAATACGCAATACACTGCGCAATTCCGTGAAGAAGAGAACACAACCGTATCTCATTAGGCTAAATGGGAGGAGGGGTGGTGTGCACGCATATGAACAGACCCTGTGTGCGCAAAAAGTACAATACAGTGCATCGACACACTTTTAAATCAACCTCGTTCACTGTGCAAATATAATGCACTCTGGCGAGCGTATTTGTGCGTACGCGTCTGAAGCCATCCTCACTGTTGCGCAGAAACATGCAAATTGGCGCATACACTTGTCTAAAAGAGCCCAATGCGCACGCATTTCGTGCACCTGCAAAAAACAGGACCTGCTCTATATTTCTGCGTATTGTGCAGCAAAGCCCCTCATAGACATCCACAGGAGGTGCGCATATGTGTGTGCAAAAGTGCAATACGCTGCGCAATTCCATGACAAAAAGAACACATCAGGACCTCATTGGGCTAAATAGCCTGTTAAATCAGGGCGAGGGTGTTTTGCCCCGCATGTGAACAGGCCCTGCGTGTGCAAAAGTACAGCACTATGCACCGGTACGTGCGCAAATCAACCTCGTTCACTGTGCAAATGTGTTGTGCTAAAGCGTGCGCGATTCCATACGGTCATCTAAAGAAGCCAAAAGTAACATATCCAAAGTGACACAAATTCATGCGGCGGCTTTATTCACTCTGCATGCAGAACAACAGGAAATGGAGTCGAGGGACTTTATGTGAATGTCAATTATACATACGGATTTTCTAATTAGTTTAGTGCATTTTATTTGTGTACGAATCCCGGAAAATCAATCTAAAGTGTAACAATGATTGCAGAGTGCGAAATCCGGAAAATCCGGCACAAACATGTAACGACTCAAATCAGATGCATCAGGATTCCCATTTCCTACCAAAACACTGAATATGACAGTAAAATCTGCTGAACAACACAACACAGATAGAAGCAAAGCTGGTACATACAGTACATCTCAGGACATGTGACACAGTAGCCTGCAGTAATATGGTGTATTGAAAAGTCTCCAACATCATTTCCCCTTCTACCTTATAGGACGTCTTCACATCTGTGGTAGAGGTTCCGTTTAGAGGTTTTGTTGCAGATTTCCATCCCATTACATTGGAAAGCATTGGTCCTAATTAGAGATGAGCGAGCACCAAAATGCTCGGGTGCTCGTTACTCGGGACGAAAATTTCGCGATGCTCGAGGGTTCGTTTCGAATAACGAACCCCATTGAAGTCAATGGGCGACCCGAGTATTTTTGTATATCGCCGATGCTCGCTAAGGTTTCCATTTGTGAAAATCTGGGCAATTCAAGAAAGTGATGGGAACGACACAGCAACGGATAGGGCAGGCGAGGGGCTACATGTTGGGCTGCATCTGAAGTTCCCAGGTCCCACTATTAAGCCACAATAGCGGCAAGAGTGGGCCCCCCCCCCTCCCAACAATTTTTACTTCTGAAAAGCCCTCATTAGCAATGCATACCTTAGCTAAGCACCACACTACCTCCAACAAAGCACAATCACTGCCTGCATGACACTCCGCTGCCACTTCTCCTGGGTTACATGCTGCCCAACCCCCCCCCCCGCACGACCCAGTGTCCACAGCACACACCAAAGTGTCCCTGCGCAGCCTTCAGCTGCCCTCATGCCACACCACCCTCATGTCTATTTATAAGTGCGTCTGCCATGAGGAGGAACCGCAGGCACACACTGCAGAGGGTTGGCATGGCTAGGCAGCAACCCTCTTTAAAAGGGGCGGGGCGATAGCCCACAATGCTGTACAGAAGCAATGAGAAATCCAATCCTGTGCCACCTCCATCAGGAGCTGCCCATGTGGGCATAGCAATGGGGAACCTATGTGCCACACACTATTCATTCTGTCAAGGTGTCTGCATGCCCCAGTCAGACCGCGTTTTTTTATAAATAGTCACAGGCAGGTACAACTCCGCAATGGGAATTCCGTGTGCACCCACAGCATGGGTGGCTCCCTGGAACCCACCGGCTGTACATAAATGTATCCCATTGCAGTGCCCATCACAGCTGAGGTAATGTCATGTTAAATGCAGGTGGGCTTCGGCCCACACTGCATGCCGCAGTCAGACTGGGGTTCTTTAGAAGTGGACACATGCAGTTACAACTCCGTGTGGACCGACAGCATGGGTGGGTCCCAGGAAGCCACCGGCGGTACATAAATATATCCCATTGCATTGCCCATCACAGCTGAGGTAACGTGGGGCCTAAGAAAGATTGCCCGTTTGGCGTGATTACGTGAGGTTTCAGGAGGAGGAGCAGGAGGAGGAGGATGAATAGAATACACAGATTGATGAAGCTAAAAGGTCCCCGTTTTTGATGGTGATAGAGAACGATGCTTCCATCCGCGGGTGCAGCCTACGTATTGTTTAGGTATCGCTGCTGTCCGCTGGTGGAGAAGAGAAGTCTGGGGAAATCCAGGCTATGTTCATCTTGATGAGTGTAAGCCTGTCGGCACTGTCGGTTGACAGGCGGGTACGCTTATCCGTGATGATTCCCCCAGCCGCACTAAACACCCTCTCTGACAAGACGCTAGCCGCAGGACAAGCAAGCACCTCCAGGGCATAGAGCGCGAGTTCAGGCCACGTGTCCAGCTTCGACACCCAGTAGTTGTAGGGGGCAGAGGCATCACGGAGGACGGTCGTGCGATCGGCTATGTACTCCCTCACCATCCTTTTACAGTGCTCCCGCCGACCCAGCCTTGACTGGGGAGCGGTGACACAGTCTTGCTGGGGAGCCAGAAAGCTGTCAAAGGCCTTAGAGAGTGTTTCCCTGCCTGTGCTGTACATGCTGCCTGATCTCCGCGCCTCTCCTGCTACCTGGCCCTCAGAACTGCGCCTTCGGCCACTAGCTCTGTTGGATGGGAATTTTACCATCAGTTTGTCCACCGGGGTCCTGTGGTATAGCATCACTCTGGAACCCTTTCCTCTTCGGGTATGAGAGTGGAAAGGTTCTCCTTATACCGTGGGTCGAGCAGTGTGTACACCCAGTAATCTGTAGTGGCCAGAATGCGTGTAACGCGAGGGTCACGAGAAAGGCATTCTAACATGAAGTCAGCCATGTGTGCCAGGGTACCTGTACGCAACACATGGCTGTCCTCACTAGGAAGATCACTTTCAGGATCCTCCTCCTCCTCCTCCTCAGCCCATACACGCTGAAAAGATGACAGGCAAGCAGCATGGGTACCCTCAGCAGTGGGCCAAGCTGTCTCTTCCCCCTCCTCCTCATCCTCCTCATGCTCCTCCTCCTCAACGCGCTGAGATATAGACAGGAGGGTGCTCTGACTATCCAGCGACATACTGTCTTCCCCACCTCCATTTCCGAGCGCAAAGCGTCTGCCTTTATGCTTTGCAGGGAACTTCTCAAGAGGTATAGCAGAGGAATGGTGACGCTAATGATTGCAGCATCGCCGCTCACCAACTGGGTAGACTCCTCAAAGTTTCCAAGGACCTGGCAGATGTCTGCCAACCAGGCCCACTCTTCTGTAAAGAATTGAGGAGGCTGACTCCCACTGCGCCGCCCATGTTGGAGTTGGTATTCCACTATAGCTCTTCGCTGCTCTTAGAGCCTGGCCAACATGTGGAGCGTAGAGTTCCACCGTGTGGGCACGTCGCACAGCAGTCGGTGCACTGGCAGATTAAACCGATGTTGCAGGGTCCGCAGGGTGGCAGCGTCCGTGTGGGACTTGCGGAAATGTGCGCAGAGCCGGCGCACCTTTCCGAGCAGGTCTGACAAGCGTGGGTAGCTTTTCAGAAAGTGCTGAACCACCAAATTAAAGACGTGGGCCAGGCATGGCACGTGCGTGAGGCTGCCGAGCTGCAGAGCCGCCACCAGGTTACGGCCGTTGTCACACACGACCATGCCCGGTTGGAGGCTCAGCGGCGCAGGCCAGCGGTCGGTCTGCTCTGTCAGACCCTGCAGCAGTTCGTGGGCCGTGTGCCTCTTATCTCCTAAGCTGAGTAGTTTCAGCACGGCCTGCTGACGCTTGCCCACCGCTGTGCTGCCGTGCCGCGCGACACCGACTGCTGGCGACGTGCTGCTGCTGACACATCTTGATTGCGAGACAGAGGTTGCGTAGGAGGAGGAGGAGGAGGGTGGTTTAGTGGAGGAAGCATACACCGCCGCAGATACCACCACCGAGCTGGGGCCCGCAATTCTGGGGATGGGTAGGACGTTAGCGGTCCCAGGCTCTGACTCTGTCCCGGCCTCCACTAAATTCACCCAATGTGCCGTCAGGGAGATATAGTGGCCCTGCCCGCCTGTGCTTGTCCACGTGTCCGTTGTTAAGTGGACCTTGGCAGTAACCGCGTTGGTGAGGGCGCGTACAATGTTGCGGGAGACGTGGTCATGCAGGGCTGGGACGGCACATCGGGATAAGTAGTGGTGACTGGGAACTGAGTAGCGCGGGGCCGCCGCCGCCATCATACCTTTGAAAGCCTCCGTTTCCACAACCCTATACGGCAGCATCTCCAGGCTGATAAATTTGGCTATGTGCACGTTTAACGCTTGAGCGTGCGGGTGCGTGGCGGCGTACTTGCGCTTGCGCTCCAACACTTGCGCTAGCGATGGCTGGACGGTGCGCTGAGAGACATTGGTGGATGGGGCCGAGGACAGCGGAGGTGAGGGTGTGGGTGCAGGCCAGGAGACGGTAGTGCCTGTGTCCTGAGAGGGGGGTTGGATCTCAGTGGCAGGTTGGGGCACAGGGGGAGAGGCAGCGGTGCAAACCGGAGGCGGTGAACAGCCTTCGTCCCACCTTGTGGGGTGCTTGGCCATCATATGTCTGCGCATGCTGGTGGTGGTGAGGCTGGTGGTGGTGGCTCCCACAAAGGTTGCACACCACTGTTCGTCGGTCGTCTGCACTCTCAGTGAAAAACTGCCAGACCTTTGAGCACCTCGGCCTCTGCAGGGTGGCATGGCGCGAGGGGGCGCTTTGGGAAACAGTTGGTGGATTATTCGGTCTGGCCCTGCCTCTACCCCTGGCCACCGCACTGCCTCTTCCAACCTGCCGTGCCGCTGCACTTGCCTCCCCCTCTGAAAACCTGTCCTCAGTAGGCGTAGCAAACCAGGTGGGGTCAGTCACCTCATCGTCCTGCTGCTCTTCCTCCTAATACTCTGTGCCCTCCTGCCTCGGACTTACTCCAATTACTACTACCTGAGTGATAGACAACTGTGTCTCATCGTCATCGTCCTCCTCACCCACTGAAAGCTCTTGAGACAGTTGCCGGAAGTCCCCAGCCTCATCCCCCGGACCCCGGGAACTTTCCAAAGGTTGGGCATCGGTCACGACAAACTCCTCCAGTGGGAGAGGATTCGGAACCATTGCTGCCCATTCTGGGCAGGGGCCTGAGAACAGCTCCTGGGAGTCTGCCTGCTCCTCAGAATGTGTCATTGTAATGGAGTGAGGAGGCTGGGAGGAAGGAGGAGCAGCAGACAGAGGATTCAGAGTTACAGCAGTGGACGGCGCAGAACTCTGGGTGGTCGATAGATTGCTGGATGCACTTTCTGCCATCCACGACAGGACCTGCTCACACTGCTCATTTTCTAATAAAGGTCTACCGCGTGGACCCATTAATTGTGAGATGAATGTGGGGACGCCAGAAACGTGCCTCTCTCCTAATCCCGCAGCAGTCGGCTGCGATACACCTAGATCAGGAGCTCGGCCTGTGCCCACACCCTGATTGGGCCTCCGCGCCCTCGCCCGCGTCCACGTCCACGTCCTCTAGGCCTACCCCTACCCCTCAGCATGGTGTATTACCAGTAGTGCAGAAACAGAACGCTGTAATTAAATGTGCCGCTTATTGGCCCGTGGTTGGAGGCTGACTTCGCTTACGGAACGCACAGCAGAGCCTGGAAAGAATTTTGCGCAAGCCTGCTGTAACACTTAGCTGGCTGCGTATTAATTAGGACTACTACCCCCAGCACAGACGCAGTACACTCAGGACGGTCACAGGCAGCCGAAATAGAAAGTTTTTTCCCAAATTTTTTTGGAAAAGCCCACTGCCTATATAGACAGTATACGTCTTTCACCTTTTTCACTGTCCCTGCCTCAGCACTACTGGCCCTATACTATGTAAAATTACTGCAGACTGTTTCCCTCTGGACAGGATGAGAGCGGTGATGTAACGGGCAACGCAGAGCCAGGAAAGTATTTTGCGCAAGCCTGCTGTAACACTTAGCTGGCTGCGTATTAATTAGGACTACTACCCCCAGCAGAGACGCAGTACACTCAGGACGGTCACAGGCAGCCCAAATAGAATGTTTTTTCCCAAATTTTTTTGGAAAAGCCCACTGCCTATATAGACAGTATACGTCTTTCACCTTTTTCACTGTCCCTGCCTCAGCACTACTGGCCCTATACTATGTAAAATTACTACAGACTGTTTCCCTCTGGACAGGATGACAGCGGTGATGTAACGGGCAACGCAGAGCCAGGAAAGAATTTTGCGCAAGCCTGCTGTAACACTTAGCTGGCTGCGTATTAATTAGGACTACTACCCCCAGCAGAGACACAGTACACTCAGGACGGTCACAGGCAGCCCAAATAGAATGTTTTTTCCCAAATTTTTTTGGAAAAGCCCACTGCCTATATAGACAGTATATGTCTTTCACCTTTTTTCACTGTCCCTGCCTCAGCACTGCTGGCCCTATACTATGTAAAATTACTGCAGACTGAGGACGCAATGCTCTGCACGGCCGATATACAAAAAAAAAAAGTGCAAAACTGCAAAAAGCAGCCTCAACAGTACTGCACACGGTCAGATATGGCCCTAAGAAGGACCGTTGGGGTTCTTGAAGCCTAAAATAACTCCTAACACTCTCCCTACAGCAACTCCAGCAAGACAGCACTTTCCCTGAACTATGTCAGAATGCATCTGTGGTGAGCCGCGGGAGGGGCCGATTTATATACTCGGGTGACACCTGATCTCGCCAGCCACTCACTGCAGGGGGTGGTATAGTGCTTGAACGTCGCAGGGGGAAGTTGTAATGCCTTCCCTGTCTTTCTATTGGCCAGAAAAGCGCGCTAACGTCTCAGAGATGAAAGTGAAAGTAACTCGAACATCGCGTGGTGCTCGCCTCTAGTAATGAGCATCTCGAACACGCTAATACTCGAACGAGTATCAAGCTCGGACGAGTACGTTCGCTCATCTCTAGTCCTAATAGAGACTTTTTTTAGCGTGCACTAAAAAATCGCTCGTCTGACCGCGGCCTAGTGGTGATGTGAACAAGCCCTTAGATATTTTGTTGATGCGAACTCCACTGGGATGTAAAACCACTCATTGTAGCGCACACTCAGACTGCAGTCAGTATACACATAGAATATTGCGTATACCTTTGTGCACGGTTAGTGCCAAATGTCATAGTTTACTTTTCAGATGCTGCGATAAAAGCTGACCACGCTAAACAGTCAGCAATGTGTTCGGGGCGTTCTGATGGGCTAACTGCCATGCTCGGAGCCTACTGAAGGCCTCCAGGGCTCCAATACATAGATGCCTATCAAGCCCTGTCTGTGGCAGGGCTTCATCGGCAACGTTCAAAATAACTATTGTCAGGGTAATTCTAAGTACAGCACCAATCAGGCCCACCCTACTTGCCCCGCTGCCGGCCGTAAAGAAAGAAACACCACACGGAGGTCTGGTATCGTTCCTCACACGGGACATGACTGCGCTTCGCCCTTTATTACAGATTACATGAGATCTTATACCCTTTGTCTCATCACCAGGAATGGGTGATGGGCTTATAACCATATATGGGAAGTCCGGATTTCCGGCCTGAAACAGTGAAAATTATGTACATAGTTGAACAGTTGTTATCTTAATACTGGCGCCTCCGGGAAAACAGCCAAGTACGCGTCCTTCGTCCGATTCTTCTTTTGCTGGGTTTTAAGATACATTTTGTCTTCGCCTGGCAAGGCCTTTGGCATATCTGGTATAAGGCGACGTATTAAGTTTTTTCATAGAGTTAGTACAAATGAGAATAAAGTTAGTATACATAAAAAGAAAGGCATATAACTATATCTATGTAAATGTATATATTGCAGTGTTTTCTTTTCTACCTACAAGGGTATATATATATATATATATATATATATATATATATATATATATATACACACATATATCCTTCTCAAACCCCCCTAAAAAACTTAATATGGAGATCAAGTACCAGACCTTGCACTCTTCCTCGGTCGTCTCTCCCTTGCGTCAGGGTTTCTCCACTGCCCGTAAGTCCCTACTCCTAAAGGGGGGGATCCCTACCTCACCTCAGAAGGAGGCCATGGATTCCCTGGGCTTATTTCCGGGCATCCATACCCTCTATCTGTACGAGTTAACACCCCGCAGGGTGTGCCCTCGCCGGAACCTAAGGTCTTCTGCACTTTCCCTAGGCAAATGGGAAGTCCACTGACAGTCCATCTTAGGAGACCGGGGTAGGCATAGTACTAGTACATTTCTCCATTCTTCTGGTAACGTATCTGGTTGGCATTATCGGAACTGGCTCTTCATCTTTTTCAAACAAGGGAAATTTTGGTCACATTATCCAGTCCCTCACTCATACTCTTTTTGATCAAAGGGATAATACACATACAGGAAATTACATACCCCACCTCTTTCTGCTAAAATCATATCCAGGGCCACTCTATTTTGGAACGCCATGGATGCAGTGGGCCCTAACTGGTCAGCTAACCCTTTCAAAGCATCCCTAGTGTAGTTTACAAACCTCTGCTGATTGTAATAGATATAATTCATCCAATCTACATTATTATTAACAGTGACAATAGCAAATAAGGACTCAAAACCTGCTTTAACCTGATCTCTGGAATTAAATTAATCTGGCACCCCCCCTGGCACTCCTATTGTATCTATGTATACATGTGGATCAAAGTTACCACCTGGAGTGTCAACGTCTCTCTTAGCAGGATGCGGTGTTGGATTCTCACCCTCAGTGTAGTCTTCGTATTGCACATTTGATTGTATTAATTTGTTCTGAAACAGGGGGCTAGTGTACAGTAGTCAAAAGGTGTGTGTTAGAGGAATTGTACCACATTATAGCATGTAAAGGATATGCAGGATCATGAGTTCTTTCAGTGCGAAGTGTGGATCCAAGTGGGCTTTCCTTTGAGCTTGACTGCAGTTGGGGTGGTGAGCAACATCTGGTAAGGACCTTTAAACCAGGTTTCTTGCTCAAACTTTTTCACATAGACCCTGTCACCTGGTTTCAGATTGTGACACTCATCTGTAGGACCTGGGAGAAAAGCAGAGACTGCAGAATGGATTACTAACAATTCCTTAGAGAGGCCTATGACAAAATTAACAAGAAAATCATTCCCCAAACTCAGCTACTGTGGCATGTACCCTCCTGGGGAAAAAGAAAAACTAATGGAAGACACTCAATTCATGATTTGCCCATTTCCTCTATTGCCTTTTGTATCTACTTTCCCACTACTCCGCAGATGGTAGGGTGTGTGAAAAGCCTGGAATATACTTAAAGCAGACATGATGTGTTGCATTATTTCACCTGTGAAGTGCGTACCTTTATTTGATTCAATTACTTCCAGTACCCCATATCTGCGGATTACCTCATTCATGAGCTTCTGTGCGGTTACCTGCTTATTTACTTTGGTAACAGAGTAGGTCTCCAACCTGAAAAACATCAACAACAACAAGCACATATTCATGCTTCCCAACAAGTAGGAGCTGAGTGTAGCCAATTTGCAATCCCTGAAATGGGTAGAGTGGCCCTGGCAAGTGTTATGAGGCAAATTTACTTCTGCCCTGTTGCTTTACGGCAAAGATCATGCAAAATTGGACAAATGATGCAGCAGCTACAGAAAACCCAGGAGCCACCCGTCCTTGTTCAAGCATCGAGGTGCGTCTTTTCGTGCGTCAGCTGGGCCATCATTGGGCACAGGGACTGTGGTAGGCAAGTGCTGTTGACTGTTTGCCATATGCCGTCCCTTTTTAGTCCATTTTTCCTTTTCTTCCTTGCTGGCTTGTAACTGTAAAGTCTTTAGCATATCAAAGTCCAAAGTTATTATCAAAGTCCAAGTTTTTATCAAAGTCCAAATTTTTATCAAAGTCCACATTTTTATCAAAGTCCAAGTTTTTATCAAAGTCCAAGTTTTTGTCAAAAGTCCAAAGTCTTTATCAAATTCTTCTTTTCTTCTTTCTTCCACGGCTTGAGGGCCGCTGCCTTTGCTGTGTGGCCTGTGATGGCATTGCCTCTTGCTTCTCTGGTGTAGGAATTGGTGTGAGCTTTCCACCTTGTCAGGTAGAAATAGGGTCTCCGTGAGACCGCTGCATCACTGCATCATTTTTAATTGGCTGTCCTGCTGAGGTAAAAAAACTGTCTGGCCTTCCATTTTGGGCCGTAATCATGAGCTATGCCAAATGCATACCGGGAGTCAGTGTAAATGTTTGCCGTCTTACCTGTGGCCACTCTACACGCCTCCGTGAGTGCCTTTTTTAGTTCCGCTTCTTGTACTGCAACATGCGGAGGCATTCTGCTTTTAGGACATCTTGTTGTGTAACCATTGCATATCCAGTGTGGAGTCGTCAATCACCTTGGTACCATCTATAAAAAACAACTCAAAATATACATTATTAACAAGGGCTTTCAGTAACTTTTAAAACTTAAATTTTCTTGTTGCATCACTGCTAGACAATCAGGCTGATATTCTATTTCAAATAGATCAGAATCTTGTTGCAAAAAATTTAAAAATGGCTTGCAAAAAAATTTAAAAAATGGCTGACTTGCAAAAAAAATTAGAAATGGCTGATTTGCAATACCTAGATCACCTATGCCTTCTCCTCCCCCCCTTTGAACTAGGGTACTTAATTGGAACAATAGTACCCGGTTTCAAGGTAGTATAACATTGTAAAAAGATTTGATGGATGCAGATAAGGCCTGTAAAATGTTAGCACCAATAGCAGAGACATAAGTTACATCGGGGAAGAATAATCTACAAACACCTATTAATATTGGAAATGTGATATTCCTTTAAGCAAATTCATTATTAGTCTGATCCTGCCTGCAATGCCTTATCAAATTTGAGACAGGAGAAAAAACAAAACAAAAACTTTTACTAGCTGCTCAAAATCCTCACCCCCTCCCTTGGCGAGAAGAGGGATGAAACATATTACGTACTATTACATCATCTAGCTCCACCCCTTCGATATTCGCTCCTTGCGTCTTTCTTCTCAGCTCATTTCAGCTTAACAGTCTACACGTCCACATCTCAACCAAGCAAAGTCCCATGCATGGGGAGGACTTTTATCCCCAGTCATTACCTGCATCACACATTCCCCACAGCCCGAACACGGGTCACTAACTCTCATCCATCCATGCTCTCAAGTCTGCCCCGTCACCCCCTATTGAAGGTGTACCAGTACATACAGATGCACAGACAAAAAAGTTTGACAAACATACATACATCAGTTGAAAAACATTGAGGTGAGTGCTATCTTTGACAAATTATGTGAAAAAAATTTGCTGAGTGACTGAGACATTCTATATTTCTTATTTACTGAAGCTATTATATGCTGTATTAAACGCTGAAGTATTTTAGAATACGTGGGTATTTTTCAGCCCCCCTTGTCTTTCTTTCTCTGTATTTGACCCTGAACAAAAAGTGAAGTCTGAAAGCCCCCACCTTTTCAAAACATGTCTTATCTCTCTACGAATATGAAACACAGACTGAATTGTTTTAGCTTAACTATTCCCTGCATTTGAACTCATAATTAACACATATGCTGGGACCTTGCAACATTCATTTTCAACCCCTGTATAAGTAAGAATATACCTTAGAAATTGCTATATTTCCTGCCTACTAAGACAGTATAATTAATTAAATTCATTTCAAGCCTTCATTCCTTTACAGCAAGCAGAGATATTATCCAGGGTTATTATTGCATTTTCTCGCTTTGTTATCTCTTGACCTTGAAAACTAAACACAAGCTCGCAGCTACATGTCAACAAAACCTTCTCTTCTAAAAGCAAGCTCAGTTAACTATTTGCACATACAGTATATACATATATACACACATATATATCTCTATTATCTATCTTGTATTATACACCTTTTCTTCTTTCTCTCTGCCAACAAATCACATGTATTGTAACCTTCTTCTCAACTTTGCTTGTACCCCTTATTTCTCTCCCCTACCTAACTGCCAATATAACCTTCAATAGACACTCTCCTGACGCCCTCTTGATCACTTACTGTACTTTTCCACATTTCACTTACGGATACTTTCTTAATACGTGTACATACTTAACTTTCTCTGACTGTCTCTCTGCTTCTAGCAAACCTTGGTCTTTCAAGGCGCCTCTTGGTCCTAAAGACCTCCTCCCAGACACCATTTTTGTAATCTACCGTGCGGGTCGATGTCACACATTTTCATAAGTTTTCTTACATTCTACAAATTCATCCACACGGCGGCAGCCCTTGAGGGGCTCTGTCTTCTTTAATAAGGTCTTACGCATATTGGAACAACAACAACAATAATAATAACACGCTCCATAGAATGCATCCCTCTTAATTTTCAAATTGTCAGCCCCTTATATACCAGCAAAACAACCGAGGGTCCCTTCTCCTATAGAACCAGCCTCATAAAATGCATCTCTCTGAAATCAAATCATTAGCCCCATGTATAAGGCAAAACAACCGAGAGTCCCTTCTCCTATGAAGCCTGTCTCACAAAATGCATCCCTCTTAATTTTCAAATTGTTAGCCCCTTATATACTGGAAAAACAACCGAGGGTCCCTTCTCTTGTGAGACTAAATGAAAAGAAAGAGAAAAAAAAACTTCTGCAGATACAACAAACAACCTTCACTATTGCTAAAACGCTACGGACTTCAAAGTACAAATAGACTACAGACTAGTTTCTGGGTGACCTATTGGTGCGCATATCATGGTCAGTGGTCCATGACGGCAAACCCGGAGCCCACACGAGTTACCGTGTAGAACTCTTAACCCAACCCGTCCGGTCACAAACCACAGATAGTCAGTCCCGCTGCAAGACTCTCAGCGTAAAACACAACATAAATATATGCTGGTCTTACCTGGAGTTCTGTGAGTTGATCAGGCTCGGTTTGCAGCAGGACGGCTTCTCCGTGGCGTGGATCCGGGTGGAATGCGTTGTAGGCTCTGGCTTTGTCGCCCCACGTTGGGCGCCAAATTGTCAGGGTAATTCTAAGTACAGCACCAATCAGGCCCACCCTACTTGCCCCGCTGCTGGCCGTAAAGAAAGAAACACCACACGGAGGTCTGGTATCGTTCCTCACACGGGACATGACTGCGCTTCGCCCTTTATTACAGATTACATGAGATCTTATACCCTTTGTCTCATCACCAGGAATGGGTGATGGGCTTATAACCATATATGGGAAGTCCGGATTTCCGGCCTGAGACAGTGAAAATTATGTACATAGTTGAACAGTTGTTATCTTAATACTGGCGCCTCCGGGAAAACAGCCAAGTACGCGTCCTTCGTCCGATTCTTCTTTTGCTGGGTTTTAAGATACATTTTGTCTTCGCCTGGCAAGGTCTTTGGCATATCTGGTATAAGGCGACGTATTAAGTTTTTTCATAGAGTTAGTACAAATGAGAATAACGTTAGTATACATAAAAAGAAAGGCATATAACTATATCTATGTAAATGTATATATTCCAGTGTTTTCTTTTCTACCTACAAGGGTATATATATATATATATATACACACACACATATATATATATATATATATATATATATATATATATATATACATATATACATATATCCTTCTCACTATAGACTGCAATACTTCAGTATTGAAGTGTACAGTTATTTTGACTGTTGCCTATGAATACCTAAGTATTGCAATAAATAGTACAAGTGATCAAATGATCGCAAATTCAAGTCCCACATGGATACTAAATAAAAGCGTAAAAAAAGTTTACTAAGGTTTTTTCAACAGTAACATCCAGGTAGGCAGGTGTGTTTAATTCCTTATCAGAACACTATTTAACATGACCAACTACTTTGACCCATGGCTTTCGGAGTGGTAATACGCATGGAGTTTTTTCCACCCTTTGTTACAAGCATGCTTCTCTAGTCTCCCCGGTGAGATCTTGTCATGGATGCATCACAGCCTTGGTTTCTTTATGCTTTAGACATCACCTGGCGCTGGGGGATTTTCCTTTATTTTCGCAGGTACATTTAACCTAGGGGTTGACTAGATTTCTTCTGTCTTACTTAGGTATTATTAGCTGGCCTGACACTCTGCTACTTTGATGTATTGCTGCTGTTACATTGTATTCAAGACATTTGGACTATGGACATGCATGTTTGTATTTTGTATAGATGGCTTTAAGGGGTAGTTGTCCATATTGACCCTACCTTGTGTATTGGTTCATGCAGTTTTAAGTGTTTTTATGTTTAAGGGTCTTGGAATATGGCGACGGAAAGCAATTTTTGTCTTAAAAATAAAATGGGAATTAACTTTTTAAAACCAGAAAAACATAAAAACTATCTACATTTGGTATTATTGTAAATGTACTGACCTGCAGAACTACCGTGTTTCCCCGAAAATAAGATGCTGTCTTATATTTTTTCCCCCAAAAAGGGGCACAGTGTCTTATTTTCGGGGGGAAGGGGCTTGTACTTACCTGGTCCGCAGCGTCCCAATGGTGTCCTGGTGTCCCGCGGCATCCTCCTTGTCTCACAGATGTCTTCTGCTGGCGACGGGGCTTTGAATTCCCCGCCTCCAGCAGAAGCGAGCACTGTGATTGGCTATCGAGCGTTGGCAGCCAATCACAGCCGGCACTCGATGAGCCAATCACTGCACTGTGAACGCTGTAAAAACTGAAGCTCACAAAAAAATGGTGTGATTGGATTTTTTTTCATTTTTCCCCACTTAAACTTTTCAGTACATTGAATATTACATTAATTTGTACCATTAGGGCCGCCTGCAGACGAGCGGGTCGGATCCGGTGGCGAGGATTCTCGCTGCGGGACCCGACCCGAGCTCCTGCAGGGATGAGTGCGTACTCACCCGCGCCCGCTGGCCCCGGCTCTTTCATGTGCCGGCTGCCGGGCAGCCGGCGCATGCGCAGACCGGAGTCGGCAGCCGGGTGAGTGACGTTTCTGTGCACAGAAATAGGACATGCTGCCAAACCGCGACCGTCTGCATAGGATTGCATTTGTTAATGCAATCCCATGCAGGCTTTGAGCGGCGGAAATCCTGCGGGAAATCCCGCCGTGGGATTTCCCCCCGTGTGCAGGCGGCCTAAGACATGAAAAAAATGCAAAAAATAACTCCTCATAAGTCGGTGGAAAAATAAAAAAGTTATGGCTGTTGAAAGGTGAAGACAAAAAAAAAGAATACAAAAAAGTGAAAAATGTCTTGTCCTGAAGGGACTCAGGTCCACCGGCAGTGCCACAGTCATGACAATAGTATCTTTACGCATCCCTTGTCCATATTGGACAAGGGGAAAGATAAAGAGGTTTTTCAGGATTTTGACATCTATGGGCTATACTTAGCATCGGTCGGGGTCCGACTCTCAGAACCCCACCCAGCTAAATTAAAGGGCTTCGGCACTCAGGGTGAGCACTCCACCTCTTTGTCTATTAGGCACAGCTCTGTAACATCTGTGCCTGGGACTGAGCTGCAATTTTCTAATTTGTACTTAGTTTATGGAATAATAAATGAAGACACAAAATAAGGACCTGCTACGATTTGTCGTGAGAAATCGCCTATATAAATAGAGCCCCCGCAAATAGTGGGTTCTATTTCCATGTGAGTTTTGTGCATCTTGCAACGCACAAAACTCGCTCAACAAAATGGCCAAAGTCTTAGAAGTGTGACTGGGGTCATTCCAGTTGTAATACAGTACATTCTATTAAACCTATACCATGAACAGCAAAGCATAAGTGACATTAATAAGGGAAATGCTGACTCCTGACAATAACATTTTAATTTCTATATAATGCAACCTGGAAACAACCTTAACAGTTCGCTGAAGCATATCATAGTGAGACATCTGGCATTAATAATTACTTAATTGTTGCTAAGTAAGACTAAATAGATTTGAGAGCCTCCTTGTAAGTGCCCTCTCCTGGTTAGAGTGAGTTTCCATGTCAAGTATAAAAACTAGGATTGTTTTAACCATTTCCAATGCAACGTTGGACTTCGTCTGACAATATGATTTTTCTGTACCACTCTGATGATTACCAGCTCGGCTGTCGGAGTCTGTCCGATGCTTTTCCTCAAGTAGTACTGATTTTTGCTATTTCTAAGATATATTAAGAGAAGCATGAAGTCTAGATCACGGGAGGTCATTATTCCCCTCTACTCTTCCTTAGTCAGACCTCATCTGGAATACTGGGTCCAGTTCTGGACATTCCACTTTAAAAAAAGGCAAACTGGAGCAAGTCCGGAGAAGAGCTACCAGGATGTTAAGCGGTCTACAAATCATGTCCTATGAAGAACGGTTAAAGGATCTGGGAATGTTTAGCTTGCAAAAAAGAAAGCTGAGAGAAGACTTAATAGCGGTCTACAAATATCTGAAGAGCTGTCACAGTGCAGAGGGATCAGCCCTATTCTCATTTGTACAAGGAAAGACTAGAAGCAATGGATGAAACTGAAAGGGAGGAGACACAGATTAGATATTAGAAGGACTTTTTGACAGTGAGGGTGATCAATGAGTGGAACAGGTTACCACGGGAGGTGGGGAATTCTCCTTCAATGGAAGTGTTCAAACAGAAGCTGGACAGACATCTGTCTGGGATGATTTAGTAAATCCTGCACTGAGCAGAGGGTTGAAGTCAACCACCCTGGAGGTCCCTTCCAACTCTACCCTTCTATGATTCTATAGCGCAGGTTGTTCTTTGGTGTAATACTCAACATGACTCTGAATTTGAAGTCGCAAATAGTTGTCTATTTTACAAAAGAATGGCTAGACCGAACCCAATTCTTCAAGGATATTTTCTCTCGTCTTTGTTTTCTCCAAGTATTTGGATGCTGCCTTTAGTTTCTCCTGTTGTAGCTCAAGTGAGTGTGCGTACCCGAGAGAGAGAAAGGTGAAGAATGTTAGCAAGTGTATTGATAATAAATGCAAAGAACTTTATGTACTGTGAAGAAGTGTGGCTACAGATGGGAGCATAGTAGGTTTCTCAGTTAAGATTCAATTCAAGTGCTACAATCCAAAGACGCCAACAAAGTGGGGCCTATGAATTTTATGTTTGTGTGATTCAGAAAATTGTTATCTCTTTTCTCACATTGCCTATTATGGGAAGATAACAACAGAAAGTCTCATTCGTACTGATTTGCCATTTACGTCTTGAATAGTGATTCATTTTGGCACAGGTTTTGCAAGCACGTACAAGTGGTTCAGGCTATCACATCTACACTGACAGGTTCTAGCCAAGCCTTCAACTTGTTCGGGAATTGCATGAAATGAAAATACATATAACAGGAATAGTTTTGGATTCTAGCAGGAATATTCCAGGTGATCTGCAAAAGAAGAAGTTTCATGAATGTCAATTATATACCATAAATGATGTGCCTCTCATTCCATGACAGGAGCTTAGTGACAATACTAAGTACACTCTTAGACCCTCAAACAGAGTTGATCACTGGTTATTGGAAGAAGCAGCCTGTTCTAATTGAAAAACCAACAGTAATTTTAGAATACACAAAGTTTCTGGGAGGAGTGCACAGAGCTGGTCAGTACGGTGGAGGTTACGGGTTTACAAGGAGGTCCCACAAATGGTAGAAAAAATTCTTCTTCTGGCTGATGGAAGTTTCAGTTGCGAACAGCTACATCCTTTACTGATTGGATAAGGAGGAGAGTGGAGAAAAATTGTAGACATCCCTTTCTGCAATGTGAGGAACAGAAATTCAAGAAAGAGGAGAAGACCATCATCTTTTGACCTTCATCATCTTCATAAACTTTTGGGCCCCAATGCAAAATCTGAAACAGGGCCCCTACCTACTACGTGCTATTTATAATACTGGTGTTTTCCTATGTGATAGAGGGGCCTTTGGGCCTCCTAAGGCTCAAGGGCCCTGTAGTGACCGGTACCCCCTCATACCCTATAGCTACGCCCCTGTCTTTTGACCTTCAGGAAAGGCTAAATTGGAAGATGCATTTCATAATGCAAAATGGAAAAAATCTACAAAGGATTGTGTAGTTTCCAGCAGACGAAATGAGAAAGGGGAACGGAGAGAAACCAGTTTCTACTGTGAGACATACAATAGGAAGCCTGGCGATTCAAGAAGTATCACAATCAAGCAAAATGACAAACAAAAACACTTTAATAAACCTAAAATAGATAATAGAATCATCAGAGTTCACATTTATGTTTTTCTTGTTACCATGCGGCTGTTGCGGCTCCTCCCGGGGCGGCGGGGTGCTGGGTCCTGCAGTCGGGGCGCATTCCCCCGGCTTTTGGTCTGGCTGCCGGGAGACTGGGCAGCGGTGTGCTGGTGGCTCGCGTGACACCATGTGCGTGCGCATCAGTGAGTGCAACTTCTGTCCACTTGCTTCCTTTTTATATTGTCTGTTGGGAGTTGGCTTCTCCCTCTCTCCGCCCCTGGGCGGAGGCTTTTGTTTATAAGTCTGGCAGTGACTGGCAATCACTGCCAGTTATTGGTTTCCCTCAGTGAGCTAGCTAGCCTGCCTCTGTTGGTCTCCTGCTCTTGTCAGCTTGTTTGCTATTTCTGCCAGGTTATGCCATCTGCTTCAAGTCTGCTTTGTATTTTCGTGTTGGTTTATTACATCTGCTTTTTCTGTCGTTATTACCCCCTTTCCATCAGGTACTCCAGCGTTCCTTCTCGGTCCCTAGTGAGAGTAGGGACCGCCACCCAGTTGCCCGCCTGGGGTTAGCCAGGAGTGGAGGCGAGTAGGCAGGGACAGGGATTGCGGGTGAGATCAGGGCAACCCGGGCTGGCATATCTAGTGCAGTATACCGTAACATAATAACTGCCCTTTAAAATTGCCCAGCATGTTTTGGTTTTTTTTGCTCTCCAATGTAGGCCATGAGTACCCTTGCAAATCGGTTGCAGGGTTTAGTGGGCGTGCTCCAGGACCTGTCTGGTCGTATGGTGGCCCAGGAGCAGCGGGAGTGTGTGCATGTTTCTGCCGACCCTTCTATTCCTGAGCTCAAGTGTCCTCTTCCTGAGGTGTTTTCAGGGGAGAAGAGCAAGTTTTTTGTTTTCCAGCATGCATGTAGATTGTACTTTCAGATGCGGCCCCGCTCATCTGGCTCAGAGTCCCAGAAAGTGGGATTGATTATGTCCTTACTTTGGCGTTTCCCCCAGACATGGGCCTACTCCTTGCCCGAGAGTTCGACTTGCCTGCAGTCAGTTGACTTGTTTTTTCAGGAACTTGGAGGTATTTTTGATGAGCCGGACCGTGCGGGGTTGGTCGTCTCTCATCTCATGTCCCTACATCAGTGGCAGCAGTGGGTACAGGACTATCGCTCTAAATTTAGACAGTATGCAGGTGAAGCTTCTTGGAACGATGGCGCCCTTAGAGACGTGTTTTTGTTGGGGCTGTGTGACGCTGTCAAGGATCTGCTCATTTCCCATCCCGCACCCGTAACACTCAATGATGCAATGGAATTGGCAGTCAAAGCTGACAGCAGGCTGAGATCTAGAAAAAAGAAATGTCAGGCGCACAAAGCTAGGGAACCCAGCAGACCTGCTCCCACTTCTCCCATGCCACCTTCTGGTGCCGAGCCTATGGAAGTGGACCAGCTAACTCCAGAGGAACGGTGACGGTTCCAGATGGCTCACCATTTCTGTTTCTATTGTGGGAAAGCCGGACATCGTGTAGCAACCTGTCCTCAGAAGCAGATGCAACATCAGCCAGAACCGACGGAAGAACTTCAGATCCTAGGCAACTGTCGGGAGGGTCGCCTAGGATCACAGGTACTCCCTAAGTTGTTGATGCCTTGTCAGATTGGCTTCCGGAATTTCACTCGGTCCGGTCAGGCTTTTATTGATTCGGGAGCTGCCGCCAATTTGATTAATTTAAATTTTCTCAGACCTCTGATAACTGAATTCTCAGCGTTAAAAATCCCCATACGCTTCTACTTCTCTGTCTGCAGGTGTTGTACAATGGAGGACTCCCATTTTACAGTTCACTGTGGGTGTTTTCAATTCAGAGAATCATTCGTTCCTCGTAATGGAAAGGATGTCTGTTGATGTAGTGCTTGGTATGCCCTGGTTGGCACTGCACAATCCCCGATTTGATTGGTCCACTCGGGAAATGACACATTGGGGGTTGTCCTGTCATAGTCACTTAGCTACTATATCCATGTGTTCAGCAGATGCCGTACTTAGTCCGGAGTATTTGTTTGATTTTCATCATGTATTTTCCAAGAACCTGTCTGAGACTTTGCCTCCCCATAGGGAGTGGGACTGTGGTATTGATTTGATCCCCAACAGTCCCATCCCTAAGGAAATTTATTTTCAATTTGTCGGGGCATGAGCACGAGGACCTTAAGTCCTATATCTCAGAGTCTCTGGCCAAACAACATATGTGGCCGTCCAGGTCCCCTGCCGGGGCAGGTCTCTTCTTTGTAGAGAAGAAGAATGGCACATTGAGGCCTTGTGTGGATTATCGGGGTTTGAATAAAATTACAGTGAAGAAGCAGTGCTCCTTGCCCCTGATTCCTGAGATATTGAATCAGGTGGTAGGGGCCCACTGGTTTTCCAAATTGGACTTAAGAGGGGTTTACAATTTAATTCACGTCCGAGAGGGAGATGAGTGGAAGACCACGTTCAACACCCTGTTAGGACATTTTGAAAGTGTGGTCATGCCCTTCGGACTTTGTAATGCCCCTGCTGTGTTTTAGGGATTTATGAATGCAGTCTTCCACGACTTCCTGGGGGTATTCTTGGTCATATATCTCAATGACATTCTGGTGTACTCCCCAGACTGGGATTCTCATGTGCGGCAACTGAGGCTGTTTCTGACCCGTTTGCGTGAGTACCATCTTTTTGTCAAGTTGGAGAAATGCAATTTTGGCACTAAACAAGTGACCTTCCTTGGTTATGTGATTTCAACCGCGGAGATTCAAATGGAGTCTGATAAAGTAGCAGCAATCTCCCAATGGGTCAGACCAGATAACCTGAAAGCTCTCCAGCGGTTTTTAGGTTTCGCAAATTTTTACCGTAAATTCTATAAGAATTATTCCGTTATTGTGCAGCCCCTGACTGATCTGACCAAGAAGGGTGCTGCCTTGGTAAGATGGTCGCCTGAGGCCCTAGAGGCTTTTAGTCGTCTCAAGAGGGTGTTTACTACCGCCCCAGTACTAGTACAGCCTGACACGCGGCGACTGTTCTTCATTGAGGTCGATGCTTCTGAGGTAGGGGCGCGGGCTGTACTGTTTCAGAAAATCAGCGGGAGATCTGGGTATAGCCCATGTGCGTTCTTCTCGCGGAAGTTCAGTTCGGCGGAACGTAACTACGACGTGGTAATCGTGAGTTATTGACGATTAAGTGGGCTCTAGAAGACTGGCGTCACAATCTTGAAGCGGCGAGGCATCCCATTACCGTTATACTGATCAAAAAAACGTAGTATATCTCGCCAATGCTAAGAGACTCACAGCACGTCAAGCCAGGTGGACATTGTTTTTCGGCAGGCTTAACGTCATCGTTACTTATATTCCAGGAGAGAAGAACGTGAAGGCGGATGCCCTCTCACAGAGTTTCGGTTTGCCGGAAAGTGAGACAGTGGCTCCCGAGAATATCTTGGCACCTGGGGTGGTGGTGGCAGCTGTAGAATCTGATCTCATTCCTCGTCTACGGAGCTGTAAGCAGGACGCTCCCTCGGGGTGCCGGAGGGCAGATGGTTTGTGCCAGAGACCTTGCGTCTCAGGGTCATTGAAGAGTCTCATCTATTCTCGCAGGTCATCCGGGGGTTCAGGGGACTCTGAATCTTTGTTCTAGACACTACTGGTGGCCAGGCATGTCTCGGGAGATCCGCGACTTTGTTAAGGGATGCTCTGTCTGTGCACGTAGTAAAAGTCGTCGTCCGGAGGGTCCCCTGAGACCGTTACTGGTGCCATCTCGTCCGTGGTCGCATTTATCGGTAGATTTTATCATCGATCTGCCTGAGTCTCAGAAATTCACCACGATCCTGGTTGTTGTGGACCGCTTCCCAAAAATGGCACATTTCGTCGTACTAAAGAAGCTACCTTCTGCTATAGAGTTTGCCAAGATTTTTGTAAATGAAATCATTCATCTACATGGGGTTCCCGAGAACATTGTATCTGATCGCGGGGCTCAGTTTGTTGCTCAATTCTGGCAAGCCTTCTGTAGGAACCTGGGAATGTCGCTTTCGTTCTCGTCAGCATTCCACCAGCAAACTAATGGTCAGACTGAGCGGAAGAACCAGGATTTAGTGCCATATTTACAGTTGTTTGCTAGCGAAAAGGCTCATCAGTGGGCAGAATTCCTTCTGCTGGCAGAGTTTGCACTAAATAACCATACTTGTTCCTCCACTGGGATGTCGCCATTCCGTTGCGTATATGGTCAGCATCCTTGCTTCGTACAGCTATTTTTTACTCCGTCGGCCTGTCCTGCAGCTGATGTCGCCACAGATGCGCTGCAGGGAATATGGAAAGAAGTACAGAAGAATCTGGAAGCAACGGGCGCTCATATGCAGTTGCGTAGTGGGAGGAATCTGTCAGTATCTGAACCTTACAGGATGGGACAGAAGGTATATTTGTCTTCTAGAAATCTCAAATTGAAGGTTCCATCTTTGAAACTGGCACCACGTTACGTGGGTCCCTTTGTCATCACGCGGGTAGTAAATCTGCTTGCTTCTGAACTTGATTTGCCAGCTACATGGAGGGTTCATAGGGTCTTTCACAAGTCATTATTGAAATCTTTTGTCCCTTCAGTGACAAGTATACCGTAACATTTCTCTTTTAAAATTGTAGGATAATTCCAAGAAATAAACAACCTCTTTCCCACCCAAAAACAAAATAAATGCTGGAGAGTTTGTGGGTGGCAGGGAAATCAGATTGGAAAAGACTAAAGGAGTCTCCTGGCAGTGTCCAAAATGCTGTAAAAGATATCTGGTGACCCCAAAGACTTATTTATTTGGTGTTCTGCAGTGTAGAAAGCTCAGGGGCTCTTCATGCTTTGGTCCTCATTATGACACCCTTAGTGGTGAAAAATGTGTCTACATACTTAAAGGGAACTTGTCACCTTGGAACTGAGTTATGTAGCTGTTCTGGGAGTTGATGGGAGTCAGGGGATGTATTTTTATACTCATTTGTACCCCAGTTCCCACGGTGTCCCCTGGTGAAGATCACACGTGGTTTGAAAATCGGACTCTTTTCAGACTGGTGTGTACATACTTTCTTATAGAGGTCTATGGGAGTGCGTGCACAGTGGTCTGAAAAGAGTCAGATTTTCAGATATTGCATGACCTTCACCGGCAGACACTGGGAACAGTGGAATATAAAAATTACATTCACCGGCTCTCTGTCACCTCCTGGAATAGCTACACAACTTATTTTATGGCCCTGTTCTGAGGTGACAGGTTCCCTTTAAAAGTGTATCGGAGTTTTGGGTTTTAAATAAAATGGATTTCCTGTGCCATAAAATAACACATTAACATATACTCATCTCTCTCCGCCGGAACTGGGAGAGGCGAGTATATACCTGTTAGTTATTTTACTCCATGGGAAAGCCATTTTATTTAAAACCTATAACTTGGACAACCCGCTTTAATGATGTGTCATCTGGTATCCGGAAGACAGAACTTGTATATCCAGATTAGAGTGGTATTCATTGCTCAGCTAGAACATTAAAACTACTCACAGGTGAAGTGAATAACCCTGATGATCTGGAGACAATGTTACTGTACCTGTGAGGCCGCTTTCACACGGCCGAGAAGAACATGCAAGATTTGTGCATTTGAAGACATTAGCTATTTTTTCCCATATCCCATCATGGCACAGGGGAAAATTGTGGCATGTGCCATCTTTGGGAGTTCCCTCGGAACGCATCACTCATTGTTTTCAATGGGGCCGGTAAAGCATCACATGGCATGCAAGGTGCACGTGAGTGCGATGCAAGATTTACAATTAAGACAATCACTACTTCCCTGGAGGGATGCGAGGCGTTTTGGGGGAAATCGCACACTGGTGAGTGCAATATGAGGCCGAGTTTCACGGCGTGATATCACACTTGCCAATGTGAAATTAGCCTGAGGGTTGAGATATATCAGGCAACAACTGAACAGCCAGTTCTTGAAGTTGATGTGCTGGAAGCAGGAAAAATGGGCAGATGTGAGTGTAGTACGAGGACAGCAGGCCAAGGAATATGAGACAGATATGGAGAAACCAGAATTTCTAGTTTTTATTTCTCTAACAATCAGTATGACTCTACCACTGCCATTAGTAAAGTAGGGAAATAACGTTCATAAATACAAGTTATACAGTCATATTTTGGATTATAAATATATCAAATTGTACAAAATATCCAACTATTTTTTAACACAGAGCTAAATGGTCATACAAATATCTGCAAATGGTTTATTTGGCTACTTTATGGTCAGATATTAGGAACTAATCCTAAAAAAGAATACTGAGAGGCTTGACCCTTAAATACATATTCTATTAATGCAGTTTTCAGTTACCATCAATTCCGTAATACAGCGGTCACTTTGGTACTCCGACCCAAAGGGGCACTTTAACCCTCATTCGATACTGGTTTCAAAGTACAGGACTGCAATGAACAAGGCTGAGGTTAGAAACACCCCATGGTACCACATGAGGGTACTTTACACAGATTTGTATCCCACGCCTGTATACATTGCTTACCATAAAAAGAGATTGGACAGGGATGCACTATGGGAAGATTCTTGCACAGCTGTTCTCCCGGCCACTAACTATGCAGAGACTGCAGCTCTGCTCCATGGACTTGTACAGCAGTGGCCGCTGTGCAAGGAATGACTGTGAATGGGAATTAGCACTAAACCAGTGCTACTACTACTGTGATTTCAGGATCTGTGTGGTACAGGTAGTTATACATTCACCCAGGGGCGTAACTATAGAGGATGCAGAGGATGTGGTTGCACCCGGGCCCAGGAGCCTTAGGGGGCCCATAAGGCCTCTCTACTCCATATAGAGAGCCCAGTACTATGAATAAAGCATTATAGTTGGGGCCCTGTTACAGGTTTTGCATTGGGGCCCAGAAGCTTCAAGTTATGCCTCTGCATGGTTTAGGTATGGGTACGGGTACAGATACAGATAGAGGGGGGGCCCCAGCTCACGTTTTGCATCAGGGGCCCTGAGCCTTTAGTTACGCCCCTGGGTTCACCTATTATAAAATTATGGCATATCTAGCTACCGTTCATGCCATCACTTGATGAGATAGGTATAGCCCTTTAAGGGATGAATCTTAGAAATGAAATGTAATAAACTTTTTAATTCCCTTGTAATTTGTGAATTCATTGGGCAGATAATGAATGTTTCTAAATTCTTGCCTGTATTCCTCCTGCTCCTTTCTCTAGTAGCATGATGTGTGTTATCACAAGTACAGCTGTAACACCACCAATCATATTAACATTCACAGCTTGGGGCACAGCTAACAACCAAATTAACATGCACAACAGGTAGCAACTAGCAGGAGGTTGGGGGTTACAGCCTTATCAAAAATGTTAAGCCATAAGGAAAAATGCCATAAACAAGCACAAATTATTTTAAAGGGGTTGTCCCGCGCCGAAACGGGTTTTTTTTTTTTTCAACCCCCCCCCCGTTCGGCGCGAGACAACCCCGATGCAGGGACGTACAGACAGCTTACCGGAGCGCTTACCTTGATCCCCGCGCTCCGGTGACTTCTATACTTACCTGTGAAGATGGCCGCCGGGAACCTCTTGCTTCGTGGACCGCAGCTCTTCTGTGCGGTCCACTGCCGATTCCAGCCTCCTGATTGGCTGGAATCGGCACGTGACGGGGCGGAGCTACACGGAGCCGCTCTCTGGCACGAGCGGCTCCATAGAAGACTACAGAAGACCCGGACTGCGCAAGCGCGGCTAATTTGGCCATCGGAGGGCGAAAATTAGTCGGGCTCCATGGGAACGAGGACGCTAACAACGGAGCAGGTAAGTAAAAAACTTTTTATAACTTCTGTATGGCTCATAATTAATGCACAATGTATATTACAAAGTGCATTATTATGGCCATACAGAAGTGTATAGACCCACTTGCTGCCTCGGGACAACCCCTTTAAGTATTCATATAATTACAGTTTGTTTAGGTGGCCGGGCGCGACTTATCGATCATTTCTTTGGGCAGTGTCTGCAATTAGGGGCCTGCAAATGTAACTCTCAAGCTCTTATGAAACTCCGTAAAGCGCACAAAGTCCACTGCTACACATTGTGTAACGATGGCCAGTACAATAGTATGCGAAATAGAAAGAAGATCATCAGTACTCATCCAGAGAAGTTGTATTTTCTTCCAGTTCACATGCTGCAATATCACACTATGCAACCATCTTGCTATTTCCAGTTTTTAAGGTCACCGCTGCTCTGTTTTCCTATCTTGGTCTATCCAGACCCAAATTGATATAACTATAGAGAAAGGAAATGGAAAGATGGAAAAATACCTCTACAGCGTCACCTATTAAAAGACAGCATTCCTGCGAGTCAAAGTCAGACTGGGAATTGTGAGCCAAAGCCAGAATAATCATGCACAGACAGCTGTTTCGGGGTGTTGGCTGTCATCAGTGTGTAGCAGGTTTCTGGCTTGGCTAGTGAGAGGCCTAAAGACATAGGTCAGGAAGGGTTGTGAAAGTCCTATAGACGTGGGTCAGGAAGGATATCATTTCTGTCTTTCAGTAGGTGGCACTGTAGAGGTATTGTTCCATCTTTCTATTTGCATATTTCCCAGAGGAGCATGCATGGCCTTATAAGTCTCCTCACACCTTCTAGATTCTCTCCCTAAGGAGAAACAATACCCTTCCTGGCCTATAGAGAAAATAGACATGGCAAAGACGATATAGTGCATCTCACTTCAATGCAGGAAAAACTTGTTGGCTATTGTAACAAGAATGTTTAATAAGGCACATATACAATCAAACAACCAGTGGCATGCCTCATATCTACGCCTGACCCATGTTTCGCCTATCAGCATACTTGAATATGCTGACGTTCTGGATGAGTTTTGAAGATCCTGTTTTCCCTTTGCTGTACATGCCTACTATTTCTTCGTAAAACTACAACTCCCACATACCCTGACAACTGAAGGTTGCCACTTTCACAACAGCTGTAGACCACTAGTATAAAACAAGGTTGTAGTAGAGAGATAAGACAGGCACTGTGCGAGGAGAACTGAGGAAAGTACTAAAACAGCAGCGACATAGTAGTAGAGGTGATGCCCATGAATATACAGTGGCTAAGTAAAAACAAACTATCATTTCTTTATAAACAGGCATAACAATCACTGTTGGCTCATTCACTAATCGTTCTTTTTAAATCCTGATCGTTCAGTCATTCTCATTCAATTACACAGCGATTGTGAATGACTGAACAGTTTCTCATTGAACAAGTCATGGATGTATCTGCCTGTATAAACGGGCTGCACTTGTGAACTCTGACACCGTTCGATCATTTGAACGAGAAATCGGCCGGACTAAATGGCCCCTAAGGCTCCGGCGTAATCTATAGGTGAAAGTGAAGAGTCCAATGATAAATATTGGTAAACGCATTATTTACATCAATGCGATAGTGACATTTTAACAGTTAATTAAAGTGTTCACAACTCTTAAAGGGGTTGTCTCGCGAAAGCAAGTGGGGTTATACACTTCTGTATGGCCATATTAATGCACTTTGTAATGTACATCGTGCATTAAATATGAGCCATACAGAAGTTATTCACTTACCCACTCCGTTGCTGGCGTCCCCGTCTCCATGGAGCCGTCTAATTTCGGTGTCTTCTTGCTTCTTTAGACGCGCTTGCGCATTCCGGTCTTCTGCTGTGTGCTCGCGCTGGAGAGCTGGTCTGCGCGTCGTCATCGTAGCTCCGCCCCGTCACGTGGTGCCGATCAGCCAATTAGGTGGCTGTAATCGGCAGTGGAACGCAAGACATCCACAGTGCACCATGGGAGAAGACCCGCGGTGCACCATGGGAGAAAACTGTGGTGCATCATTGGGAAAGGACCAGCGGCCATCTTTAAAGAAGAAATTTTAAAAGTTCACGAAACGAGGTACTGGTAAGTAGAAACGCTCTTTTATAACGCTTTCCAAGGGTAGTGTACTATGTTTGCTTTAGCAGGGGGACTGGGAGGAGAAAAAAATTTGATTTCTGCCACGGGACAACCCCTTTAAATCACAACATCCCCAAAACATAGATGAAAACATAAATCTACTGCTCCATAGCGGGATGGTACTAATGGTGGCCAGTTGTATTTGCTGACAACAAATTGGACCTTGACCACTGGCCATCATTAGTACCATTGCCCTATGGAGCTGTGGATTTGGGCTTGGATGCTTGCTTTTACTTAGCCACTGTATAAAACAAGGTTTAGTGTAGGTGAATTGTAATTAAAAGGGGTTATTCAGAAGAAAAAAAATTGATACTATTCCTCCCCCGTCAGTCTTCTTACCAGATCTTCTCCTCACCGATCTTCTCCTGCCTCCTCCAGTTCCCCAGGTCACGTCATCGCAAGTTGGCAGGTTCTTCTATTTCCTGTGATGTAGCATACATTATTGGCATTCTGCTTCCTGCAGGTCAGCGTACGCTACATTGCTAGTGACGTAGCATTCACTGCCTAGCAGAGAATGCTGTATCCTCGGCAGCCTGCTTTAGTGAGCAGGCTATTGCCGCAACTGCGCAAGTGCAGTGTCTCACCGCTAGTGTTCATATACTGTATGGACACTCACAGCGAGACACCACAGTTGCGGCAATAGCCTGGGCTTGCTCGCTAAAGCAGGCTGATGAGGATTAGGCATTCTCTGCTAGGCAGTGAACACTACATCACTAGTGATGCAGCATACCGTGCAGGAAGGAGACTGCTGAGAATAGACGCTACATCACAGGAAGAGGAGGATCCAACCGGTTGGGGGTGATGTGACCCGGGGGACTTTAGGAGACAGGAGAAGATCGGTGAGGTAAAGATCTGGTTAGAAGACTGCCTTGGGAGGAATAGGTAAGTACAGAAATGTTTTCTTCTGATGATAAAACCCCTTTAAGTTACTTAAAAGAAAAAAAAAAAACTCAGGGACAATAATCAATTCATGCTTGTCATCCAAATTCTATATCTCTTTCATATTCACAGATGTCTTCCATATCCTCCGTTAGTATCATATGTAGTTCTGTTAACATAACTTCTAGTGCCTGAAAGACAAAACAGATCATATAATATTGAAAATAGAGCTTTGAGAAGAGGTGCCAGACCACCAAGCACACATATATATCAGTCCCATCCAGTACGCTTATCATAGTCAATCTCTTTATACCACCGCCATCCATTGCTAGTGTTCTTACAGTGGATACACCCCCCCTTGTTAAAATGCCAGGTTTTTGTCATATTAAACAATCTGACAAAGATGAATCCTTTCAGATTTATTTCCCTCTTTAATGTGACCCGTTATCTCTACAATTCCAATGAAGAACAAACTGAAATCATCTAAGGTGGAAAAGTAAACTTAACAAAACAAAAATAATGTGGTTGTATAAGTGTTCACACCCTCTTATATTTGGGGATGTGGTTGTGTACAGAAGTAGTCAATGCCATTTAAACTCATGATAGATAGTATCAGCTCTCCGCTGCCATTATTTACAGGGATTCTGATTTACCCCATATAAAGTTTAGCTCTAGCACATCAAAGGGATCAGATTGTTGATCAGGAGAAGGGGACCAAAACATCTCCAAGGCATTGCATATACCAGAGAACACAGTGAAGACGGTCAGCAAGAGGTGGATTAAATTTGGCACAACAGTGGCATTACCAAGACCGTGTTATTGTCTGATTGGGACCCCAACTGTAAAGCTTCATTGATAGTATTGGTTTGCAATATGGGGAAGAGAGACATTATGAGCCCCCTAGGGCTCCTAGGCCCATGTGCAACCACACCCTCCGCATCCCCCTTACTTACTCCCATGCTCCAAATCAACAAAAGAATGGCTTCACCAGAAAAGTTTTGGAATGGCCCAGCCAGAGCCCAGACCTGAATCCCATTGAAGATCTGGGGGTTGGCCTGAAGAGGGTGCTACGCCTGAGATGCCCTCGCAATCTGACAGATTTGGAGCACTTTTGCAAGGAAGAGTTGGCAAAGATTGCCAAGTCAAGCTGTGCCATGCTGATAGATACCAACCCAAACGACTGAATGCTGTCATAAAGTCAGAGGGTGCATCAGCAAAGTATTAGTTATTGGCTGTGCATATTTATGTAACCACATTAGTTTAGTTTTTTCTACCCTAAAGTATTTCAGTTTGTTTTTCAATGGCATTGTATAGATAACGGGTCAGACTGAAGGTGGAAAGAAATCTGAACATGACAAAACATGGCATTTTAACAAGGGTGTGTAAACTTTTTATATCCACTGTTTAACATTACTAGCCACTGTAAGTGCTCTAGCTGGTCTGACTATGACTAAGGACGCATGTTGATCTATGTAAGCATTTTTATATTGTGCAAGCCAGTTTTTAGGGCTTATTCCCACAGGCGTATATCATCTGTGTGTTTACACTCCGGCCGATATACGCTGCGCATCTGATGCATTGGTTTACAATGCATCAGTGCACAGGCGCGTATCTCCACGGTGTACAAGCGCCTGGTCGGGCAATGCTACGTCGAAGCCAGCAGCTGTATTGACACCTATAGGAGCCAACGACACCTGCAGGAAAAGGGAGGTGGGAGGGAGTTTGGGAGCGTGACTGCTAAACTCCGTCCCTCTTCTCTTCTCCTCTCCGCCCCTTGCTGCTGTTTGCAATGGGAGAGGCGGGGCTAAACCCCACCCCTGTCCCATCCTCCCATTGACAACAGCGGCAAGGAGCGGGAGCTAGGGACACTAGCTCCTGCCCTGTCCCGACTCCTTCCCTTGCAGAGAGCTGTCGAGGCAGGGTGGGGAGAGACAGCTCGATGGCGTATACACCGCCCCATGCATCACACGGTAGCATATATCGTCCGGCTGTTTTCACGGCCAGCCGATATACACTTGTGTGAATAGGCCCTTATGGTGATTTTTATTTTTCAATAACGTTTATTCAAGTGATCTCCTGACTCTGGACAGCCCAGTTTTTTCTCTTCGCACATGCACACTTGGCTGAGTGCAGCAGATTAAAAAAAGCACTCCGATCAGCAGGTTCCCCCTCTTCTTTGCCTTCTTAATATTAGCAACCACAGCAAGTGTCTTTACAAGGTTAAGTGCACAGGGGTCAGATTTGCTGCTGAAATATTCTGCAGCAAGTCTGACGAAGTCTACGGTGAAATCCACACTGTCAAATCTGCACCAAAACTGGTAGATATTTCTGCTGCAGAGTTTCTTGCAGTTTAGGCAAGTTCTTACACAAATGGACTTGAATTGTGGATTCGGCACAAAATATGCGGTAAACCTTGGGCAGTGAAAGGCATGTATTTTCGTTCACACTTGTGGGTACGAATTGCAAATTGAGCGGGCGGAAGAAAAATCGCAGCGTGCTGTATTATAGCATAGATGGCCTCCATTGAAGCCAATGGATGCACGTGTTCTGCTTCCCACAAGCAATTAACATTGCATATGAGCAGGTCACCTATAGTAAACCCAGCAGACAACAGTAAAGCTGTGAGTGGCTCATCAGTTTCACTGGTCATGTGACAGTCGTATGAATGTGTCGCCCAATGGTTCTAATGCAGCGTGCATATGATATGCATATAATATGAACAGGGTATTTACATTCATTCTATGTTATGTTTCTCACAAACTCACAGCAAACCACGTCATGACTGCAACCCATATGTTGTGGAAATTAAACTTACAGCTTAAAATTGGAAGTACTGTAGTTCACATACCACTTTACTAACTGTATTTTGGTGGAAAAGCATGGCTGGATAGTTTTCAAAGGTGTTTTGTTGCACCTGTTGAATGTTGCCTTGATCTCTCAGGAGTACATCAAGCACGATACCTTCAGTAGGAGACAACGTATAAATAACTTCAGTGTTATGCACATATAGATATAGACTTTATAAACAAAACATGGTAGCATGTTGGCTCATTAGTAAGGACATTGGTGTTATGGGTAATCCACCTCTCTATCCATGACTCACCTGCTTCTCCCTTCTGCCAACCACTTCACTGGCTACTCGTCATCCAGAGAATCCAGTTCAAGATATTATCAATGACATACAAGACTGCCAACAACCTGTGTCCACCATACTGTACATCTCTAACCTAATATCCCAATGTCCATCTCTGATCCATTATCCCACATGTAATCTCCAATCCTCATAAGATGTCCTTCTCTACTCTCCTCTGTCACCTCCTCACACAATCATCTCCAAGATTTCTCCTGGCCATCATCTTCAACCTGGAACTCGCTACCCCAACAAACTCTCCACTGCCTTGAAAACCTGTTCAGAAAAGCCTACAGAAGCCTATAACCCTTCTGCCACCACTATATGGCAGCTTCCACCCTCACCTATCATCTCCCTCTCCCTTCCCTTATAGACTGTAAAGCCTCATGGGCAGGGTCCTCCCTTCCTTTGTATCAATCTGTTAGTCATTTAGTAGCTCTAACAGACAGAAATAACACAACACTAAACCTAATCCACACATTGCACAACACACCAACACCATTAAGCAATCAGGGGCCAAGAAGGAGCTCCATGGTAGACATGCCATTGACCTCAGTCAGAATCATGTTGACAAAACTGCATCAAACTGCTGGCTCGGGGTAACCTCCTTGGAGAAACAGAGGGGTTCATGATTGCCATACAGGGTCAAGTTATAAATACAAAAATCTACAGAAAACACAACCTTAGGCTGCATTCAGACGAACGTATATCAGCTCGGTTTTCACGCCGAGCCGATATACGTTGTCCTCGTGTGCAGGGGGGGGGGGGGAGGATGGAAGAGCCAGGAGCAAGAACTGAGCTCCCACCCCCTCTCTGCCTCCTCTCCACCCCTCTGCACTATTTGCAATGAAAGGAGGCAGGACGGGTTGGGGCTAAGTCACGAGAATTAGCCCCGCCCCGGCCCGCCTCTCCCCATTGCAAATAGTGCAGAGGGGCGGAGAGGAGGCAGAGAGGGGGCGGGAGCTCAGTTCCTGCTCCTGGCTCTTCCATCCTCCCCCCCCTGCACACGAGGACAACGTATATCGGCTCGGCGTGAAAACCAAGCCGATATACGTTCATGGGAATGCAGCCTTAGGGCTTCGACAGACAATGTGCAAATACTGTCCCCTCAACGGAGCATATTTGCACATGAACAAAGTTTGGATATGGCAATAATCAGGCTGATATGCACGTGTCAATGCAAGGTAGTGTCATTTTGGGGTTGCAATGCCAGTTCACACGCGTGTGACACCCTCTTTCCGTGAAATGGAATGGCAATTAACCCTTTCCAATCCACTGTCTGATATCTTCCACCATTCTTATTGAAGCTTGTACAGCTCCAATGTCAGAAGACATCCAACAGGGTATTATTACCGTCTATTGCCAGCCACTCCACTGGGGCACACACACTGGCTTTAGCCAGCAGATGGCATTGTTTTATAACGGCAAAGAGAGAAAGCCTTTTAGGAAACCCTGAATCCAAAATTGTATTGGACAGGGTTAAAGCCTAATAAAGGCAGCCTGTCTTCTTTTCCCTCTGTTGGCCACCAATCACACCCTTCTTGTTTTTTTAACCTGCCATAGACTTCCATGGCAGTTTGCTGCATAAAAAACGCAGAAAGATAGGGCAGGAAATATCTTATCGTCGTGTGCAGGAATTACACGTGAGAAACACGCTGATGAGAACGAACCTATTGAAGTCAATGGGTTCGCTTTGTCACATTTCACAGGCAAGAGTTTCGCGTGTGCAAACATGTTTGTCTGTTTAGGCCCTAAAAGACACCCCGCTTTTTGATGACGCGTGCAGAAAATACCACATGGTGGCAGAAACAATACAACACATCCCCTTTTGTTGCTCTTGGCACAGACAGATTATATACACAGACATAAGCTAATTGGCGATCGTTTTAGCAGTAATGTTCGCCCATCGTGCGCTTTTCGGGCACTGTTAGCTGATCGTTAAATTCAAGCTAACCTAAAAATCGTCCTTCAGTTTTATCAGAAGTTCTCCACTGGGTGTGCTGATAGCATTATTTCCCCGTGAAGAACAAAGGATCTGAGCGCAGGTAATAGCCTCAGGCTAGTAACTGCATTCAGGGAAGGCTTCATTTGCACATTTAATTGGTATTTAAGGAGCTGAGAAGCTCATTGGACCCATGTAAACCAGCCTGAATCCAACAAGAGCTTGTAGACAAGCACCAACTATCAGACACTCCTATCCCATACTACACATACACTACACAGACCTCCTAGAAAACAACATGCACAAAATGTACTACGACACAGACAAAACAATCCACCACAACAGACCAGACATCACACTCATTGGCAAAAATAACAAGTCCCCATCCATCATAGACATCTCCATCCCAAACACACACAACATGCCACATACATACACTGAGACAACCAATAGAGACTTCTGGGTTTTCTGTACTGTGGGTGGTTTTATAAATCTCCTGCTTTCCTGCAGAATCCGCAATTGAATTGCGGATAGGACAAGGATCGAACGGCTTCCATTGACTTCAATGGAAGCCGTCCGTGCGGGGTCCACACTGAAATGGAGCACGCTGCTTTTTTTTTTTCTCCGGACCAAATGGTTCACAAATCAAATCTGCATGCTTTATTTCATTTGTGGACGCCCATGTTTCCCTATGGGTGGCTTGATTTGCGGATCTCCCGTGCGGATTCCACAAATCAAATCCACCCGTGGACATTGGGCCTTTTAGTGTCAGATGAATTTAGCAAAATAACAATAAACAATTAAATAAATACTAAAACTATAAACAAATAATAGGCAAATACATACATCAGACCAAGAGAAGAAAAAAGTGAGAAATAAGCGCCTGTTCACATCTCATTACTGATTCCATCCTGAAGTTCACTTGGGTTTTATGTTTAAAATCCCCAAAACGGATCCCCTGGACAAAACCTCCATGCCATTTATAAAGCCTGCTGAAGTGGAGACCAATAATTCTCTCTTTTTTGATTCATTTCTGGCAATTTGCACCTGAAAGAAAAACTTGGTAGACCGCGGAATGAAACAAACACAACCCTGCCGAAACAGAGACTTGTTGGTCTTTATTTTAGCAGGTTTCATAAATGGCAGATATAGATTCTCTCCAGCGGGTTCTGTTTTTTTTAATGATTTTAAACATATAGTCCAATGGAACCCGGGAGAGAATGATGAGACGTGAACAGGCCGTAAGACTGATGGTTGAGGGTCCCAATAAAGAGACAAGTGATGGGGTGAGAGTCATTCAGTGTCTTTGATAACTTACTGTCCAGCAGGCATTGCATTGTATCCTTCCCAAATATCAAAGGTTCATGTGTTCCAATCATGTCAAGTAAGTGCTCCAAAATAAACATGTCTACAACATGTTTGTTTGCTGTTACTGTAATCTGACAACAATAAGAAACCCAGATTTATTGAATTATGTTACTCAATTATAGTAATTTCAAATACTTTAACATAGTCATATGACTTCTGAGAACTGTGTTTTGTCCAAAAATTACAGTCTAAAAATTCTTGTTAAAGGGCACCTGTCAGCATGAACATGCAGTCCATTCTGCATTGATATATAGTTTCATGAAGAAAGATTCAGCAGAACTATTATTAATTTTAATCTCTGCTCTTTCAGAGCTCAGGAGTCCAGTAGGAGGTCCTATCAGGGACTGCAAGCTATCTATGTATATGACTGTGCATACAGAAACTGATAGGACCATTAGGTCATCTGCACACAGGTGGGTCGGACCCCAAATGCGGGATTCTCCCAGCAGAGTTCGACCAGGTTCCCAGCCGATGACCCCAGCTTACCTCCTCTGCTGCGAATGTGCCAGCCAGAGCGCCGGCCAGCACACGCGCAGTACAAAGGACGCAGCGCCACCACTATGGCGATGATGCGGCTCCTGCGACCATTCTGCAATGATGATTGCAGAATGGCCACAGGACGGATGGCTTCTATTGACTTAAGCTTATTAAAGGGGAGAGAATAAAATGAAAAAAGAATACCAGTTCTACTGAATCTTTTCCCACAAAGCTATATACAATCTGCTCAGCTCCTCCTGCTCTATAACATGATGCCTGCAGAATGGACTGTATTTCTGTTGCTGACAGGTTCCCTTTAAACAACTGACTAGGCATGACAAAACAGCCTAACTACCAGCGGATCGCTGAAGGCCTGACTTGGAAGTTACACCTGGTTTCACATACAAATATATTGAAAGGGTATTCTCATCTGAAAGCCCATCCCACCTGACCTTGGCCCAAAGTCAGTTGCATCCAGGCTCCAAGAGATAGCCGAGCTCCCTGTGCTACATTGTTTCAGAAACTCCCATAGGAGTGAATCAGAGTTATGCTACTTCTGTTAGTCCTGAGATGAAGAAACAGGGTTGCGCTCTGTGCTAAGCTGCTTTTGTGACTCCCATTCACTTCTATGGGATTTAAGTAAAGAGCATAGCACAGGTGTGCTTGGCTTTTTCCATAAAGCTGATCATCTCTATAGTCGGTATCAGTACAATTAATGCAATGCACAAATGTAGAAAAATGTAACTTGACTGCTGTAACTTGCTGCAGTTTATTTGCCCTTTCAATTGCTTTTTAATAACATAAGAGTCATGTTTAACCTTCCTATATCTGCATTTATATCCTTAATGCACTTATTATGGATCGTATAGCTTTTTTTAAACTGTGAAATTATGGTCAAGCCCATGCATGTAAGGGCTTGACTCAAGATTTTCATGTATTCCCTATCCACAGGATAGGTATCTGTTTTGTAGGGCATAACTGCTAGGACCCCCAACAATCATCACAAAAAGGGGTCTAGTGTCCCTTCCCCTGCATGAATGAAGCTCCGGCCATGCATGCACATTGCCACTCCATTCATCTCTATGGAATTGGCAAAGATTACCTAGTGCTGTACTTGGCTACTTTGTAGCAGTCCCATAGGGATGAATGAACAAAGCAACAGCATGCATGCTTGACTACCACTCCATTCATATGGGGGGGACATGAGATAACCATTCTCTTATGGATTGAGCTGCCACTCCATTCATATGGGGGACATGAGATAACCCTTCTCTTATGGATTGAGCCACCACTCCATTCATCTCTATGGAATTGGCAGAGATTACCCAGTGCTGTACTTAGCTACTTTGTAGCAGTCACATAGGGATGAACAAAGCAACAGCATGCATGTTCGACTACCACTCCATTCATATGGGGAGACATGGGATAACCTTTCTCTTATGGATTGAGCTGCCACTCCATTCATATGGGGGGACATGAGATAACCCTTCCCTTATGGATTGATCTGCCATTCCATTCATCTCTATAGAACTGTGGGAGATTGCTGAGCACTGTACTTGGCTACTCTCTGGCAGTCCCATAGAGGTGAATGAAGCAGCCATGCACATGGCACCACTTAATTCATACAAGGGGGCACTACATTCCCATTCTTGTGTTCTGTGTGGGTCCCAGCAGTCAGACTTCACTTACACCCTTATCCCCTGCATGATAGAATCCTGTATTAACCACTATAACTCCTCATGTAAAGGTATTGAAACAAATAATTCATTGCTGACAGCATTACAAAAAGTTTATAACAAATAATTACCTGATTTTTGTGCAATTCAGAGAGTTGATCATCGCATTCACTGAGAACAGAGATGACAGCGTCTTTCATTTCCTTATCAATTACGCTTTTAATAAGACTGTCAAGTAGTCTGTCATGTTCAGTTTCAGAGTTTAGTTCATCTATCTGAAAAAGGATTGGTAATAATTGTAAAAATGCATTTAAAAAAAAACCATAAAATGAACAAACAACTGCAACATTATAACATGTTTCTCAACAACTCCCCAATATACCTAGAAGAAAAAGCCCACACAGGTGGGCAACTTGTCTGATGTCCCCCTAGAGGCCAAGGAGCAGCATCACCTTCCAAAGCTTCACATTTGATGCTGGCTTTTATTTTCACTTGGAGGGGTAACACTTTATATCAGTCCGAGGGAAGTAACATTTTGGCTTGTGGAGAGCACCATAAGGGTGTAGGGAGTGTTATAGGTCATGCAATGCTTCCTTGGAAAAGGCTATGCAAATAGGTGATTAAGTAATGCTCCTTAGTATCGCCTCATTTACATACATTATATATCAGTAACAAAGAATGGGGGTCCATAGTGATGGGCGCTACTATGGATGGGATTGGCCCATTTACTGATTGATATTGATCCTCGCTGGCAGATTCTGGCCAATATGATTTTTAGCAGATTTCTGAAGTTCAGAAAAATGTCTTTCTTTGGCAAACCATGGCAGAAAATAATCAGCAACAGAAGCAGAAGTGCACCATTCATTAGTTGAGGTGATAGCTTTATGTTAGGCGGCATTCTGTTTTATACACAATTCATTTCTGCACTTCCCATACTGCAGCTATTGGATGAAGATTTATAGCTACTTTTCACATTTTGCCTCGGGTAGCTAAAAAAGGCTAAAGGCAACCACTGAACGCGAGATACCATGGATCAGACAATACAGAGGCACACAGATAATATACAGTCACAACTGGGATAATAAACTGTGATGTCACAGAACATGCATAATAAGGAAAAATCCCTACACAGTAATAGTAGCCTCTGTAATATCACAACTCAGGGATGATGCACACCGTGATAAAGGGAAAATGCACAAGTGATATCATAAAACACAATAACAGTCACAGTGATGACACAGTAAATGCATTATAATCACGGTGAAGTCATAAGAATGTATTCTTGCATATAGTGATGTCACTGATATCATAGAACAGGGGAATAAATGTAAAGATGTGACAACTAAGGGCTAGGAACCTCAATGATGTCACAGCACAAGGGTAAACCAGGCATCAAAATAGGATAATCCACACAGTGGTATCAGTAATGCCATAGAACAGGGTCAATAAATTAAGTAATGTCACAAAACAAGAATCAATAGAACATTATAATCAATAATATATCATCAATGTTGTCATTATTGAGCATGGATACTATATATCAGGGGTCAATACAGAGATCTCTTCTATCATCTGTTTATACCCAGGACTGTGACTGTAACAAGGGGGCATCCTCTATGTCTATAGGAAAGAATACATCAGCATGGAAGGGGTTCTCTACTGTAAGAGCAGTGAGACTATGGAAATTTCTGCCTGAGGATGTGGTGATGGCGAACTCGATAAAAGAGTTCAAGAGGAGCCTGGACGTCTTTCTTGAGTCTTACAGTATAATATGTTACAGTTACTGATTACTTCAGAAGGGTCGGTGATGCAGGGATTATTCTGATTACCAGATTGGCACCGGGAAGGATTTTTTTTCCCCCCTTAAATGGGTGAAATTGGCCTTTACCTCAGTGTTTTTTTTGTCTTCTTCTGGATCAACATTGGGGGGTAATAGTCTTAACTGGATGGCCATATGTCTTCTTTCGGCCTTTCATACTATGTTACTAGTATTCTCCTATGTGTCAAGGTAGCCCCCCTCAGACATCAGCTCAGGTGCAACTGCTGCTTTTGTGTTTTTTGATTTTGTACCATGCTGTAACACTAATAAGAACCATTTAGCATTTCCAAATTATATGTATATTTTCAATAGATCCGCCTGAAAAATGGAGGTAATAATTTCCTATTGACACCTGTTTGCTTCCATTTCCATGTTGTGCACATGTTTAGTAGGATGAATGAACAGGCTATACTAGGCAAGGATAAAGCTTGGGGGTAAAGGAGGGGGGGGGGGCTATAAAGGCTTATGTCCTGGGTGCTAAGTGCCACGGGGTGCCAACAAACTACTTCGCCTTGACCAGCCTATTTAGATTTACAAGACTGAAGCTCTCTTCAGGGCAAAGGAAGGCCTTATTACGGAACTGGTAAATGTAATGCATATCACTTTGTCCTTACTTTAAGCATTTTAAAGAAGAAATCAAGTGGAATGGACTCATTACGGAAAGTGACCACTGCACAAACACATACACTTAGGCTATATTAGTAGATGAATATTTTCCTTGCAGCTAATTCAGGTTATCGCTGTCCTGTGATTCGTAATTACTGCCGTTATTATGTTTGACAATCACATAAACCATCGTCTTATTCAAAATTAAAAAGCTTCCACTTTTACAGTTTATAACATTTTGCTACATTTAATCTCTGTAATATTTTATGTAATAGATCGATAATGTATTTCCATGAATAACATCCATAAACTTTAGTTTTGATTAATGATCTCTGACCCTCTTCTGTTTCCTCTGAGCTCCAGCTTCACTTCATTAATAATAGATTAGAAACTTCCTAATACGCAACACATTTAACACTCTCTTATTTTTATCCTTTCGAAAATGTCTTGTACTAAAGTTCTCAACATTCTGGTAGTATGAATTGACATCACACGGTTGCAATTAAAATTAGTCAACCCCCATTGCAAAATAGGTTTGTTTGCCAAATTTACTAACTTTCAGTTGTTTACAAAAATCCAGTCAAGAAGAATTTAACTAGCTCAACACAACCAAGATGTTTCTCTAAAGGGGTTTCTTCAAATTCAACACAAAATGCCACTATTAATGAATAGTCTCAACTCCTTGAATAAAATCCCTCCTAACAGCCATATTTATAAATCAGATGTTGTCTCAAGCACACCTGAAGCAACTAATCAAGGACTTTAACAGTTGCAACAGGTGTGCTTGAGATAAAACACATCAAGCAGCTGGACTGACTTGGGCTTTACTGACTGTGACATTTGATTACATGTTAAAAATATGGCTAAGTCAAGAGAGTAGTCCAAAAAGTTGAAAGAAAAGATCATTGCCTGGCACAAACAAATAAGAGGATCCAAAAATATAACAAAGACGCTGAATCTTCCTAGAGATACAGTTGGAAGCATAGTCCTTAACTTTAAGGTTAAAGGAACACTGGCTATACTACATGGACATGGTAGAAAGAGGAAGCTATCACCGTTTACCATCGGATTCCTAAGGAGACACCTGGTAAAAACCCTCAAGTGGCTGTTCCATGGAGAGGTGAAATAAAACTGGAACTTTTCGGTCCTATGGACCAGTGGTATCTGTGGAGGAGGAAGAATGAAGCATATGCTGAAAAGAACCCCCTGCCTACAGTGAAGCATGGCGGTGGCTCAGTGATGTTCTGGGGCTGCTTGCCTTCCTCTTGCTCTGGAAACCTACAATGTGTGGAGAGGATTATTGGATTCGATCAAATATAAAGAAATCCTAGGAAATTGTTCTTGTTTGACTGTTTTTTTTGTTGAAAGTTTGCATATATGTCAAATAAAGCTAACTTGCAAAGGGGACTGAATAATTTTGATTGCACCTGTACATGCGAATATAAGGTTACAAAGATGGACTGTCTAGAGGGGTGTAGTTATGTGGAGGACTGAGGTATTATTATTTGTTTTAAAGTTTCACTAATTCCAGGGCATTGCACATATAGAAAGTAACAGGAATAATAAACATAACAAAATGAGTAACAAACTGATACAGCAGAGGAGAGGACCTGCCCACGAGGGCTTACAATTTACAAAACAGGGGGAAAGAGACAGGGTATTAGTGTATCTTGACGCCACCAGGAATTACTGGTGGAGTCAAGATTGACAGGGGGTGACGCCCCCTGTACCAGATTAGCTGCAGACAGTGTTCGCCTTGAGGTCATGCAAGCTCACTAAAGTTCCTTAGATACGGCCGTCAGCGGCGGCGCCGCTAACCAGCATCTGGAGCAAGTCCCCCATCCCCTGGCGGCAGCGGCACCTGCTAGAAAAGTATGATACAAAAGGCATGCAGTGGCCACTGCGCAGCCCCAGCAGCAAGTGAGATTCCGGCCGGCAGCGGTAACATACCAGCATTTACAGGTTATAATGTCAGGCTAAGAAGTATAGTAACCCTGAAGTGCTGGGAGCAATTTATGTGCACTCTGCTTTTAGGACCTTTCTTCCTTGGCCTAATCGTTGGTGGGGGTGTGAGAGGGGCGTTACCCCTGTCAAACCCCTAGCTTCCGGTGGCGTCATGGTACACTAATATCAGGAGACAGTAGGTGAAGGTAGAAGCTGCTCATGTGTGGTGGCAGCAGGGTTACTGCAGATTGTAGACTTTTCTAAAGAAGTAGATTTTCTGGCAAATTGTGAAGCCTTCCAAGGTGGTGGATAGTCTGATATGTTGGGATAGCGAGTTCCAGAGTAGGGTAGAGCAGAGAAGGAGGTCTTATGAGGTCTAGAGATTACATGTGAGGAGATATCAGGATATTAAGTTACAGGTGCACTCTGCTTTTAGGACCTTTCTTCCTTGGCCTAATCGTTGGTGGGGGTGTGAGAGGGGCGTTACCCCTGTCAAACCCCTAGCTTCCGGTGGCGTCATGGTACACTAATATCAGGAGACAGTAGGTGAAGGTAGAAGCTGCTCATGTGTGGTGGCAGCAGGGTTACTGCAGATTGTAGACTTTTCTAAAGAAGTAGATTTTCTGGCAAATTGTGAAGCCTTCCAAGGTGGTGGATAGTCTGATATGTTGGGATAGCGAGTTCCAGAGTAGGGTAGAGCAGAGAAGGAGGTCTTATGAGGTCTAGAGATTACATGTGAGGAGATATCAGGATATTAAGTTACAGGTGTATAGAGGGCACATGTTATGGACTGGAGAGTATGTGTTGGGAGGCATCAGGATATTAGAAAAGAGATATAGGGAGGGGACAGGTTGGGAACCAGAGATTACATGTGGAGAGGTATCAGAATATTACCTCAGATATATGCAGGAGACAGGCTGTGAACAGCCTCCTATTTCATTGCTAACATGAAACTGATTCTCTGGGCAATGAAGGTATTGCAAAGGGGAGAGACAGGGGAAGCAGTGGATTAGCTGGGCTAACGAGTTGAGGATTGATTGGAGAAATACAAGAATGTTGGATGAGAGTCCACAGAGAAAGATGTTGCAGCAGTCTAGTTGGGAGGTAAGGGCCTGTACAGGTGACACTCACGCCTCGACTAAACCAAAACTTCTTCTCTTCTCTTGTCTTTAGAGACCAAATGTATTAACACTTGTGAAGTCAAGATCTGCATAATTAGGTTGTGGAGTTTTGATTGCTACAATCCTCCTTGGAAGCAGTTAATTAATATACAGTATTTGCAATGCAGAACTGTGGGAAATTTTAACTAGCCCAATGTCATCCAATGAATGCATTAAGCACAATTCACATGACATCTTTGGTGCATGGTTGGTGTATTAAATATCCTGTTTAGAGATGAGCGAGTATACTCGCTAAAGGCAATTGCTCGAGCGAGCATTGCCTTTAGCGAGTATCTCCCCCGCTCGAGACTGCAGGTTCGGGTGCCGGCGCGGGGGAGCGGTGAGTAGCGGCTGTCAGCAGGAGGGAGCGGGGGGGGGGGGGGGGGGAGAGAGAGATCTCCCCTCCGTTCCTCCCTGCTGTCCCCCGCAGCTCCGTGCCCGCTGCTGGCACCCGAACCTGCAGTCTCGAGCGGGGGAGATACTCGCTAAAGGCAATGCTCGCTCGAGCAATCGCCTTTAGCGAGTATACTCGCTCATCTATAATCCTGTTGCAATTGCAGCATGACTATAGATTTTATTAGCCAACAGGATTTAGTATGAGTATCCTTTGGCATGTATCCAGCCTAAACTGATTTTAGTGCTTCTATGGCTTGTTCATGTATTACAACATATCAATGACCCTTCATTTCATTGGCTGCTGCAAGCAGTGGCATACCATTAATGGAGGAAAACCATGTGCTTGCTACGGGACCTATGACTGCAAACCCCCGTACTACTTGATGACTTGCTGCATCCCCTTAACTCACAAGACTGCTAGACATTGCAAGGCTCTGTGCAGTATATAGCTTAAGTCCTCTCTGTCCTCTGATCACAGTATGGAGAATGATAATTATTACTTTGTGGAGCCAAAAAGAAGCACTATTAATCTGTCGACCCCCCCAAAAAGCATTAATACTTTGTGGGCCACAGAGGGGAAACTAGTGCAATGGGGGTAGAGGCAGGATGGGGAGAATGTGAAGATTTGAGTCCTGACTGAAAGAAGTCTTGGTCTGGATGGAGATGAAAAAAACTGACGACTTCAAATCAGAGACAATGTGACCTGTGAGCACTGGAGGTAACTGCACTGTAATCACTATCACTGTGTAGAGCTGGTATCTGATCATTGTTTTACTACTCTAGGGCTCCTTGAATTCCAGGTATGCCCCTGGCGGTAGAGGAAATATATGGTCAGTAGTAGCTGTTCCCTATTGATAACAGCTGATCGCTGGGGGTTAGAGTAATTGGACCCATGGCAATCTGTTGATCTCTGTACCCGCTTTCTTTTAGAAAGAGGTTGTCTCCTAATTGTGATGATATACAGTACTGTGTAAAAGGGAGGTTGGTCCAAACATCTTGGAGAACTAACCACAGATCTTCTTCTGTGGATGTGGCTTGCTCAAATCCTTATTTCTCTTCATGTAATTCCAGACAGACTGGATGATGTTGAGATCAGGGATCTGTGCGTCCATATAATCACTTCCAGGACTCCTTGTTCTTCTTTACACTATAGACAGTTAGATTTATTTTTGTGGGCTTTGGCCTACTACAGATTATTTTTTGGAGTCAGACACTTTTTAGGTTTGAACAAATTCTTACTTTGCAGCATTTTTTTCCACACTTGTCTAAACCTTTTACACAGTACTGTATGTGAGATATCGCTTTATGTAATTCTGGGATCTCTAAGTAATTTGTGTTTTTACTTAAGCAGAACGGGAACGTTAATTTGTACTTGTGTTATTGTCCCCTGGTGTTACGTACTGTGTTGCTTCTGCATGTAGAATAGTTCATTTGTAGTTAAGACTCTCAATACTCATGCCTGAAATCCATAAAATATGAAGCTCGATTTCTATGTACCATTTAGTTACTCACCATTGATGATAGTTCTGTTTGGATGATGCTGGTGAGCATTTCATCGATACAATCATGCAGTGCGGCCCTTACCAGATGGTCATCAACAAAATCTCTAACCATCCTCCTGAGTACATGAGCAGATAGATCTCTCAAGACTTCAATTATCAATTCATCCAGAAGAGACACCGAGTGAGAGCCTGCTGATCCTCTGTAGTTACTGTGGTAAAAACAAAAAAAACTCAATACTCTATGGATTTGATCGACATGCAGATTATGTAACATCAATTTGTTGCTGAAATATTAAATAGTTTGCTACAATCACTTCTAAAAATGCAAATACCCTAAGTATATCATTAAAATAGCGTTACATTGTCTATATATATATTACACACACCACTATGTAATTTCCTCAACCCCTTAAGGACCAGGTTTTTTTGTACCTTAAGGACCAGACACTTTTTAGGGATTTTACCCATGTGGCGGTTTTACTACTCCATTTTTTTTCCTTTAGCTATCAAAATTATTTTTGCTGCGTTTTTTTTTCCCGTGACATATAGGACTATTCTTTTAATATCTTTTTCACTGACTTTTTTCCCCCGTTTTTTAGTTTTATTGGGGGTAAAATGCTAAAAAAAATGATTTTTTTTAACATTTATAGTTTTTTTTAAAATTATTTTTATATTTACACTAAAATAAAGTATGGAAATGGGTTCCTCTATTTATTTCGGACGTTTTGATATATGGTATGTATGGTTTTGGTTTACAGGGCGCATACGGCGACGGTTTTTGTTGGCGTCTGCTTTGTGTTATTCTCTTTTTTATGTATGTATTGTTGTTTTATTTTGTTATTTTGTTTTACTCTTCTGTATGTAATTGTGTTTTTTACTATCTGTTTCCCCCATGACATCATATAAGACCTCTGGGGGACAGTCACATTTTTTTTTCCTTTATTTGACACTTTCCCACTGTAGCTGGGGCGTCCATAGGAGCCCTAGTTACAGGGGAAAGCAACCCCTGTGGTGACATTAGTCACTTGCAGAGCTGCCAGGGTCTAAGTCTGACCCTCCAGCTCTGCAGTAGCAGGGAATCCTGGGAGGTCACATGACCCCCCGAGGCTCCCGTAGTGAAAGAACATCTTACTTTCACTTTGCCCATACAGTGCTCATTGAGCACTTTATATCGGGGAAGCAGAAGGCAGGAAGGGTTAAAAACCCCTCCTGCCTTCTGCTCCGGGTTATCAGCTGTCACTAACAGCTGATAACCCGTTCCTGTCTCTGACTGATTGCAGAGGCAGGAGACTTAGAGCACCGCCGTATTTTTACTATCGGCGGTGCTCTAAGCCGAGGACCAGCCGCCGTATATTTACTGTGGCTGGTCCTAAATGGGTTAATTATTGTACTATATATTGAATGTCCAATTTGGAAAATTCAATTTTGTGTTTGCTGTGCCCCTTTACTCCTCCAGCCAATTATCATTTTGAATTTTGTATCATTGTCTTCTAAAAGGAGTTGATGCAAACGGGATCCCAGCAGAGCGTCACATGAACCTGCTGAGAGGAAAGGAAGTGCTCTATGTAGCTCTCATTGAAGGATAACTTTCTGAAATGAGGGATTGCCTTTATTAACTCAGAATCCCTGTTTCAGGTTTCTCACTGGAGACGTGGACTTTTGCATCCAACCTGGAAACCAAACACTTTATCTGAATCTGACATAATTAGTTGTCCAAAAAAGATGGATATACACACAACATAATAAAGTAGAGTACATAAAATATGAACAACAAAACCAAAAAAGTGGAGGAACACAAAATCTGACCCTAACTACTAATGCAACGAGACCCTACTTAAAAGTGGAGCAGTCGCCCTGATAAGGGTGACAACATGTCAGGAACCTGGGGCAACTCTTCCATGTTTTAATACAGGGATATATAAGCTACAGGAAATAACATAGAATATAGCTTAGATGGAAGATTGCACACACTGAATCAAATGAAATACAAGAGCACTGTAGTCAGGGATTGGATGTCACAGCATCCCAGAATATGATTTACCTTAAACAGACTCATCTGACAGTGGACCTGGACAGGATCCGTCAATATCACCAGAAACACCAGCAGACTAGAAGTATAACCAGCGCCCTCCATAACGAGGAGATGGAATAAGTGTGTACAGACAGGCGCGGATTGGCACCGCTCAGCTGATCAATTAATCCACTTGCCGCTGAGAAGTATTCATGTCAGCGTCCTGTGCCGAAATGATACGCTAGCATGTGGATAATGTGAGCCAGGTCTGATGGTGTGTAGTCACCCCAGACCTGATCCCACATGGCTGAGAAGCCGTGACATGAACCCTCCAAGCTGCAGTTACTTTGGTGCTGGCTTATTTAGGAATCTAATGAATCTCTGTTCTTCTCCCTTAACTCCCAAGAATGTGTAGACTTTTCCAGATCACGGTGCCCACAATAGCCACTGATTAGAGGCAGTAGTGCTGAAGGAACTGTAGTGTATTCAGAAATGTAGCCAGGGGTCATCACCAGGAAAGTAGTCAGGATGTGAAAAACCAAAAGATGAGACAGAGACATAAGGAGGAATAGAATAACAGCTACCAGGTGACAAATCAAGAGGCAACATAGAAGCAAAAAAAAACAAAATCAAAGTCAGGATAAGAGTATCAATAGCAATCAAGAACAAGAGTCAAGCAAAGAATGTACTGTATCTTCATACACAGGCAAAGTGGTCAGGTAAGAGTCCCCTTTAAATAGGGCCAAAATCATCAAGAACTGTATGGTTGAAACGGCATCTGGGCATGGCCAAAAATGTAGGAGAACTAGAAAAATATCCAGAACTACAGCAGAAAGGCATCACTGAATCAAGGAAAGGCAACCTGACAAAGCTAGTACTTGCAGCTGTGGCACTCATCATGGACTAGCAGCCAGAACAGGGTGAGGTGAGTAACAGACACTTCCCTGAAAGAGTCTTGCGAGACTTAAAAGGGTTGTCCAGTTGCAAGCTTGTGCACTGAGATGATTTCTATAGAATGCAGACAGCTCCATTCCCACTGCAGTGGCCATACATGGTATTACAGGCAAAGTTCTCATTGAAGTAAATGAGAACTTTGCTTATAATACCAAGCTTGTTCACTGCAGCAGGAATGGAGCTGTCTGCATCCTCTGGAAATCAACTCAGTGCATGAGGGCACCTGCCTGGTAAAGAAATAATCAGCGGGGGTCCCAGGAGGTGGACTCCTGTCAACCTACTATTAATGGTCTATCGAAAGGATACAAATGCACAACCCCTTTTAGAAGATACAGATGTAGCATGTGCCAAACTAATGTCTGATGTGCTACGTCTGCTTACATTTGCGTAGCTATTGACATATAATTAAGGTGGAGCTATGCATATTGCATAGGCGCGCTACATTAACGGCGAAGAAGAAACATTACTTAGTAGATACATACTCTGATTTCCAATGCCTTGATTTCTTGTCATAAGTTTTCTTCTTTGGCATCTGTGTGTTTCAAAATGAGGCAAAAAAATCACTATAAATAAGTTTTCAAAAGTAGAAATGAGAAAGAAACATCAACTTTCTTGAGCTACTTGATTTAAATTTTACAGCAAATTTATTTTTGACTTTTTTGAACAACTCCTGTGCAGGTGTCACTAGATGTCCTATGCAGCTATCCCTCTGGATAGGTCATCAGAAGCTGATGGACAGGGATCCGTGTTCATCAGCTGATTGTCCGGCCCGCTGTCATCATCAGTGGACAGGGGAGGAAGTGGAGTGCTTCTATTGTATTTCCTGTTCTGTCACAGACAAGACCGGAGGACCTATACTGCCCATAATGAGGAGCAGGAAGGGCAATAGAAGAGTGCCGCTCCCATTGATTTCCATAGGCGTGAAGTCAGTGTTCCCACTTCCTCTCCTGTACCCAGATGATGACAGCTGGCAATACTGCACTGACAGCGGATCGGATGATCAGCTGATTGACAAGGATCACGACAGAAGCGGGAAAGTTCCCTTTGAATGCATGTAATTTGGGCTGACAATATTCTTGCAATAGGGTATAATTAACCCCTTTAGGACAAGGGTGTTTCGGTCTTAAAGGACCAGATACTTTTTAGGCATTTTACCCATGTGGTGGTTTTACTGCCCTATTTTTTTTTTCTTCAGCTACCAAAATTATTTTTGTAACTCCTATATGAAGACAACTATAGTCCCACCAAAAGTGTCAGTCCCAGACATCAACCGGTATAACAGACCCAAAAAATAAATATCCAAGACTGGACTTTTATTGAGAATTACAAAAACAGAGCATAAAGGAAGTGCAGCATAAATACAAGGGAAATCCATCACCTCAGGTCACACATGTAAGAAGTTCCCAAAGAAAGCCATGCTTATATAAACCTACAGTAGGCGGAACCTATCTCAATGTCATGCATATAGTAAAATGTTACCACGTGACCGAGGATCTGGAAATCCCTGCGCCCCGATGCGCATGTTTCGCCCATAGCTTCGACCAAGGAAAAAAACTATTTTTGTTTCATTTTATTTCCCGTGACATACAAGGCTACTTTTTAATAATTTTTTTAACTGACTTTTTTCGTTTTTAGTTTTATTAGGGCTAAAAAGGGAAAAATAGGATTTTTTTTACAGTTATAGTTGTTTATTTTTAAAATTAGTATATTTACACTAAAATAAAGTACAGGAATGGGTTCCTCATTTTGCTTTGCATGTTTTTATATATAATTTGCATAGTTTTGGATAACAGGGTACATATAGTGACAGTTTTGGTTGGCATCAGCTTTGGGTCATTTCCTGTTTTATGTATATATATTTTTATTTTATTCCAGTTTTTTTTAACTTATTTTTGTAACTATTTTTTTTACCATCTATGACCCCCATGACATCATACAAGACCTCTGGGTGTCAGTCACATTGTCTGTCTTCTTTTTTATTTCATACTTTTCAACTGTAGATGTGACATCCTTTGGAGCCCCAGTTACAAGGGAAAACATTTCTATGTAGTGACATTAGTCACTAATAGAGCTAATCAGGGTCTGCTAGGAACCTGCAGCTCTGCTGTGCCAAGCGGCACCCGTCAGTCATGTGATCGCTGGGTCGAATAGCAGAAGTAACACTTTAGTACATAGTGCTAATTGAGCACTATGTAGCCTGGAAGGGAGAAGGCAGAAGCACTTAAAAACTGCTTCTCCTCCAGGTCCTTAACTGTGACCAACAGCTGAGGACCCGACCTGCACCTGTTTGATTGCAGGAGTAGAAGCTTTAAAGGGGTTGTCCCGAGGCAGCAAGTGGGTCTATACACTTCTATATGGCCATAATAATGCACTTTGTAATGTACATTGTGCATTAATTATGAGCCATACAGAAGTTATAAAAAGTTTTATACTTACCTGCTCCGTTGCTGGCGTCCTCGTCTCCATGGTGCCGACTAATTTTCGCCCTCCGATGGCCAAATTAGCCGCGCCCTCCGATGGCCAAATTAGCCGCGCTTGCGCAGTCCGGGTCTTCTCCTCTTCTCTATGGGGCTCCGTGTAGCTCCGTGTAGCTCCGCCCCGTCACGTGCCGATTCCAGCCAATCAGGAGGCTGGAATCGGCAATGAACCGCACAGAAGCCCTGCGGTCCATGAAGACAGAGGATCCCGGCGGCCATCTTCAGCAGGTGAGTATGAAGACGCCGGACCGCCGGGATTCAGGTAAGCGCTGTGCGGGTGGGTTTTTTAACCCCTGCATCGGGGTTGTCTCGCGCCGAACGGGGGGGGGGGTTTAAAAAAAAAAAAAACCCGTTTCGGCGCGGGACATCTCCTTTAATCTGATGCTATACTGATGCTATTGACCACAATTAAAGCAGCCAGGGACCAAGTGTCATAAATTTACCATGCTTGGTCCTTTTTCTTCTGCAGCTTCTACCTATCACAGTGTATATAGACAGCAGACTTACTTTCAATAGGAGATTTGTCAGTGAAGCTGGACTGATAGCTTGGTTTTCAGAGTTTATCTCTTCCCCCTCCTGCACTTTCTTAGTTCTTATCAGCTGATTTATAACTACAACAAAGACTTTGTTGTGATCATAAATTAGTTGAGACTATATTTAGGAGAGGAGTGTGAGGAGAGAGGAACCAAGCTGTCATTACAGCCTCACTGATGGGTTTTGCTATTGTGTTTCAGTCTGCAATTTCTATATACAGTGATTAGTAAAAGCTGCAGAAGACAAAGGGTGAACATTTTTGAATTAAATCCTATAGCTAAAATTATTTTCAGCCCCAAATACTTGCATTCAAGTGAAATAAAAAGGTCTGCAAAGAAGGAGACCTAATAGCTTACAGTACATTGGCACAAAGATCAGAACACTTTGTAATGGCAAAACCCTTTAAAATGTAATCCTATTCTGACTGCTCCAGTAATCAGGCACCGCTCAAGGGGGATCCTAAGACCCCATTTACACTGACAGATGATCGCTCAAAAGTCGCTCAAATGACACTTTGAGTGACAGTTTTGAGTAATCATCTTTGCATAGTCTATAGTAGCTACTAAGGAGATATGCAGGCGGAGCGGGACATCGCTGCTATCGCTTGGCGAACAATACAGCTGTTCTGCATAAGCAAACAGCTGTATTGTTCTCCGTGATTACATCTCGCATCCCATTGTGAACTACCAGTGGGACAGGAGCCGAAATAATCTTATCAGCGCTGCCGACTGTGATAACAGCCTGCACCACTGATAAGAGTTCATCGCTTAATTCTAGAAAAGTAGAATTGAGCGAGGAACGAATCGTGCACGAAAACTGCACGATGTCCTTGCATTTAGACCCAACGATTCTTGCTCAAAAGACGTCTTTCAGCGATTTTTGAGCAAGGATCGTTGGGTCTAAATGGGCCTTAAGCCCACCATCTTGAAATTTCACTCTCTTGTTAGGGGGTTTAAAATTGCTGTTTTATTTCTGTATGTAGGTATGAATATTTTGCTTTCTGAGTTACATGATGAAACTCTGACTGCCTGCAACCAGCACTGGCGGATTTCACTGTATATATATATATATATATATATATATATATATATATATATATATAGTTTCTATAGTGTGATAAGACATCAATGTGGATATCATAAATTGCAGAATGGCTATCACAACATACTGGGAGACCGGCAAGAATAAGGAAGTGCATTGTAAATGGTAAGGAGCTCATGACCCTTACTGACAAAGGTCAGACGATTCTCAGTCTGCCTCTTCTTAAAACCTATTGATTGCAACACCAGACACCAAAAATAACCCAGCAGCTCTTACCTGTGTATCAGTAGTTAGAGCCTCTATAAGAACATCAGGGACAATCTCATTGATCAATATCTCAGCTACAAAGGAGTCCACAAAGTCCCAGGCAAAATGTTTATTTTCTGTGAAATATCTATATGCACTGTGCTCCTAGAAAAGGGAGAAAAACAGCTAAAACTTTGAGCTTACGATGTGGAGATAAGATCGAACATTACTTATTAATTGAGCAATTTTCTAAGTTTTAAATATTTCATGTCCATTGATCTGGAAAGGTCACAGGCTTGTGAGGAGGTTATCGTGCAAATGCTGCGGCTTAGTAGGCTCTGTCGTTCCTCAGTAGTATATAACACGATTCTTTTCGGAATGTGTAAGTGTTAATTCCGTCATTTAAACAAGGTATGAGTAAAGTTACATTATTATAATGCCAAACATAGTATGCGAGGACAAAAAAAGTCACATGCCATCCATTTCAGCCTATTACCCCCCAATGTTGATCCAGAGAAAGGCAAAAAAACCCAATGAGGTAGAAGTCAATTTTCGCCATTTAAGGGGAAAAAAATCCTTCCCGACTCCAATCTGGCAATCAGAATAATCTCTGGATCACCAACTGTTCTGAGGTAATTAGTGAATATAACATATAATATCGTAATGCTCAAGAAAGATATCCAGGCCGCTCTTAAACTCTTTTCAAATTCACCATCACCACATCCTCAGGCAGGGAGTTCCATAGTCTCACTGCTCTTACAGTAAAAAAAAACCCTTCTATGTTGGTGTAGAAACATTCTTTCCTCTAGACATAGAGTATGCTCCCTTGTTCCAGTCACAGTCCTGGGTATAAATAGATAATGGAAGAGATCTCTGTATTGTCCCCTGATATATTTGTACATAGTTATTAGGTCACCCCTCAGCTGGTTTTTTTTCTAAACGAAATAACCCCAATTTTGATAACCTCTTTGGGTCTTGTAGACCGCCCATTGCATTTATTACTTTAGTTGCCCGCCTTTGTACCCGGTCAAGCTCTGAAAATGTCTTTCTTGAGCATTGGTGCCCCAAACTGTCCACAATATTCCATGAGTGGTCTGACCAGTGATTTCTAAAGAGGAAGAAGAATGCTCTCGTCATGTGCCCCTAGACCTCTTCTGATGCACCCCATGGTACTATTGGCCTTGGCAGCAGCTGCCTCACACTCCTTGCTAAAGTTAAGCTTACAGTTAACTAAAACCCCCAAGTCCTTTTCCATGTCAGTGTTTCCCAGTGGTTTCCCATTTAGTGTGTAATGGTGACATGTATTTCCTGCCCATGTCCATAAACTTACAGTTATCAGTGTAAAACCTCATTAGTCACTTTTCTGCCCCCAACATATGTAGCTCGTCTTGCAACTACATTCTGGCTTCTCTTGTGTTAATTACTTTACACAGTTTAGTTTCATCTGTAAATATTGATATTTTACTGTGCAAGTTAAACAATATATAATTTTACAATATAGAGTCAAAATATTTTCACCATGTGATTACAAATGTGATTACAAACTAATTGCTCACTCACATCAGTGCCTTTGGCTTCCAATTTCCTGCTCCGATGCTGATGTGAACGAGTCCTTACCACTTCTGTCCCAAGCCCCCCACCCTACTCTCAGCAACTGGAATGCAAAAATGTGAATGTACAGCAAAGCTTCTCAGAAATTGGTAATAACTAGAGATGAGCGAGCATACTTGTCCGAGCTTGATGCTCGTTCGAGTATTAGGGTGCTCGAGATGCTCGTTACTGGAGACGAGCACCACGTGGTATTCGTCTCGATTAAACGAGCACTGACCATTGAATTCAATGGAGCTGGCAATACAGCCGGCTCCATTGAAAGCAATGGGCTGCCGGCGATCGTGGGATGAATTGTCGGGAAGGGCTTAAATATATAAGCCCTTCCCTGCAATTCATCCAGAAATGTGTAAAAATAAAAAATATATATATACTCACCTGGTCCCGGCAGCCGGAGTTCAGCTCAGCTGGCCTGCAGTGGGTGTGAAGGGGGTGTGAGTCAGACATGCCCCTGATTGGCTCAGCGCTGAGCCAATCAGAGGCAGATCTCACTCACACCCATTCATGAATTCATGATGGGTGAGTGAGTGTTGATTCTGATTGGCTCAGCGCAGCTCTCAGCTGAATGACAGCAGTTCAGCACCACAGTGCAGGGGACAGCAGGAGAAGACGCTGCTGTGCCCCCGCAGCTGAAGGGAGGTGAGTATCTATTTTTTTTGTTTTTTAAATCACTTTTAATTCATTTCCAGGGAATGGCTTATATGTAAAGCCCTTCCCTGAAAAATAATTCAGGTGTGCCAGCGGACCATTGTCTTCAATGGAGTCGCCGGCAGCAGCAGCGGCTCCATTGAAGAGAATGCCTGCATTTTTATTCTTTTTTACACTAAAATCTTTCGCAGCTGGCCTGCAGTGGGTGTGAAGGGGGTGTGAGTCAGACATGCCCCTGATTGGCTCAGCGCTGAGCCAATCAGAGGCAGATCTCACTCACACCCATTCATGAATTCATGAATGGGTGAGTGAGTGTTGCCTCTGATTGGCTCAGCGCAGCTCTCAGCTGAATGACAGCAGTTCAGCACCACAGTGCAGGGGACAGCAGGAGAAGACGCGGCTGTGTCCCGGCAGCTGAAGGGAGGTGAGTATCTATTTTTTTTGTTTTTTAAATCACTTTTAATTCATTTCCAGGGAATGGCTTATATGTAAAGCCCTTCCCTGAAAAATAATTCAGGTGTGCCAGCGGACCATTGTCTTCAATGGAGTCGCCGGCAGCAGCAGCGGCTCCATTGAAGAGAATGCCTGCATTTTTATTCTTTTTTACACTAAAATCTTTCTTTTTCAGGTAAGGGCTTATATTTTTAAGCCCTTCCCGAAAATTCATCCCGCGCTCGCCGGCAGCCCATTACTTTCAATGGAGCCGGCTGTATTGCCAGCTCCATTGAATTCAATGGGCTAACATCGTTCTTCTCTGCCACAGCTGTTACAGCTGTGGCAGAGGAGAGCGATTGTTATGCTGACATTGGGGGGGGGGGGGTCTCACTCTTGCCACTATTGTGGCTTAATAGTGAGACTTCGGAGCCCAAAATGCAGCCCTGCATGTTGCTCCTCGCCTGCCCTATCCATTTCTGTGTTTTTTACATGACTTTGGTGATTTGCTAAGATTTTCACAAATGAAAACCTTAGCGGAGCACCAGTCATACACAAAAATGCTCGAGTCGCCCATTGATTTCAATGGGGTTCGTTACTCGAAACGAACTCTCGAGCATCACTGAAAGTTCGACTCGAGTAACGAGCACTCGAGCATTTTGGTGCTCGCTCATCTCTTGTAATAACGTCACACTAGTTAAATGTTCCTTTCACTCACTAGTTGACAATTATAGTGCTGTATACCCTGTGCCTAACTTTAAACAAAAAGATCTTCTCTTACAAATGTAGCAATCTAATCGACAGGGTGTGCCACATTCCCTACAACATTACCCCACAAGCATGAACCATTGATACCTGACAGGAAGGGGTCATCGATTCATGCAATTTGACCTCCCATCAGCCCGATGCAACAGAAATCTGGATTCATCTGACCAGGTGATGCTCTTTCACTGCTCAATCATCTAACTTTTGCTCTTTTGCCCCCTGAAGTCCTGTATTTCTGTTTCTCCTTGACAGCAAAGGTACTGGAACTTGTCATCTGCTCTTATAGCCATCCGTGCTGAGGAATGACTAGTTGTGCATTCAACCATAGGTACTGGTGTAGCTTGACGCCCCCGTAAGAATGGCTCTACCCGCTTTGGCTCTACCTGCCGCCAGTCTCCCAGCTTAGCAGCATGCCGCTGGTTTGGCAGCTCCTCACGCTGGCATCCTGACCCCAGCGGTCTTAGCAGCTCTGCTGCTGTACACAGTGGCAGTCACAGCAAGGGAGGTAGCATAGCAGCCGCCAACGGAGTAGCGGAGTGTCAGAGCAGCTCTGTGGCCAGCGCTGGTGAGTCCATTCAGCGGAGGTGCGGCGCAGATCACTGGAGATGGCCTCTTTCAGGTGCTGTGTGCGCTTCACGGACCCCCTGTATGCCCTTCCCGTGCAGCGCCACCTGATCACTGCCCCTTACTGCTGTATCTTGACAGCCAATCGTAACCTAGGGGTGTGACAGGGGCCTTCACTCCTGCTGACAGCTTTCACACCCCTAGCTTCTGGTGGCGTCAAGATACACTAGTACTTCAGCCACATTAGTTGGAGCACTGGCCTTGCATTCTGCTGCAATCTGCTAACTGTGCACCACATTTTCTTCAGAACAATTATTGACATCCTCCTCAGACCCATCTCATCAATTATGTCCACAGGATTTGCTTTCACTGGATTTTTTCTCAATCACGCCATTCTCAGTATACTCTCCACAACGAGAGCTTGTAATCTATATATATAAAATTGAATATATGTCTGTGTGTCTGTGTGTCTGTTTGTCCTTTATGCGCTACTACACCATTCATCCGATCGCCATGAAACTTTGGGAAGTTGTTGAGTACACTCCTGGAAAGATTATAGGCACAGTACATTTATGCTACGATAAATGGCGCGCGTGCGAGCGTCGTCGACAGTTACGCCCCCCCCCCCACGTAGATCGTTCGATTTCCATCATTGCCACTAATTTTCTCACTTCCCGATGTCGTAGAACATGACATTTGGCACGAGCATTGATTATGTCATAAATAGGAAAAGCTAATGGGTCCCAACTCGATTATTCAATTCTAAGCGCCAAAGAATTAGCGTCCAAATTTTACGTACGGAATCTAATTTTCTCGCTTCCCAATGTCGAAAATTCTGAATCCCAATCCCGAAAATTCATCCTGCGAAAATTCAATGGAGCCAGCTGTATTGCCGGCTCCATTGAATTCAATTGGCTAATATCATTCTTCTCTGCCACAGCTGTTACAGCTATGGCAGAGGAGAACGATCTTAATGCTGACATAATTTTTATTTTTTTATTTTTACACATTTTAGGAAGATTTTCAGGTAAGGGCTTATATTTTTAAGCCCTTCCCGAAAATTCATCCCGCGCTCGCCGGCAGCCCATTGCTTTCAATGGAGCCGGCTGTATTGCTGGCTCCATTGAATTCAATGGGCTAACATCGTTCTTCTCTGCCACAGCTGTTACAGCTCTGGCAGAGGAGAATGATCGTTATGCTGACATTGGGGGGGGGGGGTCTCACTGTTGCCACTATTGTGGCTTAAAAGTGAGACCTCGGAGCCCGAAATGCAGCCCTGCATGTTGCTCCTCGCCTGCCCTATCCATTTCTGTGTTTTTTACATGACTTTGGTGATTTGCTAAGATTTTCACAAATGAAAACCTTAGCGGAGCACCAGTCATATACAAAAATGCTCGAGTCGCCCATTGACTTCAATGGGGTTCGTTACTCGAAACGAACTCTCGAGCATCACTGAAAGTTAGACTCGAGTAACGAGCACTCGAGCATTTTGGTGCTCGCTCATCTCTAGTCCCAACTCAATTATTCAATTCTAAGCGCCAAAGAATTAGCGTCCAAATTTTACGTACGGAATCTAATTTTCTCACTTCCCAATGTCATAGAAACTTGAAATTTGGTACGAGCATGGACTATGTCATAAATAGGAAAAGCTAATGGGTCCCAACTCGATTATACAATTCTAAGCACCAAAGCATTAGCGTCCAAATTTTACGTACGGAATCTAATTCTCTCACTTCCTGATGTCATCTATATATATAAAAATGAATGTATGTCTGTCTGTCTGTCGTTTATGCATTACTACACTAGATATATAAAAACGAATGTATGTATGTATGTCTGTCTTCGCAGCAACGCGCGACGGGTAAGCTAGTTTTATATATATAATTGTAGCAAAGTTTACCTTGGCTCTAAAAACGTTGCGGTAGTTATCTGTCCCATGGTGTATTTGTCCTTTAACTGCTTTATTTATGGGATTAGAGGCAATGCTCTTCTTTTCTTTAAATAGTGCCACTCTTATCCACGACCTGCGTCTGATTTTGCAGCTCAGACCTACAGGTATTAACCTAAATGTAGAGGGCTCACTGGGAATTACTATAGTTGTAGTTAATGGGGCTCTTGACATTTACTTACTAAAGTTGGCTTCATTTGGTCTTGCTCCTTATTCTTCACTAACGTGGGTTTATAGAAGTAAGAATCATATTTAGCACTTCTTCTAGAAGGTGAAACAGAAAAAAATTACATGATATTTTCCCACTTTGGAGTTACAGTTAAAATCACAAATTTTAAGGTAGAAAATACTTACCAGTGTTTATTTTTGGAATGTACTATATATTTTTATATATTATTCTCTTAACGTAAGTATGGGGTCAGCCATCTTGTCAGTGTTTTTTCAATAGCAGTTTCAAAAATTTGCTTTAAACAAGCACCGACTTCTCTGAGAGAGTGATGCAGATAAGCTCTGTCATTGGACGTGGACATAATCCCTCATGACCTTAGCACTACAAATTTTGTAAGCTGCACCTAGGCAGCAAATGACCTACCAGCTCTTGAGGTTGATGGGTTGGAAGCAGGAAAAATGTGCACGTGTAAGGATCTGAATGACTATAACAAAGGCCAAATCGTGATATCGAGAGTACTGGGTCAGAGCACCTCTAAAATGGCAGGTCTTGTAGGGTATTCCCTATATGTAGGGATTAGTACCAACCACAGGTGGTCTGAGGAAGGACAACTGAGGAACCATTGACAAGGTCACAGGTGTTGATGGTTCTTTAAGACATATGGGGAGTGAAGGCTAGCCTGGTCTTTTGAATTATGTTTCCTTTGACATATGAATGGCTGGGTACGTGTGTCAGTACCTGGGGAAGAGATGGCACTAGCATGCACTATGAGAAAAAGTCAAGCCGTGGAGGCAGTGTGATGTTTGGGATAACCTTCTGCTGGGAAACTTAGGTCCTGGCATTCATGTGGATGTGACACATACTACTTACCGAAACATCATATAGAATGAGTCCCCCCCCTTCATCCCTTCATGGCAGTGGTATTCACTAATGGCAGTGCCCTCTTTCAGCAGGAAAATGTGTTCTATCATATTGCAAAAATTGTTTAGGAATGGTCTGATGAACATGATAAAGAGTTCTATAGATCTCATTCCAATGGGGCATCTGTAGGATGGGCTGGAAAATGAGTCTGATCTATGGAGGCCATCCAAGGACTGAAAGGATCGCCTGCTAAGGTCTTGGTCCCGGATACCACAGGGCACTTCAGAGGTCTCGTGAAGTCCACGCCTCAATGGGCCAGAGAGGGCAACCTACACAATATTATGTAGGTGGTTTTAGTATTCTGGCTAATTGATGTATTTTTCTTGCTATTTTCCGCAGTAGCTGACTCTGTTCTTTTTAGTAGCTTGATGGAAGAAACTACATTATACATACACCTCTACCGAGATAATATAGGACTGAGCTTTGTCCTTCGTACAGTATAGCGGATAATGGTTCTTTGCTGCTCCAGTAGGCTTTCCAGCATCTTGTCTGAGCAGATGTTGTGGCGGCTTATACTGATCTCAGAATTATGCAGTATTATGTATGCTTTTGGCTCTGCACTCTAAACAAAAGATGTTACATTCTATTTGGAGACTGTGCCCTAGGTTGACTCCATTTTCTGAAATTGCAGTGCCTGTAATCAGTTCAAGAGGCATGAGATGTGTTTCTATTACAGTACATATTGCTGAAAAAAGTAATACAGGCAAAGGGTACAACAGCTGCTGCAAGTCCACCGCACTGAATATGATGAGATGATATCTACCAAATCAGGCGCTATTCTAATTGTAAGTGGCGAAAAATGTCATAATGATTAGATTCTGATGTCACAGATTGGGATACATTATATCACTCTACATACAGATTGGGATACACTGTATCACTATATACACAGATTGGGATACACTGTATCACTATATACACAGATTGGGATGCACTGTATCACTATATACACAGATTGGGATACATTATATCACTATATACACAGATTGGGATGCACTGTATCACTATATACACAGATTGGGATACATTATATCACTCTACATACAGATTGGGATACCCTATATCACTATATACACGGATTGGGAAAGCTTATATCACTCTACATACGGATTGGGATACATTATATCACTATATACACAGATTGGGATACACTGTATCACTATATACACAGATTGGGATACACTGTATCACTATATACACAGATTGGGATACATTATATCACTCTACATACAGATTGGGATACACTGTATCACTATATACACAGATTGGGATACACTGTATCACTATATACACAGATTGGGATACACTGTATCACTATATACACAGATTGGGATACACTGTATCACTATATACACAGATTGGGATACACTGTATCACTATATACATCGATTGGGATACATTATATCACTCTACATACAGATTGGGAAACCTTATATCACTCTACATACAGATTGGGATACACTGTATCACTATATACACAGATTGGGATACACTGTATCACTATATACACAGATTGGGATACACTGTATCACTATATACACAGATTGGGATACACTGTATCACTATATACACAGATTGGGAAAGCTTATATCACTCTACATACGGATTGGGATACACTATATCACTATATACACGGATTGGGAAAGCTTATATCACTCTACATACGGATTGGAATACATTATATCACTATATACACAGATTGGGATACACTGTATCACTATATACACAGATTGGGATACATTATATCACTCTACATACAGATTGGGATACACTGCATCACTATATACACAGATTGGGATACACTGTATCACTATATACACAGATTGGGATACACTGTATCACTATATACACAGATTGGGATACATTATATCACTCTACATACAGATTGGGATACACTGCATCACTATATACACAGATTGGGATACACTGTATCACTATATACACAGATTGGGATACACTGTATCACTATATACACAGATTGGGATACACTGTATCACTATATACATCGATTGGGATACATTATATCACTCTACATACAGATTGGGATACACTGCATCACTATATACACAGATTGGGATACACTGTATCACTATATACACAGATTGGGATACACTGTATCACTATATACACAGATTGGGATACACTGTATCACTATATACATCGATTGGGATACATTATATCACTCTACATACAGATTGGGAAACCTTATATCACTCTACATACAGATTGGGATACACTGTATCACTATATACACAGATTGAGATACACTGTATCACTATATACACAGATTGGGATACATTATATCACTCTACATACAGATTGGGAAACCTTATATCACTCTACATACAGATTGGGATACACTGTATCACTATATACACAGATTGAGATACACTGTATCACTATATACACAGATTGGGATACATTATATCACTCTATATACCGATTGGGATACACTGTATCACTATATACACGGATTGGGATACACTGTATCACTATATACACAGATTGGGATACACTGTATCACTATATACACAGATTGAGATACACTGTATCACTATATACACAGATTGGGATACACTGTATCACTATATACACAGATTGGGATACATTATATCACTCTATATACCGATTGGGATACACTGTATCACTATATACACGGATTGGGATACACTGTATCACTATATACACAGATTGGGATACACTGTATCACTATATACACGGATTGGGATACACTGTATCACTATATACACAGATTGGGATACACTGTATCACTATATACACAGATTGGGATACATTATATCACTCTACATTCAGATTGGGATACACTGTATCACTATATACACGGATTGGGATACACTATATCACTATATACACAGATTGGGATACACTGTATCACTATATACACGGATTGGGATACACTATATCACTATATACACAGATTGGGATACACTATATCACTATATACACAGATTGGGATACACTGTATCACTATATACACAGATTGGGATACACTCTATCACTATATACACAGATTGGGATACATTATATCATTCTACATACAGATTGGGATACAGACAACAGATCAGAAAAGCATGCGAGTGAAAACATCCATTTGTCAGAGGTTTTGAGATGATTTCATTTAAAAAGGGTATATATATCTAAAAAGAGACACTATACATAGATATATAGTCTCTTTTTAAATAAAATCATCTCAAAACCTCGTTGGTTTGATTTATCCCACTTTATAACCATGGCAAGACACTTCTGAATTTATACACAGAGGAGAATCCTCCTCCCATCAAATTGGTGTAGGACGGAATGTAAGTACACTATGGCTCTATATAAGTGTGCTATTGTGATCTGACCAAAAGGCGTTGTATGGCATAAGCCGAATTAAAATTAGGTTGATAATACGGGCTGGTCATTGATTATAACATAATCCTGTATCCGAGGAGCGCGGAGAACTTTTTCTTTTATTTGGATTACATTTATCAAGACCCCTGGCACCACAGAGATCTTGCACCCTCCTGGATGCACCACCAGTACCCCTGGGCACCGGACGGGAAAAGAACAGCTATACAAGCCAACTTGGACAAAAGGTGCAGGTGGGCTCCCCAGGTGGGAATTACCCACTCTAATCACACATTTCTATTAAGGCACTGCGGCGCTGTTCTGATCACCTATAATGGAGAATGATCATTTCTCACCCAGAAGTAGCAGATCACGTAACTCAAACTTTTATGGCATATTCAGTTAATAAGCCATGAAAGTCTATTTTTTACAAATTGCCTTTAAATTTCCCTAATACAATGTTAGAATCAGATCTACTCCCATACACTGAGGGAGCATACTGTATGTAACCATATGGGGCACAGAGGTTATCATTGTACCAGGGCTCTTGGCATCCTAAAACCCCTGCATACATTAGAATTTAGTCATCTGAACCCCCTGATAGCAGCAGGTTCACATGATTCTCTAATGTATGGGGGTGGCGCAATTTTTCCCTGACATATGATGTTGGGGGAAAGGAAGATCGGGGATGTTGAATTTCAATACCCGATTCTTTTGCTTCTCGAGAGAGGAGCCAACGCTAGAGCTGTGTGGCTGTGGCTTAACGCAGAGGTGTAACTTGAAGCTCCCTGGCCCCCATGCAAAACCTGTAACAGGGCCCCCAACTATAATGCTTTACTCATAGTACTTGGCTCCCTATATGGAGAAGAGAGGCCTTCTGGGCCCCCTAAGGCTCCTGGGCCCGGGTGCAACTGCATCCCCTGCATCCCCTATAGTTACGCCCTTGGCTTAACACGCTAAACACATGATGCCCCGGCCGAGCTGAAGGTTCATGTGTATGTGGGGGCTGCTGGAAACAGTTTTTGTATGAACGATCATTTGTCCGACAGTTGTTGCAGCTCCACTCAAGGATCAAGACATGTGTAAAAATATAGTTTTCTCGTCAATTTTGACTTTTGGTCTGGTCAATTGCTGCAAGTTGTGAAAAATTTTACGCGTAAAGGCTATGATAAATGGGGACCATTATGTTTTGGTCTTATATATTAGCGTATTTACTACTCATGTGCTGTGACAACACTTCACTTATTGACCTTGTGCTGTGATATTACTATGTTCATATGGGAAGGCTCCAGGTTTTGGGGTTCCCCCCCGAGGAAAAGGGGTTCTCCGAGATAGCAGGAAATAGGGGCCCTACCATTAGGGTCCGGAAGACTACCAGGTGCTGGCAGCGGGGGTGAGGGGCTCCTTTCCTCCTAGAACAGAGGCCGGGGGCATTTGGCTGTATCCTGACTTAAGCATCATAATCGGCAGCATCATTGAGCTAGTGAATTCGGCAGTCATGTTGCAATAAACAGGAGAATTAGATGTATTGAAAAACAAGTCATCCGGAGACCAAAGGTCATTAATACTTCAAACGTTGCGTTAACCATCCTGGTAACAATATAACAGTTCAGTTCTTTCAGCTTCAGAAACCAGAAAATTAGGGCAAGAATTTCTCTTTAACACCAGAGTCTGGGGAAAATCAGCGTGTGCCTACCCCACGCTGGTACTCACACTTGTATGGTAGCTTGTGCAGTAAAGTGCTTATCCTTGATCCGAGGATCTCAGCAATCAGGCAGCAGTAGACACATGGCAGCGCTGGGTTCAGGATAGCTTCACTACTTGTGTTCATCTGTTAGCAGACTCCAGTCTCCATTGTCTGGTAACAGGCAGCTGGGACATCCTGTAAATCTACTGTAGCAGCTAATGACAGCGCTCAGCCATGATCACTAAATGTGGTCTCTTTGGCTGCTACAGCTTGTTTGTAGATGGGCTAGGCCTGTAAAGTGACATCACAGAGAGACTAGAGCCAGTGGTGGAGTGGGAAGAGGTGAGTAACTGCTGACTTGTTATTTTAATGCATGGAAGGCTTTCCTTGAAGGTGTTTCCAGGGAGAATACTATTGATGACCTATCCTAAGATTGATTTCAGTGAGAGCCGTGCCTGCAGTTACAAGTGCCAGCCACTATACAGAGTTTGGTGAGGAGACTTCTGCTGCTACCACTCCGACCTCTGTGTTATTGTGGCGCTGACAGCATGTGCCCGCTCAGCTGATCGGTCATGGTCCTGAGTGACGAACCCCAGCCGATCAATAGTGTCCTCCCTAGACAACCCCTTTAATTTCTTTTTCTCTCTCACTGGTTAGTTAGTGAGTGAGAAGTACTGTGAGCTGCTAGGAGGGATATCTCCTGCACATGTGGGTACTGCGGACGGGACACATCGGGTAACCTGCCCAAATGCCCTACAGGTGAAAAAAGTGAGGCTTATTGCCTACAAGCAGCTGCGAGCAGCCAAAGTGGAAACAGGGCTTGTTCCGTAACCCGGAAGTCTTAAGGATTGTAAATCACGAACCCCCATCGTACAGACTAGAGCCGCGGCACACTTGAAATAAAGTGATGAGAGAAAGACACAGTTTCTGGGGAAGAACTCTGCATAAGCCGCGAAGCGAAAGTCAACGGGCAGCTAAGGAAGATACGCTACCCCTAATCTAAAGGCGATCGATGCTGAGGACTTCAAACATATTGTTAGCAGTACGCAGTTCGTGTCCTGCATACTGTTGTATGGCCGGTTCACCACCTCATCGTTAAAGATACTTGGTTTCCAGCAATTAAAGACCTTAATGAGCTGTGCCATTACTAATACGGCTGTATTGGTCATTTTACTTTTTGCATTGTTATCCTGTCAGAATAAAAGTTCTCAGCATCTAAGATGTCGGGTGATGATAGATATACTGAGTATTCCAGACAATATAAAGCTATTGGAGTGAGCGGGCGGGAAGTCCTGGAGAAGTATCAACTGGGCTCTAACTTGGAATGCCCTGAAGCAGGCCATGAGGCCTTATCTGATCTTCTACCACAAACCGCAGATAAAGAAACCATGACTCACATCATGTGGCACGCTATGACTCAGACAGGGCCTGAATTGCCCGCTACTCCTGCAACTTCCCCGGGGATAAGGGGCTGCTCCAGCTTGCTTGTTGGTCCGCACACCAGCAGGACATGACCACCGCAGCCAATAGGAAGATTAATCATAGCAAACTACACAGTACTTGCTATTACATGTACTAGCCAGTAGATGGCACTAAAGGACTATCATATGCATATACAGGTATTGAACACATTTCTCCTATTACATTCTCACTGGGAACACCGCATCAGATAAATGGATAACAACAAATAAACACATAACAATCCACCACCCCTCTACATTCATTAACTACATGCTACAAAATCACTGTGTGCATTATTATTGTATTATGATGCTGTGTTTATTAGACCGGGAGCTGTGACATCACTGTGGTCCATTGCCATTAGCTATGTGAAGAAGAAATAAACAATTATTTAGAGTATATGGCGCCACCTTCAGGCGTAATAAAAACACATGAGATTAGTTATTGCCAAACTTGTCTATTTATTACCTAAAACCCGCATGTATACATGTTACGGGTAGAGATGAGCGAACGTACTCGGTAAGGGCGATTTCGCAATCGAGCACCGCGATTTTCAAGTACTTCACTACTCGGGTGAAAAGTACTCGGGTGCACTGTGGGTGAGCGGGGGGTTGCAGCGGGGAGTGGGGGGGAGAGGGAGAGAGAGAGGGCTCCCCCCTGTTCCCCGCTGCTACCCCCCACTCCCCTCTGCAACCCCCCGCCCCACAGCGCACCCGAGTACTTTTCACCCGAGTAGTGAAGTACTCGAAAATCGCGGTGCTCGATTGCGAAATCGCCCTTACCGAGTACGTTCGCTCATCTCTAGTTACGGGGTAAAAGAACCCCTTCCTCAGTACTTGCTGGGGATGCATGTCTGGATGCTGACTTTGTATCCTAACCTTCTCTACAGCGAGTACTGAAGAAGGGGTTCTTTCACCCCATAACGTGTGTACATACTGGTTTTAAGTAAAAAGTAGAGACGCTTGGCAATAACTAATCTTAAGTAATCTTATTACGCTTGGAGGTCGCGCAACATACCCCAAAATATTGTTTATTTGTTCTTCACTTGACAAAAAACATTTACACAGCCAGGTATAATGGTATTTGGGGTGAGCTGCTCCTTGAATAACAGGATACATTTCAGATTCACATTTTCATTCTCTTCTGGGTCGCTCCACTGTCTTTTTTCTACTACTTTACACTTTAGCCATTAGCTATGACATTATTCCTGTGGCATCACTACTGTACGTTTATATTCCCGATTCACCCCCGTTATTCCTATTCTGTGACATCGCTATGGGCAATAACCCTTTTCTATGACTTCATTATCCATGATATGTGATATTGCGGTGTTGGTTATTCTTGTTGTATGCGTTTTGTCACATTATGCATAGTGGTCATAATCACTGTGTGCATCATCCCAGGACTATGGCATCACAATGAATATTATTCCTTTGCTATCACATCTTTATGGCTAAATTGTCACATCATTGTGTGTATTACACCTGTTCTATGAGTTGGCAATGTTTATTATCCCCATGGTGTGCATTATCAATGGTCTGTGACATCACTGTAAGGCACGTTCCTGCACAGTGACATCACTGCTTATATTTTCAGGAGTATGAAGGTTCCAGTTACCCCTTGAGTTGATGCCTGAATCGTCCAGTGGTTCCTCTGACACATACAAGAATACCAGTACTATAAACTGCATACAAAGATAGGGCACCTTGTGAGATTTAGCATTGGAGTCTGGGAGCTTCGAGTAATACCTTTGTTCTGGTTCTACCAAACAGGGCTATCAAGGAATTCCACGCATGAGCCCTGCTAGCCCAGTGGTAACCAGCTTGTAATATTTATTACGAGACTTACCTCTCATGCTGTTTATGTCTCTTCGTGTCTACATGTTCCCAGCTGCCAAGATCCCAGGTAGATTTGGACGTAAGGCTGGAACATTAACACAGAATCAAAAAATTAAATAATCTGTAAATTCATGGATGATGCGCTTATAAAGCATTTCTATAAAATACAATGGATACTCCTAATGGAAGTTGTTCTTTTGTGTTTTTTGGTTCTTACATGAGCTAATCCAACAAGTCATCGATTCTTGCTCACTTGCCCTGTTGAGTCCAGTTTTTACACGGGACAATAGTCGCCCATAATCACTCTTTTGAGCCATAACTTGGGTGACTATCGGTCTGTATAAAAGTACCCATATAGTGATGGATTATCAGTGTTCTGGTAGTATCCCTCAGCACTCAGGTTTATGTTGGAAGATGAAAGATGGCAATCCGCAACATTACTAAGAATGCAGATGTGAACAGACTCTAAGATGTGCCCAATCTATTAAGTGGCACACGCCTCTTAATACTTTAGGAGAATCTCTGCCCATCTATGCACCAAAAAAAAAAAATCAAAACCAGTTAAAGGGGTTACCCCAAAATCTAACACTATCCTCTATCTACAGAATAGGGGATAACTTTATGATTGCTGAGACCCCACCGAGCCTAAAAATAGGGGCTCATGTTTCCCTCTTCTTATCAATGGGGAGTTGCTTCTCCCATCTGCAGTAATGTCAGACTAAGGCCGGCTTCATACTGGTGATAGGCTTTCTTGCCATGCGAGAGTGAATGAAAACTCATGATTATGAAACCAATGATTTTCAACTGTTTCATTCTCATTTGTGATGTCTTCACTCAACCCTCGCAGCACTTAAAAAAAATTGTGCTATTGCCCATTTTTTTTTCAATGGGGGAAGGTGGCAATAGTGCCAGCCCCATTGAAAACATAGGGAGTTCATCACGCTCCCCTGACAGAACAGTGACACCTGTGATAGCTATGGCAGGGGATTCCTGCATCCCCGCAGGGATGAAGAAATCCTCTGCCACAGCTGTCACAGCTGTGGCGGAGGTCCGCGATGCTATCCCATTGCTTTCAATGGGGCCAGCGCTGCTTCCGCCCCATTGAAAGCAGTGGGTTGCAGGCAACCTCCGCAGCGATCATTTTTGGGGAAGGCCTTGTTAATACCCTTCCTTTTAAGTAAAAAAAAAAAATTAACTCACCTAGACAAGCTGTCCGGCTCTTCTTTCCGTCCCCGGCAGTTGTCTTCTGTCTTCTGAAGGCTGGGGATTGAAAAATCCCTGCCTCCAGAAAGCGCTGCCTCTGAATGGCTGAGCGCTGTGACCAATCCGACGCAGCGCCCAGTTGTCATTGAATGACATCTGAGCGCTGCCTGTGATTGGTCACAGCGCTCAGCCAATCACAGACAGTGTTCAGCCATTCATTGTTGGTAAATTCATTATTTTTCTGTGTGTATCTGCTCCTTTCAAGGCCCCCATTTTCCTGATAGGTCAGAATCCCAGAGGTGGGACATTCAACCATCAGCCAGTACTGACACATCCTATAGAAATATGGAGTTAATTTATGAGCCTCCATACTACAAGCAGATAAACATTAAAGGGGTTGTCCCGCGCATAAACGTTTTTTGTTTTTTTTTCAATAGGCCCCCCGTTCGGCGCGAGACAAACCCAATGCATGTGTTAAAAAAAACAAACGTTTAGTACTTACCCGAATCCCCGCGCTGCGGCGACTTCTTCCTTACCTTAGCAAGATGGCCGCCGGGATCTTCACCCACGATGCACTGCGGGTCTTCTCCCATGGTGTACCGTGGGCTCTGTGCGGTCCATTGCCGATTCCAGCCTCCTGATTGGCTGGAATCGGCACATGTGACAGGGCGGAGCTACGAGGACCAGCTCTCCGGCACGAGCGGCCCCATTCACCAGGGAGAAGACCGGACTACGCGAGCGCGTCTAATCGGGCGATTAGACGCTGAAATTAGACGGCACCATGGCGACGGGGACGCTAGCAACGGAACAGGTAAGTGAATAACTTCTGTATGGCTCATAATTAATGCACGATGTACATTACAAAGTGCATTAATATGGCCATACAGAAGTGTATAACCCCACTTGCTTTCGTGGGACAACCCCTTTAAGCCAATATAGCAAATATATTAGATTTAAGGAAGGGCAGCTTTCCGATAAACTCTCCCAATTCTTGCAAACCTGTTCACGTCCTAAATGATTGAAAATGAGCAAATCTGCATCTTTTGTGTCCAGACAACAATACTTATGTGAAAGAAGCGTAACATTTGTAACATGGTTGGAGACAATCTTCATTGTTATATGCAAACACCTAAGGACAAAGTAAATAGCAATCTGTCTTTATTAGACATATTTGCTACGCGGGTGTGCCCCATTTATTGTATGTTTCTTTAATGTTTTCAATGGTGTTATATATATAATCTGAAGGAAATAAATATAGTTCGCAAGAAGTTAACAAAAGGTAGAACAACAAGTAGCTGTGTAAAAGAATTACACAATATGAAAGCCCCTATAATGAAAATGTCAGACGAAGGAGGGAGGGTGCTTCTCCACAGATGTCAATGTGCAGACAAGAAGTACTCAGACGGCTTAGCAATACAAATAAAATACATTTTCTCTTCAAAGTTCACTACTGCATAGAAAAGCAGCAGGGGTAAAACTTTGTGAAATATCAAGCCCAGATACAGATTGGAAGGATAAACTCAGTCTCAAACCAATGTTTATGCGCCATCCCGACTCTATGATAAGTGTTTAAAAGGTTTTACATCAAAAATAGCAAAACGGAGAAAGCTTTTCCTCCAGTTACAATATTAATTGACCATTTTAAGTTGAAACTATTGTAACTTGAGACAACTACTCCATGGATAACTGGTAATTGGTAGCAATGCCTCCAACGTGTCAACCCAAAAGTTACACAAAATGAAGATTAGATAAAATGTAGCAGATAAAGCAAGTCCTGACATAGAACAGTCAGAAAGAGCTGCTGAAAGATGGAATTGACTTTCTATATGAGGACAGGAGCTTCTTCAGGGGTCGTATTGTACACAGAGTAGCAGAAAATAACTTGGGGTAGTACCGCACTACATTGTAGGGAGGCGCTACTAGACAGCTGATTAATGCATGGACCTCAGTAATACAAGGCTTTTACCTGTAAAATGCCCATGCTGATTGGTTGGATCTTCGAGGCAATCAGGTGTGCCGCACATTTGCAGTGTCTGTAACACTGTTTGTTGAATGGAATATATATAACTCCTTAGTGGTCTAGGATGTATATTTATGTCATGGAAGCGCAGGGTTTGTATAGAGTGTGATCAGAAGCTGATTCTATGCCATACATAGTGGGTGCCGGCTGTTTTTGACAGCTGATTACAGCTGCGATCAGCATTGCAGGACCAACGGTCTCAAACCTCGTTATGAGTTTGCAAGGTGCTGTTTGATTGTCATGGCAGCCAACGGCCTTCTCTAAACCCTCAGGCCATGATCACTTGATGAGATGTGCCTGTTGCACATATTAATAGACCGCCTGTCAGAATACAGCACAATGCAATACTAAAGTATTGCATTATACCGTATGAGTAATAAAATGATTGCATGTTCAAATCCCCTTAGGGGCCAAAGAAAAGTAAAAATAAGTGAACACATTTTTGTTGTTATTGTGAATGATAAAGGATATAAAAAATGTTTCCTGTATTTATTATAAAAAATCAAAACAGAAAAAAACATATTTGGTATTTCTGCGTCCATAAAAGTCTGATCTATCAAAGTAATACATATTTATTGCACATAGTGAGCATTGTCAGAAAAAAAAACTATAATGCCGGAATTGCGCTTTTTTTTTTTATCACTCCATCCCCATGAAAAAAATAAAATAAAAAGCGATCAAAGAGTCGTATGCACTCTAGAATTGTGACAATAGAAACTACAGGACATCCTGCAAAAAACAAGACCTCACTAAACTATGCCGACGGAAGTTATGGCAGTCAGAGGATGGCGGCAGAAAATATTTTTTATCCAAAACTAATTTATTGTTTAAAAGTAGTAATGCAAAAAAACTACATAAATTTGGTATCTTGATTGTAATGACCCACAGAGTAAGTTATTGTCATTATTGCTGCAGTGTGTACGCTCTGAAGACACCCCCTCCCTGCCCCCAAAGATGGCAGAATTGCCTTTTTCTTTCCATTTCATTTCACTTAGAAATTATTAAAACTTTTCCAGTACATTATCTGGTGTGTTAAATACTACCACTGAAAAACACGACTCAAGTCCTCAGACAACTGCGTTGATGGAAAAATAAAAGAATTCTTATTTTTATGAAAGTAGGGAGGAGAAATCAAAAAAATAACAAAAAAGGGCCACATCTGTAAGGAGTTAAAGTGACAGTGTCCTAGGAAAGACCATTGAAGAGTTAAAATATTCTAACAGGAAGCCATTGTAACTTGAGGGACCACAGTATAATGAACTAGCATCCACCGCTTTACAAACAGACATAGACGTGGCTGTAGTAACATGTACTTGATTTGCAGGATGGAGTTGTAATGCAGTTTTGTACTTCAGATGGTGCTGGGACTTACTGCTGTGATAGGGCTGCTTCATTCAGGCGCTGTAAAGACACCTGTTCACATAGCTACTGAGTATACCACACACTTTCAAATACTGACAAATGGTCTCTAACTTTTCAAACTTTTTGTGCTCATGTAATAGGCAATGTCATAACTAGAAAAAGTGAAAATCACTTATTTACCCGAAATGGCATTTCTGTGCTGAAAAATGCCTTAAAAGTGTCGGCAACTAAGGGTTTCTTTTCCTATTCTCAAGTGATGTTATCTAGAGTTGGCAAGATGGGAGAATAGGAAGTGGGGTGAGGAGTCATCCTGCTCACTGAAGTGTATAGAGATCAGAGGGGAGGGAGAGGAAGAGAAAAGTAGAGACTCACATGGATGTGCCTGCAGCCAAGGGAATGTTCACATCTGCACTGAAGGCTCCCAGGATGGAGCCAAAAAATGGTACATCCTAGCGCTGGTGTGAACATGGCTTTGTAGTAAGTGTTGCTTACTTTGTTTTAGCTATTGAAATTACATTCCGACTGCTCAGTATCTGACATTATGCCTGTGTGTGCTACAGAGAGGGAGCAGAATCTGCAGTTTTCTCTGTATAAAGAAAATATCCAATGTATATGGAGACTTGATTTTGAGCTCCTATACAAAAAATATTGAGTTTTAGTTCGTAATTAGAGATGAGCGAGTATACTCGCTAAAGGCAATTGCTCGAGCGAGCATTGCCTTTAGCGAGTATCTCCCCGCTCGAGACTGCAGGTTCGGCTGCCGGCGCGGGGGAGCGGTGAGTAGCGGCAGTCAGGAGGAGGGAGCGGGGGCGAGAGATGGAGAGAGAGAGATCTCCCCTCCGTTCCGCCCCACAGCTCCCTGCCCGCCGCCGGCACCCAAATCTTCAGTCACGAGCGGGGAGATACTTGCTAAAGGCAATGCTCGCTCGAGCAATTGCCTTTAGCGAGTATACTCGCTCATCTCTATTCGTAATGCGTAACTGACTTTTTAGAATAGGCTTCCATGTGTAGATTAGGAATACCACTATATCTGGCCATTTTAGGACTTTTATGCAGCATTTATCACCAATTTCCCCCTCTGCAGGCTGTATTTGTAACTCTCAGTTCTCTCTAAGGTGGTCTGGGGAGCCTACTGTTATGTCCTACTACTTTTATCGGAGAGTCACACCTATTCACCAGTGTTTTTCCTTTGGATCTTCAAATAAATGGGATGCACTGTCCATTAACTTTGGATCCGTATTGTATTTATCCTGCTGTGTTTATGGTGATTGCCTGTAAAATACAGCTATATCATACCTACACAATAGTACTATATACTGATCACATACTGTAGCAGTGCGATATAATACTATTGTTCAGGGCTTGAATAATATAATAGTTGGCAGTATTAATTAAATACAAGAGTAAAAGAAGAACGTTTAAAGTGGGTTGTGCATGATAGGGTCCAGTTGTGGGCACAATCCGCCCACGGTGGTAAGTCCATGCTCACTATACAGAAAGTAGAAGTAATGACATACTGTCTTGTCATCCTCCACACAAGGGCTTGGTGTTTGATACCTTCTCTGTGCAGTTCTATGACATTTGCGTCTATTCCCTATTCTTTTGCTTGATACATTGTGGTTCCTTATAGTGAATCTAATTTTAGGGTCTTTCCCCCATTAACAAAAATACCCTACCTCTGGGGATCCAAGGTAAACTGCCTGGTCTGCTCTATGGTATGCAAGCCCTTGATTAGAAGATGAAAGTACCCTTTTTAATAAAACATGTCCGATCAATGGGATTCTACCAGTGGGACCCTACTTGAGTTCTTGTCTCCCACCATATGAATGGAGTGGACACTGAGCATGTGCGTTGCCACCACATTCATCTCTATGGGATTGCCAGAGATTGCTCAGTGCTGTTCTCTTTGACAGTCCCATAGAGATGAATGAAGCAGCATTACCCCTAATTCCACTCATTCTATAATTCCTGATTCCGCAATTATTCAGGATTCCTATAAGAAATGCTTTCCTTGGAAGAACGATTTACTTTAGTACAACTAGGATCTTAACGGAGGAGGTGTTAAGATATTAGTAATTTAGCCCTACCTTGGAAGGAACGGTCTTGGCAGATTCTTGATCTTGGGTTTAGTTTTTTCATACGAGGCCATGGCAATGAGTTCATCCCACTCCGCTCGAGGTAAGAGACCATAGTGTTGCCGTACACGATTTAAGCTGCAAAGTACAAAAGAGTTAAAGTGTGTTTTATACAATACTTCAATCTGAAGTAAAAAACTGTGGTAGGATTTCTGCCTTAGGACCTGAATTGTGGGTGTATTATAAAGACTATATTAAAAAATGTAGATAATACGTGGAAAAGTAAAACATACCGGTATGTATGCATTAGCTGCTTATATCAGTACTACTTAAAGGGGATGGTGGAAATGAAATAAAAATAAGCAATACTGGCCTATGAAGTGGCCCCCTCGATTCAGCGCAGCCGTCCCAATCCCCGATGCTCCTGTCTCAGAAGCTACTGCAGCAGTCATCTAACCGCTCAGCCTATTCATTCAATGATTGCACCAATTTCTCCTTTTTAGCAGAATGAATGACTTCTTTGTGCTTTTTTAATATTTTACTAATTGCAGGAGATTACTTGTAAGATAAATCATGGTAATTTTTTAAAAATGTTGGCAAGGACTACAACCAATAGTTGAGATCCAGGCATCCCCATCTTCTAGATTCTGAGGCTCTAATGGAAGAAGTTTAAGAATTCCTGGCTTACAACATTTATAGGTTTCAGACAAGCATTTGCACAACTACGCTCACAGCTATGGAGCATAGTTGCGCATGAATGGCTTTTTTTTGCCTTCTTGAGCTTTTAACCCTTTCCAATCCAATTTGTATCCTGGTTTTCCTAGGGGGCTTACTCTTTTTCTGCTGTTATACAACGGCGCTATCTGCTGGCTAAAGCCAGTCCTGCATGAGGTGACACGTTGGATAGACTCCAACAGCAGAGAGGCTGGCAATATGCAGTAAGAGAACCCCGATGGACGACTTCCAACATTGGAGCTGTACAGCCTTAAATCATAATGTCTTCAGACGTCAGACAGTGGATTGGAAAGGGTTAAACTCCGCGCTATAGTGCAGGAGTTTGAAAAAAAACTGCAGGAAGACAGGGCAGCTCGAACCTTTTCTTGCACCGTACAATTAACAGTCAAGAATCCCGATAGTGAGACCGAAACCATTGAAATTAATAGTTTCACATTGTCCCGTTATGCGATTGCTTTCACAGCCGCATAATGGGACTAAAACATGTTCATGTGTTTAAGCCTTAAGGCTGGTGTCACATGGGTGGAAGCGCATTTGCGCAATAGTCATTGTGTATTAGCGAGTTCAAGTGCGTGTTTAAGGGCTTCTTCACACGTGCGTGTTTGCACAGCCCTCTAAATCACAGCATGGGTGTCCCTCACCAATGTGAACGTTAAAAAAGTGCAGACATACATTGCACAAAAAGTCGAGCTACCGCTTGCGTTTTTGCGCTTACCCCCATGTGAGTCCGCCTTTAATGTAATTTTTGTGCGTGCAGATTGTGCACACTTGTGTACGCAAAAAAACACGCAACCACGCTCCCATTCAGTGAAATGGACAATTAAGTTAATTAGTTCAACATGTGCTAGTTTCATTTGCGAAGGCTCAGAAAACTAGACCATGCTGCATTTTTTTTTTGCGCAAACGAACCCATTGAAATCAATGGGTGCTATTCCCTGTGTATTGTGCAATGCAAATACGTCCGTGTGAAGCCAGCCTAAAGCTGGGGCTAAACAACAACCAAATTGCAGACAGGTCACAGGCATTTGCAGTCACATGCAACTTACCTTTATGTCTATGCTGGAAAAGTCATGTGTGACCTGCAGCTCGAATCCAACAAGGATGGATTTCCTGCATCTGTTGTGTTGCAGTCAGGTTAAAGGGGTTGTCCCGCGCCGAAACGGGTTTTTTTTTTATTCAATAGGCCCCCCGTTCGGCGCAAGACAAACCCAATGCATGTGTTTAGTACTTACCTGAATCCCCGCGCTGCGGCGACTTCTTACTTACCTTACTAAGATGGCCGCCGGGATCTTCACCCACGATGCACTGCGGGTCTTCTCCCATGGTGCACTGTGAGCTCTGTGCGGTCCATTGCCGATTCCAGCCTCCTGATTGGCTGGAATCGGAACACGTGACGGGGCGGAGCTACGAGGACCAGCTCTCCGGCACGAGCGGCCCCATTCACCAGGGAGAAGACCGGACTGCGCAAGCGCGTCTAATCGGGCGATTAGACGCTGAAATTAGACGGCACCATAGAGACGAGGACGCTAGCAACGGAACAGGTAAGTGAATAACTTCTGTATGGCTCATAATTAATGCATGATGTATATTACAAAGTGCATTAATATGGCCATACAGAAGTGTATAACCCCACTTGCTTTCGCGGGACAACCCCTTTAAGTCACCACGTGACTCCATTGACAACCAGTAGATGCCACGATACAGTGCAATACTGTGATATGTCACCATGCAGGTCCTGCCTTAGACCATAAGTAATTATTCACTAATGCTCAGTAATTTCAATGTAACTCACAAATCGTTGATCTCTATGTAAAGTATGAATATGATATGTGTGTTTTGCACAGAATGAATCATCCTGCGGTTGTAAACACTTTCAGGACTCGCATGCATCATATTTCTACATCATTTATATACATGTCCTTGAAAACTGCAGTTTTTGAAGAAACGAGGCAGCGAGACCTGTGAAAGAGAGAAACTGGCTTTGTAGCCCCTAGCAGCCAATCACAGCGCATCTTTCATTTTTCAAGATCAGAATATGAAATGAAAGCTGTGCTGTGATAGGTTTCCCCCTAAACAGTTTCGCTTTTGCACAGCCTTCTAAGTCACCACTGTACACAGTGCAAGAACTCCGGTGTTTACCTGGTATTGTAATGCTGTGTAATCTTGTGAAATGTGTAAAGTGGTTTTGTAAATGGCTTTGAAGGGCTCATTCACATGGGCATGAAAATCGTGAAGCTAAAAGCTGCTCAAAAAAATCACAGCTTTATCTTCCCGTGGTTCCCTTCATAACTGGGGACTCCCTTCATCTAAGTGCTACTGAAAGGGTTCTTCTGCAGGTAGATGGAGGGATTCCCCAGCTGCTTGGCTAGAGGGGTTCCCCTGCAGCACAGCTGGAGGGATTCCCCTTCAGGGGAGAGGAAGAGATTTCCCAACAGTGCAGCTGGAAGGGTTCCCCTGCAGGGGATATGGAGGAATTCCTCAGCCGCATGGCTGGATGGGTTGCCCTGCAGTAGAGATGAAGGTATTTCCCAGCTGCATGGGTGGAGGGGTTCCTCTGCAGGGGAGATGAAGGCATTCCCCAACCGTGTGGCTGGAGGGGTTCTCCTGCAGGGGAAATGGAGGTATTCCCCAGGGGAATTATACAGTGTTTCACGCATCTCCTTGCACATTTCGTTCACATTTGCACCTCCCATTGACTTCTATGGGGACCGATGGTTCACAAGCGCTCAGAAATATTCAGCAAGTTCTATTTTTTTTTGCATGGACGAAAATGCGCATGCAAGATATGCTCATGTGAATGAGCCAATTGAGTGGATTCTATTCACTTGCGTGCGCAAATATGCATGTGGTTATGTCTGTCTAATTAAAAATCAATCTGCCATAGTCACTTTGAGAAATGCAGGGCATAGTTTATATGAAATCTCTCATCCAGAGAAGGTTTCCATTGGTAGCCTGCAGTGTACTCTTAAAAGATATGCCGAAGACAAGTGTTCATGTGATTGAGCATGACTTGGACAACATCGAGTGACCACAAAACAGGAGAACAAATTTATCAAAGTGTGTTCCAAACAGGACAGTTTCAAAACTGCTTATCAGATCCAGGTAAACCATATTATTCGCGACTGTCAAATGCCACCTTATAGCCAGTGGCTTGAAGGGATGCGTTGTAACCTGAGCACCATTGCTTAGTTCCAATAGTAACAAGAAGAGGCTATTGTTGGCTAATAGCATAGAATCTCGATCAGTAGTCAGTGGAAGAAGGTTCTTGTCAGTGACGTGTCAAAGTTTGAGGTGTTTGGGTCCAAAAAGCAAAAGTTCATTCGTTGTGCGACAGATGAGCGCAGGATTCCTGCTTGCATTCAACCCACAGTCAAGAATGAAGGAAGCTCCATTATGGTCTAGAAATGTTTTAGAAATGATTCAGTTGGTGACTTCTTAAAATTAAAGGAAGCACGGACTCCAAGTGCTACCCCAACATCCTAGTGTGCCATCCATCCCTTCCAACAACCATCGCATTGGTCGAGGTTTCGCGATATAGTAAGATAACAACCCAAAACAGACCTCCTGTCTTTGCAAGAAGTATGTTCTGTCAAGGAAATGACAACAGGTGCTGAGGATGGTTTGACCTGACTGCTATCCAACTGAATTCCTTCGGGATCATCTGGACAGGTATGTTTGAGAAGTGCAAGTTGCAAGCTAAGATCACCTTTGGGAGTTGCTACACGAGACATGGACTGCAGTTGGAGCTGCAGCTGTAGACAAGTTGACTGATAGAATGCCCCGTCTTTGCGGGTGGATACTTTGATGACAGAAAGATGTAAGGGGGCGAAGGCGGCATTCATTTGTAAACAATCTGTATGAGTACAAAGCATGTTTAGTTGCCTGAAGAAATCTATATTTGTCACAAACTACAGGAGCTTCTTTGTTCATTTCTGAGAAATCGATGACTTGGGTGGTGTATTGAAGCAAATGAGCAGTAGTGTATTAACCCCTTCACGCAGTAGCCGTTTGCTTTTTCATTTTTTTTTTCCATCATTACTTTCAAAAAATCTAAACATTTCTTTTGGTGCTATAGCTACATGATATCTTTATTCTCTGGGTCAGTACAATTAAGGCAGGGGCGTAACTAAGGGCTCCGGGGCCCGAGTGCAAAAGTTCAGCTCTATCTGTACCCATATCTAGAGGTGTAAACCTGAAGATTCGGGGCCCAAATACAAAATCTGTAACAGGTCCCCCCAACTATAATGCTTGATTCATACTACTAGGTTCCCTATATGGAGATGATAGGCCTTATTGGCCACCTAAGGGTCCTGGGCCCGGGTGCAACTGCATCCCCTATAGTTACGCCCTTGCCCTTAAATTAAGGTGAAAACAACTTTATGTAGTACTGCTTAAAATAAAAAGAACTTAAAATAATACTTTCTGTCATCACCTTTGGACCCCAGAACTTTTTTTTATTATTACATTAATGCAGCTGTATGGGGGGGGGGGGGGGGGTCCATTTTTGGTGGGACAACCTGTAGTTTTCTTTTGTACCATTTTGAGGGACACAAGACTTTTTATTTGTGATGCAGTGACTAAGAAAGACCAATTTTGGTGTAACATTTATTCCTCTGACGGCATTCACCATGTGAGATTCATAAAGTGATATTTTAATAAACTGGACTTTTATGGAGGCAGCATTACCCATTTTTTGATGCAGTGACTAGGAAAAGGAGCGGTAAAAGTTTTTTTTTGTAGTAAGAAGAAAATTATTTCATTTGTTTTTGCATTCTTTTTAGTCCTTACAGAGGCTTGAACATGCAAACGTTTCATCTCTTATATAGTATAGTGCAATACTATATTGTTGTAATTAATTGTATCTTGTCACTCTATTAAGCCATACCACGAGCACGTCCTAATAGGCAAACATTCATGGTAGTGCTGGTAGAGTTTAAGAGGCCCCAGCTTGCCAGGGTCTAGGATGGCACACCACAATCTCATTGTGGTGAGGTCTGTTTGGTACATCTCAGTCCTGATTAGGGCATTTAAATGCCACTGTCAGATTTGACAGCAGCATTTAAGTAGTTAACAGCCACAATTGGAGTCATCTTGAATCGTGGCTGTTGTTGGAAGTGACGACTGTCAAAGATTTTGGATGAATCCCATAGAAATAATCTACAAAATTAGCAGCAAAAGGAGCTACAGTACAGTAAGGCGTTAGTCACACAGGCGTTTTTTCACGCGATTTGCGGATCGCATGACGGATGCGCATCCGCAAATCGCGTGACCGGTGCGCGCAAGTCGCCCGCAAATCGCCCGGAAATCTGCTCCTAGCCGCGTTTCATTAGAAACTGGCCGGAGCTGTCCACCGCATTGCATTCAATGGAGACGGCAATAGAGCCGGCTCCATTTAAAGCAATGCGCTGCGGGCGAGCCCGGGACGAATTGTCGGGAAGGGCTTAAATATATAAGCCCTTCCCTGCAATTCATCCTAAAATGTGTAAAAATAAAATATATATATATACTCACCTTCTCCCGGCAGCCGGAGCTCCGCGCGGCCGTCCTGCAGTGGGTGTGAAGGGGGTGTGAGTCAGATCTGCCCCCTGATTGGCTCAGCGCTGAGCCAATTAGAGGCAAGTCTGACTCACACCCATTCATGAATTCATGAATGGATGTGAGTCAGACCTGCCCCTGATTGGCTCAGCGCTGAGAGGCAGCAGTTACTCACCCATTCATGAATTCATGAATGGGTGTGTGAGTGAAACCTGCCTCTGATTGGTCAGGGCTGTGACCAATCAGAGGAAGATCATTCAGCAGGCGGGGATTTTAAAGCCCCGCCGGCTGAATAGTGCCGAGAAGCAGTTCAGGAGAACTGACAGCGGCCACGGCTGGACTCCGGCTGCAGCGGAAAGGTGAGTATACAATTTTTTTTTATTTTAACACATTTTAGGATGAATTGCAGGGAAGGGCTTATATATTTAAGCCCTTCCCGACAATTCACCCCGCGCACGCCGGCAGCCTATTGCTTTCAATGGAGTCGGCTGTATTGCCGGCTCCATTGAATTCAATGGGCAAATATCGTTCTTCTCTGTCACAGCTGTTACAGCTGTGGCAGAGAAGAATGATTTGTCTTCTATATGTTCTCAATGGGGTCGGCGCTGCTGCCACCGGCCCCATTGAGCGCATATAGAGAAGAGAACAGGAATCGCAGATCGCAGATAGGTGCGATCTGCGATTTCTGTTCTATAATTTATCGGACGAGCGCATAAAAGGCGCTCATGTGTCCGATACCATTGCAAAGCATGTTTTTATAAAATCGCCGGACGCATGCGCATGCGCAAATCGCGGCTAAAAACGCCCGTCTGACTAAGGCCTAAGACCCAAAGGACGTCTATGCATGCATTATTATGGGTTTGTGCACCGTGTAGCTTGTATGGTGTGTAGTCATAATTAGTATTAAACAAGCTCTTGAAAAGTTCAGTACAACTGGTTTAGCGAAATACAGCAAAAAGTTTGGTTCGGTCCAAATTAGTTTGAACTGAGCCAGAACTTCACCAATACCCCTAAAACTGGTGTATAAAACTGTCTAAGGGTGGTTTAACAGCTGCCCTAGGGGTTCCACTTTCCTGCTCTGTTTGGGGAGCAGGAAAGGAAATTCCCGTTACCGACTGGCTCCGTCTTAGGATGGAACTGAACAGTGCGGAATGGATCCCATTGTTTATAATGAGGTCCGATGTGAGGTGTAAAAACTTGTGAATGAGCACACAAATCTAACATTTGTGCGCCCGTTCAGACGGCATGGGCCCCAGCACATATACACCTAGGCCGCCATGCCGTTGCCCCTTCCCTCCCCCTCGCTGGCTCACCTCCTCTCTCCTCCCCTCTGGCTGATTGCAATGGGAGGGGGTGGGATGGGGCAGAGCTAAGCACCACCCTGTCCAGTCCCACCTTCTCCCATTGCTGGCTACGGACAAGGGGCAGGAGCTTAGCTCCACCCCCACCCACCCCCTCCCTTTGCAGTCAGTCGGAGGGGAGGAGAGAAGAGGGAGGGAGTTTAGTAGTCACGCTGCTGAACTCCCTCACACCTCCCTTTCCCGGCCGCTGTCATTGGCTCCCATAGGAGCCCATGCATCGGCCGATATACGCTCATGTGAAAGAGCCCTAACAGCCATAAAACTCCTCCTAGTTTGACCTGAAACAAGGTTCTACTAGTCCATTTTGCTGAACACTGGTCATAGTACAGACAGTTGGATGAAGTCTAATGCAATATATAAACCAAATAACTAATGACAATGTTTCCAGTGAACAAGGAGTGATACAGAAGCCAGTGGAAGTGACTAACTTTTAGCAATAGATCGGATCCAAAAGGACACCTTATAACAGCCGGAGACATAAATGATGCTGCATTTTTCATTCCTTGGCCAGAAAGAAAAACAGGAAATTACATAATTCCCATTCAACTATGTTAGATTTATATAATCAAATCAATTACCTTTCCTGGATGTCAGCCCAAGTCCGGCTTGATTTTATTGATGCCATTGTCTAATTTCTACAATGAAAACATGAAAATTATCAGTTCCTGTTCATGAAAAAAAAAATCTTTAATGTACTTTCTATTGCTTATCCCATGAGGGGTTTTCCCATTGATAGTATATTCCATTACTTTATGATCAGTGGGTGTTTGACCTTTGGGACCCCCACTGATCTTGAGAATGAAGGTGACTCATAGCTCATTTCATTTACCCTTGCCACCTGCTGTGTCAGGAACTGCAGCCTAGCCTATTAAAGTGAATGAGCCTGGCTGCAGATGCCTGCGCAGCGAGTGGCTGGGGAACAATTGTGTAGGAAAAACACATAACTGGATTCAACTCTACACCAGCACTGTGGCCCCTTCGTTCTCAGGAGATCAGCTGCTGAGGTGGGAATATCCCTTTAGGGGGGCATGCAGGGCATTTTTTATCAGATAGTGCCAACATAAAAAACAAACATGCTCATAACCCCCATCCCCTGATATTCCCATTCCAATGGAATCTGATCCCTATTGGCCAATCACTGACTCACTATTACCACTGCAGCCAATCACTGGCTCACTTTAATCAGTGATTAGCTGCAGCCGTCACATGACCAAAAGTGAAGCTCTGCAGGCACTGGGCGGCGGGGCAGCATGGAAGATGAATTTGTTTTTTTCTATGTTAGAACTGCAAGCTGAACCGCCTTTTGAAATACAAAGTCCCTGTACAACCTGTTTGATGGTAGAGGGTATCCAAGCACTACTAGAGAATGATAAATTATGTTTTACTCCAGCATATTATGGCTTCATATGTTCCAAATTGTACGGGTAAAATCTATGGATCCATACTGTACCTCTGACTTCATACAGGGGTATAAGGAGGATTTTTCTTGCATATCCATATGGGATCAGAGAGAAGATGAAGCGTGTCATCCTTTATCAGTCACCACATTACAGAAGTATTGTTCCCTGTGCCTGTATAATATTCTGCCATACAGTGGGCATGTGAAGTGCCTATATCTCTGTAGTACAGAACTATAGGAACGTTGCTTATATGACAGAGTCATGTACAAGAAATCCATAAGGCGGCATGTGGCTCTGCTGTATATATGACATCTTATAGCAAGCCTGAATATACCATAAATACATTCATTTATTGCTTTTCATTATTGCGGTCTACAACAGTAAAACATGAAATTCATTGTTCACCTGCCAAGTGCTACTGAACCCTTGAATGGAAATTGATATGAGTCGTGTAGGTGAATTGTGCTGATACTGAAAACCACAACTTCTGGGAGGCATTATTCTTCCATACATTTTTGTGCATTAGGCCGTTTCTAGATGATCACAATAAGGATAACTAATGTTACAGCCTCCAAGTCTGACTGTGGATCTAATGACCCAAACTCTCGGCATCATGGGGAGCATGGATTTACAGCTGGGCACAAAAATACACATATAATACACTTGTCTGAAATCAGGCTAATGTCCTGCTCACAAGGAGTCTTCTTTTACAGATTCTGCACTGAAATCTATGTCAACTTTTTAATCTTCTTTTCTGCATTGTAGATTCTTATTGAAGACATAAGGAACACTCACTCGTAAGTAGCAAACAAAAAAAGTGTTAAACAAACTAGGTTTTATATTTTAGATTCTTCAGAGTAGCCCCCGTTTGCTTTGATGACAGTTTTGCACATGCTTGCATTCTCTCAATCAGCTTCATGAGGTAGTCAACTGGAATGGCTTCCCAACTGTCTTGAAGGAGTTCCCAGAGGTGCTGAGCGCTTGTTGGCCGCTTTTCCTTAACTCTATTGCCCAACTCATCCTAAACTATATCAATTGGATTTAGGTCAAGTGACTGTGGAGGCCATGGCATCTGTAGCAGCACTCCATCACTCTCCTTTTTGGCCAAATTTGTCTTACGTAGCCTGGATGAGATGGCACGCCGCTGCGGAATGCTTCTGGTAGGCATGCTGGTTAAGTGTGTCTTGTATTTTTAAGAAATCATCAATAGTGTCACCAGCAAAACACCCCACACTATCACACATCCTCATCCATGCTTCATGGTTGGAACCACACATGTAGGTACCATCCGCTCACTTTTTTCTGCGCTTCACATGGTGGTTGGAACCAAAAATCTCAAATTTTGACTCAGACCAAGTAGAAATTTCCAGTGGTCTAATGTCCTTGTGTTTTTTTGGCCCAAGCAATTCTCTTTTTCTTGTTGATGTTCCTCGGTAGTGGTTTCTTTGAAACAATTTGACCATAAGGGCCTCCTTTGAACTGTCGATATTGGGATATGTCTGATTCTTGATCTCTGTGAAGTATTTATGTGGGTGCTAATCTGAGGTGCTGATAATTTGTGACTTCTGAGGCTGGTATCTCTAATGAATGTATCATCTGCAGCATAGGTAACTCCTCTGTGGACTTCCTTTCCTGTCCTCATGAGAGCCAGTTTCATGAAAGCTTTTGATACTTGGTATGACTGCCCTTGGGGATACCTTCTAAGTTCTTGAATTTTTCCCAACCGTCTGACCTTTGTGTGTTAAAGTAATAATGGACTATTGTTTCTCTTTACTTAGTTGAGTGGTTCTTGCCATAATGTGAATTAGAACAGTAGTTGAATAGGGCTAAACATTGTATGGAATAGTGTACCAACCTCACCTCTGCACAACACAACTGATGGTCTAAAACACATTAAGAAGGCAAGAAATCCCACAAATTAAGGCCTCATGTCCACGGGGAAAATCAGGCCCACTACGGATTCTCCATGGAGAATCCGTAGCGGGTCCCACCTGCCCCGCGGACATGAGCGCTGAAAAGAAGAATAAACTTACCTGCAGCGGACTGGGCAGGTCTTCTCTTCTTCACGGCCGGATCTTCTTTCTTCGGCCGGCAGATGTACTCGGGCCGAAGAAAGAAGATGCGGCCGCGAAGAAGAGAAGACCTGCCCGGTCCGCTGTGGGTAAGTTATTCTTATTTTAGGTCTCCCGCGGATCCAGACGGCGTCCATAGGCTTCAATAGAAGCCTGCAGGAGCCAACCCCGCAGGAGACCCGCACGAAAATGGAGCATGTCACGTTTTTTTTCATGCTCCATTTTTTAAAATTCACTTTTATTAACCATCCGCGGGTATTTATCTCCCCGCGGGTGGTCATTGCATCCCTATGGGATGCGGATCCGCATGCGGGTGATCCGCTGCAGATTTTAAATCATATTTTGCCCGTGGACATGAGGTCTAACTCTTGACAAGGCATACCTGTTAACTGAAAACCATTCCAGGGGACTACCTCATGAAGATGACCAAGAATTCCAAGAGGGTGCAAAGCTTTTATTAAAGCAAGTGGGTGGGGGGGTACTATAAAGAATATAATATATAAATCATATTCTGGGGTGTTTTATACTTTCTTATTTACTACTTAATTCCATATCTGTACCTTCATAGTTCTATCTCTTCAACGTAAACCTACAATGTAGAGAATAAAAAAAAGCAAGAAAAAACATCAAATGTACAGTTAAGTCCAAATTCCGATTGGTTGGTTATTAGAGATGAGCGAGCAGCAAAATGCTCGGGTGCTCGCTACTCGAGTCGAACTTTCAGTGATGCTCGAGAGTTCGTTTCGAGTAACGAACCCCATTGAAGTCAATGAGCGACTCATTTGTGAAAACCTGGGAAATTCAAGAAAGTGATGGGAATGACACAGAAACGGATAGGGCAGGCGAGGGGCTACATGTTGGGCTGCATCTCAAGTTCACAGGTCCCACTATTAAGCCACAATAGTGGCAAGAGTGAGACCCCCCCCCCCGCACTGTCAGCATAAAGATCGTTCTCCTCTGCCACAGCTGTAACAGCTGTTGCAGAGAAGAATGATGTTAGCCCATTGAATTCAATGGAGCCGGCAATACAGCCGGCTCCATTGAAAGCAATGGGCTGCCGGCGATCGCGGGATGAATTGTTGGGAAGGGCTTAAATATATAAGCCCTTCCCTGCAATTCATCCAGAAATGTGTAAAAATAAAAAAAATATATATACTCACCTGATCCCGGCAGAGGGAGTTCAGCGCGGCCGGCGGCAGTCCTCCTGAACTGCTCTGAACAGCTGTGAGTAGTATTCAGCAGCCGGGGATTTAAAATCCCCGCCTGCTGAATGAGCTACCTCTGATTGGTCACAGCCTGACCAATCAGAGGCAGATCTCACTCACACACCCATTCATGAATTTATGAATGGGTGAGTGATTGCTGCCTCTCATTGGCTCAGCGGGACCAATCAGATCAAGCTCGGACGAGTATGCTCGCTCATCTCTATTGGTTATCTCTCTCATATATATCAATATGTATCTAGATGAAGTGAAAGAGAACCAACCAATTGGAATTTGGACTCACCTTTACATTTGATATTTTTTCTTGCTTTTTTTTATTCTCTACATTGTAGGTTTACGTTGAAGAGATAAAACTATGAAGGTACAGATATGGAATTAAGTAGTAGATAAGAAAGTATAAAACACCCCAGAATATATATATATCCTATACAGACTATGAAAGGGAACATCAGCAGATATACAAAGTGTTTCTGCATTGCAATACGATCGGTCATGCAGTCAAAAAGCAAAAAGAGGCAAAAATGCCAGCTGGTCTGTGTGACATGAAATCAGTATTACCACTTCTGTCACATAGCCATCAGAAAAACAGCGGCTTCCATCAGCGTCTGTCAAAGGGAGAACAGTACACTATGTAACCACTGAAACTGTTATAAATATCAGCAAAAGTTACATTTTTCATTTTTGCTTGCTGACTGCTCTGTGTATGGGTGACAGAAACAAAATAGCTCTGGTATTTTAAGAGCATTTACAGGAGATTGTCTCCAAAATTATTCTTTAGATATGGACCAAATCAAAGTGCATGCTACAAGTACTGTACTTATCAAATTTTCTACACACTTTCTTGTACGAGAAAATCTCACTTTAACCTTTGAAAGTCTGTGACCTGGGCTGCAGTTGACAGAGTAAATGACACTTTCCATAATTTTAGTAGATACGTTTTGGTCAGCCTAGCCTTTGACTATATCTGAGGCCACAAATTACACTCAGGGTCAGACATCCCCAAATCTAAAGCTTAGAGGTGGCAATGCACATTATTATAGTCTATCAGAGATATGGAAACCGTTCTGGGAACTCAGTCAGCTATTTCCGTTTCTCACATTGGCTATAACTGTTTGTGTATGCTGCTACCTCTTTTCTGCAAACAGGGAACATAGGAATGGTTTTTTTTTACAGGGTGGGGTCAAAAATACTGATTTAGCACTATATCTCAACACTGGTGTCCTACATTAAAATAACAATAGCGTACTTAGGCAGGCATGGATGTGCTACACAATGGCATGGCATACGGGCCCCAGGAACATGGATTCAAATTTTGTGTTGAGACCTCTGTAAGCAGGGGCGTAGCTATAGAGGGTGCAAGGCTAGCAGGTGCTACTGGGCCCTGGAGAATAAGGGGAACCAAAGGCCACATAAGAAGACACCAGTACTATAAACAGCACAGGTAGGGGGCCCTGTTACAAATTTTGCATAGGGGTCTAAGAGCCTCTAGATACGCCTCTGTCTGTAATATACAGAGAGTTAAACCTAATTGCAAAGTCTTTAAGTCCAATGGGACCACCACTATGAATAAAGTAAGGAAAAAAATGTAGTGGTCACAAAGTGAGAGGGAAAAAATTCCGGCGCTACCTAAGTGCCTGATGGTGTGGTAAAAATAGGAACTTACTTCACAGGGAGGGACTTGGATGAAACCAACTCCCCCCCATCCAGGTTAGCCAATTAGAGGTTGCTCAGTAAGGCCTCATGTGGCGTAGAGTGTTAAGGCAGCAGAATGCTCTCGCTCACGACCTTAAGGTTGTGGGTTCAATCCAACGGGTTCAGGTAGCCGAATCAAGGTTGACTCAGCCTTTTATCCTTCTGAGTTCGGTAAAATGAGTACCCAGCTTGCTGGGGAATAGAAGATGACTGGCAATGGCAATGGCAAACCAACCCACAAAAACAGCCTGCCAAGAAAACGTCATGATGGGACATTACCCTAGGAGTCAGTGCAAGCACCAGGGCACTTTACCTTTTCCCCTATTTTACTGCAGACTCTGTGAGGACAGTTGATATCAATGAAGGCGTCCGACCCGCAGCTTATACACAATTAACAGTACATAAGGCTGTGGGTACCCACGTCATTGCTAATCAATGGCTCTGGAAATGCAAGCAAAAAAACCCAACCTGCCTGCAATCATCTGCAATACGTGTTACTGCCGTAAGCAGGGTCACCGGCCGGGCTCACAACCGGAATCCGCTGCAGGCCTCCCAAATTCAGAATCTGACCCGATCATGTGAGCGCGGCCCAGGGCACTCATTTTATCTCTGCTGTGGGACCCCTCTCTTCTATATACATCACTGTACCTCACTCGCACCCCTACATTTCCTGCAGCCTTGTACCCCAATATATGGTTTAAAGCATCTTCAACAATGGAGATTTATTTCAACAGCTAATTGTCACAACTTGGATATTTCATATTTATATGATCTTTTCCACAAAGCAAAATGTCATCATGTAAAAGATCACAATGGAAGCATGAAGCCGCCCTACAATACAAGCCATATTTCCTTATATACATCTATGAACCAAAGCGATGCAAATACAATCAAGCCATAATTACAATATCACAGAAATCAAGAAACAAATTTTAAGGATCTCCCTAGAGGAGCGATAAAAACGAGGTTTCCTTACTAGGAGTATCTCTTTAGTGCAATTACCTGAAGCTGTGTCTGAGTATGGGAGGAAAGTGATGAGAAATCTACTGCATGATCACACACCTGCTTGATGGAAGAGGGGAGTGGACAGAAGTGGGTTACCTCTCATGTGGCCTTGGTATACAGATAACTATAAAGTCATGATCCTAGTGTCATAGGATACAATGTAACAGAATTAGACATTGGTAACATGTAATATCATTCTCACTATGCAGCTGTAGTAATGGCTACAGAGATAAGACAGTGCTGCTGGCTTCCACATCCCACACATTACAGACTATTACTACATTCTCTGTGCACATACAAAACTAATGCAAGAACGGCAGAAATCAGGAAAATGCTCTTACAGACCATTAGTTGTATCGGGGGCTTGGGTAGCTCTTCGTGTTCACTGTATGAAGACGATGGGAGCGCTAGTTATTTAATTCAGTGAATAGATGAGAAGAATCCAATAGAAATAACATAACTGCAGAGCTGTGTGTACTGAGAGCCGCGCTGCCTGGAAACACCGCACCCTGCAAACAAATGTAGTCAGAGCTTCACACAATGCCTCTCGCAGGCCCAGGCGTTCATTGTAGCCAACGGCTGCAAGCTGTATATACTGTCCACATATATACTGCACATGCAGAGGCACACCTATACATACACACAGCTATATAGAAAATATACTATATATGTATATATATATATATATATATATATACATATATATATATATATATATATATATATATATATATACAAATAAATCTTTTTATTAATCTTTTAAGTAATTTATTTATTACCCCACCCCTAGCTGGGTACTCATTTTACTGACCCCAGAAGGATGCAAGTCAATCTTGATCCAGCTACCTGCACCAAGCACAGATTGAACTTGCAACCTTCAGGTTGTGAGTGAGAGCTTAGGACTGCATTTCTGCGACCGAAACGCCTTGCACCACACAAGGCTCTATACAAATATATATCTATCTACAAACTGTATTCAGTCAGTTGCAAGAAAAAAGTGTGGGCATTTGGTTTTACGGACAGAAATTCCGCGGCGGGATTTCCCGCAGAATTTCCACTGTCACACGCTGTCATAGGATTGCATTATTTAAATTGCGGCATGTCCTATTTCTGTCCGGGCCTTGTAGAGGCTTTCATAGAAACGTCACCTCTGATGCACCGGCTCCGCAAGCTGGCACATCGCAGAGAGGAGGGAGGAGACAACGGACGGGTAAGTATGAGGTCAATGCCGGGGCACGGGTCGCAGCGGGATTCCGTACTGACCGTGGGCATGAGGCCTAAATGAACACTTTGGCATTAGGTGCGTTCCTGCATTGATTAGTAATAAAATATACACTGATTGTTATCTAAGGACTCATTCACACAAGCGCATTTGCGCATACATTGCACAGAGAAAAGAACCCATTGTCTTCAATGCACACTATCACTTTTGCGCATGCATTTTGCACGTGCAAAAAATAACGTAACATGCTCTATTTTTGTGTGCATCAAAGGTTATAAAAAATATTTGCGGGAAAGATAGGGCAAGGCCGTGGCAACAATGTCATTACAATCAATGGCTTTGCTTCGTCGCGTTTTGCATGCATGATTTTCACGTGCGTATTTAAACCTGCCGTAAACTTCTATGGCAGCTTTCTCTGTAGCACGCTGATAGATGGGGCAGGGGCTATCATCCCTCTTTATTATAATAAACTTAATAATAATAATAAACTTTATTTGTATAGTGCCAACATATTCCGCAGCGCTTACATAGACAGGGGGATACAGAAAGACAAAAGTACAAACATTACAGAACCACGGTTACATAGTAATCAATTGATGGAAACAATAGGGGTGCGGGTCCTGCTCCAACGAGCTTACATACTACGAGTAATGGGGTGATACAGAAGGTAAAGGGGCTGGAGATGTGCACAGTATGGCGAGGTGGGAGTGCGTGAGGGATGCTATACACATAGACAATAGTCAGACATTTAGCCGTGTGACGGCAGAAACGGTGTGACTGCAGGAGCGGTTTATGATGGCTAGCAGGGATTGCAGTCAGTAGGTCAGGGAGCATGTTATCAGGCGGAGTACAGAGGGGTTTGTTTAGGGAATTCGGTATGCCTCCCTGAAGAGGTGCGTTTTTAGAGCACGTCTGAAGTTCTGCGAGTCCTGGATTGCTTAGGTAGCCTTTGGTAGTGCGTTCCAGAGGACCGGTACTGCTCTGGAGAAGTCTTGGAGGCGGGAATGAGAAGTTCGAATTAAAGGGGCGCTCAATCTGGTTTCGTTAGCAGAGCGGAGAGCCCGGGCTGGTTGATGGATTGAGATGAGGGAGGCGATGTAGGGGGGCGCTGCACTGTGGAGGGCTTTGTGGATGAAGGTGGCGAGTTTAAATTGAATTCTGTATTTAACGGGCAGCCAGTGCAGTGACCGGCACAGGGCAGAGGCGTCAGAGTAGCGGCTGGACAAACTCGTGCGTTATAATAGCGCGATCTTTAAATAGTACAAAAAAATAAAACAGTTCATGCGCTAATACGATCCATAGCGGCGAGGGTATTAGCGTATGCCTTGTGTCTTTTTGCCCTCAGTTGCTATTATAAACAAACACAATATAACTAAACTAATAACACACAAACATTCTGTTCATGACTATAGTGCAGGAAGAGAAAGTAAGTGAACCATTGAATTTAATAAGCAATAGATTTCTCTCCAACAAATGTTTACTGCAAATAAAGTTCTTACATTGTTGAGGAGGAATTTTGGACAATTCCTTCCTGCCAATGTGTTATAGTTCATTAATATTTCTGAGATGCCTTGTTGTGCACAGTCCTATTCATGTAGATTGTACTACATAGCATAGGGCATAACTTGCTGATCAGTGGGGGTCTCAGTCCTCACAATCCCAGAAATGGGGGTCCTGTGTCTCACTCTGCCTGTCACTGCACCCTATGCAATGATGTCAGAAAAAATGGAGCACTGGCCGAGCATGCAAAGCCACCGCTCCATTCATTTCAAGAGTGCTTGCTGCTCTGCTGTCTTTGGTAGTACCATTGAAAAGGAATGGAGCAGAAGCAGGGCACTTGCACAACTAGGCTTCCATTCAGTCTCCTTCTCACTGCAGGGGGTGAGGGGTGCAATAAGCCCACTGTGAGATGAAGAGCATGTGACCCCCATTTTCAGGATTGGTGGGGGTCCAATCGGTTGAACTCCCACCAATCAGCAAATAATTGCTGATTGGTGGGAGATTATATATATATAAAACTTTTGCTATTGCAGCATCCCATAGGGAAGCTCCGGACACCTGACATATGTGGGGAGCTGGGAGGGTAGAGTGCTGACTTGCCACGGTGGCACTTACCATGCTCCTTCCCAGAGGGACACACGCAGCCAAGGCCAGAGTAGCACTGTAGTCCACCTCTGACACCCGTAGGATAGGGAATGTCCACCAAACTGGATAGCAGAGGGGTAGTTGTACGTGTGATGCCACCGTTCCAACATTCACACTAGTATGACCCTCAGCGGATAAGTAATTCAGCCACAGACAGTTCTTAGGTACTACGGGTCTCTGGGAATGGCCAGAGCCCAGTATAAACTTTACTTGAATAAAGAATCAACAATACAAGGCAGTTCAATTGTAGACTTCACAGTGCAGGCGAATGAATAGACTTCAGAACTTAATAACTCCACACGGCTCTTACAGGCTTTAAAGATGCACATGTGTAAACAGAGATTATTATCTTGTAGTACCTCCACCCAACCTTGGAGACGCGTGGGTGTGACAATTAAAGGGTGTATCTCTACATGGTGATCTAGACTTCAGACAGCCATGTAGGAAAATCAGAAGAGATAGATAGTACCTCTACACTGAAGAAAACACACACTAGAACTTACAGATGATCTCTCTCTTTCTCCTGGGGCTCACTCGTCTCACATCCAGCTCCCATCCAGATTGGGAAATCTCTCCTTTTCCTGCATCTTCAACACATAAGGGCTGAAGTTGCCCCATGTGTCTCTGTGTTTTCTCTAGCAGCCTTAGAAGATGGATTCTACAACTCCTCCCTGCTCTCAATCGCTCACATTTATGACCTCCTCTCATACCACATGCCATGACATAACTGATACATTTACATGCAGGCTTTGGATTTTATTAACCCTTTCCAATCCACTGTCTGATGTCTGAAGACATTCTAATTGAAGGCTGTACAGCTCCGATGTCGGAAGACGTCCGGCAGGGTATTCTTACTGTAGATTACGGGCCACTCTGTTGTCAGGGTCCTCACCAGCATGTCCCATACCGCAGTACTGGCTTTAGCCAGCAGATGGTGCCATTGTATAATGGCAGAAAGAGAAAGCCCCCTAGGAAGCCCTGAATCCAAAATTGGATTACAAAGGGTTAAAGGTTAACCTCCCAAGCACTGCAGCTGTGCCACACCCACACTGGAAATGACAAGACAGCTTTGCACAGTGCATCAACATAAGACAAACACGTATGACATTTATGGAGGAGACCAGGATGATGTACTGGGATACTGGACACTAGACTATGTTATATATATATATAACATAGCAAAAGATAAGTCCAAACGTCTTCCAAAAATGATGATAACTTCCATTGAAAACCTAAGAACCACAAAGTAAATATTTTTCTCTATGTTACTGCAGTGTTTGTGAGACATTTGCACATAACTTTTGCTATGTAGATCTTCTCTAGACCATAATATCTTGTTGGACTGTCTGCTGCCAGTAAAGACACGTACGACTTCATCTTAAACGCTGGGTTATGTGTTCTTATTGCTGAGACACTACATAAAAGGTGGATTGTTGGGAAAACATGCAATATCTCTGCTGGGTGTCCTCATGCTCTCTCACATGCTACAGCTACAAGCAGTAGGGACTCTATGTGTTTGCTTTTTTCATGATAACACTTGGAAATATCTAAAATTAGATATAATTTTTCAAATTGTCGTTTGAAACGTTTTTTATATCCGTGAATGTCACTATTCTGTCACACTCCTTCTATTTCCCATTTTCATCCCTGTACCGGACATATTAGGCGGCTTTCATTTTAAACCAATCTCAATTTTTGTTGCTAAGGAATAAATGTGAAGAGCACTGATCTAGTGCAGTAAAAAGTTGACCCAAATAGAATGTGTTATTTGAGGTCACTCAGACAGGTCACTTCATCTCAGCACAGCAAGTAAATAACTCCAGAGGCACGTCCAAATGTTTCATGTATGTAATGGGATACATTCTGTAAGTAATAGACAGATAGTAGATACTTTAAAAGGGGCTTTATTATCTTACTATACAAATATCTATCTATCTATCTATCTATCTATCTATCTATCTATCTATCTATCTATCTATCTATCTATCTATCTATCTATCTATCACCTATCTATTATCTATCTATCTCATATCTATCTATCATCTATCTATCTATCTATCTCATATCTATCTATCTATCTATCTCATATCTATCTATCTATCTATCTCATATCTATCTATCTATCTCATATCTATCTATTTATCTATCTCATATCTATCTATCTCTGTCTCATATCTATCTATTTATTTATCTATCTCTCATATCTATATCTATCTATCTATCTCATATCTTTCTATCTCATATCTATATCTATCTATCTATCTTCTATCTATCTATCTATCTATCTATCTATCTATCTATCTATCTATCTATCTATCTCATATCTATCTCATATCTCCCTCATATCTATCTACCTACCTATCTCTCTCATATCTATCTATCTATCTATCTATCTATCTATCTATCTATCTATCTATCTATCTATCTATCTATCTATCTATCTATCTGTCTGTCTATCCAATCTAAATATTGCAAACTCTCAGAAAGACACAAGGAGAAAAGAGGGAGATCTCTAAGACTCCCGGAAGGACTCCCCACATAGCATCGTACTGGTTCATGCATTACCCATTCCCCGTCTGTCCTCCTTTGCACCAGTGAGATAAAAGTGGAGAAGAAAATTCCCCCAAAATTGTTGCATTGTTATCACGAAAATAGGTTGTGTGACATGTCCTTTAGGGGTTAAAATACTAAGTTACAATAAGGCTAGTGTTAAAAAATGATAGAATCCCAATATCAGCCTACAGTATGTGATAGATAATACCCGTAGATAATATGTTTGACATGGACCCAAATATAAGTAACTCACTTTACATGACAAATCATAAAGTGCATATAAAGTCATACATATCAGATTCTGTGTATGTCAGAGTGCAATATATATATATATATATATATACAGCATATATGTTACATTAGTGCAAGGTGCGAATATAGCATCCCTGGCGGACAATACCAGCATGTCAGAACCAGATGTAATAAATGTTCGCAAAGGACCAATACAGACATATATCACCAGAATATGGGGAGCTCCAGATAGGGCGAATAATAGTAACAGAAATGGTGGTGTGGCAGACCCTACCTAAACTCAAGGTAATCTCCCCAATGAGGATGGCCCACCTCAGCTAGGAAAATAATTAGCACCCATAATGATTCGGGCTCGGAATACATACACTTCCATTATGGCTAATTGGTGGGCTAGGGGAATCACCTCCCTACTGGCTATTCAGTCCATGTGCCACAGAGTATAGAAGGGTATACGCTGAGGGATTTCTGACAGACGACATTTCAGGGACCTTCTGCAGGGATAGAAAGAAGGGACTCATCAGTGAACAACGCTGAGTGACAGGGCACATGCACCTAAGGTGCAGTACCAAGAGACAGGGATAACCGTGGCACAGGAATAAAGTTATCATGTCATTTTTGTTACAGTTTGTGACAAGACCCACCCAAAGATGGCAGAATTTCGGGTTTTTTTTCCTTTTCACCCCACATTTTTTTAAGTTTTCCAGTACATTATATGGTACATTAAATAGTACCATTTATAAATACAACTCATCCTGCGAAAAACAAGTCTTCAGACATCTACATCGATGGATTATTAAAAGAGTTACATTTTTTTAAAGGGGGGAGGACGAAACGGAAATGGAAAGAAAAAGGGCCGCGTCCTTAAGGGATTAACATAATAGAAGCTGACAGTTAATATTGGATGCTTGGGATCTGCAAGCCCCCGAGCATCGCTGCATTAAAAACAGGCATGATTCTGTAATGCAAATCACTGCATGGGCTCAGGAATGCTTCCAGAAATCATTGTCAGTGAACACAGTTTATCATGCAATCCACAAATCCACAAGTGCAATCCACAAACGTGATTTTGACCAATAGTTGTCCTGCATAAACATGGGACTAGACCGGATACTGAGCGAGAATTCACTCGGTAGTCACTAGTCTCTTCTTTTCAGCTCACTGAAACAAAGCAACTGTTGAGCAACTTCTCACTCTATGAACAAGCAGTCATTCATCATTGAGCAACTTCCTGAATGGTGGAGGGCAGGCAGAGCAGACCTCCACTGCCCCCCCCCCCTGCTCCATTCACTATACAACTATTGCTCTTGTGTGAAAGCATAGAAGTAATAGCCGTTTAGGCAACTGCCTAAGCAACTAAGTCCCATGTTAACCCATCCTTGCACACCATCTATGCTGGAATATTTTCTGTTCTAATTATACTCATATTTTCTACGGATGGCATATAACGCCATTGATTTGCATTGATGTATTCAGATGAGCAAGTTAATTTTCCGCAGACTGATTCTAGTAAAAAAAAAAAAAACAACTTGCAGCATGTTCTATTTTTGTCCATATTTTGGACCAAAATCACTCATTAAGGGCTAACTCAGACTAACGTGTATTTGTGCACACGCAAAATCTATGTGAGCAAAAGACAGCGAATGCAACCCAATGATTGGGAAAGGGTGCGCAAAAAGTACAGTATTATGTGCAGACCCATGCAAAAAGCTACTTCAACAGCTTCGTTCACATGCAAAAATGTTGCGCAAGGGCGAGCGTTTTTGCATATAGGCTCATGTAAAGCCACCCTAAAGGGCAGAGTGTGGTTTAAAGCTGCAGATGTCAGCAGCGGTGCGTGCTGCCTGACAGAGGAAAAACAGCCCCAGGACTGCAAAGGGGGCAAAGGAGAAGCCGCAGAGTGAGTGGCAGCGCCCAAAAAATGCAATGCCCAGTGTGCAGTCCCCACACGGCACAAGAGTCTCTTGCTTTCAGCCCACCGGTCCTCCATATTTGCCCTATGGTCGTCTGGGCTAATGGCCCAGATGACCAGAGGGCAAATATGGAGGACCGATGGGCCGAAAGCAAGAGACTGCATGGGAGAAGAGGCAAGCTACCTTCCCGCCAGGACTTGGTTTAGAAGTAGATGACGGCAACCTGGATCCGAATACAGAGCTGCTAGATGTGTGAGGCTGGCCTACATTGACAGACTTTGTGGGCTGTAACTAGTTGTTATGGGTTGATATGTACACTGGTAATGTGGGGGTTAAGTATGTTAAAGATGGATATTGTTGTGCAGGGGTTAATGACGGCCATGTACCGGGGGAATTTGGAGATCTACCGTATCGATCGCCGCAGAGAGATCCAGAAGGATCAGTAGAGAGTGGTTGCCATTCGCTTTGGCTGTCGTAAGATCGCTTGACACTTTAGTAAGAGCGGTTTCTGAGAAAGAAAAACAGACTAAATAGTAATAAAACAAATTTACTAAGCTCTATAATAAAAGCATTCGGCGCAGCGTGACTCATCGGGCCGCAGTGTTTTACAATGGACCGCATTTTTTAACCTCAAAGTCTTTTTCATTTATTTTCTCACAAATCCAGTCCAAGAGGAATCAGTAGTAAACCTCAATATTTCTACAGTACCATAACTAAACCTTTCCTGCAGAGGGCGCTCCTGATTAACATTCTAACATTTCCTTCTCGGCTTTGAAGTCTGCCTAGCATCAAAGCAGAGGGGGATTTTGTCTCTAAATAAAGAAGATTCTCACTCTGTGTATAATTGTAATTCAAAGCCAGCAAAATAGTATGAAGCTCTCCTGAAGACTACAATGCAGCCTAATCTATTTGTTAAAATGTGCTTGAGGCACCATGTAATAATGATTCAATTAGATTGCATATTCTTGAAGCTTTTCAGAGGCCACCTATTTACTAAAGTGGATTTACAGTATCATTTAGATACAATGTTTCGTTTTGCATTTAGTTAATATATTGTGGCAGTATTTAATAATATATTGGTCGGAATAATATAATAGAGGTAAAACAATAACAAGTTAAACCCGGACCATTGAGAGGAGAAAGCAGAGACATGCATTCATTAAGCTGGAGAACAGATATTATTCTCCGCATTGTTTGTGTCAATCTCATACAAAACAAGAAATTAATTGTGGAAACATCGTCATGCTCACAGGAGAGAAGATGCAAACACATGGCAGACATATGGTGCGTTAATATATAGTCTACTACCTGTTATGTATGTGCATACTGTACTACATTGTATTAAAAAGTTGGGGAGAACCAATTAAAATTGCATTTAAAGTGACAAGCCTTTCGTATTCCAGTCTAACCACTAGCGCCCCCAAGAAAAATCAGCTGGAAATGTACATGGCAGCCATTCTGATGCATTAATAAAAGCAGGATATCCCAAGGGGTGGACACCCCTTTAGATGTTGATATGCGCTAAAGTCACAGTGCCGATGGAGTACAGATGCATACGCGGGTCCGATGTGATGTCACCATATCAGCACCAGACCGAGCTAGCACATGTGCAGTTTCATTCGGCACTGGATGCGAAGGAGGAAACATTTCAATTCCGTCTTTCGTTTCAACCAGCCTATCATTGAGTTAATTTCGGTATTTAGTCTGACTCCTCTTGGCAGAGGATGCCAGTAATACATTTGTATATAGGTCATCATGGTAAGTTATTAGGGGTCTTTACCTTGTGCTTCTAACGCCGGTCACACACAGACGGGTCGAATTCAGCATGTGGAAGCTCACGGCAGAATCTGGCCCTGTCCCCAGCTGGTGTCTGTGTGTACCTTTTAAGTATCTGTATTGTGGATGATCGCGGCGAGCTGCTATCGGATATGCGCAGTACAGATTTTTTTTAATCTTTTTCTTTTCCCGCACCGTTGTTAGTGCAAAATCTGTGCTAAAATAGAACATGCTGGGATTTTATTTCCATGAGCGGAATAGCAATCGCTGTCCGCACGTGCGAGCGAACATGTGAATGTTCTATTGTTTGAATGTGTGCGGAATACTGCGGATCATCCCAGCGGGTGACGATCGTGGTTGACGCAATTCATACCCGATCGTGTGAGACCGGCCCAAGCATTTCTTTTGGTGCCGTCTTATTGGAGCTTTATTTTTTGAACTGCATGTGTTCAGACTGTTCTTGAACTCAGATCTTGTGTAGTTCTTTTGTCTTTTCTCTTCTGCCCTGTCCTTCACTCCCTCTCCTTTATTTTACTATTTTTTATGCTTGACAAGGGCTATTCAGTGGCCAAAACGCATTGCATTTGTGTATTTAGTGTTAGACCTTCTCCTGCGAGGGATAACATTTGTTGACTGATTCGCGGTTTTCATGGAATAAAGAAGAATTTTCCACTTCTGGGTGAAAAATTATCATCTTGATGGAGGATAACCTCTACATATTGATAGGCCATCTTGGGACCCTAAGGGAGGAGGCAACACCCCAATTCACCGGGGAACCTCCCCTTACAAAGTGAATACCCCAATTTACCATTATTGTTCTCTTATCTTTAAGTGCACAGCAAGATCTCTTCTAACCACATTTTCACCCCAACATCGTGTATAATGGGGGTTGTTTTTTTCACTTGCATATGACGCTCTCCATACATTGTGGAATATAAGAGGACCAGAGATTTTCCGTGTATCCATCCAGTCTACTAGGCGCTGTCCTCATCATATCCTGTAACATTATTTTACTTCTAAGGATATATAGGGAATCTAATGAGGTACTAGAAGTAGGGTCGCCCTTTTCGGGGCAGGTGCTCTGCCTAATAGGCAGGTCCAGTTGGGGAAGATCAGTAAAAGTTCTTAGGCCTCTCCTCCATTTCTAGCACCACCAGTTGACATCCTGCATGTCTATCCACCCACTAACTCCCTCTGTTTTACACATTGTTCAGCCTATCCCTGTCCCCTCTTTCAGAACTTATTCATTGGCTTCCCTGAGAGAACTAAATGGACTTGACACCTAATAAGGTTGTGTTCCTGGGTCAACTTCTTTAAAACAACATTTAGATTTTGAGTTTTTGCACCTTGGTGCTCTATTTATGCATTCTTACCTCCCTCTCCCATTCCAGTAGGTTTTCCTCCGAAGTACAACCTAATGAAGGGATGCGCTTGGTAGGTTGCAACGATATTGTGACATACAACATACTTCAGATTACAAAGGTTGTATGGGCCATGGGTGTAATTTCAAGTTTTGCCGACAAACAAGAAATGAAGTCTAGTTAGTGCTGACTAGGAATGATGAAAAATTGAATGCAAATCACCGGAACAAAAATGAAAGGTGGAAAATGCTTACGAAAAAGAGAATAGAGACCAAAATAATCATAAAGTTTTCATGCTTTGAACTTACAGCATGCCAAAGAGGGTCAAGAGATGGTCAAGGTGAAGAGGGGTCCTGTTGCAATGTTTTGTTATGGAATCTCATAACTACTTCTTATGATCCTACTCTGGTTCACTAGGAAGGTAATAATCTACTGGATCACTCAATGGGCTACTAAACCACTAGCTCACTGTTGACAAGACAAGGCACTTATGGCTATGAAAAAATATTTTTGCCTGATTTGTATGTTTAAAGGATGGCTATAGATACATAAGTCCATCATTGCAGGGATAATGACTACTTTAAAGAGGATCTCAACTTTAGACAATCGCCTTTTGTTAGAAGGGTCCCTTGACAATAAGTTGATCTCAAAGTGTCCCCCTGCTAGGATCCCCAGTAATCAACTATAATCTGTGGGTTAACCTGGCAGTAAGTGTTCACTTTTACTGCAGCGCCACCACAGGGAAAATTAAGCATTATACAGTGCTCATTCATACTAATGGCTTGTCTTTGTAATGCAGGACAGATCCTCCAGTCTGAGAGATGCTCATGGTAACAGCTCCATGTAACTGGTATTGGAAAATAGTTTTTCTAAACTGGGCAACCCCTTTAATTTGATCTCGATGTAGAGGACCTTGTTTGTTTATTGTCATGCTGACTTTATATATTTGCTGTATTGGGTCTACATTCACTAGAGGATGAAGATATTGTGCTAAGGTTAATATGAGCATCTGCAGTGAGGTTTCTTTCCAGACACTTTAATCATGCATCAGCCCAGTGGGAACTTTATAAAAATGTCTGATTCACCTTTGATATTTATTAAACCCTTTCACCTTGCATGACCTGACTGGGAGAAATACACTCTGGAATTCTGTTGTGTTTCGGATTGTCATTTTGTACATGGAAAAGGTTAAAGCAAACATAAATGACATATGTTCAGCCTTCCTGAGCTGGAGAGCCTACAATTTGACAGAAGAATTAATAGCCAAACGTCATATATCCCATCACAGCTATAAATATTGTTAACCTTTATTTTCCAGAGGACTGGCAGGGCCAAGTGTTGCACAACTTTATTTTAGTTGTCATATTGCAGTTTTTCGTATACTGAAAATTGGCCAATGAACACGTCTTGGAGTCACATTCAATGGTATAGAAGAGAAGGGGCCCATATTAAAAGGGCAAAAAAAAACAATGAGGTAGAAGCCAATTTGCCCCATTTAAAGGAAAAACTTTCCTTCCTGACTTCAATCTGGCAATCACAAGAATCCCCGGGTTAACAAACCTTTTAGAAGTTGTTAATGATTGTAACTAGAGATGAGCGAGCACCAAAATGCTCGGGTCCTCGTTATTCGAGTCGAGCTTATCGTAAAATTCAAGAGCTCTATTTGAGTAACGAACCCCATTGACTTCAATGGGAGACTCGAGCATTTTTGTATGGGACCCACAGGTTGACGAGCTTTTTTTTTTTTTTCTTCCTGCATTCGTGTTTTCTCTCCAGGCCCATCTTGTACTCTTTTATCAAAAAACACTTGAACTCTTTTATTTTTCCATCACCACTACTGTCACAGTCCAGGGTATTAATAGATGATGGGAGAGATCTCTGTATTGTTCCCTGATATATTTATACATAGTTATTAGGTCGCCCTTCAGCCATATTTTTTCTAAAGTGAAAAACATGAATTTTGATAACCTCTCTGGGCATTGTAGACCGCCCATTCCATTTATTACTTTAGTTGCCCACCTTTGTACCTACTCAAGCTCCAATATGTCCTTCATGAGTACCGATGCCCAAAACTGTCCACAATATTCCATGTGTGGTCTGAGCAGTGACTTGTAAAGAGGAAGAACAATGTTCTCGTCATGTGCCCTTAGATCTCTTTTGATGAACTCCTTGATCCTATTTGCCTTGGCAGCAGCTGCCTGACACTGGCTGCTACAGTTAAGCTTACAGGTAACTAAAATTCTCAAGTTCTTTTCCATGTCAGTTTTTCCCAGTGGTTTCCCATTTAGTGTATAATGGTGGCATGCATTTCCCTGCCCATGTGCATAACCTTACATTTATCAGTGGCATACCTCATTTTCCACTTTTCTGCCCAAGCCTTAAACTTCTCCAGATCCTCTTGGAATCTCCTTGCATCCTCTCTTGTGTTAATATCTTTACATAGTTTTCTGTCATCTGCAAATATTGCTAATTTACTACACAATCCTATAGGGTCATTAATAAATATATATAAAAAAAAAAAAAATGACCCCAAACCGACCCCTGTGGTACCCCACTAGTAAGGATGACCCAAACAGTTTATATACCATTTACAACCCCCCTCTGTTTTCTATCACTGACCAGTTACTTACCTACTTACACACATTCTCACCAGACCAAGCATTCTCATTTTATATACCAACCTTTGATGCAGCACAGTATCAAACGTTTTGGAAAGTCCAGATATACTAGATCCAGTGACTCTCCGCGGTCCAGTCTAGAGCTTACATCCCAGTAGAAGCTGATCAGGTTGGTTTGACAGAAGCGATCTCTTAGAAACCCATGCTAGTATGTAGTTATACAGCTATTTTCCTTGAGGTCCTCCAGGACAGCATTCCTTAAAAAACCCTTCAAAGATTTTACCCACAATAGAAGTAAGAATTGCCAGCCTGTAATTTCATACCCCTGTGGTTTTTGTCTGCTCTTTCCTTGTTTATATCTGCCTTGTCTCGTTTCATAGTTCAGGTCTGCTCAGTTTTGTTGTCTTGTCTTATTGTTTGTCAAGGTCAGTGTTTCAGGTTGGGTTTCATTAGGAATATTTTTGGATGTCTTTAGGTATATTCAGGGACAGTAGTACCTGGTGTTAGGGTCAGCATTAGTAATAGAGTATGGGAAGACTTGTGGAAAGGTAGAATTAGGGTCAGTTGTTTTTAGTTTGTTGTTATCAAACAACTAACGATGACTTGCCCATCCATGCATGAGTGGGTGGGTTTGTGAGTGACTTACATGCTCCGCCCCTGTTCACATGACAGTGACATCATCACAGGTCTTGTATGCACATGGCTACTTTCAGGCTAGGTTTTCATTAGTATTCCATAGCAACTGAGGCCATAGGGGGTTTGTAGTCCGCCTGTAATCTGCACAAGGATGCAGGACCTTTGATAACATGACTGTCATGTGATAAGGGGCAGAGCATGTAACTTCCTCACTGGCAATGAAGGACCTTTGCTGACATCACCATCATGTGATCAGGGGCGGAGCAATTCAAAATTTTGCACTTGTGTTTCCTATTGTAATTGATACATGCCTTATATATTTGTTTATTTAACTGTCCAGTTAGTACACAATTCTACTGTAAGTCCAGGAGACCTTGTTAATAGCCAGAAAAGGTGACTGCGGTAGGTTAAGTGAAGCTCTGCCATCTGGTGTCCAGCGGATATTATTTAGTTACCTCTTTATTTGCTAAAAATGCTATTTCTCCGGAGACATCCTGTTCAGTAGCCTCCTCCAAACAGTTTAGTTATAGTTCTTAAATAATCTTAAAGGGGTTTTATCACAACTTAAAATTACTTCACAACCAGTCTGTTCTTCCTATTTGTTGCTGAGCAGGGCATGTGACGACAGCAGCCAATCACTGGTCACAACAGTGACCTTCTATAGCCACTTATTGGCTCTATCAGTCACATGTCCTGCTTAGTAACAACAAAGAAGGACAGCCTAGTTGTGAAGCAATGTGAAGTAATGGGAAAACCCATTGAGAGTTCTGGTAGGAGCAAATTAATAATAATTTACTAAATAAGTGATTACAAAAATAATAAGCATTATGCCTGAGGAAGAACCCTGAGAGGTTCGCAATCTCGCTAAAACATCATGTCTTTTTGTTAGCCATTAAAAGGTATCATATCTACAGGATTACTTGGTTTTCCTCAGAAATGTTATTTTGAATTTTAGATTTCCACTTCTCTGACCTGTAGTTCTGTTTCTGGACTGTAGGGTAATACAAGAGATTCTATAATTCTAACAGTGAACCAAAGGATGCTCTCTGGTCTAGGAAAAGATTTCTCAATAATATCTTTCTTCTCAGGCATAATGTAACAGTCTGTACGAACACATCTCTGTAACCAACACAATAGGTAGAAAAAAAAGTAAAAAATAAAAGCTTTTTTTAAATAAAATTACTAAAAAATAACAAAAACCTCATACTTTGCTCTAAGTTAAAAAATAAAAAAGCTATGGCTGTTATAACTATGACTGTAGGAAAGAAAAAAAACTTTTTTTGGCTATATGAACAGGTACACCAGCCACATTTTCTAGCAGTTAAAGGCTTAAAGGGGTTGTCTACATTTGAACTACTGTTGACGCAGGGAATGCCAAGATCACAACCCAGGGTGATTCGTTGTTCACTCCACATTCTGGGAGGGTTTTATGCATCACTCACGTGTATGACCACAAATCTCGCATGATTTTATTGGGCGAGTAAAAAACTGCCTTAACCCTTTCCAATCCACTGTCTGACATCTTCCTACATTCTGATTGAAGCTTGTACAGCTCCAATGTCAAAAGACGTCCGACAGGGTACTCTTACCGTCTATTGCCAGCCACTCTGCTGTCAGGGCCTCTCTGGCGTACACGGCCAGCAGATTGCACTGTTGTATAACAGCAAAAAGAGAAAGCCTTGTAGGAAACCCTGAATCAAAAATTGAATTGGAAACGGTTAAAATTAGAAAAAAAAGTTTTAGTACATTATATAGTACTGTTGAATAAAACTCGCCCTGCAAAAAAACAAGCCCTCAGAAAGCTAAATCAATGGATAAATAAAAGAGTTATGATTTTTTGAAGGGGTAAAGAAAAAAAAAATGGCCGCATCCTAAAGAGGTTAAACAGCTTTTGACATAAGAATACTAAATCAAATCATAGAAACTACAGTTTATATCCCAGAAGTCAGCATCATCCCTTCTATGCTGCCCGCAGGTAGGATAACAAGGGAGATCTGAGAGCTAAGAGCATCACTTTTAATTTCTCTGTAAGAGTTTAGCGGAATCCTTTCTCCAGCGCTCTACGGTGATTTATGACATCTTGCACAATGTAGGATTTTTTTTAATGAAATCTCAATGCAGGATTTTTACATTTTCAATACCAAAGCTCTCGCAGAATTTGTATTCACCTTCAGGACTACTTTCATTATTTATTGTTCATTATTAAACATGGGTGAATGTGATCCTTACTGCAGTATCTACAACATTACATATGTCTAAGATATCCGAGAGATCTACCTGGGCAAGAGATGAAGACTAGTACAGCATTGTGGTTATCTTACTATGGCGAAATAAATAAAATCCAAATATCTAATAACCATATATTATGTGACAAGTATTTATTTTATTATATATCTGTATAGTTGCATTGTACACTGAATATACACTGTTAGTATAATAAGAAAGTGCTTTCATGATTGGAGCCTCCATATACGGAAACTAGGTCTATGCCCCTGCCAACGTTTTGCAGTACATTTTATGGTACTTTAAATAGTAGCATTGAAAATTACAAGTCGTCCTAAGAAAAAATAAACAAGCCCTCAGGCAGCTCCGTCAACAGAAAAATAAAGAAGTCATAATTTTTTGAAAATGGGGAGAAAAAATAAAACTGAAAAAAAAGAGCCACGTCATTAAGGGGTTAAAGTATTGAACAACCTCTATGAGAACTGCTTCACATGGCTGTTGTCATGTCTGTGTGGCACATGAGCACCACACTCAGCACGGATGCAGAGTGACGTTCACACTACTGCAGTTGTAACACCATGCACTGTGAAACAGTGCACACCGCACCAGAAATCTGAAAACGCCATGCTGTGCTGATCAGTAGCACCACTCCAGGAGGGAGGGAGCCTGGCTCTATCTTAGCATGGAGGTGGAGGGTCCCTGCTTAAAAGTAGAGTCATCGCCTCGATAAAGGTGGCTCCACTGTTTTCTTCCTGGGCTCTGATTATCCCTATAGGAGCCTCTGTAGAGATGAACCAACACAGCAATCAATACAAATGAAAAGCAGAAATACAACTGAAAAGGAAACCGCAGAACTTATTTGGATAAGTAACAAGACACCCAGTACAGAGGAAAACCACACTCCAACAACTCATCTATAGAACTGAATAAGCAGCATTGAGCAAAGGGAATATAAAGCTCTCCACACCTGAGGACTGGCACAGCAATTAGAGAACCACACCCACAACCTTCTCCCAGGAATTATCAATAGTCAGCATGCACCATGCAGCATAGCAAGACTGCAACCAGCAGTCTCTGCACATAGTGCATTAAGCCTTGACCCGCTTAACCAGGCGACAGGTCTTGACCTGCCTCGAGGCCACCATGCTACGATGCTGTCGCAATGGACAAGCCCCGACAGATGTATTTTTCATCAATATTTTGAGAGCCAAAACCAGGAGTGGTTTCAAAATACGGAACAAATGCAAATCTTTCCAATAGACTTTCTTTCCACTCCCGGTTTTAGTTTACAAAATACTGATGAAAATTATACCCATGTGTAGAACATGCAGCTTTTAGCATAGATTTTGACATAGATTTCACCCTTCATTTAAGAGCGGGAGAGCAGGAGTTCAATAAAAAAAAATAGAGCTCCACCCCCTTGTCATATTATCATCCGTCCTTCAACTTCACTGCCAGCAGCAAACATCCTAGTTGCACTGCCACCCCCTTGTGACTTCATCCAGTGTCTTTATTCTCTTCTCCATTACATTGCAGATCTTCTCTTCTCCTGTGTTGTTCCCCCCTCCTTCCACAGGGTGCCACCCAATACAGGAGGCTCAATTTGCCTAGTTGATCAAACACTCTGGGGGAAGAGCATAAAATCATGTGACAAGTTTGTCATGGATCAGTTTCAGGCCTTAGTTAGACGGGCATTTTTTCGCGCGATTTGCGGATCGCATGACGGATGCGCATCCGCAAATCGCGTGACCGGGGCCTGAAAATCTGCTCCTAGCCGCGTTTCATTAGAAATGGGCCGGAGCTGTCCAGCGCATTGCATTCAATGGAGCCGGCAATACAGCCGGCTCCAGTGAAAGCAATGCGCTGCGGACGAGTGTGGGATGAATTGTCGGGAAGGGCTTAAATATATAAGCCCTTCCCTGCAATTCATCCAGAAATGTGTTAAAATAAAAAAAATATATATACTCACCTTGTCCCGGCAGCCAGAGTTCAGCACGGCCGGCCTGCAGTGGGTGTGAAGGGGGTGTGAGTCAGGCCTGCCCCTGATTGGCTCAAAGCTGAGCCAATCAGAGGCAGCTCTCACTCACACCCCCTTCACACCCACTGCAGGCCGGCCACGCTGAACTCCGTCTGCCGGGACAAGGTGAGTATATATATTTTTTTCATTTTTACACATTTCTGGATGAATTGCAGGAAAGGGCTTATATATTTAAGCCCTTCCCGACAATTCATCCCGCGATCACCGGAAGCCCATTGCTTTCAATGGAGCCGGCTGTATTGCCGGCTCCATTGAATTCAATGGGCAAACATCGTTCTTCTCTGCCACAGCTGTTACAGCTGTGGAAGAGAAGAATGATTTGTCTTCTATATGTTCTCAATGGGGTCGGCGCTGCTGCCGCCGGCCCCATTGAGCGCATATAGAGAAGAGAACAGGAATCGCAGATAGGTGCGATCTGCGATTTCTGTTCTATAATTTATCGGACGAGCGCATAAAAAGCGCTCATGTGTCCGATACCATTGCAAATGGTTTTAAAAAATCGCCGGACGCATGCGCAAATCCGGCGAAAAAACGCCCGTCTGACTAAGGCCTCAGTGTGAATCCACACTAGAATGGGGAAAAAAATCAAGCGATTGAGCAACTTCTAACCAAGCATGGTCATTGGTGCTAGACTAGCTGGGGACAGGATTTCATACACTGCCAACCTTGTGGGGTTCTCTTAAATAACGGTGTGGAGAGTATACCAAGAATGGTGTGATTGTGAAAAAACATCCAGCGAAGGGCATCCTTTGGACGTAAACAATTAATTGAAGAAAGGGTTCAAAGGAGGATGGCAAGAACTGTTCTAGCAAAAAGTGAAACAAATTGCAGTCAAATACAACGCTTATGCTACAACTAACGTGTCCAAATGCACAACTCAACACTCCTTAGCATGGATGGGCTTTAACAGAAAATGATTAGTTTCCGTGCCATTGCTAATAGAATCAGATAGGCGAGACTCCAGTGAGCAAAAATAGCCCAAAACTGAACAATGAAAAAACAGGTCCTGGTAAGATGAATTTAGGTTTTTGTCGCACTGTGCTGATCGGAGGTCACCATTTGGCACAAGCAACAAGAATCGAAGGTCCATTCCTCTTAGCATGTCCATACCTCCATTCAATCTACAACAACTACAAGAAGCTTTCTGTCCACATGAGACAATATTCCTGCAGAATGATTTTTAACACCTTGCAGCATCTATTGCTGTGGTTCTGGTGGCCAGAAGAGGGCTAATGCTCTACTAGATTGGAGTCTTTTAATTAAGTGGCCATTCAGTGGAGATTGGAGTCTTAAAGGGTTTTCAGCTCTTATGACTTGTCCACAGGTTTGGTCATTAATTTTTCAGAACTCCAGCCAATTGCCAGGTCACTGTCACCCTGTACAGAGAAAGAAATAGATAGCTCCATACATTGTGCTGTGGTCCAGTGTGGTATTACAGGCACAGCATCCTTTGTCGTGAATGTGAGCTGTTCCTGCACTACCAACCTGGGCCACTGTAAGGAGTAAGAGTGAAGGAGGCAGGAAGAGGCAGTCAAGAGCTACAGCCGCATACTGGAAAAATAAATTGATGAATTTATGGGGGTATTGGTGAGGCTCAAGGTCTTACTCAAGGTCAAGGTCATACTCATGATCCACCCGCACTAAGCATTACCTGTGTGAGTTGCACCATAGTTCTGTCATGAATAAAGATGTTTTGAAGCACAATATATGGTAGTGACATGATTATAATTCTGCACCAATAAGTCAATTTCCATTCACCTGCAATTGTGATTTTTTTCTGGGCATATAGACAGTCCAGATGTTCCAGCAGGATGAGCCCGGCCTCGGGTCACTCCAGCACCGGCCACAAGTCGGATGACTCCTCTAGTCAACCAGGTGTGGAAGCTGCTCTGTGAGAGAGAGGAAGGTAAGGACCCAATGAAGGCTTCCTGAAGGCCCATTCCTCAATCGGACAGGTTGTTACCCCAAACCTTACACCCTGTTAAAACATGAGTGTCATTCAGTGTCCAAGCAAAAGTAGTATAGGGTGCCTAAGTAATCCCCTAGCTGCTGTTCTATGGTAAGTTTATGATGAATTGCGGTTGCAAAGACTTATACTTGATCACACATGTTGGGGGTGGAATGTTTGAGACCCCTAAATGGTGGAGAATTCTTGGTAATTGTTACTCTTGCTCATGATCAAGGAGTCATGCAGAAACTGTTTTCCCTCTCCACACTGAAATGAAGATGCACGTCTACAGCATTCTAGAAGTCAGATCCCAGCAATCGTCCTTGCCATGTGCCAATATTTCTTATGATAGGAATACCCTTTTAACCCTTTAGTGCCCCAGGACATATATGTACATCCTGGGTGTGCAGGGTTTGTATGAAGTATGAATGGTAGCTGATTCTGCTCCATATATGACCAATCCAAGCTGTCTTTGTCAACAGCAGCGATCAAAATTCATGCCAATTGCGGCTGTTAATCCTTGAAATACCACTGTCAATTCTGACAGCAGTGTTGAAATGCACTGATTGGGTTTTGGGGGTTCCCAAAGGTCAGTTTCCCCCTTACCGATGTGATTGCAAGGTGCCGTATGGGTTTTATGGCAGTGGGGGGGGGGGGGGGGGGGGGAGGCCCTTCTGAAGGCTCCCAGGGCTGCCATGTCTTTCTTTCTATTCTGGCTGAGGCCTGTCTTAATACAATGCCTGCAGAAATACCATATACACTGCAATATTGAAGAATTGCAGTACATGGTATGAGCGATCAAGCGAACACAAGTTCAAGTTTACTATCAGAACTTAAAGAAGGAGTAAAAATAAGTGAATAAAAGATTATGCAAAAAAAAAACTTCTCATATGTATACAAAGAAAATGGTGTTGCTTCGTCCATAAAAGTTTAATCTAGTAGGTACAGTGAATGTTTCCAGAAAATAATACACAACACCAATTTTTTTTTTTTTTTTAAGTAGTACAGCAAAGATGTACTGGATGGTTGTATCAACAAATTGCTGGCACCTGGGTCGTTCTAACCAGGCTGTTAGGAGATGTTGGGACCAGTAGATGTGTGAGGGCACAGAAAGCAACCAGGCTCAGGATGCCCTCAACAGACTACAAGTAGAGAGGATTGTCTTATCGTCTGTCAAGCATGAGCAGATCCAACTGCTTTCTTTTCTGCCATCCAGAGACAGATGGCACCATCTTAAAGGCTCCTGTGTCTGTCTGAACCATTTACAGGTGCTTGGCCAAATGACATTTGGTCTCACGGGATTATTACATGTACTGCCTTTGACACTCACCCACCATCACCTCTATTTGCAGTGGTGTCATGAACAACAAAATTGGACTTCTATGGAGTGGAACCAGGTTGTCTCCAGTGATGAATCCAGGTTTAGCTTGGGCACTGATGATGGCCGTGCTTGTGTCTGGAGACCTAGAGGTAAGCCCCTCAATCCTGCCTTTGCTGAAGAGTGGCACACTGCCCCCCCACTGCTGGTGCGATAGTCTGGGGGGGGCCATTGCATATGACTATTGGTCACAATTGGTACAACAGACAATAACAGCTCAGCGATATGATCAGGACATCCAGTAGACACATTTGTTCCTCTCATGGTGGCTTCCGAGAGGTATTTTTCAGCAGGATAATGCTCAGCCGCACACACAAGGGGTCACAGGAATGTCCCCACAGCATAGTCACACTTCCATTTCCTGCCTGGGCACCAGGTTTATCGCTGATAAAATGTGTATGGGACCATCTGGGATACGAACTTTGACAGACTATGAGTTTGCACAATATAGAGGCTCAGTTACAGCAAATGTGGACCAATATGCGGAAGGATACCAAACAGAACCTGTATGCCACTATAGTCGCCCAGGTGGTCAATCTTCTGCATTAAATGATCAATTTGCTCTGATATTGTAATCACTTACCTATATTAACATTACAATCACACAGAGAAAGTTTCATTCGATTCCGACAACTCCTTGGTACTTAATTTTTTTTTACAATGAGTGTATTATGTCATTTTTACTGCAGTGTGTATACTGTAAAAAGAAGACCCCCTTTCCCTCCCCCCAAAAATAGATGCCACCATTTTTTGCTTCCATTTTACTCCACTTAACAATTTTGAACATTTTTCAGTACTTTATATGGTGCATTAAATAGTACCACTGAAGAATACAACTCATTGCACACAAAAAACAGGCCCTCCGACAGCTACACCAATGGAAAATTGACAACTATGATTTTTTGAAAATGAGATAGACTTACCAAAATAGAATTAAGGGGCGAGATCCTTAATGGGTTAATAAAATCTCTGCGCATAATTAAAAATGTTGTTGACCAGTTTACTGATTTATGACAGTTTCTAAATCAAGTTGATATTTCAGGTCATTTTCACAATTCTCAAATGAAAGCTATGAACTGAACTGGATAGATTTATTAGTATGCACTTGACATAAGATGTACAGTCAAGATAACTCTTAATGAATAGGTATTTGGTGTCTGGTTCATCATTTAAAATACACTTCATAATTGAAAAGTCAAACGCATAGTGTAAACTTTTATATCATAATTAAATGAAGTGAAGCACTTTTTACTCAATAATTGACTGAGGTATTTTATGCCTTACAGCAGTGAAGAGTTTGGATAGTGGGGATGTAATAATTATTAAGGTTTGATTCAGTGTGATAAGTTCCTATATTATATATTAATAGTGAATACATATTAATGATATAAATACATACACTGTATCTAGAGATGAGCGAGCACCCAAATGCTCGGTCCGCGTTATTCGAGTCAAGCTTTTCGTAAAATTCGAGAGCTCTACCCGAGTAATAAACCCCATTGACTACAATGGGAGACTCGAGCATTTTTGTATGTGGGACGTTGGGTGCCGAGCTTTTTTTTCCCTGGTTCGTGTTTCTCTCTCTCTCTCTCTCTCTCTCTCTCCCCTCCCTGCCAGACCAAAAATTCTCAAATAACGTGCGCTGCGTCGTGGCAGGGAGGGGCCAAAACAGACACGTCACAGCGGGGAGGAGCCAAAAGCTGGGGCCGGTTCGAACGCGATTTGATGCTCGTTCGAGTAACGAGCACCATCGAGTACGCTAATACTTGAACGAGCATCAGGCTCGCCAGAGTATGTTCGCTCAACTCTAATTGTATCCTTATCAGTCACATATTTTATGTGTTCGGCAGACTAAGGCCCCCTGTCCACGGCCGTAATTTCGCTCTGGAAAGTTCCGTTCCCGAGTCAATGAGCAGAGAATCATTGCGATTCTCCGCTTGCGGCCGGCAATTCACAGCATGCCAATCTGTCAGATAGGCTTGACCATGGAGATACGTCTGCCGATTCCTGCTCCCGGGCGGAGACCTGCCGCGGGATACTGCAACGCCCGTGGACAGGGGGCCACACTCCGAAAGGTGCCTCTTCACTTAGTATTTTGGATGTATTGGTATAAATAAGAGAAGTATTGGCAGATAATATTGAGGATCTTATTATTTTTCCAGATCAGAACTTAATCACAGAGTAAATACTTCAACTTGAATGCTAGTCTGAAAAATTGAAGAAAATGTGATCAAAATGTCATATGTACCCAAAAATATAACAACTTCATCTCATTCTGCAAAAACAGCCCTCAGACCATCCCATCCACAGAAAAACAAAATGTCATGAAAGTTACGAGTTGCAGAATATGGCGACACAAAACATTTTTATTTTTTAAATGCAGTAAATCATAAAAACGAAACAAATCCCGAAAACAATGCCACAATTGTGTTTTTCTCCATTTCACCCTACTTTAAAATTTGTTACAGTTGTTATACATAATATGGTGCATTGATTGATACAATTAAAAATAGAACTTCTCCTGCAATTCACAAGCCATATATGGCTATGTCAACAGAAAAAAAAAGTTATGGCTTTTCAAAAGCAAGGGTTAAAAAATGAAAAATTGAAAGATGTTTGGTCAATAAAATGCAAAAAACCCCATATTTTTTACTGGATGATAAATAGCACTACTACTACTTATACTATAATAATAGTAATAATATTTATAATAGTTTTTATGTATTATTATTATCTTCCGTTATCAGTAAATGTTTAAAAGGGTTTTCCTGGACGGTGAGCTATTGATTACCTATCCTTAGGTCAGATTAACAATAGTTTATGGTGGGGGACTACTTCTCGGGACCTCCACCAATCAGCCAATTACCGAGCCACTGTGCTAGTTTGTGCAGCTGAAGTGTTGCTGGAAATGCACAGCTCTGTAGACATTACAGTGGCCTGAAATGGTTTTGCAGATACTGTTCCCGTTTACTTAAGTGGCTGAACCTGTGTGTCTCCTCCTCCTCAATTAAAGTGATTATTATTATGAAACACACAAGCAAAACATGTAGATCTTGTCCTTGATCAAATTTGAACTTAGGACCCCGTGCTTTTTCCTCCTCATCCTCCTCCTTCTGCTCCTTCTTCTCTTTCCTCTTCCTCTGCAATAAATGGACCTGCTTTGTAAATAAAGGTGATTGTGATTTTGAAGAACACGGAGAGAACTCCATAAACATATTGTCCTTGGTCAGATTTGAACCAGGGCCCCAAGGCAACAGTGCTAACCACTGAGCCATCATGCTTCTTCATCTACCACCTACTCCTTCTTCTTCCTCATCTTCCTCAGGACAAGAAGTAGCAGGAAGAAGAAGCATGGTACCTCAGGGGTTAGCATTGTTGACTTGCAGTGCTGGGGTCCTAGGTACAAATCTGATCAAGGACAATATATACATGGAGTTCGCATGTCCTCCCTGTGTTGGTAATGGTATTTTTCTTTATAATAATCACCTTAATTTATAAAGTTTCTGCATTTATGGAGAAGGAGAAAAACATTTTTAGTGAGTTCTACCAAGACAAACTGCCCAAAGTTCGGGTTCGTACGGAACCAAACTTTTAGCAAACTTCGATCTGAAACAGGTTTTGACTGTTTTGATTTGCTGAAAACTAATGTCAATACAAGATAGATTTTCTAAAGTTTCAGCTACCCCATACATTATTATTTTCTATCAGTTTTGCCTTGTTGTCCTTTTTCCTGGTAGACTCACTACAAGTACCTTATTTTTCAGTGATTACACTACTAGACTTAATACATTGCTGTATGTCAGCATTTATTTTAGTAGAGAGGCCTTTCAATGGAGGTGTGAAATGGAGTATCTCCAGGGAACAGGCATTTATACACAGATGTGATAGCCAAGAGCTTAGATGAAATAACTGACAGCTTAGTATACCGCAGACCCCTTATTCACAATTCTGTCATCTACAATTAGATATGTAGATGTAATTCTTTTTTTCAGCATGAAGTTACGAAGTGTAATGTATAGCATGGCCATGTTATGTGTTTCTTAAATGACATTCTGTACTATGGAGACATTGTATGATAACTGCTCTTTTGGAATTCAAATAAACCCACATTGAAAGGTATAGAGCACCAAGTTAGCTAAGTGTTCCCTCACCATCTCTCTGTTTATACATAGCCTGCATTCTTTTATTCCCCCAATTGCACAGGGAAGATCAGTTGATGTTACATCTACTTTTCAAGAGAAAGAAGATACAAAATGTAAAAGTTCGGCCTTCTCTATATCATTTTTGAACAATTTACCATTTTCATCTTGTAAGCCTCCAATAGCATCTTTGACTTCTATTTTGCTTTTGACATACCCCATAAATCCTTTTTTATTGCTTTTGGCCTCTGTTACAAGCCTCAATTCATTATTAGCTTTAGCTTTTCTGACACTTGCCCTACAGTTTCTGCAGACCACATTATATTCTTCTTTAGATATTTCCCCCTCTTTCCATTTGGTAAACATTTCTTTCTTCCTTTTTAACATGTATGCAAGTTCTGTGTTCACCCATCTTGGTCTCTTTAAATGCTTCCCATTCTTCCTTCTTCTAAGGATTATTAACAATTGTGCTTAAAGAATTTCATTTCACAGCATTTCCTATCCTTCTTCCATGTGCATATTCATTTACAATGTATGTATACATCTCCTTTTATAATATGAATACTCTGCAACAACATATTTCTAACCAAAATCTTGCTGGAGAAGCCTGGTGCCATAATGTAAAATGACTAGTTATCTCTTTACAATAATTGTGCAATAATAAAGCAGGCCTACCCAACCATATAATTATGTTACATTACAGGAAGCTTTAATATGGAGGATCTGCTTTGTTCAGATAATGATCAACACATTGCCCCTTTTCTGAACCTCTCTCCATTTCAGCATCTTACAATAATACAAGTCCAGCTTTTATTTATTTCTATTCAATAACTCAATAGGCCAATAAAATAAGTTTTTGTTGTCAGTTTTTGGCTTCCTTCCCACAGAATATTTTTGTTGTGTTTTTGAGACTTGAAAGGCCATGCCTTTCATGTGTTTTTTGTTTTTGTTTTGTAGTTTTATTTATATACATTTTTTTATGGTGTTTCATTTTTTTCAAAACATTTTTTTTCAAACATTTTTTTCAAAACTTTTTTTTTTTTCAAACCCTTTTACCATATGCTGCAATACACAAAAAGTACACAAAAGAAACAATTAGATACAGCAGGTATTCATCAGCAACAGGTACTGAAAACAGTAGGAAAATGTTCAGTTCCTCTACAGAAATATTAAAGCACTTACTTCTCTCTCTTGTCTACCTCCAAGGTTGCCATTCGAGCAATTCTCTCTTCCTATCCACCTTTTCAGTTGCCACTTGAGTGATTCTTGCTCTCTCGTGCCTGTTCATGAAGTTTGCACTTGAGTATTTCTCTCTCTTGCCCTATGTATACTGCCTTTGAAATCTACTCACTGTTGCTTTTGTTTGCAGGGGTGTTGTAAATGACCAAACTGAAATGCTATGGAGAGGTATCGGTTGTCTTCAGCAACGTATCCAGATTTAGTTTAATTTTGTATGATGGCCATGCTCGTGTCCGGAGACCTAGGGGCGAGTGCCTCAATTCTGTCTTTGCTGTGGAGCGGCGCACTGCCGCCTGCTGGTGTGATGGTCTTGGGGTCAGTTGGTCCCCTCTAGTAGTGGTACGACGGACAATGACAGCTCAGTGATATGTTCAGGACATCCTGCAGCCACGTGTGTTCCTGTCATGGCGGCTTCCAAGAGGCATTTTCCAGCAGGATAATGTTCGGCTGCACACACAAGGGGGTCCCAGGAATGCCCCCACAACATTGTCACACTTCTGTGCCCTGCTCAGTCATCATATTTATTACCAATAGAACATGTATGGAACCATCTTCAACGGCTGATGGATTTGCACAATCTAGAGGCTCAGTTACAGTAAATATGGACCAATATGACACAATATACCATATGGAACCTGAATGTCTCCACGCCTATATTACATCTTGTCTCCAAGCTAGAGGCGGTACAACAGGGTACTAGAGCCTTCATGCCCGTCCGCATCACATCTTGTATGTAAGCTAGAGGCAGTACAACAGGGTAATAGAGCTTGCATGCCTGCCCTGATCACATCTCATATCCAAGCTAGAGGTGGTACAACAGCATACTAGAGCCTCCATGCCTGTATCACATCTTCTATCCAAGCTAGGGGTGGTACAACCGGGTACTAGAGCCTCCATGCCTGCCTGTATCACATCTTGTATCCAAGCTAGAGGTGGTACAACAGGGAACTAGAGCCTCCCTTCAAGTGTTCAGTTTTCCTCAATAAATTATTCTTTTGCTCTGACATTGTAATCACTTACTTATATCAATGTTACAATACACAAAAAAATTTCATTTGATTCTGACAACTCCTTCAAGGCACCTTTTTTTTTTTACAATGAGTATAGTATGCATCGGAAGAAGTCATCATGGCGAAACTCAAGTAGATCTTCATTTTCTTTATTTGCCATAAAATTTCATCTTGCAGTATTTCCTGATATGCTTCTATACCATTTATCTTTTTGAGTATATTAAAGGAATGTTTTGAAGATCCCGATTCCTTTTTGCCTGTACTGCACTATGTTGGTCTATTGTCTTAGAACAATGGAAACGCAAGCAGTTGAGAGTCTGAATGCTGGGAACCTGGGGTCTGTCAAGTACTTCAGATGAACCAAAACTTCTATTTTTGTAACTGTATGTCTTGGCATGGAAGAAGTCTAATAACCACTTAGTAATATTTCTACAAAGTAACTGGACAATTTTTAACTAATATTTTCTATTTTTTTAAGTAGTATAGCATGAAAAATATATACATTTGGTATCATTATAATTGTACTTACTCACAGAATAAAGTTAGCAGGTCATTTTTACCGTACCGTGAATGATGCCATTCAGAAAAAAGCAACAGAAATAGTGCAGCCAGAATGTTCCAACAGGTTATTTTGATCGGACCCATAGTCGCTCAAGAGAGGACAGATGTTGATCCTTGTATATATGAGATTGGATCCTTAGTAGCTCAAGATAGGACTTTTCCTAATGAGAACCCCATCACAATAGACTCATATTTTCAAGAGGTTCCTGAAATACGTCTAGCAGAGCTGAAGCAGATGGACATCTCTGGACCATTGCAGGAAGATGCCATTGAGAATCCTATCTTCGTGATGGAGACCGGTCTCACACCAGAACAGGACAGGACTGACAAATACAATGGCATGAAGATACCTGAACTTCTTGTAAAAGATGAGGCATCTGAAATAAACTTTGCAGTGTGGAAACTGACAGAAATCTCTGAACAGAAGCAAGAAGAATTCTCCAGAGAACACTGTGCCACCATGGTGAAGGGCAATTCCTCAGAAGAATAGGAGAGGATTGTTATTAATACTGATAACATAACTCCGCATATGGCTCTTTCTAAAGAGGAGACCCCAGAGACATATCCTGCAGTGCTGGGGCAAATAGAGATGTTACAAGAGAACGTTATAGACATTTCTGAAGAACTGAAGTTCCTCCAATCCTACATCTCAAGTCAGTGAAGAACCGAGTCCCAGTGATGTAACACCATCAGTTCAGAGCAACATTTGCTATTCTAACTGTGCTCCATCATTTACTAGACACGTTTGCAGCAGTAATTCCACGGCCTGCACCAACACTTATTTCACTTCTTCATGTCTGACAAGTGAATCGCAGATGCCATACATAGTGTTAAAGTGGTAGTCCTGCAGGAGGTCTTGAAAGAGTAATGACACTTTCTATTCCACCAGCTGTTTACATAACTCTTTCTTATAATGCTCTGTAACATCTTGAACAGATATACAGACCATACAAACCCTAATCATTAATACTATGTTAAATAAAACATCTATATCCTAACCCCCCCCCCCCTCACTCTAACCCTTCATACAATCTTAAATTTAAAAAAAACTTAAAAATAAAATTGGGCATCTAATAATTGTCTTTATTTACAGATCTTAGTAGAACACTTTCTTGACTTTGTCTTGCACTGAACTAACCCAACAAGAAATGAGTTGTGTCAACTAAGAGGAATATTCCCTTTTTATAAATTGATAGCATATTTCTAGGATATGCCATCTCTTTATGATAAATAGGGACTCAAACTCTGGGACCCCTACCAGCCTCGAGAATTAAGGGAGTGAACTAGTTTAGTACTTTAATGAACTGGAGACATCTTAGCTGTTCTACCCCACCGAGCGCACGGAAGCAGAGAGTCATTGCTGGTAAATATAGAAGAAAATGAAAGTTTTTCAGCAATTCAAACAGCATAAAATACTTTGTTATTTCAGGAAGAACATGGATAAAAACCCATCACAGAGGTTTAAATGCCTACATGTTTTGAGCAGGAGCACTTATGCCATGACTGAGAACTCCTGCTTGAAATATGTAGGTGTTAAACATCTATGGTGGGTCTTATCCATGTTCTTACTGAAATGATGAAATAAATAAGTATTTTATGCTTTTTGAGTTGTTTAGAAATGTCATTTTCTTCTAGTTCAGCACTTTGTTTACTGCGCAACTGAATAGAAGAATTGTGTAGTTCTCTGTACAACCCAGTGGTCCATAAGGCTGCGAGGAGAGGAAACCATAATAGTTTGCAAATCATGTCCTATGAGGAACGGTTAAAGGATCTGGGAATGTTTAGCTTGTAAGAAAATAAGGCTGAGAGGAGACTTAATAGCGGTCTACAAATATCTGAAGGGCTGTCACAGTGCAGAGTGATCAGCCCTATTCTCAATTGCAAAAGGAGGGTGATCAATGAGTGGAACAGGTTGCCACAGGAGGTGATGAGTTCTCCTTCAATTAAAGTGTTCAAACAAAGGCTGGACAAATATCTGTCTGGGATGATTTAGTGATCCTGCACTGAGCAGAGGGTTGGACCAGATGACCCTGGAGGTCTTTTCCAACTCTACCATTCTATGGATAAACAATGGAAAAGGTTTGGTACTCTGTTAGCCAATAGAGCAAAATGTGATGTAAAAAACATCTTGTAGATATGACACCTTTTAATGGCTAAAAAAATTAATTATGTTAATGCGAGCTTCTGACCCTGCGCAGGGTTCTGCTTCAGGCTTAAATGAAAAGATGCATGCATATTTATACACAAATACTTCTGACAAACTTATAACCAAATCACAGAAAATAGACAAGTCAGTAAAAAAATCACTGCCAGCAGCCATACTTACTGGTATAATGATACAAAAATACAAGGGCAGATATAAACACCCCATCCCAACGGCATGTACACAGCCAAATTTGAGGAGCTTGCAAAACTTACTGATGAACAGCCATTCACACACCTACCACATATTGGAGTGGGCGGCTGCTTAGTACTATACTTGCAGATAAATAAAGCATACAAAGGGTGACAGTCCCATTGATATGTGTGGTGCACCATGCAGGCTATCAGCCTATTAATGATGCCCATACGATAAAGCCCATGGGCTGTCCTGCACCTCACAAGTGAATCCCGCTAGTACTGACACCGTCTTAAATCCAAACTGCTTACTGCAAAACACATTGAAAACTTTCCAATAATATGGGTTTGTATGGAGAGGGATGGAAGGGTCAATCCCGCTCCATACAATGTGGGTGTCAGTTGTTTCTTACAGCCGACACCTCCCCGCAGCAGCTCTGATCAGCAGCGCCGCTAATCACAGCTGTTTACTCTTTAAATGCCACAATGAATTCTGACAGCGGCATTTAAATGTATAGGTCAATGTTCGGGGGTCCTCCTGAACAGCACCCTACAAAGATATCATGCCGTGCGGTTGCCATGGCAGCTGGGGGCCTTCTGCCTATATTGACAGAATAATAAATAAGTTATGGCTGTCAGAAGATTGCGGCAGAAAATATTTTGAAAAAATAAAATATCTTTGGAAAAAGAGAAAAGTAGTACAGCAGAAACAAAATATATAAATTTATATATATATATATATATATATATATATATACGTATATATATATATATATATATATATATATATATATATATATATATATATAAATTTGGTATAGCAGTAATCGTACTGATCCACAGAATAAAATGATCATGTCATTTTTGCCGTAGAATCAAGACCCTACCAAAAATGGTGGAATTTCATTGTTTTCTCCATTTCACTCCACTTAGAATTTTTTAAACGTTTTTCAGTACACTATATGGTATATTAAACAGTACCATTGAAAAATACACCTCATCCAGCAAAAAAGAAGGCCTCATACAGCGACGTTGATGGATAAATAAAATAGTTATTGTTTTTAAAAGCAGGGAGGAAAAAAAAGAAAAAAAAAAGGCTGCTCCTTAAGAGTTTAAAAAAGCCGCGCAGCTCAGCGCTCCAGCATTTGCATCCCATGGCCAGAACCTGTAGGCCAGCTACACACGGCTGGATTTGCGCTGCGGAATCCAGAGCGGGCATCTGCCTCCAGATTCTGCAGCGAATACCGCCCATAGCATTTCCACTCGTGGGGGAAAACATCACAGCAAGCTCTATTTAAGTAAATAAAAGCTGTCTGGCCGGCGGCCCTTCTGCGATCGTGTGGACCAGAAAAAGAAGAAGAATGAAGAAAAAGTGCAGAAAAAGAAGAAGAATGTGAGGTACGCGTGGATGCCAGCTGGGCACAAGGTTGGATTCTGCTGCGGAATCCGACCCGGCTGTAATCATACACAACAACATAATGTAACCAGCAGTTATTTGTTTAGATATCATAGCAAATGTCAATAAAACATTGTTATTTCACATCCGGGCGAATGGTGCACCATGTAACATAACTACTTGTCCCAGTTACTGCACTGAAGACACTGAAGCCCAATATTAGCAAAGTCACCACCACCCATTCTGCATAAGAGGGTGCAGTTTATGCCTGAAGAAGCTCTACATACAGATGTAGCGTGCACCAACTTGATCACTGCCATGCTGCGATCTCTACACGGATGACTTACTGCACAAATAGTGTAGGCGTATGCCACATCTGTTTACAGTAGGCAGCACTAGATAGTGATATGCCAGAGAGAATCTGCAGTGATCACAAGTGAAATAATAAGGTAACATCTTCCCAGAAATTATGCAGCAATAAAGACTGACAAAAGGGAAAGAATTACAAGAAACTGAAGTTTCCGCACCAACAAGTAAAATACAGAGATAATGCTTTCCAGTTTACTGGATATGAAAGAGATTATCTTAATGCTATTATTATGTAAAATAAAGAAGTCAGCGCTTTCCTAGAAAAAAAAACATCTTTAAATATGATTGTGCTTGTAAGCTGCAGGAAACTTCGGTCATGTCATTTGTGCTGCTGGCTGTGTGGCACTTGGCTTTCACAGTAAGCCGAGTTCATCTCATACTTGTGCTGTGTGCTAAATATAATTTTCTTAAAAGCCCGGCACATTATGATCTCACCTTTATGTTGCAGCATACTGCGTAAAGCGTTTCCTCTAGATCACACACTGACATCTTGTCTTTCATAAGCGAGTACAACCGTGAAATACAAGAATGAACGCATGTATATATACTACAATACCAATCGCTACATTTCCATACTTGAGATTTACACTGATTGGCCTCTTCATTAGGGACCTCAGCCTAATAACGTCTTGCACCTCCTTTGGCCCTCAGAACCGCAGCAATTTGTCGCAGCCTAAATTCCACTAGGCGTTGAACCTGTTCTGCAGTAATTTTGGCCCATTCACATAGAATAGCTTCTTGCAGCTGACAGGAAGGGTTCATAGACTCATGCTGCTTGTTAAAAAATCTGACCTTGCCTTCAGAATGGTGCAGCTATCATCCTGTACAGAACATAGTTCCATACAGTGATCTCAGCACACAAAGGGAGCAGCGACTGCATTACCATGCAGGGCCACTGCACCATGTATGGAGCTATCGTCTATCTTCTCCTTATATGGTGATAGTGACCTGGAGAACAGGTAATCAACTGAGATCCTGAAAAATTAATGACTAATCCTGTGGATAAGTCATGATTTTTTTAAGAGCCGGACCAGCCCTTTAAGACTACCTACACTGAATGGCCACTTTGTTAAAAGACTCTCATCTTGTAGCATATTGAACCTCCTTTGGCCTTCAGAACTGTAGCAATTTGTCATGGCTTAGATTCCACTACATGTTAAAATCGTTCTGCAGGAAGCTTCTTGTAGTTGCAGCAAATCAGAATGAGGGAGGGTCCTACAGGGCAGGCTTCTGGTTAATAAGTCACAGGGACCTCGCTATGAGCCCTTCAGAGGACATAGGAGGCACCTCCCAGGAGAAAAACCCTGCTTTTTCCTGTTTATTAGGTTTATAGCAACAGTGCCCCTTGTGATTGGCTGTCTGCAGCTGAATTACTGGTTAGTCAGCCTCCTTTCTTGATAGGAATTAGGCTACTGGGTGAAACTGGCCATGTGATCGGGTAAAGCAGAGATTATGAGAGCCCCAGTGATTGAAATGGGAAAAGCCAAGAAAGCCTGGGAGTTGGAGCTGGTGGGGGATGGGCAGTGATTCCGCAGAGAGAGCAGAGAAGAGAGTACAGGAAGATGCTCATGTGGAGGAGTGCAGGAGCCCAGGGCTAGAAGAGGACAATGCCCAGCACCCATTCACACCTGCCAGGAGGCACCTGAGCCAGGGAAAATCCTTATTTCAACCGGAACTAGACCGGACACCGCATCTGTGACTTGCTCAGTTAGGACTCAGGGTACACGCAGAGAAGCCTGCACTGTTCCCCACATGGCTACAAAAATAATGTCATAGTCCAGCAACCATTTTCCTTAGCCTGGCAGCCTCATCTCATTCTTAAGGAGAGTGTAAAGGAATCAGTGTTTGTCATTCAACATGTTGAAGAAGTTGCTGGTGACTTTACTGTTTGCTATAATAAGAGTATGAACATTGTACTCAGTCCTCAAGTTTAAGACAACTGTGTGCCTTCAATTTTACTGTTGCATCATTGAATTGGTTTCTTTATTTCACCAAAGAACTCATTTTTCCTAAGGCACTGGCGTCACGAAAAAGTAACTCCAATTTCATTGAGCAAAAACCCCTTTGCAATCCCACCTGCAGCACAAACTATCCACTAGGGCAGAGTAGCCACCACCATGACATGGCCAGAGTTAGCGCACTCACACGAGCTACTCCCACCAAACTCCTGCTCGCAGCACGGACACGGTCTGAACAGCAGACAGGAAGGTTTTATCAATTCATGCTGTTTGTGCCAAATTCAGATCTCCCATCAGTATGGTGGAGCAGAAATCTGGATTCATCCGACCAGGTGATGTCTTTTCCAGTTTTCAGTGATCCAATTTTTGCTCTCTTTGGCCCGTTGGAGTCTTAGACAACAATGACACTGGAAGTAGATACATAGTAATATAGTATGTTAGGCTGAATGAAGTCAATGTCCATTTAGTTCAGCCTATTTCAACTTCCTAGTTGATCCAGAGGAAGGCAAAAACCCCAAGAGGTAGAACCCAATTAGCCCATTTGGGGGAAAATTCCTTCCCGACTCCAAAATGGCAATCAGAATAATGCCTGGATCAATCTTTGATAGTTCCTACCTGACTGCAAGACCCAGAACTACAAACCCGCTGGTCACCTAATGTCTATGTCTTGTAATATCCTTCCGCTCAAGAAAGATGTCTAGTCCCCTCTTAAAATCCTCAATGGACTTTGCCATCACCACATCCTCAGGCTGAGAGTTCCACAGTCTCACTGCTCTTACAGTAAAGAACCCCCTTCTGTGTTGGTGATGAAACCTGCTTTTTTGGAACTGGTCATCTGTTGTTTTAGCCCATCCATGCTAATGAATGACAAATTGTGCATTCAGACAGTTAGTTGAAGCACCGACGTTGTATTCAGCTGCAATTTCCTTAACTGTGCACCACCTATTTATCAAAACAATTTTTGACATTCTTCTCTGACGGCTTTCGTTGATGAGTTGTTTACATATAAAGGTTCCACTATCGCTGGATGTTTTTCCTCCTTGAATAAGCCCTTTAAAGGAAACTGCAGCTGAAAGGAGTATTCAGAAGTCTAACGACACCTAGATTTGTATGGATTTTATGTCCAATTCTTGGAAAAATAATCGAAGTGAAAAACATTGTTTAGACTAAGTTGCCAAAAAGTCTGTGAAACATAGAAGTTTGTTTTTTTCGTCTCCGCATCTCATTACTTCCCAAACAGACCCTTTTCAAACTTCCATTGTCTATATTCATTATTCTAAAGATTTTCGTTTGTTACTCGCTTTCTATTGGATTTTTGCTTCTCCATATTTTCTGTTATCCGCAGGACAAATAAGGTTTTAATGATTCTATCTTTCAAGATCTCTATAGATGTAGACATAAGACCAAGTTCAATATCTCTATATATTCTTTTGAGCATTACACTGTGAATGAATGTCTCCTTTCTGTTTATAAGATTCCAATTTTAATATTGCCATTCATCTTTATTTATGAACACATAACATCTTGTTAAATATATCTTTCAAGTTATATTACGTCTGCTTCACATGTGACCTCTGGAGAATGATACCTCCCTGTATCTTGCGGAGATCCACATCTCCATCTATTTATTTGCTGTGTATTACCATTTGATACCCATTTGCTGAGTTTCAATTGACTTGCATAAAACCTTGACAAGGGTGACAGTTCTTTACATAAACTTTATTTCTTAACTTCAATTCCCTGCAGCTTGACTTTATCTTTCGCGTATAATATATTTATTTCGCTTTGGTGAATAACTGGAGAACTTTTGCAGTGTTGAAAATATATGATTTTAATAAAACTTCATTATTTTAGGGTCACTCACTTAGTAGTTCCATAGTTTGGGTGGGGGGAGGTAATGTTACTCTTTGTGGAGAGCATCACAAGGGTGTGGGGAGTCATAGGGCCCTTTTACATCAGACGACTTGTTGGACGAAGATGCCCGACAGAACATCCCAGTGATAATCTTGACTGAGAGCTCTTGCTTGAAATATGTAGGTGCTAAACATCTTTGCTGGGTTTTATCCATGTTCTCACTGAAATTATGAAATAAGTATTTTATGCTTTTTGAGTTACTCAAAAAATTTCATTTTCTTCTAATTTAGAACTTTGTTTACTGCACAACTGAATAGAGGAATTGTGTAGTTTCCTGTACAACCAACTGGACCATAAGGCTGCGAGGAGAGCAAACTTAATCTACAAATCATGTCCTATGAGGAACGGTTAAAGGATCTGAGACTGTTTAGCTTGCAAGAAAAAAAGGCTGAGAGGAGACTTAATAGCTGTCTACAAATATTTTAAAGGCTGTCACAGAAGTGCAGAGGGATCAGCCCTATTCTCAATTGCAAAAGGAGGGTGATCAATGAGTGGAACCGGTTGCCACAGGAGGTGGTGAGTTTTCCTTCAATGGAAGCCTTCAAACAAAGGCTGGACAGACATCTGTCTGAGATGATTTAGTGATCCTGCATCGCAGCCTTATGGACCACCCGGTTGTACAGGGGACTACACAATGACTCTATTCAGTTGTGCATGCTTGTTGGATGAAGATGCCGACAGATCATCCCAGTGATAATCTTTCTGGTGCTTTTACACAGGAACAGTCATCGCTAGTGAATGGAGGCGGAGTGGGCCAGAGATCGTCCCGGCCCTCTCGCCTCCATTCACAATAGACAGGCTGTCGTTCATAAGTGAACGACTATCAGATTACACATTTCAATCCGATTAGCCTTCTGCATGCATAAACTGAACAAGAAGCGAACAAATACTCATTCATCATTCAGTTGGAGCATGTATTTACACTGAATGATTTATTGACCCGTGGAAAAGCACCCTTTCATAGACCATGCAATGCTTCCTGGAGAAAAGCTATGCTAATAAGTGATGGAATTATTTTCCACAGTGCCACCTATTAAAAGGTAGCTACCTTATGAGTCCATACCAGAAACCAGACTATTTATGTATGTACAGTTGCTTTGCCCCTCATCAGTGTCCAGTAGGATTCTGGTTGGCTGGACGAGACGTCCTTTACTAGATGGGATATAAGTGGTTTTATTTTACTAGGACGCGGCCGCTGTAATATTTAGTCCTGGGACTGAAATAACAATAGTAAGTTGATAGGTAGACTAAATAGCAGAACATGGAGTGAGGATCGTTTATTACTTGAAGGGATTCTGTGATTAAATTCATTTTGCCCAAACCATGGGCAGCATAGACCCCTAGAATGGGATGCCTGTTGCCTCGTGGGTGTTTTATTCTGAGATGCTGTGGCGTGTCAGAGTAAATACACTTTGAAGTCTGACTTGGAGTTAAGCTTGGAGTCACAAGGGCGGGCCGTACCGTACTTTTCCCCACCGGCAACGTGAAGACTGACAGCCGTTGTTCCTGCTTGTGTATAAGGAGGGGAGTTATCACTGCATGCAGCGGGTGGGGGTAAGCCAGTATGGTCCACATCCATTACATAGCAAACTTCAAAGTGCATTTACTCTGATATGCCGCAGCGTTTTAGATAAAACACTCATTGGGGCAACAGGCATTCCTGTCCAGGATTCATGATGCCCATGGCTGTGGTTGCATGACCTGGTAACCAGAATTCTTTAATCCCTTAACACCGCAGGGCATAAGTGTATATCCTGGCTGCGGGGTACTTAATGCAACAGGACGTACACTTACGCCCGGTGGATAGCGCAAGATCAGCCAGCTGTTACAGATAGCCGGCCTCCCACTGCAACAGCGGGGGTGCATCAGGACAGCGACCGGCACTGTTGACCCTTGCATGCCGCGATCTATGTAGATCACGGCATCTAAAGAGCTCACAGAGGGAGCGCTCCCTCTGTGACATCATTGGACACCCGTGATGCAATCATGGTGGGCCGATTGGTTGCCATGGCAACAGGATTCCAGCTACAGGTGTCCTGCTTTGCAATTGCTTATGATCGCTAATACAAGTCCTGCAATGCTTTATCATAGCGATCATAGCAGCTATGTTAGAAATCCCCCCTCTATTTCTGCTTTCCCCCTATTAGTATAAAAAAAATAAAAATCCCACATATTTGGTATCATCGTATGCGTATAGACTCGTACAACAAATTCAACAGACTTTTTATCCTGCATGGCAAAAATCGTAAAAAACCCCTAAAAAACTGAGGCAAAATTCTTATTTTTTCATTTTGCCTCCCAGAAAACGCAATAAAAGTGATCAAAAAAGCCGTATGTAACCCAAAATAGTACCCATAAAAACTACAGCTCATCACACACAAAAAAGCCCTCACAGAGCTCCATCCACGGAAAATTGAAAAAGTTATAGAACTATAAATGCAGCGATTTAGGGAAAAAAAAATCCCTAAAAAAGGGTTCTCATGTCTATCCACACGGCCGGGTGCAGCATATATACGCCGCAGAGTGTCATTCCTCGGGTCGGGAGAAATCTTCAACAATACTTCTACTGGCTCAATAGAGCCAGCTGACATAAGTTTAGCAGCGCTAGCCGCTAAACGTATTCGGCTGCCAAACGTATTCATCGGCAAAGAATGGCCACATGACCACAGGTCCTGCTGCATGTACTACAATGCAATAACAGTCAATAACGTAGTTTGACTACTAGGTGGCAGCATAGAAATGGAAATATGTACAGTATATAATAAAACTGGTGTAAAAGTACTGTATATCACCACTAGAGGTCATGGTGTTAGTGTGTTGGTAATGAGACAGTTCAAGAAATGGCCTCTAGAGGGCTCTGTGGTAGTGCCTCAGCTAATTAAAGTTTCTGGTAATAGGTGTGAGTGTGCCATTCACAATTGCTGTTCAGCCATGGGCCTGAGAAAGAGCTAGAGGCTTCTGGGTAATGCTGCTTTTACACTAAGGGCGCTCACCCACTGGCGTTTGCGATTTGCGTGCGTGAAAAACGCCGCGTTTTCGCGCGTTTTTCGCCGCGTTTTCGCGGCTTTTCCATTAATTTCCATTGACTTTCATGGGTGCATTAGGAGAAAAATAAGGACACATATGCAACTGACAGTTCCTATGTTAAAAAACGCAACGCAACGCAAAAAAAAAACGCCAGTGGACAGGAGTACATTCAATTCTAATTGCTCTTGAGAAAAAACGCAAAACGCAAAGAAAAAAAAAATCGCCAGTGGGTGGGCGCCCTTAATGAGAACTGCATAGTTCTCGTTTGCACAAGTGAACGAGCTGGTGACGTTGTTAGCGCAAGATTTGCTAGTTGGTATGTTTTTAGGAGGCCGAATTCAAAGAGATAATGCTGGAACTCGAGGAGGCTTACAAATCACACAGCATTGAATGTGGTTTGAAGTAGTCTGACTTTACTATCCATAAGCACTCATATCTATAACACTGACACAAAGATGTTCCAACCAAAGTGAAAGTAAACAATCATTGGTTGTAAGAGTTGATGACACACGATGACCCGTCTCTGGCTCCAATTCATCCTTATGGCGACCTTGAGTAGATGGCTGTTCCTGGCACCATGAATTGGACTTTTCGCAGTTATACCTAAAACTCAATTAGTTACGGCACTGAATAATTAAAATATAGGTTAATTATTAATCTGTGAGTATACCTGTGCCCTATTGATAAAAAGTGTGTCTGTGTGTGTGTATGTATATATATGAGTTTGGAGCTGTGTATAGCAGTGATAGCTCTGCGCATGTGCCAGCAGAATCAAGGAGGTCATCTGCAGATTGCCCAGAGGAATTGTGTCTGGGAAGGAGATAGACAAAGATGCACTACTGCAGAATTGGAGAGAAAGTCCAGCTCCTACACCAAGTGAGCCTGGGAGTTATCCCAGAATGATAGAGTTGGAAGGGACCTCCAGGGTCATCGTGTCCAACCCCCTGCTCAGTGCAGGATCACTAAATCATCCCATACAGATGTTTGTCCAGCCTTTGCATGAACACTTACATTGAAGGAGAACTCACCACCTCCCGTGGCAACCTGTTCCACTCATTGATCCCCTTCACTGTCAGAAAGTTCTTCCTAATATCTAATTTGTGTCTCCTCCCTTTCAGTTTCATCTCATTGCTCCTAGTCTTTCCTTGAGTTGGTTCTGCCAACCTGTTAAGTTATGCCACCTGAAAATATGAGTAAAGTGACTGTTCTGGTTCTATGAGCATGTGGTCATTTATGCTTCCTTTAGCACTTAACATAGACTTATATGACTGGTATAATACTGGCGACTTCTGTGCATATACCGCTAACCGATCCCAAGACCTCTTGGTGCCCCCACCTATCCCATGGGTGCTACAACTACAATGTCATGTAACATCATCAACATCCCCTATAAATACAAACATTAGTAATAGTGATGAGCGGGCATACTCGCTAAGGGCAAGTGCTTGAGCGAGCATTGCCCTTAGCGAGTACCTGCCCGCTTGAGAGAAAAGGTTCGGCTACCGGCGGCGGGGGAGAGTGGGGAGCAACGGAGGGGAGATCTCTCTCTCCCTCTCTCTCCCCCTCCGCCCCCCCCCCCCCCTCACTGCCGCAACTCACCTGCCACCCGCGCCGGCAGCCAAACCTTTTCTCTCGAGCGGGCAGGTACTCGCTAAGGGCAATGCTCGCTCGAGCAATTGCCCTTAGCGAGTATGTTCGCTCATCTCTAATTAATAATTATTTACAGCAATCCAATTATTGTGACATCACATTCTTGCAGGTTGCTCTGGTCTTGAGTACATCATGCAGTTATAGTCTGCGAACTTGAAGTAGAAAGTCAGCTAACCGCTCTCCTAGATGTCATCCGACATTTTCTTGTTAATACGATTAGACCCTAGGTGAGATGAAGAATATAAAAATCTGCAAATAAGGGTGAAAATAAATAGAAAACCTTTTGTTAATTAGATTACAGATAACGTGAAGTTATTCTATAATCTCACATTTTGCTGAGATGTTACCATGACAACTTCACTCAATGTGGGTGGTATATTACAGTATCTGCTGGTGACGTTCCCGGCGTATGAGAATGCTAAAGCACGATTATCTATTTTAAAAAGACAAGGTGATATATTAAAAATCAAATTAAAGAGATAAAATATACATTATATATGCAGAACGTATCATGTGTTAAAGTAGTAAAAATAGAGTCAGCCTGGATGCCAAGGGGACTTTACAGTATAAGAAGAATACAGATACAAAAGCATGTAAAATGTCTGAGCAAACTCAAGAAATAAATACTAAATATATTTTATGGATTATATAGCATTGTAATACTGGGTCTAGAATGTACATTACATTGGCGTGCCAAAAGTCATGGGATCACAATTTGTAAACTGATTATGAAGTGGCATTACCTCAGGTGATGGCTTGGGAATCCTCACACCTGTATAAGTTGTGAGGTGTTATCTGGTGAGTGGGGTTGAACACTGGCCAGCGTGCTCATGGCAAGGTGACGTGAATTATCAGAGTTCGAACGGGGCATGATGGTGGGAGCCAGATGGATGGGACATTCCATTTGTGAAGTTGCTTGATCCACAATGTCACGTGTGTGCTGGGAATATGTCATAGAAGGATAAACAAGTGATTCTGGCAGAAATGACATCCATATTTCATGCATGAGGCTCCACACATATATCCCGAAGATCAGTGCAGCACTCTTTAGCTTCCATGGGATATGGGAGCAAAGACCCACAGGAGTGCTTCGGTTAACTCTACGAAACCGGACAAAGTGCCTTACTTGGGCTCGTGATGTTACTAACTGGACTAAAGAAGATTGGACACATGTGACATGGTCCAATGTGTCATGGTGCTAATGGTTTCAAGCTGATGGTAGGGTTTGTGTGCTGCACAGACCCTATGAACCTATGGATCCCAGTTGTTAACAAGGCATTGTGCACACTAGTGGTGGTTCCATACTGGTGTGGGGTGTTTTTCTTATGGCATGGATTGGATCCTCTGGTCTGCCTAAACATGTCATTGACCAGTGTCCACTACGTTTCACTGATGGGAATCATTTGCAGCCCTTAATGGACCTCAAGTACCCTGACAATGATGGAATATTCTAGCAGAATAATGTACTGTGCCATCAGGTTAAAGTTGTCCAGAACTTTTTCAAGGAGCATTCTGGAAAGTTCCAACAAATGCGGCCTGTACATTTGCACAGCATGAGCCCAATTGATCATTTATGGGATGTGGTGAAGAGGTCTATTCACACCTAGACATACCACGGAGCTGAGAGTGGCTATCCTGATGACATGGATTAATATCCCTCCAGACGTCTTTTGTCCACTTGTAGAATTGATGCCATATCGAGTTGCTGCATTTCTTCAGGCTTGAGGGGGCCATACATGATAATAATTTGTGTCCCATTACTTTTGGCATGTTAGTGTAAATTTAACATTGCACTGGGTAGTTGCAGTATATATGGGCACAGTTGTTTTCACTGATGACACCTACAAGCTTTTACATACAAATGTAGGAATCAGAATGTGAATTTAGCTTTGCTGAGTTTGTCATAGGATGCCACTATGTTTTGACTATGATTTTACATAGGATGGCAAGTAAACATTGTCATATTGTAGTCTTCTACTAGTGTAACTGCTTACCACATTTAGCCACAATGGCCACTTTATTAGAGACAATGTCCCTTTCATGATTGAAGCTTTCATGTATGGAAATTAGACCAATAACTCCAAGGGTGCAACATAAAATGAAGTGGATCATTTTCAGTGTGAATCCATATTAAAATTTAAAAACAATTAAGGGATCTGAGTGACTTCCCACAAAGCTTGGTCATTGGTGCTAGACTAGCCTTGGCCAAGACTTCAGTGATAACCTTGTGGGGGTTTCTCATGTAATGGAGGGGAGCATACAGAGAATGGTGTGATGGAAAATCATCCAGCGAAAGGAGATCCTGTGGATGCAAACAACTTGTAGATGAAAGGGGTATGAAGAGAATGTCAAGCAGAGTTAAGCAAAGTGCAGCCGAGTGCAAAGCTGGTGCTCCAACTGATGAGTCTGAATGCACAACTCATTATTACTTATGGGCTATATAAGTAGCCAACCAGTTCCAGCACCACTAAGAGATACAGAAATGTGAGACTCCAATGGGCAAAAAATTAGATCACTGAGCGGTGGAGAAACATCACCTGGTCAGATGAATCCAGATTCTGTTGCACCATGCTAATGGAAGGTCAGAATTTGGTGCAAGCAGTATAAATCAATGACCCCCTCCAGTCAGTACCTCCATCTAATTTGAGGCAACTGTAAGAAGCTTTCCCATTTCATCTCAGACACCATGAATTGCTGCGGTTCTGAAGGCTGAAGGAGGTGCAATGCACTACTAGATGGGGATCTCAATTAAAGTGGCCATTCAGTGTATTTTGCTCATTATGGAACATACATAAGGCTTGAAAGAGGTCTATGTGACCAAAACATATCTATGCTAGGCTAACGAAAGTCTTACACTAAGTAACCTTTCACACTTATCTCTATATTACATCTGTACTTAGGCCTCCTTCACACAGGCGTTTGCAGAAATGCAGCGGTTTTTAACGCTGTGTTTACTGCAGATTCCGCCCGGTTTCAGCAGCGCTGGCAGGCTGCAGATAAAAGGAAAAAATCAATAATCACCTAGCTGGTGACGTTGCTGTCCCCGGCGCTGCTGTCGGGACCTTGTGAAGCCGGGCCAATTGCTCTGATTGGCTAAGTGCCGTTGAGTGACAATTAATGAATGGCTGTGATTGGACGCATCCAGTGCTGCCTGTGATTGGCTGAGTGGGCTGTCACTCAGCGGCTCTCAGCCAATCAGAGCAATCTCTCTTTGGAGGCAGAGAT